>NC_137073.1:92498046-93130546 GCF_951640355.1 Cnephaeus nilssonii
ATTCATCTTTTCTTCCCTTTCCCCAATCCTAGCAACAGCTAGTCCTTTTACTGTCTTACAGTTTTGCCTCTTTCCAGAATGTCATGTAGTTGGAATCATTCAGTATATAATTTTTTCTAACTGCCTTTTTTTAATTAACAATATGAATTTACAGTTCCTCCATGTTTGTTCATGGCTTGATAGCTCATTTCTCTGAATGAATGAATAGTATTCCACTGTATGGATGATCCAGTTTGTTTAGCCATTTATCTATTGAAGGACATCTTGGTTGTTTTCAACTTTTGGCAATTACAAATAAATTTGCTCTAAATATCTGTGCGCATATTTTTGTTTGGACAATATTTTCTTACTTTTTTTTTGTTAATACCTAGGAGTGTAATTGCTAGAACATATGGTGAAATTATGTTTATCTTTGTAAGAAAATGCCAAATTGTCTTTCAAAGTGAATGCACCATTTTTATTTCACTAGTAAGGAATGAGAGTTTTTTGTGCGCCACATCCTCTCTGGCATCTGGGCTTTGGATTTTAGCCATGCCAAGGAATTCCCATTTATTGCAATGTAAAGTTAAAAGAAAACACAACAAAATAATTGGACTATTTCCCATAAATTTAAACCTATCATTGCCACAGAATCAGTGATTTCATCCTAGGTAATTACCAATGTATATTTTAGGAAATCCAGCTGCTGTCCCAGAATTGCTTATTTGTGTTGGGATGCTCCCCACCCTCACACACACATGGAATCAGGTCTAGGAACCCAAAAATATAGATAATTTAGATAATTCTTTTTTTTATTGTTTAAAGTATTACATATGTCTCCTTTTTCCGGACTTACTATATTTTCCGGAGTATAAGACAACTTTTTAACCCAGGAAATCTATATGCCCAGTCGTCTTATACGCCGTAAAATATGGTACCCCCCTCCCACCATCACTCCCGCCCCCCAGGACAAGCCCCCACTGCCCAGTATCCCAGTCCATTGGTTATAAGTCTTTTGGTTGATCTCTTACCTCCCCTCCCTCCTCCCCCTCCCCCCCCCTCCGCCTGCCTTCTCTCTGAGGTTAGAAGGTCTTTTCTGTTTCTCTCTTTGTCTCTGGATCTATTTTTGTTCACCAGTTTATGTTGTTCATTATATCTCACATATGAGTGAGATCATGTGATATTTATCTTTCTCCAACTGGCTTGTTTCGCTTAGCATAATGCTCTCCAGGTCCATTCATGCTGTTGCAAATGGTAAAAGTTCCTTCTTTTTTATAGTAGTGTAGTATTGCATTCACAGTTTTTTAATCCACTCATCTGCTGATTGGCACTTAGGCTGTTTCCAAATTTTAGCTATGGTGAATTGTGCTGCTATGAACATAGGGGTGCATATGTCTTTTCTGATTGGTGTTTCTGGTTTCTTGGGATATATTTCCAGAAGTGGGATTACTGGGTCCAATGAGAATTCCATTTTTAATTTTTTTACGGAATCTCCATACTGTTTTCCACAGTGGCTGCACCAGTCTGCATCTCCACCAGCAATGCACGAGGGTTCCTTTTTCTCCGCATCCTCTCCAGTGCTTGTCATTTGTTGATTTGTTGATGGTAGCCATTCTGACAGGTGTGACAAGGTACCTCATTGTTGTTTTGATTTGCATCTCTCAGATGATTAGTGATTTTGAGCATGTTTTCATATGTCTCTTGGCCTTCTGTATGTCCTCTTTAAAAAACTGTCTATTTAGGTCTTTTTTTTATTTTTTGATTGCATTGTTTATCTTCCTTTTGTTAAGTTGTATGAGTTCCCTGTAAATTTTGAAGATTAAACCCTTATCTGAGATAGCATTGGCAAATATGTTCTCCCATGCAGTGGGCTTTTTGTTGTTTTGTTGATTGTTTGATACAGATAATTCTTAAAGGCATATGAAAGAAGCCAGTCCCTGAAGACTACACATTAAGTGATTTTATTTAATATAGTGATGGAAAGCCATTTTTAATTGGTGATATTCATAAGACATTGGGATGTGATTAAATACAAAGGAGAATGAGAGAAATTTTGTGTGATAGAAATGTTCTAGATCATGATGTGGTAGTGATTAAATGATTGCAAACATTTTTAAAATTTATCAAATTGTACACTGATAGTTGATTAAGAATGCATGAAAATCATACTTCAATGAAACCTAAGAAAAATAAATAAAGAGGCAAATCATCTAAAGTCATCTCATTCCAAGGGTAAAATGTTTAGCATTATTCTATACATTTTTCTTTGGCAAGTGCTATGACATATAATTATAATCATTATTCATTATCATATTTCCAAGAAGAATCTAATTCTAGGTAATCAGTGGAAATAAAATTCCTAACATAAACTTGGCTGTGCTTTCAGGTAACAGTCTCTCCAAGAGGTTCATTCTATTCTAGTGTCACACACAAATTGCATTATTTTAGTGTATTCTAAGTAAGATTCCGGACTCCAATTTTAATTTTATTTTGAGCCATACTTTGTGGCTATGTTTGTGCGTTTTTTCCCCCACATCTTTAGGCCCCACACAACTTTGTATCTTGTTCTACATCCTATAGCAGGCACTGCCTCTACATATCTAACATTTAGAAAAACCTATAATTTACCTTTAAAATTCTTCTTTTCCATAGGATGTCTATTCACAAAATTTATCTTACTCTCTAGTAGATTGAATGCATAAAAATGGGGTGCTATAATACAATCAAAAGGTAATCTGTATTTAATAAATTATGTGAGTTTTAAAAATTCTACATTTTAGAAATGACAAATAATATGTTCTTCAAAATTGTATAGAGAATAAAAACATTATTCTATTTATAATTTTTACAGCATAAGAAGAAAATTCAAATGCAGAAAACATTAGACATCTGATGTATGGCAAATATTTGAAAAAACAATACATTTGCCATTTTTAAGTGATTGTGAATGAGCATTTCCTCTTACCCTCTCTCTTATTTTTACTTCCCTCACTCATGAAAAGGCCCAGATAGTCATTAATGGCATACCTTTAAAAAATTAATAACTTAATATGAAACAATATTGTCAAAATTCAGTGTCTTTAAAATTCTAGAACCAAAGATACATTGTATTGAATATCATACACACACACACAAATTATACTTTCTTATCTATATGTATAAAAGCCTAAGTGACCATCACAACTGAACCAATGACCAAACAGGCTGCGTGGGGTGACCAGACCGTCAGGGGAGTTAGTGAGGGGCAACCAAATGACCGAGCAGCAGGCTGCGTGGGGTGACCAGGCCCACAGAGGGGGCAGTTGGGGATGACCAGGCTGGTGGGGGGGGGGGCAGTGAAGGGTGACCAGGCCGGCGGAGGGGGGGCAGTTGGGGGCAATCAGGCCGGCAGGGGGGTGCAGTTGGGGGTGATCAGGCCAGCAGGGGGGGGAGTTAGGGGCAATCAGGCAGGCAGGCAGGTGAGCAGTTAGGACCCAGTGGTCCCGGATTGTGAGAGAGATGTCCGACTGCCAGTTTAGGCCTGATCGGACTTCCCCCGGGGGGTCTTGGATTGGAGAGGGTGCAGGCTGGGCTGAGGGGAACCCCCCCCATGCATGAGTTTCATGCACCGGGCCTCTAGTCTATATATAAAAGCTTAAGCGACCATTACAATGGAACAACCAGAACGGCTGATCACTATGACGTGCACTGACCACCAGGGTGCAGACACTCAACATGGGAGCTGCCCCTAACCCACAGGCCCAGATCATCCGATTGGGCCCCTGGGCTGGGACTGGGAACCGGGAGTGTGTGGCTGCGGATATGAGTGGCAAGGGAAAGCCAAGGCGGGGAGACGGGGAACCTGATCGGCCCTGATCACTGGCCAGGCCTAGGGACCTGGCCCATGCATGAATTTTGTGCACCGGGTGTCTAGTTGCCTAATAATAAGTTGCCTTGGCTCCCTGAAAGTGGAGAAAATTCTTTTTGCTTTTTGGATGATAATTCAGTAGAACTTTCAGAAAGATCAAATGTTTTTCAAAGTATTGGGTTTTGTCACAGAATTCGAAATAACAGTTCCCCTGGGGTAACTGTAAAGACACTGTCAGTTTTTTGAGCGTTTCCTCCAACACCTTGTGATGTGCTGTCTCTTGGGAAATGCATGTGCTTTACTTGCTTCTGAAAAGATTTACTTTGGACTAATAATTCAGTTTAAATCACTGTTGTCATTGTGTACTTTACTAATTAAGGTAGATATAAATGATTTTATCTTCAACAAAATTGTGATGGTAAAAATAAATAAACTCAGAGTTATTTGAAAAAGTGGTGTAAATCCTATACTTTGACTAAGCTAAAACAATAGTCAAAAGCAAGAGTAACAAATTCAAGACAATAAAACGAGATATATATATATATATATATATATATATATATATATATATATACACACACACATACATACATATATATTGTTTTTAATATCTAAATTTAAAGAATTAAACAGGTTTCATAATTTAGGTAAATTGTTATACACAGCTCTAGAATTAAGAGATATAACGTAATTTTAAATATAGTTAAAATATATAGGTACTTTGTATGCTCATATAAACACAACCATACACAATGACACCCACACTCACAAAGTCCATATTTTATAAAAATGCCAAAGCTCTGACATGGGGACATTTACGATGCACTTGCCATTTAATTTCCTCCTCATAACAACACTGCAATGCATGCACTTTTTTACCCATTTAACAAATGAGGGCACTGAGATTTATTGGTTAAATAGCATGTGCAATCTTATAAGTAGAAAAGTTGTCTTTCAATTCAGATCTGCCTTTCTCTAAAGCTCATATCACATTTACCCTGCTGCAGATGTTTATGGTTTACTTAATGACAACACAAATGCATAAGTGGACAACTGTGAAACAAAAGCACTCTAGTAGAAGCTAATGTGGTTAGCAAAGTCTTTCATCCAATTTTATCTCCCTGATAAAGAGTTCCAAATAACATTCTCTCAAAATAGAAATGTTCACTGACTTTGTTCTCTTCTATATGATCTTCAGTATTTATGAATTTTAAAATAGCAATGTTCACACAATCTCGGCATAGCTGCCATAACCACTAAAACTTTTGGTTTCCAGTGTTCATTAGAGTATCCATCTAAATACTTCCCAGGACAGCATTTTATGACTAATTTGATTTTACTAAAGATACAAATCAAACTGAGATCAATATATAGACCAAAAATTATCACAACTCAATTGATTGTTTTCTATTAATCTTGCTAAACTTCATTAACTTTAATTGTCATTTTTAATGAATTATTTAGAATTATTTTATTTATAAGAACATACCACTTGAAAATAGAGATTATTTTACTTCTTCGTTACAATTCAGAAATTTGGATGCCTTCAATTTTTTTCTAATCAGCTTTTAATATATATGTTTAATATATATGTTGACAGTATTACAAATGTTCCCCATGTTCTTTCCCTTTGCCCCCCTCTGCCCAGTCCCTACCCTCCCACCCCATTATTGTTTGTGTTCATGGGCCATGGGCTATGCATATAAGGATAGATTTTGTCCATGGGCTATGAATATAAGTATAGATACCTTCATTTTAATGTTTAATTGCCCTGGCTAAAAATATCAATACATTTTGGATAGAAATTGAGAGTGGATATTTTTGCTTTGTTTCTTTGGGGAAAGTATCCACTCTTTCACTATGAAATATTATGTTTATTGTGGGGTTTTTGTTTGTTTGTTTGTCATGTTTTCGGTAGTTATCTGTCATTAGTTTGAGAAGTTTTATTCTATACCAGCTAGATTTAAGTTTTTATCATGAAAATGTTTTAAATGTTGTCAAAAATATTTTTCTATGTCTATTGAGATGATCCTGTATTATGTTTCTTTATTCTATTAAAATACTATATTCTCCTGGTTAGTTTTCAGATGTTAAACCAATCTTGCATTGCTATGATAAATTATATTAGACTGGAGGCCCAATGCATGAAATTCGTGTAAGGGGCTTGGCCCTCACAGTTGTGGCGGCTTGCCTTGGACCTCACAGCCCCAGCCTCATCTGGAAGGTCATCTGGAAGGACATCCAGAAGGTCGTTAGGCTGTCTGGTCTAATTAGCATATTATGCTTTTATTATTATAGACTAGGGGTCCAGTGCACAAAATTTGTGCACGGGGTGCGGGGGAGGTTCCCTCAGCCCAGGCTGCACCCTCTCCAATCGGGGATTGGACCTAAACTGGCGGTTGGACATCCCTCTTGCAATCTGGGACTGCTGGCTTCTAACCGCTCACCTGCCTGCCTGCCTGATTGCCAATAACTGCCCTCCCCTGCCAGCCTGATCTCACCCCCAACTGCCCTCACCTGCCTAATCACCCCTAACTGCCCTCCCCTGCTGGCCTGATCTCCCCTAACTGCCTCTGACTCAGCCCACACCACCATGGCTTTGTCTGGAAGGAAGTTGGATGTCCGAAAGATAGCCGGTCAATCCAATCTAATTAGCATATTACCCTTTTAGTAGTATAGATAGATTATATAGAATAGGATTGCTTAAATGGGGGGGAAGTCTTTTTTCAGCAGGAGGAGATGTTCTTGGCAGACAAAAACACATAATCCCGATATCTGGACTGATAGCTAGCCATATGCACTATACTACCAAACCGGTCATGAAAAAATTGAACCATTTTCTTACACCTTACACCAAACAGCTGTTGCCCTTAAAACCCCTCCTCAGCCCCCACCTTAGGATCTGCCTTTGCAGTTCACCCAGATTAGGTTCTGATTAGTCGGTTTCTATGCCTGTCAGTATCAAAAGCTCCGCCTCCTAGGCAGCCATTGGCTCATGGCACTTCACCCAGATTTTGTTCTGACTGGTCGGTTTTTATGCCAGTCAGAATCTCTGGGCCTATCTCTGGGCCTGATCAAAGAGGCAGGATGATCAGCAGCCCCCGAGGAGGCCCAGAGAGAAACAGAGGTGTGGCTGCTGGCGAAGCCCGGAGAGAAAGAGAGAGGCAACAGCTGGTCAACAGCTGCCACGGAGGCTGGGGATCAGACCCTGCCTCTCTCTCTGCAGGGCTCTCTCTGGGCCTGATCTGCAGCCCTCCTTGGCAGTCAGTGCTGGGTCACTGCAGTCAGTGCTGGGTCACCACAGAAACCCAGCACTGACCTCCTTTGTTTGGTCAAGCCTTGGTCATTACAGACCCTGGCTCTTTATATATATAGATGGAGTATAATACATTTTCTCTGTTGTTGGCTTTAGTTTGCTAAAATTCTGGAGAGGGTTTTTGTAACTATATATAAAAAGGATACTGGTTCATAGTGATTTTTATTGGTCAAATGTTTGTCTGGTTTGGTATCAAAGTAATGACCTCATCAATTTGTTTGGAAGTGCTTTCTTATTTTCCATTTCTGGGAAGAGTTTTGAGGAATTGGTATTGATTTTCTTTAACTATTTGGTAGAATTCATCTATGAAACAATCTGATTTTTCTTTTTTGATTTCACTTGTAGAAAGTTAAGTTACTTAATTTAATCTTTATACTTGTTATAGATTTACTCATATTTTCTCTTTCCTTTGGTTAATTTTTGTTTTCTTAAAATTTTGCTCATTTTGTGTAAGTTACTTAATTTTTTAGTGAACAGTTGGTGGAATATTCTTCTACAATTATTTGTATTTCTATCATACTTTTTATTTCTGAATTTGGTAATTTGAGCCTTGTCTCTATTTTTCTTGGCAATGTATCTAAGGTGTGAAAACATTGTTTATTTGAAAATTGTTTATTTATTTCTTATTTTTATTCTCCATTTCATTTATTTTGTCTCTAATTTTTATAATTTCCTTTCTTTTGCTTGTTTTGGGTTTAGTCTGCTATAATGTGCTTTTTAATTTATTAAGCTTGAAGGTGAAGTTATTGACATGAGATCCTTTTAAAAAATAGGCATGTTGCAGTTGTAAATTTTCCTCTGAGTAATGCTTTAGCTGCATCTCACAAGATTTTATATGTTTTATTACCACTTTCAGTTATATCAAAGGATCTATACTTTCCTCTTGTGACTTCTTTGATTTGATATTTAGCAATGTAATTTAAATGTTCATTTTTATAAATTTTCCAATTTTCCTTCTGTTTTTAGATTTCTAATCTTGTGCTATTGTACTAAGATAAAGTACCTTGGATTACTAAAATTATAAAAAATGTAGAGTATGGCAGGGTAGGTATAGGATAGCCATTCTCATCCCAAGAAGGAAAAATAGGATGCTTGAAATGGGTCTTATGTCCCAAGTAATTCTAAAACTCAGTAGGGAAAATTTCATGGATTCTGAGACCTGAGAGCAATTCCCTGTGGCCCTGTCCTCCACCCTCTGGGCCCTCCAGAATGGTAGCCCTGCTCTCTCAGCCTGGGGAGGCCTCATTGGACTGCTAGGCCTCTGAGCCAACAGCTCTGCCCTCTGGACTCTGCTCTTGTGTTTCTGTGCTCCTAATTATCTTAAGAGCCTAGAAGGACCTTCACTTTGTATACATTTGTAGCTATTCTTTCCTTCCTTAACTCCTTGGCTTAAATTTCTCTTAAGTGTTATCTGAAATAACAATATATGTGACAATAGATTTCTGTGATAAAGTATTTAGCATAGATTTTATCAGACGTTCTATGTAAAGATTTACCCTCTACCTAGAACAGTTTATATACCATCAAGTTACCTAAAAGTTCTGTTTTAAAAAAAACTCACAAGAACATATAACATGGATAGTATACTTTCTTTTCTAGAATACCTATTTAGCTAAACCTTATTTGTTTACATCTTAATGAAAAATATACTAAGAAAGAAGAAAATAAAATAAAGAAGACCTGAGTTCTAAGTCTATAATTCACTGAATCACTGAAATTGTAAAGGTCACAGGTTTATTAAGGGAATGAAGGAAATATTATTAATGTTGAGGAAATGCTCTGCAAAAATGAGATGATTATAATTTTGTATATCTTTTACAAAATTGTGGTGTTAATATAATAACAATAAAATGATTCTAACTAGCAACTAGCAGCTAGCTTCAAGAGAGAAATGTGAAATTTCTACTCCAAACCATCATTATTTTTTCTTTAAAGCAAGTATGAATGTGATTCAAAAGTGACTACATTGATTAATATATGCCACATCTCATTATGTAAAATGTTTGTTTACTAGCCTTTCTTATAGATCTGTTAACCTTTCAGGGAATTGATCTTTCTATAATTTGTATTTCACAATGATACATGTGAAATATCGTTTACTTATACCATTGAGCATGGAGGAGTTGGCCAATCCTGAAATAGGCATAATGTATAGGTAATTAGAACAAAGGGCCTTGCGTTTGTTCTGTGCTGTAAGCAATTGCTCTCACTGCTTTTTGTGTTGGGACATATCAGTCTCAAAAAGAAAACCTGATTTAAAGAAAAAAATGCAAAATCAACTATCAACTAAGAGATGTTGGACGTGAGTAGGAATATTAAAATGTCCGGCTAGTTGCTGGTGCAATGGAAATAAATTCAATCTCTAGAGACATTCATTGTGATCTAATACTGCAGCCTTCTGCTCAAAGTGCATCATGGCAGTAACAGCCCTGCCAAATGTTGCCTGCTTTCACTTACACCTAATCATACTGATCAAATGTCCCTTACAACATCACCCGGAAATGCGCACATGTGCATATTGGAAACTTTGACTTTAAAACAAATGACACTTTCAGTGGCAACTCGTTTGGCAAACAACTGGAAGTTCTGAAAAATATCAATAACTAGGCTGAATATATCACATATCCTGAATATGCAGTTTTGATGCCACATACTTAAAAATGGATAAAAGTTCATTCATATATACTTACCCTGCTCAATTCCCTGCCTCCTTAATCATAATGACCAGGAAAGGATCTCTGTGAATTTATGCAAATGGGTATCTCAGGTATCAAAAAAAAAAAAAAAAAAAAAAAAAAAAAGTGTTACAGTCCCTGAAAAAGCTAATCTTGAAGTAGCACAATTTAGAACTCAAGATTGCAAAAAATAAACATTTTCTCACCTAGTCATATGAAAAGGGCCACATACTAACCTGACTCGCTCAGGAAAGGCCTGTGTAGCGGCCTTGCAAACGCAAGAGACCTAAAGTAACCACAAAGGATGGTCTGAAAGTAAAACCCTCCATTAAAAAGCAGTTTTTAGTGGGTAGTCATGTCCTAGGCCAGTATCTTCCTTAACAAAGATAAACTTCGATCTTTACTGAGCCTTTTTTTCATCTAAGATAACATACAGGTGGGATATCAGGGCAACTTGTAACTTCTTTTTTCGGACCCCTCAGGGCACAACCCTGGCATCCTGGCCAGTCACAGACCATGAATTCCTTCATTGTTATTGTTATCATGTTAATTGTTGACTGTTAACTATCCTATACCCACCTGTGTAAAAGAAGCATGTGTCTATCATTTTACTTTTTATCCAATCCCGGAGGTTTCCCTGCTTTGCTTTCTCCCACCTCCCTAATCTGTCACCAGTGGATTCCATGTAACCTAATTACATCTCCTCCTTTGCTGGTAATGTATAAAACAGTGGTTCTCAACCTTTCTAATGCCACGACCCTTTAATACAGTTCCTCATGTTGTGGTGACCCCCAACCATAAAATTATTTTCGTTGCTACTTCATAACTATAATTTTGCTACTGTTATGAATCATAATGTAAATATCTGTGTTTTCCCATGGTCTTAGGCGACCCTGCTAGCGCTTCTCAACCTGTGGGTCACGAGAACCGCTGCTGTAGAGCCTAAGACCATCAGAAAACACAGATATTTACATTACGATTCATTTACAGTAGCAAAATTACAGTTATGAAGTAGCAACGAAAATAATTTTATGGTTGGGGGTCACCACAACATGAGGAACTGTATTAAAGGGTCGTGGCATTAGAAAGGTTGAGAACCACTGGTATAAAACAAGGTGAACAACTGCTGTTCTCCAGAGCACCAGGCAATTGCTGCTTCCAGGCAATTGTCCACAGTTTGGCTCAAATAAACTCACAAAAATTCTTTATGGTTTTGAATTTTTTTTTTTACATTAACATTTTGAATAAGCAAGTGAAGTAGGAAGTCCAGTGCAGTTAGATCATGGCCCATGAAGAGTTTCCACCAGGAAATTTATCACCAACCCTTTTCAATAGAATGGAAAAACTAGCTACCATAATCGAATTGCTCTGGGAACAAGAATCAAAGATGATACCTGGAGAAAAGGGAGGAAAGCAAGCTCAGGTTGGTAACAACCTGTCCCTTCTTGGGCAATGACATTACTAATCATTAACCCATTTTTATTTTTTTTAAGAAAACAGGTAGGTGGGAAGGGAGAAAAAAGAAAAGTAGTTGGAACATCTTTGCAATCACCACTGCTATGCACATAGTGGGTCCACCAACGTACTTAATGTGTACAGTGTAGCCTTTCTTCCACTTTCTTCAAAATGTGCCGCCCTGAATAGTAATTAAACCTGGTTTCTAGAAATTATAATGTAAGAAGAAACTACACACCTCATTTAGTAGGTGAGATTCTAAAAATGACTTTCCATGACCCTCACCTTTGTATAATTCTCATCCTCATTGATTGTGGATAAAACCTATGAATAGGATGAATCTCATCTCGATGATTATGGCATGTTATGTGGCAAAAATAAATGATCTAGGTGAACTAAATCTAATCACGTGAGCCTTTGTAAGCAGAGTTTCCTTCAGATGGGCAGAAAGTGGAATCGAGAGCACGGGAAAGATTCAAAGCCACATTGCTGGCTTTGAATAGGGAGAGGATCACAGTGACCTACAAGGCAAAAGGTTTCCTTCAGCTTGGCAAACTTTAGGCAGGCTTCTTTCTAACCACAGGCCCCTAGCCTCCCTTTTCTTAGAGCACTTATTTTAGAAAACTTGTAATTTTAAATTCTTTCTCTGCCCCTTTTGAAATGTAAATCTTCCACAACCCAGAGATGATTTTCTCAAAGACCTGAGAGTCATCCCTTTAAAATGCAATCATCAAGGAAGATAGCACTTCTACTTCCCAGTTTTCATGGGAGGGTAGAGGCCTGACTTCAATGAGCAGCAATTGCCAGCACAGATGCCCTAATCACACTGCCCAACCTCCCCCCAACATTATCCAGTACTTTTTTCAGCTCACCACAGTGTCTAAAAATCTGCATGCCTTTTGTTAAAGCCGATTTTAGTTTGATCTCTCTCCTATGTTGGAATGATCTCTTTGTCCTTTTGCAGTAAGTATTGTAAAAAGTTTCTTTTCATGTTTAAGGAATCAGGTGCACTTTTTCTTTTATAACATGCAAGAACCAAAGAATGGTATCTAAGAGCTGAGAGAGATGCCTGGCTGACCACCACCGCAAAGGATGGCCTAGGTTTTTTAACCACAGGGCACTAAATTATACCAAATCTAAATGAGCTTGAGAGCTAGTTCTTTCCCAGAGCATTAAGATAAGAGCTCAGATGGCCTAACACTTTGATGTTGGCATTGTGAGACCCTAAGAGAGAACCCAGGTGAGCCCAACTGGAAATTTGACTGCCAACACTTATTGAAGCCACTAAATTGGTGCCATGTTGTTTTAAAGAAATAGAAAACAAATACACCTCAGGTATTTGTAAAACTTCCATGTTTAAATGTCCAGAGTGTTACAAAGATTGACGACCTTCAGAATATAATCTGGCCATGCTCTGAATGGCATGGCCTTTTTTATTGCTACCTTAAATGACACCTGTAGATTTTGTTAGTGTTGCTTTTATCTAAATCAGATATTTGAATGTTAAAGAAAGTCTTGATTATTTTAAATTTCCTAATCTTTTAAAGCCAGCCTAAGCATAGAAATTTCCTTATTACCCTCTACTAGTTTATGCAATAAACAACAACTTAATAAAGTAAGTTCAATTGGTAATCATTTAAATAATCACATATGTTTTGACCTTGGTGAATATGAATGTTGAAAATAGTATTTAGTCACATTATGGCATAAAATAGGTAAATATTTGGAGTATACTTCCATTTAAATATGAACTAGTTTTAAGAAATTTTTAAAGTTAGACTTCAGGATAATCTGAGAAAGCTTCTCTAAGGAAACAAGAAACCTGAAGTGGTCAAGTCAATTCTGATCATTCTTTGAAGTGCTTTCAAACATAGATAGTGTAGGACTACGTTCTTCAATTCTGACATTGGTATGTCAATAAGTTATGTAGTCTTTGTCAAAAAAAAAAAAAAAAAAAGGTCATTCTCCAGTTAGAGGACATTCCTCCTAAGCTTAGCATGTGTTTTGGTCTAAAATGAATGTACTTCATTAAGGATTCAGCTAGACTGCATGAACAAAATGATTTTTTATCATAATTACACTTAAAGTTGAATTTTTATGCTTTCATGCATGCAACACAGGGTATAATCATCTAAAATATTGGAGTCATAAACTAGCTCATATTTCCAAGAATGTTACCTGTGTCTTTGATCTGAGCATTACTACGCAATTAAGTCTGGAAACAATACATTTGGGATTATGCTATACATTGTACTACCAAAAGGCAGCTGGGATATTTAACTTCTTCCTACTTTGTACACTGGTGTTGCTTCATTAAAGCCTTCTTTCCTCATACTACACACTCACTTGCTGCACAGTCAGGCTTGTCGTCATTAAATTTGTTTCAGGTTGCCTGAGACATGGAAGTGAGAAGCCTTCCTTCTACCTTTCGGCTCTCCATCAGAGAAACTGCTCAGAACATGAAGTTTCCAGACTATGCATATTTTCTTGAATACTTCCAAAATGCTACTTTATTCTTACTTTCAGGTTTGGTAAAAGCATTCCCATATACATGGAAATAGAAGTCATTCCACATCACACGTTTTTATAGATTAAGATATTTTCATTATAATAACCCACCGTCCCTTTTCTTCAGTAGTCATTTTCTTTTATTTCTTATATTAAATGTAATTACTCACAGGTAAATAATGCTTATAATTAAAATATTATAAGGAATATAATATTTCCTTTTTATCACAGTTATATTCTTTTTTTAGAGATTCTTATTTAAACTTTCAAAGACACAAATTGCAGAGGATGTTAAAACACCCTCATTGAATTCAAGTCTATTGTAATAGGCATATCTCCTCATTATTTTCACCTGCCCAAAATTTATTGAGCATCCACTGCACTTAGGGCCCTATAACAAGCACTTAGATAAAGATATTAACTAAAGAAAGAGCCATTGTTCTCTTGTGTGACAGAGAAAATGGAGCTGTAACACATTGTGTTTATGGACTTGTGTTAGATGGTACTTACTGAGAAAAATGGCAAAGTAATGTCTTATAGAGGTAAGAGAAAAATGAAGATGTACTTGGAGTAAAAATGGTGAAGATATGTGATAACACTCAGAGAACTGAGCTAGAAAGTTGGCTATGAAAACAATTATTTAAAATATGTGAAGTTATTAGAAGATTACCTGACTTAAAGATGGTACAATAAATGTTACATGTTATTATTATCATTAGCATTATCATTCTTAGCACAAACACAAAGTGTTAAAAAGTTCAAAACTTATCTTACCATCTGCCTTACATTCATGATTTTAAAAAATTATTCATGAACCCATCCTCTCAATAAAGTGAGTTCTAAATCAACTACTGCAAAACACTCTACCAGGCATTAGTGCAGTGAATAAAGTCAGAAATGACCACTACTTTTACATCCCTACAGTCTAATCAGGGAGGCTGACAATATGTAAAATTAGAAAATTATGATTCTGACATTTTATCTAAAAAATAAGTAAATACTGAAGTGGAAATGCACTAAGGACATATTGGTGAAAAAAAACAAAAAAAAAAAAAAAAACTAAGTAGAATTTGAACTGGACCATGAAATAAAAGCATCCCTGGCAAAGGAAGATCATGCATGAAGTCCCTGTAGCAGAAGGAAAAAAACAAAACAAAACTGATGCTTTTGAGGGAATAAAAATACGCCAGAGCAACACGAGTATTTTCAGAAGCCTATGATTGAAACAGAAAACCTGAGAATTACATATGAGTGAGTTAGGGCCTCCAAGGCCAGGTTAATAATTTTAAGAATTGATAATAAAAATAAGAAATTGCTGCAGAGATTTAAGTTTGGAAGTTACATGATCTGGGCACCTTTTATGAACTCTATGGATCTGTGTAGAAATTCAATTGGCTTAGAGTTAGAATAATTGCAGAAAGCCTATCTAGAAAGAACACACATTTATGCAGGTAAGATCTGATGTTGTCTCTGTACTGATGAAGAGAGAGGAGGATAAGGAAGGAATAAAAAGTCTTACAGGATTTGTTATAGCACTTTAGTTGTGTCCATTCGTCTTCTAAACTGAACTCAAGGACAGTAGAGAGTTTGGACAACTTAAAAATGAATTCAGATTTGCTCAATTTCAAATGTTTGTTAAATATCATTGTAGAATTTTTGTTGTTGTTTCTGGAAATCAGAAGGAAAGTCAACACTGGAAATTAATTTCACAATGAAATTTGGATAGAGCGTATGCAAAATTTTGAGAATACCTAGTTCAAATTAACTAGGGAGATAGGATAGAGAAGGATAAGGAAAGAATAAGAAGTATTACAGTATTTATTTAGTTTTGTCCATTTTGTCTTCTAAATTTATCTTGACCCCTCATTTTCTGTCCATTAATTCTGTCATCAGCTTATTGAAGGTTAATAACATTTGCCACTAGAATAATTTTAGCAACCTCTTCAGCAATTTGCCTCTGCTGTATCTCCCTTCCCACCTCTATTCATAGTGCTTGCTAAGCAATCTTTCCCTCAGAGAAACTGAATCCCTTTTATACTTTTAACTTAACTGGCTTCCCATTTTCATTAGTATAAACTTCTAATTTATTAGCTCCTTTACTCACATTCATATTTATGTAAGGAGTCTGTGGATATCTTCATATCACCTCAACTTTAGCCATTCTCCACCATGAAAAATCTTGAACTAGGCCTCCCTGTTATTAAGTGTTTCTTAAAGATTACAAGAAATACTTTGAATATTCCTTTGTGTATTTTTGTAGTTGTTTTTTTCTTCTTTTTTTTTTTTTTGGGGGGGGGGTGTTGTTAATCCTCAACTGAGGATATTTTTCTATTGATCTTTTAGAGAGAGTGGAAAAGAGAGGGAAAAACAGAGAAACATCAATGTGAGAGAAATACATTGATTGGCTGCCTCCTGCATGTGCCCTGACCAGGGCCAGGGCAGGGAGGAGCCTGCAACCAAGGCATGTGCCTTTGACTGGAATTGAACCCTAGTCTGCAGGCAGATGCTATATCCACTGAGTCAAACCAGCTAGGGCAATAGCTGTTTTTTCTTAACCTTCTTACTACTTCCAGAATATCAATAATACATCAATCACAGTGTTTCATTTTTTCTTTTTTTTCAGTTTCCTATATCAGATTGTTCTCTCTATAGTGTTTACAATAACATAAAGTATGGCACACATGTATTCTAAATATAACAGTGTAGTATAATATGATAAATGTAATATAACATGACAGCAAAATATAATTTTTTTCTATATATGTAAAAATAAAGCAATCAACAATGATAAACAAGGAAGGATTTTGGATAAGGTGTTTCAAATTGATCACAATATTAGAGTTTGTAAATAGACCACTCATAACAAAGCATTTCCAAAATTTTTAGCCTTCTAATTTTTCTGTCAATCCTCAATGAATTTTTGAGGTTCCACAAATAGCACCTTGGTATCTATTAACTAGCTTCTCGCTCTTATGTGGTAAAGAATGCTATTTCCAAACAAGTGTGAATATAGATAAAGTCACTCAAATGTTAATTAAATATTATTTAATGAAATTTTTACCTAAAGATTTATGGTCAACGGATGCAAAGTACTATTCAAAAACAGATTTTTGGGATATTACATAATACTGGTCCTTGAAGTTCTTAAATGACACTCCACTGGAGATGTTCTTGATTAGATTAACTCTGCTTACTTCCTCACTGGCCACCTTGTTGTAGCAGCCAACCTATCTCTCCCAGTGATAGTTCCATTGACTATTCCCCTTACTCTGTAACCCAGACTTTCCAATGACAGGCATTGGACCAAAGAGAAAAAAAAAAGAAAAAAAAAAAGACCTCTCCCTGCCCATTTTTGTTTGTAGGCTCAACTTTTATAAAATTTAAGATTATCTGTAAAAATGCCACTAATGCACAAACATGAATTTTCACATAATTATGCTGAGCAACTTTACTTCTCATTGTTGAAGTTCTTCACTACAGTTAAAGCAGGTTAAAATTATGTTTACATCAAGACAGGACCCATATGCTACCTTTTTGGCTTAATAGATTTTACTCCTTATAAAATAGAAAGCATTATCCATCCTCGCACATGGATTTTAGTTTCTTTACTGAAAAATAATCAACTGATGGCACTTTAAAAATAACAAATTGTCCTTTTCTTCTGTACATTAAGCAGTACATTAGTATTGCAGTCCACTGATTTATAATTGTTATAGCATATTGGACTTGGATCAGCTGGGCAAGATGAAAAGTTATTTTAACTAGTATGATACAAAATGATGAACTTTTAAATATAATGGAAAGTTTAGAAATCATGTTAGAAAAAAAAAAAGACTCAAGGCTAATCCTCAGAATACAAACCAGATCAATTTGAAAACTGGTTAACATAGAGCGTTACTTTTAGAGAAAAAAGAATAAGAAAACATAAGCAAAATAACAAAAGAACTCTTACTGATACACTAAACTTCGCCTTCACCATTAGGATTGTCTTCTCTACAATAAACTCTTAGGAAAATAAGTGGACCTCAGAGTTCATTTGCATTCTACATGTAACTGTGTAAGTAGGTATGTAAGGGTGTCTGTGCTTTAATTACTGGCTACACATTTCACTAAGATCATTGGGTTGTGTTCCCTTCAGTTAAAATAAAAGCCAGAAGAAGTAAAAGTGTTCACTTTTGACTATCAGCAGGCACGTTGTTAATAATATCGAGTAGGTAGATAGCCTACAGCACAGCTCACAATATTGGAGGAAAAAGATCATTAAGCTGCAACTTCATTTATTTCCTCATAACACACGGTAATTAATTAGCCCCGGAGAACTTCTTCCAGGCCATTCCTTTAAATCTTTGATCTGGAATCATCCAACTGTAATTCTTAAGTAAAAATGCCCTTCTCAACATGCTTGGCCTAACCTTCAGGATGCATTTTGTATCTTCCTAATTGAATTAAATTGGTCTTCTATCCCTTGTGAAAGAAACAAGTGAAAATTACTCCCAAATCCTTCCAAATCTTTCTGCTAAACTGTGTCCATATTTTCCTAAAACAATTTTTACAAATAATAAGTAAATGAATAAACTACGTGCTCATTGGAAAGAAGACAAAACACTGACATAATTTCTTTTGTCTTTAGTAACAGAATTAAATAATTATTTTTGACGTTTGATAGAAGCAGCTTGAATGTATTATGAAAGACAAGTGTAGCCATAATTTCACTCTAAGCAAAGAATGTCTAATCTAAGCCACACCTACCACATCCATAGCAAAAGTGATTGCTCAATAAGCTTGTATTTCGATTAGGAGCAATGGAACTTCAGATGAAAATTCTGAGGTAGTTTAAAGAATCAAGAATGAGAGAAGTGGTATATACATGAATAAATGTTAACAAGCCTGAACTATTTAAAACAATATACAGAGCATTTAAAATAGAGACAGTTAAAATACTGAAGCACTAACAGCAGTGGGAAGTAAGATAAAGGAGTCCTGATGTTCACAGATCCTTTGATCCTATAGAATTAGGTAGCATAGCACAATTGTAGAAATTGATAGAAAACACACATTGTTATAGTAACAATCACAGTAGGGGAAGTGACATTGTGGTAACACAAAATCCAAAATTTTACTTGCTTGACCAACAAAAATTTACATTTTACATATATTACATATTCTGCATAGGTTATTAGATTTATCTGCTCATAGATTAAGGGATTAAGCTAATAGAGACGCTTGATACATCCATCTGTGATCACCGTAGCAGTGGGACATGAATGTGGTCAATTACAAATTGGCTCTTAAAGATTCCATCCCTACAAGACATACATCAGTCCTGCTCATATTCCATTAGCCAAAGCAATTCACATAGCTAGAGAAAATTTCTAAAAAGGACTAGAGATATGTGATTCTATCACATTGCTGCAAAGAAAAATACTGGAAAGATTCTGTGAACAACATCGAAGTGTATCACAGTCAATCTGTCTGTTCACTAGATATTCAGCTCACTATTCCTCACCCAGACAAAATACACTCACTCCTTTCTGGCAAGGAACACAATCTCAATGTTTCATCCAGTGATGGGAGCTCACCCTGGACCCAAACAGCTATAAATGGGGGGAAAGTTATCATCTCCCCACACATTGATTAGAATTGGAGGAATTGAGAGAATAAAAAGGAAACAAATATTATCATTTGGGAAGAGGAATGATGAGAGAACGAAAGAGATTGTGGATGGTCACACAGCATTGTGAAATTACTTAATGCCATTGAATTATACACTTTAAAATGATGAAAATGGTCAACTTTGTGTATGCTTACCATATATAAATTTTAAACGTGTTACAATTAAAAAAGAAAAAAGTCAAAAGAGTTTGTTGTCCATCGTCATTCCATAATGCTAGTTTGGATTATAACTCTATCCTGTAGTGGTGTTCGGGGTATGCTGCTTATTTGAGGCCTAAATCTTCTTTTTGCCAAGTGCAACATCCAGCAAGGTATCACTGCATTAAGTAAGGCATTGCAAAAAGAGATTAATTCAGAAATGAGTGTGTCATTGGGTAATTAGAAATTAAATAGAATGTAAGCAGTTTCCAATCCATTCCTTCATGGTTATTTCTTGAAAATGAGTTATCTATCTATCTATCTATCTATCTATCTATCTATCTCTCTATCTCTCTATCTATCTATTCATAAGATATATACTAAATACTTTGGAAAAGTGTTTAACCTTGTTAACATCAAGGGAAAGCAAATTAAAACAACCACTGGAATGGCAAAAGCAAAACAAACAATAAACTTTACTGTGTGGGTGAGAGAGTAAATTGGAACAATCAGTTTGAAAATTAGATGAAAAATATAGAGTAATATGCAAGATGTGCATAATTCATGGCACACAAATCCCACATCATTGTTTCATAGAATACCTAAGATAATGAATTACCATAGAGCAATAAAAATAAACTGAACATCTACACAATAATAGATAATTTTTAAAAACAGATTGACTAAAACAAAGGACATCAAGTAACATACAGTGTGATCAGATAGAGAAAACAGGCAAACTAAATTATGTTTAGATGTGGACACATAAGTGATATAATTTTAAAGAAAATTAAAGGGATAATTATTACAGATTTTAAGATAAGGTTTATACCCAGGTCAGTTGCAGAAAGCTATTATAAATATAGATTAATACTGGGAGGCTTCTAGAATGCTAAACATAAAAATGGCTATGGCTCATTGTTTTAATTTATTTGAAGTAAGCATAGACATTTTTCTAGAACCTTCTTTGCATTAGAATTCTATCATATATTACCTCTGGATGATAGAAGTCTAATAATAAAGCAAATATGCATAAAATAACTATATACCACATTAATTGGCCCTGCAATGAACAAATCTAGTAATTTGATTCAACTGCACGAGGGACGAAAATCTTGAATTTAGAGATTATTATTCTATGTTTTAGTGGGCAAACCAAACTTCAGGTAGTCTGTTTGAATTTTACACCTGTGGCATATACTAGCTCTTTGAACTTGGGAAAGTTACATCGTATTTCTGAACTTGTTTTGCATTTATACAATCCAGATAGATGATAAGGGAACCTGGAACATGATTGTGGTGAGGACTTAATAATATATGATATGAAATGGCTTTGCATTTGCCTTACACATACTAATATTTATATTAGGATTCTATTTTGATAGTTATTGTTATTATCATTGAAACCACACAGTTAATAAATAACTGAATCAGCGCTGCTCTCGAGCTTTACTTCACACGGAATCCCACATTCCCATTCCCTTGACACATTCTGCTTTTTGGTTTCTTCAAGGGCTCTTGTGCAATTTAGTTGTATTTTCAGACTCATACATCATATCTGTCAAGCCTAAAATGTCTTAGCAAACATCCTATTATGGGGATATTAAATTTTAATTTTTTAAAATAAAAAATATGCAACAAGTACACCACCCTCACTAGATGAAAATGCACTGGCTTTCAAGGTGCCATCCATAACTGAACTGGGGATATGAGCAGCATCCTGGAATCCTAGCAAGAAAATCTACCAACTGTTAGAGTTAGTCTTAATAACTTACCTCTTTGGAAACAATAAGTATGATTAGTTTTGAAATGTTTGTAAATGAGCCTAACTAACACAAAAATAATAGAAATTTAGAGAATATTTTAATTGTATGATATCAGCAAATGCTAATCATGGTTTATGATTTAGGATAAAAATGCTTAAGTGTAGTCAGTCACCAATTTTTTGCTCTATTTGTTGAGTTTTTATGGCCTTCATAAGATTCACAATAGTAAATTAATTGTTATACAAATGGATGGTTAAGGCAAGCAAGAACACACTTGTCTAATTTTAAAACTTATTTGGTTTTATTTTCCGTTATATTTCAGCTCATTGATTTAATATATATTCTGGTGTGCAACTGGAATTCTTATTAATCTGCTCTAACAACCTAAACAAGCTACACAAAAATTTTAGGAGTTTTAGTTGGAACTTAAACTTCCCACCAGATGGCGATCTATCCTCTAAAATGCTAACGCATATTAAAAAGACAAAATGAATGTAAACATTCAATATTTAAAAGAATGTGTCTGAAAAGATAAAATAATCAAATGCAAATTATTTTATCTTTAAACCAAACTATTTAAAATAACTTTTTTATATGTTGAATGAAATTTTAATTTTCAAACAAGTAATCTATATTTAGTTATTACACATTTGATCTTACTTTCACAATTGAAGGTAACAACTATTTTTAAAAACACTCAATAATAAACTATATTATTATCAAAACTAAATAAACTTCAGCAAAAATGTTTTTCTAAGTCATTCATATATTTCAAAATAGTAACCATGCATGTAAAGGTCAATTGAGGCAAGTCATAATGTGAATGTACAGAGATTAACAAAATAGTAACTACTAAGAGCTCACACTGCACATGGAAAACATTTATAATATAATTTTATAAGTCTTTGCAGTTATGGTTTGTAAGCACAGTGGGCGAAAATAACTATAATACGAAGTTTGGGGTAGACAGGTATTTTCATACAGGAGATACCAATTTAGTTGGGTCTTAAAGAAGGTAAAATTAGTATTTTTCCAGATAGAAAGGGGGAAAAGTAATTCACGTAAAGGAGAGGAGTGTAGATCAAAACAAAAATCTGAGAAAAATTCTGGGTTGTTGAGGAAATATAGCAGTTTTGGAGTGGCCAGAAACTAAAATGAGCCCATGAAAATGAAGAAACACAGGAATGAAGAAGCATGATAGGTTATGATTCTGAAGGACTTGGAAACCTGATAAAAGGTTTTAAAGTATAAGCTACAGTAAATGAAGCTCATTGAATGTATTGAAAGATTAATTTGGAAAATGTAAAATCAGAGGCAAATTCTGTAGTGTGGGAAAGAGCAGATGAAAAATCTAATTCAAACAGTGGGAGGAGAAGTAAAAAGGCAGCGACAGATACAGAACACATGAATAAGTGCCTATCTTACTGGTGAGTTAAACGTGATGGAGTGATCTTTCCAAGGAAAACCTAGTAGATAAGTAACTGAGGGTACAGATGAAACTGGAACTTTATAGAGATATAAGCTGTCACAGAGATTTGCCAGTCAAATTCATTACTTTTGGTAATGAATAAGGTTGCCCAGTACAGTAGTATGGAAGAAGGCAAAGAAGGACCCTGGATAAAATTGACACTGAAGTGGAAGGTAAATTAATATAATATAATATAATATAATATAATATAATATGAGCCCATGAAAATGACTTTAATGACTTAAAGACAGTTTACAGTCCCAGAATCTTCTTTTAATAAACATAAAACACAAGAATGAAGAAGCATGATAGGTTATGATTCTGAAGGGCTTGGAAACCTGATAAAATGTTTTAAAGTATAAGCTACAGTAAATGAAGCTCATTGAATGTATTGAAAGATTAATTTGGAAAATATAATATAATATAATATAATATAATATAATATAATATAATAATATATAATATAAATATATAATATGTATTGAGGATTTACCATTCGCCAGACACCTAGTAAACTGCTTTAAATACATTATAGCATTTTACTCTCTGAACAACTTTATGAAGCAGTTGCTATTGCTATTCCAATATTAGAGATAAGGACATGGGCCCAGAGAAATTACACAGATTAGTCAGGACGACACACACAGCAAGGGCGTGGCAAAGCCAAGTCCTAAACCTGGATCATCTGACTCTCTACTTGAGTGTTTCTTCCCTAGGCTGTAATGTCTTTTAAGAAGGAGTTCTATCCAAACTCTCACATATTATCCTTCTTAGATTTCATGAAATGACATATTATAGTAACAAAGTACCAAGTGATAAAACACTCTTTCATTTTTTTATAAACCTATTTGGGTATAGAGTAGTAACGACCTTTTGGCATTCCACTGGATTCTTTCTTTCTTCTGCCTTCTTTTTGTTGTTGTTTTTGTTTGTTTACTTTTAAAAATAATTTAACTGCGATATCTGTAAGATTGGGTTAGTTCTTGTTTATTTCTCTAGATTATGTTTATTAAAAGAAGATTCTGGGACTGTAAACTGTCTTTAAGTCATACATATTTCAACACATTAAAAAGTTGAGCAACTGGTCATAACTTAACCAAACCACATGTGGTTAATTAAATTTAAATTTATCTTAACTAAACTTAAATACAATTAAATATTCAATAACTCAGTCATAATAGTTACATTTTAAAATTCACCAAAGTAGCCTTAATGTCCCCTTAAGGTTGAATACATTTTATACAGGCTGCTTCCTGACACTAAGTCCTGACCTCTCTTCTGAGATTTTTTTTTAAATACTTGCGATTGTAAATGCTTTCTCTGCCCCTTGGAGATATGTATAAACCTACAAAGCTCTTGCCAGTTTTCAAACCAGGAACATTTTTCTCAAGCACCTGGAAGTCATGCCTTTGCAACACAAGCATCAAGGAAGAGAGCGCCCCTATCTCACAATGTTGGGGGGGAAATAGGAGCCTACCCTTCCTGGGCACTTCACTCCTATAATAAAAGTATGAGACCCGGCTGGCATGGCTCAGTGGTTGAGCACCGACCTATGAACAAGGAGGTCACAGTTCAATTCCCAGACAGGGCACATGCCAAGGTTGCAGGCTTGATCCCCAGAGTGAGGCATGCAGGAGGCAGCCAATCGATGATTCTCTCTCATCGTTGATGTTTCTAGCTCTCTCCTCCTCTCCCTTCCTCTCTGAAAACAATAAAAATATATTTTAAAACAAAAATGTAAGAAAATTTACTGTCGCTTTGTGAAAAACCAATAAGAAAACAGAGATGGCCTATGATTTCCCCCTCCCTTCAGCTTTTAAAATCCTCCCACTCTTTATCTTAGTTGAGTGAAGTTCAGACTCAGTTCTGGCTTCTCTTGAGTCAAGTCTTCCTTGCCTGTTTAACAATCTCTGGTGCAATGTTTTGTCCTTACACCATTAAAGCAAAATCTTGTATCACAAAGCTCTTGCCAGTTTTGGTGCTCTCGATTAAGGATGGATAAAGGGAAAAGATTCTGTTAAAAACTGGCAGATGTGAGAACACAGTCTCTCTTGAATTCTCAAGAAAAATGGCTGTCTCTTGTTCTTCTGTGCTTTCATGTTCTTTGTGATAGAGTACCCATGTCTAGTGAAAAAAAAAAAAAAGAAACTACCTCAAAATGTACAAGATTTCATGGCATAGTGACTTAAAAGAACAGGAGCTATTGTTCTTTGAGCTACAATTTTACACTTCACTTTTCAATATAATATTAGTGAGAAGAGATATAAACCAGAGATAACACAATTCACTTCTCAGTCTTTAAAAACAACCAGTATATCTTTTATATCTTTTACCTGAGGTATCAACTTGACAACTCAGAACTTGCCATCCTAGAAAAGTAATTGGTGGGTGAATTCAGCACTCCAGTGTTTTCGTTTTTTCCTTTTTGTGACTGCAAAGACTAAGGCAAACAGTAGCTAATATTTGAGTCAAATAGAGTAAAACTCTTCTTTGTTTGGTTTCTTGAAATAATGAGTTTAAAGTGAATAATGAAAATTATATGTGAATTTCTATGCATGAATACATCTACAGACATGCATTTATGAAATTTATTATACAACAAAACAAACTTTTTTTTTTTATGAAGAGGGCATTTTCTCAGATATAAGTTGGTCGAATGACATTTGATGCTATCATCATTGCATGAAATGTACCCAATACACAGTCTTTATTACTTCTCAGCTTAGCAAAGAAAATTTGAAAACACTTGTGGATATATATTATATATCCTATATAATAAAAGGCTAATATGCAAATCATCCAAACAGCAGAACGACTGGTTGCTATGACATGCACTGACCACCAGGGGGCAGATGCTTAATGCAGTAGCTGCCCCCTGGTGGTCAGTGCGCTCCCACAGGGGGAACACCACTCAACCAGAAGCCAGGCTCACAGCTGGCAAGCACAGTGGCCATGGTGGGAGCCTCTCCTGCCTTCATGGCATCACTAAGGATGTCTGACTGCCAGATTAGGTCAGCTTGAGTGGGCCTAAGCCATTAGTCAGACATCCCCTGAAGGCTCCCGGACTGCGAGAGGGCGCAGGCCGGGCTGAGGGACCCGGAACCCCTGAGTGCACAAATCTTGTGCATCAAGCCTCTAATATATATATATATATATATATATATATATATATATATATATATAGAGAGAGAGAGAGAGAGAGAGAGAGAGAGATTCTATTTTTATATTCTGATGTTCCACAGTTATTTGGCCCATACCTATCTTTCCCCTATTTTCGTTGCCTTACAAAACAATACAAGATAGCTTACATAAAAATAATAAACCCCTTCTATTTCAAATGTATCAATTTATTTTCATAATATTTAAATGACATTGATTTAATGTTAAGGACAAATTGCATGATTAGCTTTATGATAAAAATATCTTATTCTTTGTAAATATGAAACTCAATGGTAGAAGCAGAAGTCAATGCCATCCAAAACAAGCTGACATGCTACAGGCTTTCGGTGTACCTGAGGCATCAATCAATACAATTTGATTTACAGCGGTAAGGGGAATCTGTAAATCTGGCTCCACAAGTAGTTAAGTGGGAAAGGCTTGCTGATAATCTTTGTAATGTATTTTAAAAATTCTGTTGGGAAAACTCATTCTTATCTGAATTATCTAGATTGGTTAAATATATAAAATTAACATGTCAGGTTGTTTGTAATATTATAACGTATGTTACATGGACACAGTATGGCATCATTGTAAGAAATCTTTCTCTCAGTAAGATTTCATATTTTAGGATATAATATTGATTTACTTATTCTAATGCACCATGAGGCATACTTAAAACCTGACCCTTACCTATAAATAGGTGATCTATTAAGAAAACTAGGTCAATGGGGGGAAAAAAAGGAGATATATGTACTACTACATGTAATACTTTAAACAATAAAAAAATTAAAAAAAAAGAAAACTATACGGTAGATGTTAATGTAGAACAAACTTACACATGTATAAAAAGTCAACATATCACTTGCATTCACATTATATTGCAATGTAAGCATCCTAGTATATGAAAATCTTTATTAAAATGATAGTTTGCCTTTGGACATTTAATGAACATCACTGCAGAATATTAACAGGAAGAAACATAGGCTTCCAGAATCAGTGAAGAATCCAAGACACAAATCACCCTGTTTTAAAAAAAAAAAAATCCCATAAGCTACCAAAAATCAGTCTTCCCACAGGTCTTTTGTTAAAAATGAGGACACTTATATCTGACCACCCAGACAGATTCTGCTTGTGGTCATTACCGAAAAACAAAGCAAAAGACCCCTTTCTCTTTCCAATTCCCCTTTGTTTTTCTTCCTTTCAAATGCATGTTCTATTTCCACCTCCACCTATGAATTCCCGGATTTACTCATTGAAAGTATTTCAACTCTTCCAAGGTCATTGTGACCCAATGAAATTAGATGCATCCTGGTTGCCTTAGAAATCTCTTGCAGGTTTGGTCTCTTCAGATTTTGAAAACTATGTCTGTTGCACTCATTCTTTGACTGGATTGAAGAACAATTCTGGTCCAACTAAAGAATGTTTACTTGTTAACGATTAGGAGAAATATCTCACATAACATTTTGAATAAAGAGAATTATAAAATGAACTGAGACTTTGCCCTGGATTTAATGTCAAAGTTGGTGGGAGTTGGTACAAGAAGAGACCTCTGAGAGTCTGATGCCATTAGAAAAGTAAAAAAAGAAACTACCTCAAAATGTACAAGATTTCATGGCATAGTGAGACCTATGAGAGTCCGATGCCATTAGAAAAGTGATCAATGAGGATTGATTTCCTGGGGCACATTTTAAAGGTACTCTATTACAGTAAATAAACCACATGTTTTCCTCTGCATATACTCATATTACCCATTCTCATTATACAGGGTGGGCAAAAGTAGGTTTACAGCTGTGGGTACATGAAACAGAGTTTTTATTATTTATTAATTATTGCATCATTTTCCATACAAACACTACTTTTGCCCCACTACAAACCTACTATAACCCCACTTTTGCCCCACCCTGCATTTACTTCTCACTATTCTATCAGTATACCACAAATTCCTTAAGTGGTAGCTATTTAAAACCTATTTGTACTTATCTATGCTATTAGAAAAAGACATCTCTTGGGTAGTGTAGATCATGCCAATGCTAGTGTCTATTGTAGCAGACCTGCGGTCACAAATGTGTTTTGTGACAAGAGCATTCCTGGCTATCAGTGATTGATCCAGAAGTAAACACTTGATTGAAACTGGGCAGTTTAAAATTTGGATCACACTATGGAGATATCCTGGAGCTGAGGAATGAAAATTTGAGAGCTCTAAAAATGTGTTACTGAACTCTGACTGCTTAAGTCTCTCACTGCCCTGAGCCAGAGTCCACTGAATCCCTGCTGTTTCAACGCTACCATTGACTTCTATTTTTGTCAAATTTTGATTTCTGATCTTTATTAAATATAATGTATATAGTCTAAAAATGAGCATTAGATTCTTTTTCTACATACTTTATACCCAAGGTGAAATAAGTGTAGTCAAAGATGAAGGTTACAAGATTATATATGCTGAGCAGGATTGGCATATGGTGATATAATGATGATTATTGTGGACAATAATCTAGAGAATGTCCCGAAGCTACTGCATTGTCTACAAATGGATAGGAGCTCAAGAGGTTTCCATTGTGGGATGCTGCATTGACTAGCAGGGCAATCCGGTGCTCACATTATGTTTTTAGAACATTATGATCATGGACTCTTACATTTGAAATACATGTATGCATACATACACATACAGGTGATATCAGGGAGCAGTATGCCCTCAGGTCAGCTTTGAGTGGTTTTAAACTAAAGGTTGCTTGGATGCATTCCATTTTACACTCATGGTGCTGAGAGATGAGTGCAATGCTATATGAATTTGCCTTCATCAGCTCTGCTCTTGAATGAAAAAAAATATATACATACCTTAGAAAGGAGAAACATAAATTTACTATAAGATATTAATATATCCATATGCCTTTCAATATAATGAAATTGCAAAACATAATAAACGCTTATAATCCTGTTAGTCACATACAATGATACATATTTACTCCAGAAATTTAGCCTCAGCCTTATTCTTTATTGTGATTTGATTTGATTTAGTTTTTCTACCTGACAGCATTAGATTTCAGAATCTTCCAGGACCTCAACTGCATTATCAATCATATGAGGATTTAAGAAAATCATACACCAATGCAAAATATTAGACAAAAATATATCATATAATGAGGCAGAGAACAGCAAAATAATTCAGAGCTATATCAGGAGAAATTTGAAACAATTTACAATATGCGCTAAAATAATTGAAAGAAAATTAACCTAAATAATAGAATTGACAGCAGGCACAGACAGGTATATTTTTTTGTGAATTTAAATTTATACAAAACCTCTCAACTTCCAGGAGGTGAAAACAATTAAAATATTTAGCAATTATTTTCCTATATCAAGTATTATTTCTTCAGAAGACAAGCAGGAAAGAGGGAGGCAAGATAATCCACAGTAGAGGGTTGGTGGTTAAAGTTTAGTGCAAGAATATTTCAAACGAAGTGTGGTCTAATTTGAATCAACATTTAATTAGTTCATTTAATTACTCTGTGCCAAGAGTAATTGATTTTAGACCTAGAAAGGGAAACAATTCTACTATGGGGAAAAAAGTAATTTTGGCCCAATAAATTGGAAACTGGAGAAAGGCTGCATTTAAGAGTGTGTAACATGAATGAGGTTTTATCTCTTATTTGAACTATTATTTTTCAACACCCACCCTCCGTAATTATCACAACAGTAAATACCAGTGTAATGCAGACCGCAATTAAATAAAATGCTCACATTACTAAAACAAACTTTGATATCATCTATACAAAAAGTTAATCACACACAGACATACAAAAATTTAGACATGAACACTATTAGAAGCTTTTAGGTCATAACTACCCATAGGCTATTGTTTTTGTGACATACCTGGTGTGACTCGAAGGCAAGAATTTTTTTTTTACCACATTGTTTCCTCTTTTAATTTGTAAGAGCAAAAAATCCTCATTCTGCATTATCATTTTTACTCTACATATATCAAACCAATGTCTGCTCCTAAGGAGAAACATCCTTCCCTGCCCTCAGCCCTCATCCTGCTCTTAAATGCTTGATGCTAGAATGGTGCACGTCCTGTCCATGAAGCGGTTTGCTGGGGTGATTTTATTCAGGGACTAGGGAACAATCAGGCTAAAGGTGGTCCATGCAACTTATTTATTGATTTATTTTTGGCAGCATAGGGAGCTCCTTTTAAAATGTGCAGATGGTATCCACTCCTTCGGCAAAGAATAATGCAAATGCTCTCAGGCCCATAGGTGCCGGCACAGGCTCCTTATATCCCAGTGAACAACCTTTTGTTGCCACAGAAGCATACCTTATTTTAATTACTCACCTACTTCAACGTGGAGAATATTTCTTTCTTTTTTTAATATTTTTTTAAAATATATTTTATTGATTTTTTACAGAGAGGAAGAGAGAGGGATAGAGAGTTAGAAACATCGATGAGAGAGAAACATCGATCAGCTGCCTCCTGCACACCCCCTACTGGGTATGTGCCCGCAACCAAGGTACATGCCCCTGACCGGAATCGAACCCGGGACCCTTGAGTCCGCAGGCCGACGCTCTATCCACTGAGCCAAACCGGTTTCGGCTGGAGAATATTTCTTGCTAAAATGATCCATTATTTTAAAATGTTACATACTAAACTCCATCATGTATTAGTATATGCTTCTAAAGTGGTTTCCATCCATGTATTATTCACCACTTCATTTAGAGCTTTGGCGGGTTGAGTGCGAATTAACTTTTTACCACTGGTATCATAAAGGCAGGAAAATAGAATAGGAATTACCATATCTAGCTTTGCAGGAATCCATAATGAACTCATTTACACACTACACATGTGCACATATAGTTTCACTATTACTATATATATAACAATACATTTATTAACATGTATTAATAAATACATTAGAATATTCTATAAAATATATATTTTATTCTTATATATTAGGACTATTCTGTATATATTGACATGTGCATGTTTAATACTACCATTGCATCATGAATACATCATTATATGATTACATTTTTTTTAAAGGAGTATTTTAATTGCTGCATACATTTCAATATATGGATATATCATGATTCACGCAGCCTATCCCATATTGTGATTATTTTAATTCTGGAAAAAAATCCTTTGACTCTTATGTTCAAAATTTTCCTGTGGCTTTCCATCTTGCACTCATAATTATAGTGATAAAGGCCAACAGATATTAAAAAAATCCAAGGCCTTACAAAACACAGTATGGCCACACATTTTTGGTCTCATCTGCTATGAATTTCTCTTGTTTTTCCAGTTTTCTTGCTATATGCAATGGCTGCTGACATTTTGCAACCTGAGGGCTTTTGCTGTTGCTGTTTCTTGTGCTTGAAAATGAATTCCAAGTGTTTTTATGGCTTATGACATGTTTTCAAAGTCTTAGCTCACATGTAACCCTTTCAATGATGCCTTTCCTAATCTTTCCCAACACCTCACATTATTTTACTCAATAGTGCATACCACCTTTGGCAGAAAAAATATTATATAGATAGATATAGATATAGATATAGATATAGATATAGATATAGATATAGATATAGATATAGATATAGAAATAGATAGATATAAGAATTTATTCTGCTTTATGCTCTAGAAAAATTACTGAACTATGTTAGATATTCCATAAATATGTTGTTGAATAATTATAACATAAATGGATGTTGAAAGATTATTTTTAAAAGACTAGTCTTAATCAGTACAGCAAAATAAGACATTATATAGATGAACATAAATATTACTGAAACATTATTTCCTACATATTTCCCCTTTTCAGTTTTTTCATTTTTTTATTGTCTAAAGTTTTACCTATGTCTTCTTTTTCCCCAAGTGACCCCCCCAGCAAGCCCCCACCACCCCAGTGTCTGTGTCCATTGGTTATGCAAATACGCATGCATACAAGTGCTTTGGTTGCTCTCTAACCACCCCTCCCCTACCATTTGTCTCTAGATGTATCTATTCTTGTTCATAAATTATGTTGATCATAATATCCCACATATGAGTGAGATCAATAATAATGCATATATTAATTGCTTTGTACATGTTCTTTGATGCTTTGGCTCAGTTGTTAGATTGAAATTTTTACAAGAAATATAATAATTCATGATAACTAAATTGTATATATTAGATCACATTCAATTATAAATATAAGTACACATAATCCACATGGTACTCTATATCAATATTTAAGAGATGACTTATTTATGACAGATATTCTTAAGCTGTCCTTCATAGCAAAACTTACACATAAGACAGATCTCATTACTGAAGTGATTTTCCTTGGTGAGACTATGAAACTTAAAAAAAAAATACTTGCTTATAGATAATATGATGATCAATGTATGCAGAACTAGTTTTACAATACACAAGCCAAAATAAACAAAGACAAAAAGAAATGACATAAGTCATGGGGATTCAAATAAAAGTTAAAATTGTAATAGGTATGCTGCTAAACTATAGATCTGTTTCCACCTGACATGTGTTAAGTAATCAGTATTTTAAAATTTGTAATAACCAGCATCTAACACTGTACTATGACTAAATATATATTTAAATGTGCCCAGATGTTAAAAATAATCCTCATTCAAAATTTTTTTGTTTTCATGTTTTTGAACACATTTTTGCAAAATGTGTACTGGCAAGTTTTCCCTATTATTACAAATGTAATAAGAATGAATATTGAATAATTTTGTATTTTTTGCTGTGTTTGTAGTGTAGCTGGAAGAGATATGATGTCACTGAATGCACTTGGGCCATATCTGAGAATGGTATTCTTCATTTGAGGATTATCAGAAAGATCTGAGGACCTGTTATCATGCCTGACTGGCAGCTTCTTCAGTGACTCTTGCTTGCAACCCTGAATGGAGCCAATTCCTTCCTGATTGCTGAGCATTGGGCCTGTCTGCCTGGAGCACTACCCAAGCCACGCACATCACTTCATATCACACGGCAGTGACTCCTCCCACTCTCTCCTCCCTGTGAGCAGTTGCCCCGCTTCAACATCCCCTTCACACTAAGTGCAGGGGTAAGCAGCTAGCATCCATTCTTACACAGATCCTGCTGGTTTTGGTTTTAACTAAAGTACTGTCTTTTTACTATAGCATGACATTGGAGTATTTTTAAAATATCACAATGCTATGCAAAATTGCACACTAAGAAACAAGGCACATGGGGGAAAAAGATAAGGGGCACAGCACTCAAAACCGCTATAGTACATAACATGAAAAAGAAAACATACTAGCACATTTTTGCATATTAAATGGTTAAGACATACATGTATTTACAATACATATGGCACTTGACCTTGAAAAAAATCTGAAGTTGGCTTATAGCAATGAACATAAGGGGGATTATAGCTTGTGAATTATAATGAAGTAGTGGAAGGAGGCTTATCAAACTTGGACCAAAAGTTATAAGATCAGATATGAGTTGCAGAATTGGTGAACTCTGAGGTTGCTGGTGGGAGTTTGATATATGTGCATGTGTGTGTTTTATGTTTTCTTATGTTGCTTTGTTCAAGTTGGTACAACATTCTGTGTTCACCTGCTTTTTCTTGCTGACAAAACTGTATGTAAGCAAACTTGAAATTCACGTGATGTTTGCACTGTTCCCAATATAGTTGTTTTGGAACAAAGTCACATTTACAAAGTGAGCATTATGGCAGAACAGACTAGTACTTTCTTACAGGTGAGCCTACATTAGCTTTGAAAATGTGATTTTACCCACCTCTTGATTTCCAAATTGTTATTTTTAAATAACTGCTAAGTTCTGCTAAGTTCACTCAATTTTTTTTATGTTAATTTAAAAGAAAAAAAATATAAAATATGTAGGGGTGGGCAAAATTAGGTTTACTGTTGTGAGTACATGAAACAGTTTATTCTTTATTATTATGTATTTATTAATTATTATAGTATTTTTATTATTATTAACTACTTTTGCCCACCCCTGTATGTATGTATGTGTGTGTATATATATATATATATATATATATATATATATATATATATATTCACACAAGTTACTTGGGTGATAAACTACTCATGAAAATGAGTGCTGTTTGGTCTTAGTAAACTAAAATTGTTTACTCTGGGGTCAGAGCTTAGAGTAGAATCAACATGGGGGGAAAAGACTCAGCTGTAGGAATTGTTCTTCTAAAAAATTTAGGCAGTAAAGAATATGGCAGCTAATGCATATGAATAGGCAACAAGTCCCATGAGGCATTTGTCATTAGAAAATAAGAGTTGATATTTTAGAGGAGTTTGAATGTTGGTCAAGGGGTATAAATTTCCAGTTATAAGATACATAAGTTCTGGGGATCGAATGTACAGCATGGTGATTATAGTTAATCATATCATAGGATATAATTAAATGTTGTGGAAAGATCTTAAATGTTCTCAATATAGAAAGAATAAAAGCAATTATGTGATGTGCTGGAACGGTTAGCTAAGTCTATGGTGGCAAACAGTTTGTAACATGCAAGTGTAGTAAATCAACATGTTGTACACCTTAAATGTACATGTTAATTATATCTCAACAAAGTTGGGAAAAAGGCAAATAAAATATTTTTGTGTACCCATTTAAATATATAAGCATACTTAGCATAAAAAATACTAACAAGGAACAAAGAATGAATGCAAATAAAGAAAGCTTATGGCACAAATTAAGCAGCTAGGCTGCATTTGGAAAATGCATCAGTAGCTCTCATTGTCTAAGCAAACAGCCCTGTATTTGGGGTTTTCTTCAATTCAGAAGTTGAGTGATGAATATGAGGATGAATAGTAAAAAACCTTGGAGGGACATCCGTCTAACATGCCCGAGATATTAGTCAGGGTCTTACGTATAGGGAACATCAGCATCACTTCGCTTCTATCTGCATAGTTTTAAGGGAAGTTATTAAACTGGTATAGATTATAGTGGGATATTGGAATAACAAATTCACCTTAAAATAGCTGGGGCTAACCTAAAAACAAAAGAAAATTATTTCGTGGTACATGCTCAGTGTGCATCAGTGGAAGCTCCTGTGTATAAAGTCACTGGGTAAAGGTTGGCGGAGACTGAACTATCTGGATCACCAGACAATCGTTGGGCAGTGGGAGAGGGGCAGTGAAGGACCAGCATCAGCAATTGAGTGCTTTGTCCTGGATATGAAGCACATTATTTATACTCAGATTCCATTGGCTAAAGGTAATATGACATTCCTCTCAATTAAAGTGAGACAGGAAATATGGTTCCATTGGGATACAAAAAGAAGAGAAAAAAATCAGATGTGACTGAGCACTAGAAGTCTGGATATCTTTACCACAGATGGGGACTGCTTCTCAGGAAAAGGCAACAACTCATTCAGCCACTCTGAGAAATCTAGGGCTGAGTCAGCTGGAAGGGTGAGAGACACACAGACCGTGAGGAATGCATTCATTCACTTATTCATTTAATGATTCACTCATTCATCCATTCGTTTCCTGTCCAAGGATAAACCTGTTTTGTAAGCTAACACAGGCCTGATGCAAGAGCCTGAGAAATAATCAACTTCCCCTCATATAAACTGTGCCATGTAACATGGTGGTCTCTTGAGTGTTGGAGCATATTTTTCTGTGGAACATTAGCTTTTACTGGTATTTGGGGTTACCATAGATGGCTACTTTATAGCTTACTGTTTCAGCCTTTTTTCGCTAACCCTTGATTAATAAGTGATTCATATTTTATAATACAGTTCATAAATAAATGTCTCCCATTTTCAGGCATTGTTATAGTGAGGGAAGTGCTTCTGGGTTAATAGTCTCAAAGATAATACCAAAAACACCTTTAGAAGTCAATTTTCAGCTAAACAGTGATTTTTAGGTTAAAATAATTAATCTGCAAAACTTTATATGTATTTTTTTTTAGTTTTATACTTCCGCACTTCTGACAAGTACCAACGAAGGACTCATAAGATAATATTCCACATGCTTTTCTCTTTATATTACCCTCACGATTTACAGATTGCACTGTTTTTTGAGTAAATTAAAGTAATAAAGTCTATTTCCTGCCAAGAACTATATCCTTTCTTCTACTGTATGCTTCAGTAGCTTATTCAAGTCAAGTTTACGACTAATTAGAAAAGCCACATGCATTTGGAATTATTATTGTCAGTTTGTGTTAGTGTATATTTAAATCTCTGGTCAGGTTATGTGGTTAATATTGCAAGGCAGTCTAGTTGAAGTAGAGCATATGTTTTCTTCTCTGCACCATGAAACGGATAAGTGAAATTTTCTCTAAAATTAAATAATCATACATAATAAATATTCACAGGCTAATTAAAATACATTTTGTGACTATAGTCAAACATTAAATATTAAAATTGCATTAAATAATTTCTTAGATATGATGGTTAAGTTATAGAATTGCATAATAGTAGTACACATCTACTGGGTTTCAAACAGTCATATTTGCATATTTTAAAGGCTGATGTAATCTAAATGTAAATGGCTGTCACTTGAAGTGAGCCGTCCTATTTATCTATGGGAAGACCCAATAAGTTACGGCATCTATAAAACTGCAGAGAGTTTCTGAAAACTTGAACTCAATATTTATGTTAGACAAAATTTTATCTCATTGCCTACTTGTGTCAAATACAGTGAAAAACACTATATGCATAATGAAGGCACACTAGCCTCTCACATACTCAGATGGCTTACAATCTAGTTCAAGAGAAAAAAAAAGAAAAAGGAATGGAGGGCAGTTGCCATTTTGACTGACAAATGAGCCATTAAGAAAACATAAACCAAAGTATTAAAGGCAAAAGAGAGAGAGAGAGAGAACTGTTATTATTAAGATTATATATAATGTTTGTTTTGATTTGTTTTTTAAATTAAAGTACTAATAATAGTTAATGGGAGGAGACATAGACAATTAAATAACTTTTATTAACAACAAAACATGCAAACTCATTCCTCCTCCCCACCCCCACCCCACCCCCCAAAAAAATAGAAAGGGCCTGGTTTCCAGGAAGACTCCAATTAGCCTGGGCTTGAACTTTCTGCTTCAGTATTGATGTGTCTTCAAGGTGTGATAGAGCCCAGCTTGCTCATGAAATTTGTTCCTCCTTCAATTTATGTATCTTCTGTTATTCTCTGGGTCAAACTCTGGGCTGACAATGAAGACAGGTGGCCTAACCTCTTGTCTGTTCCATTCATACCCACTTTCAATAATAACCTATCTGCATGTTAATACATATTCAAACTAGGTACTCCTATGCTTGGGAGTCTTTGGGGATTTTCTTTGCTATTAAAATAATGGTCTGGCAATAATTTGCACAGTTCAAAATTCCCTCTCATTTCTAGTGACCATACATTGAAGACAACTTTGGGGATTCCATGGCATCAGACTGAGGTCTCTTCATCTGTAGCATTTACCTGGTTTAGAAATTTAATAATTAGTTAATGGACTTAGTGGCCGCCTACAGTGTAGCACTTTTTAAGAACCCCATAAACTTTTCCAATACTTACCTTACCCATGAATATTTTCCTGACATTCTTATGCAGGCTTTGATGGTCTAAGGTTAGAAAGCTCAATCTCTTGACTGGAATAAGTGGGAATAAAGGCTCACTTTGCAAAGTTCACTCCTTATCTTCTTTTGTTGTTTCTTCAAAATCTTCTCCTGGTTGACCCCAAAATGTGCATCTTTATCTCTGCATCTTGTGTACCCTCATCCAATGTAGAATCAAAATTCCTAAGAGCACGTACCTAATTTCATCAACTATTTTTTACTACCAGAATTTATCACAATAACTGGCCCAAGGTAAAAATTTATTAATTCAAGCTATAAAGAAAATAGTCTTGTCTCTTGTTTTATTTAAAGTATTTATTTTGAATATAATGTATCTTGTATGAACTAATCCATTTACATGTTTACATATATGTATGCTTTTATATATAGACATGCATTCTTTGAAGTTATCCAAGTCGCATTAGATTATTCCAAATGGGCTGTGCTTGATTTTCCCAATTTGTCACCATGTAATCTTCCTACAGAATTGTAAATCCCAATAAAATTAAAATTCTTAGTGACCCATTGATTTTAATTTGGGGTCAATTTGGATGCAATATGCATAATATATGCACAGGTTTATTACAAGATAAAATGACATTTGCAGTATGTGTAATATGTCAATGCACTATTTTCTTTTCTTTTGAAAATTTTTAAAAATCCTTACACAAGGATATGCTTTTTATTGGAAGAGAGAGGGAGAGAAATATCAACGTGAAAGAAAAACATTGATTGGTTGCCTCTCACATGTGCCCAGACTGGGGATTGAACCCATAACCAGGGTCTGTGCCCTGATTGGGAATGGAACCCTTGACCCTTCAGTGCATAGGACACCATTCCAACCAACTGATTTTTGTTGTTGTTAATCCTCACCTGAGGATATTTTCCATTTACTTTTTTAGAGAGAATGGAAGGAAAGGAAGGAGGAAGAGAGAGAGAGAGAGAGAGAGAGAGAGAGAGAGAGAGAGAGAGAGAGAGAGATTGATGTGAAAGAGACATTGATTGATTGCCTCCCTCACAGCCCCGAGATCAGGGCCAGGGACAGAGCCTGCAACCCCGAGGTATGTGCCCTTAACTGGAATCAAACCCAGGACCATTCAGTCCAAGGGCTAATGCTCTATCCACTGAGCCAAACTGACTAGGGCTATTCCAACCAATTGAGCCACACCAGTCAGGGCACCACTTTTCTCTTGATAAAAATGCATAAAAGATGAACAATATCTGCCTCCTGGTTTTGAAAGAGTATTATCTGCTACATTCCAGCATCTTTATGAACAATTCAGGTACAACTGCACTTCAAAATTAATGAGCCAAGAAAATGAGCCTTAGTTAGTTTTCCACTCTTTGGCTTCTAATATTACAATGTTCCTATAGTTAACATTAAAAGCACTACATTAAGGTCATATGAAATATAGCGTTGTTGTCTGATCTACTCAATACTGACTAAAGATAATTTTGCATTGCTCTGTGCATTATCTACATGAGAAACAAAACAGAGATGTTAAAATAAGTAAATCTGAAAACTGTAAGTCACAGAAAATACTTTACAAATGAGTAAGAGTATCATATATATACTTTAAAAAATATGGACTGTCTGATGTGTAAAGTTATTTCAGTACTCTGTTTTTAGAACTAAACCTAAGATATGGCCTTTCTAGCACCAGTACAAATACAAAGTCTAAAGTTGGAACTCTGGTCACTTTATGAGAGTATCTATCTTGGAATTGACACTCAGATGATCTGACCTGCTGGATATCTTGAACCGAAAAATATACCCCAGAGGATGGGCTATGCATTTCTACCACTGCATCTTGTAAATTGCTGGCACACAGGAAATATCAAGAGCAACAGAAAACACTGAGGGGAAAGCACAAATGAAATAATGTGGAGGAAAGCCACTGGTTTCCGGAGAAGAGAAATCATGAAGAAGACATAGGTTCTGAACTTGGACTTCCATTTCTGTGAACCCTAAACAGTGCTCGCACACTGTGGTAGTTTTAAGCAAAAAACACCGGTCTTTATTGAAAAATATATCAATGTGCATGTGTATGTAACCTATAGAAATAACACTGAAAGTATACTTTTAGTTAAATGCTGATAAATAAAAAAGAAACCATTGCAGCTAACTCATATCTGAACAATGACAATGCATTACCCTGGGTTTTATGTGCATTAGAAAAACTAGGAAAATATGTCTTTTTTTCTTTCCTTTTCTTTTTTCAAATGACACTAGATCTGTCTAGAGTCTTTGTTCTATCATCAGGCAACATATGACTCTTATTACTACAACCCCTTTGCTCAGGATTCTCCTAGGCAAAACAAAACAAAACCACACACACACACACACACACACACACACACACACACACACTCACTCAAATTAATTTGAGAAAAGTTGTAATGCCTAAAATGATTGTAATGTGTCATATTCTCCAGATAATATTTCAATAACAGGAATTACCATTGCCTCATGTCAACAGATTAATTGGAGCTTTTATTTAGCATGGCAGGGCTGCAGAGGGAGGTTATTTTTAAGTTAAGGGAATAGGTGGCCCTCTCAGCTACTACTGAATCTTTGTGCAGGTACCTAAAGTACCATCTGATTATTGACTATCCCAAAGCACTCTCTAATTATCCAGCCTTGATTTTTCTTAATGAATGAGGCTTCCCTTGATCATTTTCCTAATTAATATTTAATAGATAATAACTGCAGATATGACATTATAAAACATGTCTTCCCTACACTTGGTAATTTTATCATTCACAAACAAATGTGTAAATTATGTAAAATATTGATTCAAAGCACAAAATCTTATTTCAGAAATACTAGGGTTTAAGTAAAGATTTCATAACATATGAAACAGACAATCTCAGACCTCACTGAACCTCAGTTTTCCTAACTAAAGGAAAGCATTAAATGAGTTGAAGTATGTAAAGGATACAACATAGTCACTGGTACACAATAAATTATCAATATATATTATATTTGCAAATGAGGAGGAGGTCAGCACAGTGATGAAAGGATTAGATATTGGAGTTAAATCACCCAGATATCACTTCCTATCTATATGATTGGGTAAGTTAAACTTTCTGAGCTCTCATTTTCTCATATTTAAGGAATCTCAAATGTTTGTTTTAAGGTATAAATAATATAGTTTGTTTAAATTGTAGCCTTTACATTTGTATAATGCTGGGCAAGTATTTTAACTATTATAAACATTATAGATAATTTACTGGGTATGACATGTTTATATTTATTTTTCATTTGTAACCATAAAGATTACCTTCTTGTTTATGTCATCATTTTGAGATATAATATTCATTATATATTTTTCCTCCTTAAAATACAGGAAACCATCACCATATTAAATACTATGGGATTCAATATATAGGATTAGATATTATAAACTAGGTATAGGGTGGCATTGTCTCTTCACACATCATTTTCGTCTTTGTTCAAATAACTGAAACCTTCTTTGCTTTGCGTACATACCCAACTGCTTTGTACCCTAGTTTCATTTATCTTTCTCAATATAAGCATAAAAATTGGTTATTTGTTTGCTAAAATCGAATCCATGTTCCTCATAGTTTTGTTTTAAATGTTCAAATGATTAACGATAATTAGGCAGAACCTTTACTATACATATTTAGACTGACCTCAGAATATTTTCTTATACCTTTGTGGTGGTAAGACAAAATAATATCTTAATCTAATTAGAAGTATATTTCACTAACATAAACTGTGTGTCAGCAGGTAATGATTGACATCTGTATGCCGTTGAGGACCAAAGCTCTGTCTGTGTGGTTGGTTGTTTTATCGTCAAATTGTGAGGTCGATCTTGTGTTTAAAATGACCACTTTGACTCCTACTGCTAAGTTCACATCTTATTCAGCAGGGCCTAGCAGGTGCATATGTCACTTCTGCTATTATTCCTTTGTTGGAAACCTAGCTGCAAGGCCACATCCAGCTGTGGGGGATCTTGGGAAAATTTGTTGTGCCTAGATTGTCATGTGTTCAACTAAATTGTCTATGATGGTATAAGAGGTGACCAGATGTTGTAGGGGAGACAGCAAGCTGAGTGTAGCTCAATAGTTTTCTTTCCTGATTTTCTAGGTAACGATGCAACTAGATTGATCTTCAATTGTGTAATGGTGCAGTTCTGAAAACTCCATTGCAATTTTAAGTTCCTTTATGTATTTCCAATATTAAAGCTATTTGATTCATCTAACACCATTCTAACATCACTGTGACCCAATCTATGCTGTAGCCCTACACCAACCAATCTGCGAACCACAAAACCGCAAAACCCTGAAATTCTTTACTGTGGTTGGAATGTATGGCTATCCAAGGGTGAATAGATATCGAAATCTTTAATTTCTTCACAATACCTTAATTTCATATAACTTGAACCACTCATCATATAGTCTATCTTTTCCCACAGGGCATATGGCTTCCTTTACTCCTCCCTTTTTCAATTTTCACAATAGCCATCCAGTTACCCACGTTTGAGACTGGAGAGTGAACATACATTTCTCTGTCCTTTAACTATCACAACAGATGAATGAGTGAAGGAAAGCACTTTACACAATAGCCACTTCTGTTCCAAGTCCCCTCACCTCCATGCTCCTCCACATGTATTTTCCTTTCCTGTCTTTTGGACTCCTTGTCTCCGCTTCCATTAGTTCTGCTGTCAGAATATTCTCTCCAAGAGGAATGCCTTGAAATTACTCTTAAGTATTCATTGGCTTCTCATCGCCTATGGAGTGAAAAAAAGAATCTCTAACTTCTGAGTATGTTGCAAAAGGGATTCATGTTATTAATTCACTTGTCATTCCTATCATCTCCAACTTCAGGAAAACTCTAAGTAACTGCCTGTGGTTTTCTCATGCCATGTTCGCTCACACCTTCATCCTTTACATATGTCACCTGGCCAAGTCCTGACAAATGTCTAGTAGATAAAAAGTGTTTCCTTCATAGAAGTTTTTCAGATATCTTCCCATACCCAAACCCTTCCCTGTTCAACTAACTTCAGGCACTGCATTTATTCCCACAGCAAAACTGCACTTATTAACATTGTAGAACTTATCACATTTTACTGTCTTGCAAATCTGCCTTCCATAGGGGAAAAAGTGATGGTTATAGCTACTATTTGGGGCATCCTTGCCTTGTATATGACCTATAGTCATCACACAACATATATATGTTAAAACTATCATTTTGGTTGATAGCTTTTAGGTTTGACTGTGATAAAAAAATCATTTGTATTTACTTCGTGCATCTGTAAAACATTGTCTGTCTGTATCTTAAACACTCTGATATATATTACCATCAATAGTGAGGATATTTTAATATAAGCAATTTTAAATCCAGGGCTATGATACAACTTTTGTTTTTTGGTTTTATAATCCACAGAAAAATAGGAATTGCAGCATAATGATTCTTTTGGTTGGTTTAAAGTATATTTTAAAATATTTATTCCTAATCATTTGAAATTAGTCAATGGTTCCCAGTGAGCTTTTATTCTTTCAGTATGATCCTGGGGACATTTGCTCATAAGTATTAATAAGTACTTTGCCTTCAGTCAAGGAAATCTGAAGAATCTCATGGGGCAGCAGGGACATATTATGTTTCTCTAAACCAGAAAAATGAACAAATCAATTTGCATTTTGAAATCCACAGAGAACAAAAACTGCTACTTAGATTGTTATGAATTCCTCTAGGAGAAGTAGGTTGAAGTATTTCTTGCAATATCATATGGTGACATTTTTATTATCAGAAACTATTTTGCATGTACCAATAAAGATATGTTCTGTGCTATTGCTCTCTCACTGTGAGCAGTATACTTAGAAAACTGATTCATATTGTTATCCTTGAATCTTTATTGCTTACCACAGGCTGCTTGTCATGTGTAAGTCCTAAGGGCTAATGCAACTTTTATTGCTACTTACATACTGTTCAGATTATATGAATATATAAGACCAATTAAGAGAGTCCTTTATTTCATAACTTTGGGGTACGTTCATAGCAAATTTGTTTCAGAGTTGGCAAAAGTGCATCTATAGATGTAATTTAAATTAAATATCTCAACTGAGAATTATTTTAATGGGATATTATGTAGTATGATATCAGCAAGTCGTGCAAATAATAATGAAAAAAATTAAGTATTCTATGCAAATTTAACCTATTAACTCACCTAAACACATTAAGTCATCCTATATAATAAAAGCATAATATGCAAATCGACCAAAAGGCAGAACGATCGGTTGCTATGATGTGCACTGACCACCAGGGGGCAGATGCTCAACACAGGAGCTGCCCCTAGTCCGCAGGCCCCAGGCCTGCCAAGGCGGGTGCCAGCGGGGGCCCCCCATTGCCCCACCAGGTGCCCCACAGATCAGCCCTGATTGCTGGCCAGGCCTAGGGACCCTAGTGTGCATGATTTTTGTGCACTGGACCTCTAGTTACATAATAAAAGTTGTGGAACATTTTGCTGCTCCCCTTGTTTTAGGTTTCCAAAGTTCTCTTTTAGAGAAAAAATAAACTCAACCATCTCTACATGTTTTAACTAATGAAGAACCTTTATTATCTCTCATATTTTCACACAGTCCTATGTAGGGGAGGCATGTGTGTTTATTACCTATGAAGAAATAGATCCCAAGACATGAAATGTTTTGCCTAAGGTTACAAAGCAAATACAATTTAAAATAAAGCACAGCTCTAGGGATATTTGTTGCTGAATTAGTTACTTTGTGCCTAGCTCTTCTTTTTAATACCAAATTACTCTATTTAGTTCTTAACAGTTTGGTTTTGATAACATATTTCCTTGCCTATCCCTTTCTGTGTGTCTTTAATTTTGGATCTTTAAGTTGCTTGTTTTCCTTGGATGCAATCAAATTGAACATTTGCATGGTGAAACTCTTTTCTATTCTAGTCTCTTAAAGTCTGGTTTAAACTCAAATAATGTCCTCAGCCTCCCCACCAACCTTACAAAAAGGAAAAGTCTCCATCCAGCAAGTCTGCTTTTCTAATCTCCATCTAATTTGATTTCCCACTCCTCCTTTTCTTACTTATTGCCATATTCAGCATCTTTTGCCCTTTCTACCTCCAATTTAAAATTGGTAGTTTTGCTCCCTGATCAGTCTTAAACATTATTCTACCTTAACTTCTATGATGCTGCATAATCATAGAAATCATTTTTATGATTTCTCCGATGATTTTGACTGTACGTTCTATGTGGATTTGTTACAGGATTCCAGAGCAGAAGGAATAGGGAAACTGAGACAGGGAAATAAACACAAGGCCAAATAGTGTGGGCAATGTGCAGCCAGCTTGTAACTAACAAGCCATTATCTTCCCCAGCCAAGGACACCCGAGCAAATGCTTAAAAAAACTCCCTGATGAGAGAATGCAGAAAGGGAGGGGGAAAGGGAAAAAGGGCTGTTTTACCCCCTAAGCAGAGAAGCCAGAGTCTCGAGGCTTGGCAAGATAAAATCGCCAGGTGTTTTTCATGAATTCTGGGAAGGCCACAACAAAGTAAAAGAAGGGACCGTGAGCATTCATCTGCACCAAAACAGTCAGCGGAGGAATTTTGAAGCCTATAGACAGGAGGGTGTATGATGCCTCGGACCTCCACCCAGCCTGCTCTTCAGATTAGCTGAGAGCCTGTCTGTGTTTTATAAGCCAGATGTATAGGCTTGCTTGCTGTGCTGTTGCTTTTTCAGTAAAGATGCATGCTTTAGTTGCTTGAAAAAAAATGGCTTTTCACAACACAGTCAAGTTCTCTCATATAACTTCATTTATAGGAGAAGACAAGGATCGAGGTTGGGGACAGCCCTCTCTCTCCCACTGGCTCAGGGGGCTGCCAGGGAACACCTCTCTGTTGACGTGAGAGATGCCCATACTACATTAACTGGTGGTGTGTTTTTTTTTGTTGGTGGTAGTTTTTTGTGTTTTTTTTTTTTTTGTAGTTGTTGTGTTTTTTTTGGGGGGTCACATTCCTATATGTGACTTCCATGATTCTGTTCTAATTTTCCTTCCATTCTCTTGCTAGTCTATGTGACTCAAGAAACTGTCACTGGTATGCCAACGATATTAAAGTCAAGGATTAGTATTGCTGATTGGGCACAAATATGTAATTGCCTGAATGATGTGTGGAAGAATGGGTCCTTCACACTTTTAAATAAAATAAGGTCTAAAACTGACTCACTGAAATGTCTGAGTGCTTTTTATTCTTTGTTCCCTCTTGCTTCTATCTTTTCTCTTTTTCTGAAGCAAAGATAACTTCTCAGTCATTATAACAGTGCCAATAATTCTTAAGGTCATTACTCTCTACCTTTAACTATCATGCTGCTAAATAAACACCCATTTTTACCTCCTACATATGCCCACTCCTTACTATAGACTGCCATACCAGATTATGCACAATAACTGAAATGTATCTTCTTAGTTGAATTTTTGTTACCTAGAGGTATTTGAAGGACTTCATTTGTTCTAAACTTTATGTTTCTGTGTATAATTATTTATACTAAGCAATTTACATTTATATTTCTGTGTAAAATATTTCCAGTTCTATTATGTTTTGATGCCAGGTCTCTTGACATTTTTTTTTTTTTTTGCTACTAATACAAATTGAGAGCATTCCATCAGTAGCTTCTTTGCACTTTTTCATATATAAAGTGTGTTCTGCCACAGAAAATTTACACAGCTGTTACTGGATAATTGATTTGGTCACACTCTTTTTGGAAAGTTATCTTTCTATTGTGAGATGTAGGGTTATTTTATTAGCCCATGTTGCTTAACATACTTGCATAAATTTTACTACTAAAAGGTTCAGCTAGGATGTAATGCGATTTAATTTTCTAGTGTTTCATTCAATTCACCATTTGACATGAGAAATCTGCTAACACCTTATTTAGAGAAAAGCTGTTCATGTTTCATGTGCATAATAAACAGGCATCCAGAATTCACTCAATGCCAGGAAATTTAATAATTGATAAAATACAAAGCCAAAAAATAAATCATCTCTTTTTCAATAAAGGTAGGTAAGAAAATTTTATTATTTTAAAGAGCGCTATGTGGCACATAAGAATTAAACAGTATTAAGGAAATGAAAATGACTAAATGGTAAATGACCTCTTAATTAATTTATCTTAATGTCTCTGTTGTGTTTCAGGTAATTTTGTAGATGTCTTTTCTGGACAGTGAGTGTAGGGACTATTCACAGCACTACATAAAAATTTATATTAATTATGGGCTGATTTGTGCAGAACAAATAATTATGTAATTACTTTCACATTTGCAATAAAGTTTTATTCTTTTGAAGATTATATTAGGTAGACACGGTTATTTTCTTTGTTATTCAGATAGAAGATATAACTGAAATATTTAATGTTGTAAAGGCCTAGGAGGGGTGGGGCAGACTGTAGGGAAGAAAAGGGAGGGTTAATGGGGGACATTTGTAATAGAGTCAACAATTTAAAAAGAGAAAGAGAAAAAAAATATTAGTAAATGAAAGAACCTGAAATAAAACTCAGATTTCAAGACTCCAAATCCAGGCTTCTTACATCGAAATAGAAATAGAAAAAATAATTCCACATCTCCCACAAATGTTCCCTTTTCTCACTTCCTAAGACTTAGGACTTTCTGTTCATCACACTCCCCTGCAATATGCTTACTTGTTGTCATTGTAACATAATTGTAATTATTAGGATTTGTTTTGGTCTCCATAGGTAGTTTGAAAGCAGCCAATCTGGCTCTTAAAGTTCTAACTCTATTCTCATTGAAAATGAGGCCAGGGACATTGGAACTAAACCAATTGGCAGTCTACAAACATGTAGCTTTTGTTCTGAAGAACAATGACTAAAGTTATACAGAGACATAAAAAATGAATTTTTAAAAAATGGAATTATGTCTTACCAACCTCTTCCCATATATGTCCCTCTGAGCAGTAGCTATGCATAAGGAAGCAAACGTAGGCTTCCCAATGTTCATCAGTTAAAAGCTGTAGTTACTTATAAAGACATTCTTTTGTTTCCATGGGGAAGAATTAAATGTTTCAAGTAAGTTCTTCAAGTTAATAAATACAAAAATTTCAATGAGCAACAGGTGTTTACTTTCTAGGTGCTCAGATGTAACTAAAAACTGAAAGAAAGTAAAAGCTATTAACTTCAAAGGATATTGTTGCCAATTAACTTATGGTCAAGGCAGAACCGCTCCCAAATTAAAAACAAGTTCAGTAAAAGCTCTTTTCCAAATGTTTTTGCAATTTCTTAAATTTGAAGAACATTTAACAGAAAACACTTCATTTTTCAGAATAATAAAGAAAAAGGTTTTAAGAAAAACAAAACAGTAACTATAACACATTGCTATAAAGAAATGAAAGAGCTTCATACCTTGAACTCAGAGAGAGTCTGGGGCTTTTGTTGCAGATAGAAAAGGAATGCAAAGATGGGATATTTAAAAAGATCAGGCAAATAAGTCACATACAGAACACTTTCAACAAAGCATAGCTTTGGAAATACAAATTCAAGGGTAGTTGTTTTTTTTTTTAATCTATGAAAAATAATAGTAGGCTATTAGTGTGTTCTACAGTAACTAGTTATTTATTACTGGATCTCTTTGGGGATAAAGATAAGAAAACAGAAGATGTAGATACATGAAAGTATGTGAAGACATTAGCATGCTGTTAAAAAAATATTGCAAAAAGCAAAGTGGATCCCCAAATCTAGACTTCTGCTGGAATGTGTATCAATTCAATGTCTATATGGTATAAATGTAAACTACATAGATTTTCATGTTTAATGTAAAACAATAGTTTTGTAATCTGTTTTCAAAATACCTTTTCTTCAAAATTTAGATTCCTACCAGCAAATTAATAGCTGTTGGAAATAGATTTCATTTAAAATATTTTGTTTTTATAACCATATATAGGTAGGTAGACAGATGAATGGATGGATAGATATATAGCAGATAGATAGATAGATAGATAGGTAGATATGAAAGATAGATATATGATAGATAGATATGTGATAGATAGATGATAGATACATAGGTGATAGATAGATAGATGATAGATAGATAGATAGATACATAGGTAGATAGATACTTATAATCTACACTAATAAAAGAGTAAGATGCAAATTGACCGTACCTTCGTGACACCCACCAGCCAATCAGGAGTGAGTATACAAATTAACCCAGCAAAGATGGCGGGTTAATTTGCATATGCAGGCGCCCAGTGGCCGGGGGCAGGTGTTCTGCACTGCCCCAGCCGCTCTGGGCTTCTGGGCAGCGTGGGAAGGTGGAAAGGCAGCTCCGAGTGGAGCAAAGGCGGTGCCAGCAGCCAGTGTAAGGAAGGCCCTTTCTTGCACGAGTCTTCGTGCATCAGGCCTGTAGTCTTTCTCATAAACTGTTTTGTACTTTAGAGACAAAACAATGCCCTGTCTGCCTGAATATTGGACAGCACTTTATGGTCTTCGAAAATATTGACATTAGTGTTATGACTGGAGGATTACTGGACTGTGGGCAATTAACACCAATCTCAGATTTTATATCTTGTGGGAACTTGGTACTTTGCAATTATCTTAAGAAGCCTTGGTGTTAAATGACTCTGACAGTGTCACATGAAATTCACATACATTTTGTTGTTCAGTGGGAAACACTGAACATCTGTCAATGGCTAAGACATTTTAAAGAAAATATTAATACAAATATTAAAAAGGATCATTCAATGAATGTGTCACTCACACTGATATAACTTTTAAGCAATTAATCAGAGGTATAGGTGATAAAATTAAAGAGTTTTGGAGAAACTCAAGCAAAATACAGTATGTTCTTTCCCACTAAACCAATTATTGTAATCAGTGAAGAATATCTCCTGATTTTAGACTAAAATTTAAAGTGGATATAAAACACATTATATATATATACTAGAGGCCCAGTGCACAAAATTCATGCACAGGGGGATGTGTGTCCCTCAGCCCAGCCTGCACTCTCTCCAATCTGGGACCCCTCGAGGGATGTCCGACTGCCCGTTTAGGCCTGATCCCAACTGCCCTCCCCTGCAGGCCTGGTCCCCCCCAAACTGCCCTCCCCTTCAGGCCTGGTCCCCCCAACTGCCCTCCCCTGACGGCCATCTTGTGGCAGCCATCTTGTGTCCATATGGGGACGGCCATCTTTGACCACATGGGGACGGCCATCTTGTGTGTTGGAGTGATTGTCAATTTGCATATTACCTTTTTATTATATAGGATATCTTACATAATAATAGACAAACATGTAAATTGATTGTACCTTCGCTATGCCCACCAGCCAATCAGGAGAGAATATGCAAATTAGAAGGACAAAGATGGCAGCCGCCCAGCTGCTCCAGGCACGAAGTGGTCAGGTGGGGCAGGATGCCTGCTATGATAGGGAGGGTGTGGGGCAAAGGGATCTACAGGAGCAGCACTCCGGCCGCAGCGAAGACAAAGACTGCAGACTCCAGGAGTCTGCAGCGAAGATGAAGATGGCAGACTCCAGCTAGAGTCTGCAGCAAAGATGAAGACGACAGTCTGCAGCGAAGATGGCAGACTCCGGCCAGAGTCTGCAGTGAAGCAGCGAACATGAAGATGGCAGACTCCGGCCTGAGTCTGCAGCAAAGACGAAGAAGGCAGACTCTGGCCAGAGCCTGCAGCAAAGACGAAGAAGGCAGACTCTGGCCAGAGTCTGTAGCAAAGGCAGCAGACTCTGGCTGGAGCGAAGGCCTGGGTCCTGGGTGGCGGAGGAAAACCGGTGCTAGAAGCCAAAGGAAGGAAGGCCTATTGCATGAATCTCTTCGTGCAACAGGACTCTAGTCTATATATATTTGTGTAGTGATTTTATAGTTTATCAAAGTTGTTTTACTTTACCTTTTTCATTGTTTTGTAATTTTCTACTATTTCTCAACAGAAAAATTAAATATAATATAAAATTTTATATTTTTTGCAACAGGAAATTTCAACTCTGAGTAACAATATTTACCAACTAAATATAATTTAATTTATATAAAATGGCATTTTATCACATCACTTGATTATGGAGGAGATCAAGGAACAATATTTATATTAATTTTTAAAAGTAATAAACCATGCTACTCACCCTAGAACATGTTACCAAGAGTTGGCAATGCAAGAGGTATCTATAAATCAATATGTGGATTTGGGAGAGATCCAAGATGGCTGCCGATGCAACAGCAGCCTGGAAGACAGTGTGTGAGTGAGAGAACAAAAGGAGAGTGCATGGATGTGCAGGGAGTGTCAGTGTTTGTGAGTAAGGGACAGCTATATTCCAAGGGACTGTTGGGGACTGGCAGACCAGGCTCTCCTGGCCAGGCAGCCTCTACTGACGCTGAAATCTCTCCTGGAGTGGCCGGCTCTGCTGCAAAGACCGCGGCATCTTGAAGGGGAGAGTGGCTGTGATTGGAAGCCCAGCCTTACCTTCAACCAGGAAGACCTCGGATACCTCCTGGGACCCTACAACCACAATACCCAGGGACCAGCTGCCTCAACTGCAAAACCACAAACACTGGGTCTCCAGACAACCTGACTGCAGGTGCCTGTCCAGGTGGAGACAAAGCAGCATGAATACGCAGACGCGGATGAGCCCTGCACCTTCTCACAGAGCAGATAGAAGGAACAGCTAAATAGAGCAACACCCACCTGGAATTGGCAAATTAAACACAGCTGGTGAGGCAATCTGTGGACGGAAAGGTCAGATATCGCCTAGAGCAGTGGTTCTCAACCTTTCTAATGCCGTGACCCTTTAATACAGTTCCTCATGTTGTGGTGACCCCCAACCATAAAACTATTTTCGTTGCTACTTCATAACTGTAATTTTGCTACTGTTATGAATCATAATGTAAATATCTGTGTTTTCCGATGGTCTTAGGCTCTACAGCAGTGGTTCTCAACCTGTAGATTGAGAACTGCTAGCAGGGTTGAGAACCACTGCTGTAGAGCCTAAGACCATCGGAAAACACAGATATTTACATTAATGATTCATAACAGTAGCAAAATTACAGTTATGAAGTAGCAACAAAAATAGTTTTATGGTTGGGGGTCACCACAACATGAGGAACTGTATTAAAGGGTCGCGGCATTAGAAAGGTTGAGAACCACTGGCCTAGAGAAAGGTGAGGTCTGGGATCCAGGCTGGAGGGAGAAATGCACAAAATGGGATCTAGAGTCTCAGAGGAAGACTGTGACCCACAAAATCCACTGCCATTGGGGTCAGTGTACCTGCGGTTGTGGAAGGGGGTCCATAGGGCTGCTGGCAGAAGGAAACTCTAGAAATCAACCCACAGCTGGGCTGGGCCCAGAAAGGCAGCCTGAAGTTCTTCCAGTATACTGGCTGCACAGTGCCAGGGGAAAAAGACTTGCACAGAGATGCGCGCAGTGCCGGGGAAAAGTCGAGAGTCCACGCGCTTACTCTGGCTTTTGTTTTCTTTTTAAATCCTTGCTTTTGATTACTAAGTCCAGTACATAGGACTTTCCAATTAAAAACAATTACAGAGACTGCAGGGAAAGTTGTTTTTGTGGAACCTGGGGATCAGAGTGGGGAGAGATGAACAGAAAACTAGTTCTGGGCAGTCCATTCCCCCAACCCAGTCTTAAGTGCAGCAAGGAAAACAAAATCTAAATACTGGGTAGAAAGGACTTTTAGCCCTAGATGTCCATAGAGAAACACTGCCACCAAGGGGTTGAATCACAAATTGACTCTTGTGTAAATATAACTAAAGGCAGGCTGAGAAACAAAGAGATCCTGCCTGCTTGAAAACAGGGTTGTGGCTTATGACACAGGAGCAGTGGATCACAGGAAACTTCAATACTGTCCTGACTACTTGACAGGAAACAGACCTGCCAAGCAGAACAGTAGAGGAAGTGAATGACCTTCATTACTGCACATTTTTATTTTTTATCTTTTACTTAAGAAACTCAATTTTTTTTCTCACTTTATTTTACCTTTTTTTATTATTTTACTAGAGGCCTGGTGCATGAAATTCGTGCATGGGGGTGGGGATCCCTCAGCCTGACCTGCAACCTCTCCAATATGGGAGCCCTCAGAGAATGTCCTACTGACAGCTTAAGCCCGCTCCCCACGGTTCTCTGTGGACCTGCCTGCTCGATGCTGCCACAGGCCCTGGTGTCTGCTCTCTGTGGGGGCCTGCTTGCCCCTCACCATGGCAAAGGCTAAAAGGAGTGGGGGACTCTGGTGGCGCTGAGGGGACTGGGTGCTGCCATCTTGTGACTATGGGTGCCTCCATCTTTGTGATGGAGTGACAGTCAATTTGCATATTCCCTCTTTATTAGATAGGATTTTTATTTTCAATTATTATTATTACTACTATTATTTTATCTTTTTGAGATTTATTTTATTTTTTTCTTTATTTTATTTTATTTTGGGATTAGTGTTCTACATTCTATTTTCATTTTTCCTTTAGCATTATTTTACTCTATCTCAATTTTTCCTTTATGCCAACACTCTCTTCTTTATTTTCCCCTTTGTTTTGTCCTGTTTATCTTACCCTGTTCCTGCTTTAGTTTTTCCCTATCCTTTCTTTTTACCTCCTGTTAAAATTTTATCTTACTTATATATCTAATTTCTGCTCCCCTGCTTCAAGTCCATACACACTTCTCTCTTCTCTTTCTTCACTATCCAAATTTTTCCCCCTCTCTTCCTTTTTTTTCTTTTTTTGTTTTATTTTGTTTTGGTTTGCCTTTTTCTTTCTTTCTGTCTTGTTATTGTTTGTTTAATTGTTGATTAATTTGTTTTTTTGTTGTTTGTTTCTTTTTTTTTCCTTCTGTTTTTTCTACCTCGCTTGTTATCTTCTTCTACTAATAGCTTAATTAATTCCAATCACCAACTCAGGCCTCTCTATTCTCCTGTTCTAATAGTTAACAAATACATAGATAGATATATTAAAGAAGGGAAAAATTATATATATATTTTTTCTTACATATATATTTTAGTATATATATACTAGAGGCCTGGTACACGAAAATTCATGCACTTGGGGTGGGGGTGGGGGTTCCCTCAGTCTGGCCTGCACCCTCTCACAATCCGGGATCCCTTGAGTAGGGTCCCTAGGCCTGACCTGAGATCAGGGCCTATCACAGCTTTCCTTCCCCTGGCTGCAGGCAGATGGCCCCACTCCTGCTGCTGCCACTGCTTGTCTTCTTTGCAGCGCTGCTCCCTGCTCCCCTGCCACCCATGGCCTCCCCCTGCAGGAAACAGGTGTGGGGTGCGATGGCTTGCCTGGCCTGGGCTTCCTTCTGCAGGTTGATCACTGGCGGTCGCACACCTGCCACAGAGTTACCGCTGGTGGCCTGGGCCTCATTTTTTCTTTGCTGGGGGTTGGGGCCAGCCATGCAAGGGGCAGTCTGCCTTTCTGATCACCCCTAACTGTTCACCTGCCTACCTGATCACCCCTAACCACTTGCCTGCCTACCTGATCACCCCTAACTGCTGGGAAATTTGGTCAGATACATGCAAAAAAATGAAAATAGATCACCAACTTACACCATACACAAAAGCAAACTCAAAATGGCTAAAGGACTTGAATGTAAGATGGGAAACCATAGAAATCCTACATGATTAAATAGGCAGCAAAATTGCAGACATATGTCATAGCAATATCTTTACAGACACAGCTCCGAGGACAATGGAGACTAAGGAGAAAATAAACAAATGGGACTACGTCAAAATAAAAAGCTTCTGCATATCAACAAAACAACAAGAAAGCCCACTGCATGGGAGAAATACTTTCCAATAATATTTTTGATAAGGGTTTAATCTCAAAAATTTACAGAGAACTCATACAACTTAACGAAAGGAAAATAAATGATCCAACCAAAAAATGGGCAAAGGATCTAAATAGACACTTATTGAAAGAGAACATACAGAAGACCCAGAGAAATATGAGAACATGCTCAAAGTCACTAATCATCTGAGAGATGCAAATCAAAACAACAATGCGGTACTATCTCACACCTGTCAGAATGGCTATTATCAACAATTCAACAAATGACAAGTGCTGGTGAGGATGCGGAGAAAAAGGAACCTTTGTGCTCTGCTGGGGGGAATGCAGACTGGTGCAGCCACTGTGGAGAACAGTATGGAGTTTCCTCAAAAAACTAAAAATGGAACTCACATTTGACCCAGTAATCCCACTTCTAGGACTATATCCCAAGAAACCAGAAACACCAATCAGAAAGGATATATGCACACCTATGTTCATAGCAGCACAATTTACAATAGCTAAGATTTGGAAACAGCCTAAGTGCCCATCAGCAGATGCGTGGATTAAAAAACTGTGGTACATCTACACAATGGAATATTACGCTGCTATAGCAAAGAAGGAACTTTTATCATTTGCAACAGCATGGATGGAACTGGAGAGCATTATGCTAAGGGAAATAAGCCAGTTGGAGAAAGACAAATGCCACATGATCTCACTCTATGTGGGATATAATGATCAACATAATTTGATGAACAAGAATAGATACAGAGATAAATGGTAGGGGTGGGGGGGCTAGAGAACAACCTAAGGACTTGTATGCATGCATATTAGCATAACCAATGGACACAGACATTGGGGCTTGCCCAGGGTGGGAATGACTGAAAAAATATGTAGATTTGGCATGTCCACTTTTATGAAATTTGAATTGCAGTTCATATACAAAATGTCTTTTTCAGATGTTTTCTTCTTAACAACATTTTAGTATGTGTAGCATGTCATTTACAGTTGCTTTACTGTAGTATCATTTTATCTTTGAGTTCAATGTTAGTATTCTGTGGGCTTCAACATATATGTCTTTTTGCAGTGTTCTCCAAGGTGCCTAAAAGTCTCTTCTATATATGCCATAAATAATCTAGATTAGAGCATCCCAAAGTTCCTCTCCATTTCAACAAAGTTGATTCAGCCATGCTCTGAATGCAGAAATAATATACAACTCTAATTTGAATTATATTTATAAGATAAGCATCTTATCTAATAAAAGAGTAATATGCAAATTGACCATCACTCCAACACACAAGATGCCCCTATGTGGTCAAAGATGGCTGCCCCATGTGGATACAAGCAGGCTGCCACAAGATGGCCAGCAGGGGAGGGGAGTTGGGAGGGACCAGGCCTGCAAGGGAGGGCGGTTGGGGGTGATCAAGCCTGCAGGGGAGGGCAGTTAGGGGTTACCAGGCCTGCAGGGGAGGGCAGTTAGGGGCAAACAGGCTGATAGGGGAGCAGTTAGGCATCAATTAGGCTGGCAGGGGAGTGGTTAGGGGGTGATCAGGCTGGCAGGCAAAAGCGGTTAGGGGCAATCAAGAAAGCAGGCAGGTGAGCAGTTGGGAGCCAGCAGTCCTGGACTGTCACCCCTAACTTCCCTCCCTTGCCAGTCTGGTCACTCCTAACTATCCTCCCCTGCAGACCTGGTCACCCCTAACTGCCCTCCTCTGCAGGCCTGGTCACCTCTAACTGCCCTTCCCTGCAGGCCTGGTCCCCCCCAACTGCCCTCCCCTGCAGGCCTGGTCCCTTCCAACTGCCCTCTCCTGCTATCCATCTTGTGGCAGCCATCTTGTGTCCACAGGGGGTGGCCATCTTTGACCACATGGGGGAGACCATCTTGTGTGTTGGAGTGATGGTCAATTTGCATATAACGTTCTTATTACATAGGATATTCATAGCCCATGAACACAGACAATAGTGCAGTGAAGGCCTGTGAGGGGCAGGTGTGGGGTAAAGGGGGTCAATGGGAAAAAAACAAAACAAACATCTATAATATTCTAACAATAAAGATAACAACAACAACAACAAAAGAACAGTGCTGTGCCTTGTTTACTGATTGATTCTAGTATGCAGAATATAATATCTGATATACTGTAGGCAATCAAAGACTATTTGTTGACTGAAAGGTGAATAGTGAAGCCTTCACCATTTTTCTTTTTCTTCTCACAAAACTCTGTTAAACCTGTATTGTAGTGTTTAAAAAAAAGTGACACCTACTACCTATCCTTAATTCTCCTCCACTCTAAAACTTGAATGAAATGGACACCTCGGAAAAGGAGGAAATTAACTGAATAATCGATTAATATTGTTGCATTTAATCATATATATATATATATAAATACACATGCTTATTATTTTCTTGGCTATCTGAACAGATTATACATCTTTAAAGATAAGAAGTTGGACAGGGGGACTAAATTTAAATTGCTTTTTTGCTCATATAATAGCAATTGCGACAGATACATAAGGACATCATGTTTTCTTAATCTACAAGAAGGTGTACATTCAATAATCAAGGCTTGTCCTTCAAACCCAATTAGGAAGAAAAATAAAGTTTCAGGGTTTTTGTATATATTAACTTTCAATGTACTCCTATTATAAGAATTATGCTCTTAGATATAAAAAACAAACAAACAAACAAACACAAATTGCTAATATTGAAGTAGCTATGCAGGTGAGACATTTTCCCACAGACTATATAGTCTGCTTCTATTTACTGCCTTTAATTAATGTCAAACCCAATCGTGTATGTAAGATTTGAATTTTCAGTGTCAAAGTAAACTTACACTTTTGTTTTAAGTCAACTGCAGTGTCTAATAAGTTTTAGGGAACATATGGTGTTTAGCATAACCATTTTGATTTTAAATTAAATAGCTGACCAAAACTATAAAGTATTTTTTATTATTCTTAAAGTAATATTTTATGGGTAAAATGATTTAGCTTCAGGAAAAAAAAAGGATTGGTGTGATTCCATCATAATATAATTTTACACATGGCTTTAAAATTATTCTTTTACCACCTATTTTATTTGCTGAAAATTGATAGAGAAACAACTCCTACTGCTGTAACTGAGGATACAGGCAGGTAGACAATGTACTAAAGTGAACTTGTGCATGTATATCAGCTTTCCTTTTAAGGAATGAATGATATATGTTAAGTGGAAAAAACAAAACGCATAAACAAGAATGTAACCTTGAAATTTCATTTCCAAGATGATTAAGTAACATTAGCCCTAAATTTTGTAGGTGCCATTTTAAATGTTTTAGTAATTACTTGATTTTTTATTGTAACTTCTTGATTGGTGGCCGCTATGCCATATTTTCAGTGAATAAAATAGAAGTTATTTGATAATTTGTAGTAAAATAAAAGATATGACTTTTTCCTTTATTGAGTTCTAGGCTGGAAATGATGTCTTTATCTTTAAACTATAATCAGACAGTTCATATATATTCATATGCATATAGGTATATATATATATATATGTATATATGATAATGATCACTTATGTAGGATATATTTAATTTTAACTATTTTCAAAATATTTATTTTTATTTTATTTTTTAACATTTTATCTTTTTCCTTTTTTATTACATTTACTGTGGTGACACTGGTTAATATGACCATATTTATTTTTTAATGAAATATCTTGACTCTCTAGAATACAGCAGGCTCTAAGCTAAGTACATAAAATTAGGCAGGACTTACTGGATCACTGTCATGCAATGAATTAAAGAGAGGGGAGAGGCATAAAGAAGTAGCCAGAGAACTACAGGGTATTTCACACCGTATGATAAGTACAATGTTCCATGTGTGTGCAAACACCAGAATTAGGAGGCTTTCCAGGCAAACTTAAGCCTGAAACAAGAGAAGGTGGTAGGTATTTGAGGTACCAGAAGAGAGAGAAAAGAGCATATTACATAAATAAACAAGTGTATGTAAACACTCATACATAGATATTAGAATTTGTTATATTTAAGAATCTGGAAGATGTTCTTTATATCTTGATCATGGGGTTTGAGTAATGATGTAGCCAGGAATCAGCATAGACGGTGAAGAACCATGTTCTCAGACATAAACAATCAGTAATGGAGTTTACACTAAAATGAAGAGAAATGAGGAGTTATAAATGCATCATCTTAGAAGGAGCACTCTAACTGCAGTGTAAGCCATGAATGGGTAGACACAAAAGAGAGAAAGGAAACTGCTTAAGAGTCTACATTGATCATATAAGAAAGAAATGATGGTTTGACAGTGCAGTGGCAATGAGGATGGAATAAAGTAGACTTGCCTGACAGGTATCTGGAGGGTAAAATTGTCAGGAATTGAAGTTAATTGAATGTGCAGTGGTTTATGGTAATGGAGAAATTAAGAATGTCTTTGAAGTTACTGGCTTAGGCATCTAAGTGAATAGAAAATAATTCTATGAGGTAAGAAACAGAAACACAAACCAATTTTTTCAGGAGACAGAAAAATGGGTTCAGTTTTGTGCATGCTGAGTTAAAAATGGAACACAGGTGGGCAAAATTGTACCAAGTTGGTTTCATTTATTTGCATTAACTGAGAAGTAATATCAGTTATGGTGTTTATAACAGATGGTATTTAAAATACATTGTAAATCATAAAACCTAACAGTTTAAATAATAAAATCAAAATTAGTTGGGTATTTTTAGCAGAGACTCATCATGATAGAACATACAATTTTTTATGTCCCAGAGGATTTAAGCTTTACATAATTCAAATATGAATAAAAAGATAAGTTCTAAAGACCAATATTAAGTCATTTCTATCTGTTCCTGGGGAAATGAAGTCTCACAAGATGTTGAGATATTGTAGCAAATATATATATATATATATATGAGAAGAAAGAAGAACCTAAAAGGAAACCACAAAAATCAGGATTCTAGGTATGTCTCAGTTGGTATCCCCATAGCTTTTGACTTAGGCACCACTACTTAAAACTTTCTCTTCTCTTTCTATGGTGTCAGTGACAACACAATTTACTTCATTTTTCTGTCTATCCCACTTATGTATTCAGAAAAATGCAAATCTGAGTGTTATATAACTGAAAGATGTCAGATATGAAGGTAATGTACTATAGCCCGTAAGTTTATTATTATACTGGTGAAGATTCTTAATGACTAAATGTAATTATTCATACTCCTGTTACACTTCTTTGTTTTCTAGTCTTATAATGAAAGATCATTCTAGTATATTAGGAAACTGAAAATCTAAGTTGGTTTCTTTTAAGCCATAAAAATCCAGGCAGAAATTACAATCAATATTATGATGAAATACAGAAATGGATCTGGGATAGCACAGGAATTTGAAATCATCATCACAGTGCTCACAGACTTGGTATCACAAAACAAATGTAGGTAAACAATTGATTAAAAATAGATTGCGGCCTGGCTGGCATGGCTCAATGGTTGAGCATTGACCTATGAACCAGAAGGTCAGTGTTCGATTCCCAGTCAGGGCACATGCCCGGGTTGCGGGCACGATCCCCAGTGTGGGGCATTCAGGAGGCATCCAGTCAATGATTCTCATCATTGTTGTTTTATCTGTCTCTCCCTCTTCCTTCCTCTCTGAAATTAATAAAAATATATTTTTAAAAATAGATTGTGATTTAGCATTTTAGGAGTAGGGTTATGTGCATAAATTTGCTTTGTTTAGGAAACTAAAAAAGAAATTATTGGAAGAGTGATAATTAACATCATTAGTAGCCAAGTTCATTCTTGGCTAAAAAATGTTTCATGTTTTAAAAATCAAATTTTGAGTTAAAAATTACATAATGATAAATTAATATATGAATATATATATGTATCTTAACTTTTATTTTAACCATTCCAAGGCTGTTTATTGTACAAATATGCACAACACAGTATTTTTTTCCTGCGGCCTTACAGAAGCTTTTGAAATATTGAAGAATAAAACAGAAGTAAGGCAGAAGCAATGAAATTCAGCTAACTATGCCAGCAAAAACCACTGGAAGTAAGGAAAGTAATACTGAAGGCAGGGGAGAAACAGTGATTGATATCCTTGTAGGAAAGATGGATGATATCAGTCTGACAGTTTCTGTCTAAAATTGAATTTCCTGCTGCTCAAGCAACTTAATTTCATTTATTATTTTTTTAACACCATGACTTCACAGAAAGTATTTCAAAGGTTGTTTTCCTCTTTGTAAGTTTGTAATTAAAATATGAATGTTCAAAGAAAAAATTTCCCTTGCATAATTTTGTGTTGTTTTTCTTTGTGCTGATCTTAGGGAGGAGGTATGTTTTATGTTCTTCACTTAGTGTCAATATTTCCAGTATCTGTCTTAGGTTGAAAACACAACAAATGTGCATCTCTTTTTGAAGTCGTCATTTGTCTTTTTTGCCTATATTTTCAAGACAGGTATCTCCTGAGAAGACTAAGTGACATAATAGGAGATTGGCAGGAAATCTAAGCTCCATGTTCTATGTGTTAATGCATCAAACGTGCCAACATTAGGCTGAGGAATGACTTCCTGGTATGAATATTAGAATATGCTTTCAGAAAGAGAGCAGCCCTGTGTGACTTTCATTTTGAGCTTAGAGACCAAATGCAAAAATTAAATTGTATTGTTAATGTACTTTCCACAGAGACATAAAAACCTGCTTTCTGTTTTCATAGCATAATATTATAGATTGTTAATGAGTTCTTCTTTGCTTATCTTTTCCAATCTTATGGGATGCCTCAAGTTGAAAATTGCTCCCTGATTTGTGAAGGAAGCTAAGTTAAGAACTACAACGTGCTTTCAGAATTTATATAATTAAAGGATTACAGACCAAGAGTTAAGCACTAGAGGGAATATTTACACTATTATTTTGTCTGTGATGAAACAAAACCTGTCATAAAGAAAGTAAAAAAAAAAAAATGTGGAGCAGCATTTGACTTCTGCAGTTATTCACTTTAGATTGACATACAAATAGACATTTTTTAGTATCTTTATAAAAAATGAAATATAGGGATCAATTAATCTTTGAGAGGGTCCCAAAATCGTATTTGTCAATTTAAAAATGTTTATTGTGTGCCAAACATGTCTAACATTGATGATAGTGAGATATATGAAAAGTGGGGTTTGGGGAGCAGAGCTCCCCCTTGCAGGTTCTTGCCTCATGAAGTTTGAAAAATAAACTTCTTTAGTTTGAAGACTAAAAGGACTTGTTAACGAAAGGGTGGAAATTTATTGGAAGCAAATACAAACTCCCATGTAGGGAGGGTTCCCAAGGGGGTAACCCACTAAGCCCCTTTTTCTAAGGTTTATAAAGGCTGTAGTTCTTTGTCTCTTCATGCTCCCTTCTAATTGGACCTCTTCCCCATTTTATGACCCGTGCTTTTCTAATTGGTCACTCTTTTGCAGAATATCAGCTTCAAAGTCCAAAATCCATGTGGTGCTCCCCTGTTTCTCTCCCCCTTATCTTGCAACATTCCTCCATCTCCTGTGGAAATATGTTTTTCTCTTTCTGGCATCTGTCGGCATTTCTCTATCCTCTGTGAATGTATGTTTCTTTCTTCCCAATACTCTGTGGCTTTTCTTTATCCTCTGTGAAGGTAAGCCTTCCTCTCCCCTTGTCCTGTGGCACTTTTATATTCTCTGTGAATGTATGCATTCTGGCAGCTCCAAGCCCTCGCCTTTGCATTCCTCCCCCATGGACCCTCTTTATTCCCAAGGCTCCCTAAACCTGCCCTAGAATATCATTCATATACAAGATTATCAAGGCCATTGTTTTCAAATACATAAAATACTGTAGGGTGGGAGAAGCTCAGTGACTTCACAATAAACTGAACAAACCTAAGCAACGCTTAACTGATAGTTTAAATAAGGGGATTATAGAACAAAACTATGATTTCTTGGTGTTTGTTCTATGCATTTGCAAGGAGAATATGTAATTTTCTAAGATTAAGAAAACTAGGAAAGCACACATATTTGGAGGGTTAATATCAAAATTCTTCTTGGCACATGCTAAATTTCACATGTCTACTTGTCTACTAAATATCAAAGGTGAACCCTTGACCCAACGGCAATAAATCACTACATCAATGAGCACATTGGCCAAGGTCAATGATCTATCCTATAAAGAATACACTTCTCAAGCGAGCTGACCTATCTGGAATGGAGACCATTTAATCTAATTGGATTTCTTTCCCCAGGACAGTGCACTCATCCTTCAGCTGCTGTGAATCATGGCTGACAAATTCTCATACTTGTCCTCTTTTATGGAATGTGACCTTGTTAGCCTCCTTAGAGGGAATAACACGATGCCACAAAGGTAGTAACATTAAGGAGGTTTAGGGGCACAAGCTTACTCTCTCGCTTTAAGGTTGAACTGCCTCCATAGTGCAAATCAGGCTCCACAGTGTCCTGTGGCACAGGACCCAGGCCATCCTCTAGCACGGACCACGTCCTTGCTTAGCCTCTTTTCCTGCCCTGTCCTGCTCCCCTCAGTCCTCTTCTCTGGGAGGACTTCTACACTGTCAGACTCACAGGGAGCACACGCTCAGGCACCGATTTAACACAATGGTGTAACATCCAGCTGCTGCTAAAGAAACATCGAGGTAATGGGCTCCTAAGGCTGAGCTTACACCTTGAACTACAACCAAGCTGACAAATAACGCTCTGATTCTGCCTGAGAAGTCATCCCAATTGTTTCTTAAGACTTGACTGTGTAGATGCTATATTGCTGCCTTCTTTTTTTAAAAATATTTTTAATTTATTTTCAGAGAAGAAGGGAGAGGGAGAGAGAGATAGAAACATCAATGATGAGAATCATTGATCAGCTGCCTCCTCCACGCCTCCTCCCTCCCCACTGGGGATGAAGCCCGCATCCCAGGAGTGTGCACTTGACCAGAATCCAACCTGGGACCCTTCAGTCCACAGGCCGATGCTCTATCTATCCACTGAGCCAAACCATCTCTGGCTACTGCTGCCTTTTTTAATTTATTGCACTCACTTCAAAAGTTCTTCATATACTCCTAATATATCAATGTCCCTTGTACCACGGAAGAGACAAAGAAACAGAATATATGATTTGAAAAGGCATGCTCAGAAATGGTATCATTTCTTGCTCATAAATACACTTTAACTAAAAAAGAAAATTGCCATTTTTGGAAATTTTAGAATGTTATTTAACTGAATGTTTCTTCTATGATTTGTACTTGGAGAAGTGACTCATGAAACTCAGGTTAGAAAAACTTGATGCCAGCTAAGAATTGAATTCTAGACATTTCATGGCCCAGTGTTCACTACAATCTGTGGGTCTTCATAACTTGAAACATTTGTCACAGATTTTTAAAAAGGAAATTGGTAGTGGATCAAAATATGATTCACCACACCCCCTTTCCCATCCTGGATAATACCCTTAGCAGTTACTGAGGGTGGAGTGGGTGGAATGTAACCACTTTTGTAAGTACACTTTCACACTGGGAGAGTGCCCCCCCCCCTTTTTTTCCCCCTCAACTATATTGAGAAATTATAAAGCAGCAAATGTTGCAGTTAATCCGCTGGGGAAGGGGGTGGAAATTATATGCACATAAAGTAAAATATACTGCCTTTTTCATGAACAGTACATGAGCTATTTGAAAATGTTATGCCATAAACACTTTCAATACGTCATTAATCTAGAAAATAAGAGGGAGTAATGAAAGTCATTAAAAGCAGCTGAGTGTCCTGCGTAGCCTGGCCAATAAGAGCATAAAGAATGAGGAACAGAGCAAGACGCTCATTAATGCCAACCTGGCAGGACGGTCTCTAAGGGGCAGATATATTTTTTTTCTTTAAAATGTTTCTGCCGCCGAAACCGGTTTGGCTCAGTGGATAGAGCGTCGGCCTGCAGACTCAAGGGTCCCGGGTTCGATTCCGGTCAAGGGCATGTACCTTGGTTGCGGGCACATCCCCAGTAGGGGGTGTGCAAGAGGCAGCTGATCGATGTTTCTCTCTCATCGATGTTTCTAACTCTCTATCCCTCTCTCTTCCTCTCTGTAAAAAATCAATGACATATATTTAAAATTAAAAAATAAAATGTTTCTGCCTCCATACTATGCTTTGCATGTATATAGGACAAAATAAGGCATTTGAATTTTAGACCAGATCACCCAGGGCCAGTCATAAAAATGTCAGTTAAATCTAACATAAAGGTTATTATTTTTAATTTTGAGTCACTGAGAACATCACACCCTGTATGTCCTCCTAAGCCCTGCCCTGTTATGACACCTAGATGACAGTGTTCATGTAAGGAAACAGAAGTGGAGGCCAAGACTTCTAAGTACTTATGAGTCAAGAAATATTTGGAATTGATTTGAGAGAAATACCCCTAATATTGTAAGAAATTGTCATCATGTTGGAAAAGAGCATAACTGTTGGAGCTGAAACCCAGGCTGACCTTTACAAAATTTTCTTCCATAACAAGACAGCTTTTTGACAGTTGCTTCCAATAGAATTTGACACTATACTAGCTATCCTTAGTCCTGATTTTAATGATGGAAAATATTAAGACGGTAAATATCCCATATAATAAAAGCCTAATATGCAAATTGTCCCCTTGACCTTGAGTTCGACCAGGAGTTTGACTTCTTGCTATGATATGTGCTGACCACTAGGGGGTGGCCTGAAACATGGCAGGTGACCGTGACGCAGCACATGGGCCCAGATGGGAGAGGGACTGCAGCGGGATGGTGGAACAGGTGAGCGGACAGCACCAGGCCAAGGCAGGTGTGAGCGAGGGGCCCAATCGCCACACCAATCACTCCAAAGATGGTAACCAGTGGTGGCAGCAGGGGGTGCAGCCCAGACCAATCGCCCCGCAGATGGTGACCAGCAGCCGGCAGGCCCTGATTGCCCAATCGGGGCAGGGCCCCAGGCTGGGACGGGGAACTGAAGGAGGTGGCAGCAACCAGCGGTCAGCTGAGACCAGCCCTTCCACACCAGACGCTTGTGCTTCAATCACCAGGCAGGCCTAGAGACCACCGGGCCTCTAGTATACATATATACAGATTGACCTCACATAACATTTATTTAATAACCTTTTGAAATAATGACACAAAAGTTTTTAAATCTTTGACATCCTTTGTTAAATGTATTCCTAAGCATTTTATTATTTTGGTTGCAATTGCAAAAGGAATTTTTTCCCCATTTCTTTTTCTGAAATTTTATTGTTAATATATAGAAATGCAATGGATTTTTATATATTGATTTTGTATCTTGCAACTTTTTGGCATTTGTTTATTGTTTCTAATAGTGCTTTTTTTTTGGTGCTCTTTAGGGGTATCTACATAAAGAATCAGATCATCTGCAAAAAAGTGACAATTTTTCTTTTCATTCCCAATTTGGATGCCTTTTATTTCTTTCCCTTGCCTGATTGCTATGGCTAGGACTTGCAGTACTATGTTGAGGAAAAATGATGAGAGTGGGCATCCTTGTCTTATGCCTGATGTTAAATTTATCGAGCCACCCCTACCAACCTTAAAGGAATCACTTTCAACACTCATTTCAGGGTGTCTTTAAGGAGGTCATTATGGTACATCTTTGCTTTTTCACATAACACTGCCCCCTCCCTCCAAAATGCTTCTTTTCGCTTATCCAAATCAACAAATCAACAAGTTTTCACCCTCTTCAATTGCCTGTGATCATTGTTTCTTTCATAACCTTAGCAACATTAGTGCTTTTTAAAAAAATACATATATATTTATGATTTCAGAGAGGAAGGGAGAGGGAGAGAGAGATGGAAACATCAATGATGAGAGAGAATCATTGATTGGCTGCCTCCTGCACGTCCCTTCCTGGAGTTCAAGCCTACATCCCGGGCATGTGCCCTTGGCTGGAATCAAACTGTCACCTCCTGGTCCATAGGTTGACGCTCAACCACTGAACCACACCAGCTGGGCAACATTAGTGCTCTTGATGACCTCTTCATGTTTTAAAATTGTGCTAACCATCCATTTTGCCAGCAACAAAAGCAAAAATCTAAAAAATATTCCCAGCACAATTTCCTCAGATGTTAGCAAGGCAAGGTTCAGGATGAGTCAGCATGAAAAGGTTGTCAGGTTGAGAACCAAACATAAAACTGATACATTTTTCCTGTGAACAACTTGATCGAGAACCAAATTGTTTGAGATAGGATACATTTTAGAACCATGGTTTTACTGAACATGGGTAGACCTTGAGAATATCATGCTAAGCAAAATAAGTTAGACAGAAAAAGTTAAGAACCATACGATTTCATCTATATGTAGAATATACAACCAAAAGCGACAAACGAACAAACAAGAAAAAGAAACAAACAAAATGTCATCAACACAGATAACAGTGTGGTGGTTACCAGAGGGAAGAGGAGTGGGAGATAGTAAAAGGTAAATAGAGTCAAATATACGATAGAAGATCTGACGGCATGGTAGACACACAATGCAATATGGAGATCATTTGTCGTAGAAATGTGCACTTGAAACTTATGTGACCTTATTAACCAGTGTCACCCCAATAAATTCTTTGTTGTTAATATTCACCTGAGGATATTTTTCTCCATTGCTTTTCAGAGAGATATTGTAACAGGGAGGGATGGACGAAGGGAGAGAGAGAGAGGGAAACATAGATGTGAGAGAGATACATTGAATTGGTTGACTTCTTACATGACTGAACCTGGGGTGAGGCAACCCTGCTACACGCCCTTGACAGGGAATTGAACCCTTGATCCTTTTGACCCTTTGGTGTGCAGGCTGATGCTCTAACCACTTAGAAACACCAGCCAGGGCAATCACTGCAATACATTTAATAAAACTTAATTTCATTAGTGCATATATAAAAATGTAGTACTTTAAAAGGCATATTGCATTTTTTATACTTAATAGTGAAATCGTAGTGGATTTCTATATTAAAGATCTAAATTTTTTATTATTTGGTGTGTTAACATTTTTCTATGAACTATATTTTTGGAGCAAATTTGTCAGCAATTTTCTTTTTTCAGTAATACTACTGAGACTAAAAACAGCACTTGAAGGAAAAATATAAATCATTTGCTTTAGTGTGCTATGTAAATAATATATTTATAAAGACTTGGTTTTCTTTAAATACTGGTCTTAATTTCTGTTCATTTTGTTGGAATTATTTTTCTATGATTATCTATCAGCAAGGAGCAAAATAAATAAATCAATAAGACCTGTAATTTAATTTTATCTTAATCTCATTATAAAATATCAACTAAGTAGAATATGTCAGGTGGCAAGGTGGGGAGATAAAACATTATTTTGTAAGTGAAAGTGTCCATTTTAGAAAGTTCTGGGTATTCTATGAATTAATAACAACTTTCTGCATTTATACATATTTATATGTTTGTATTTCTTTTCTTCTACAAAATATATCTATTATTATATTTTGTACTATCTTTTTACACATACTATTGACCCTCAGAAGTTTGACCTCTTCAATTCCATGTAACTTAAGAGATAAATTTCATAATTTCTATGTGGAAATTATATTTAATTTAAACTGTTCAATATGACTGAAACATAAATATAATATAAATATGATCTATATATATAAAAGGCTAATATGCAAAGTGTCCCCTCAGGAGTTTGACTAGGAGACAGAGTTAGATCCCTCTCTGTGACATGCGCTGACCACCAGGGGGCGACGAGGAATGAAGGAAGGCCCCAGCTGGCAGGCGGAAGGCCCTAATCAGCCCTGATTGCCAGCCAGGCCTAGGGACCCTACCCGTGCATGAATTTCATGCACCGGGCCTCTAGTATAAATATAACAATTATATAATAATAAATAAGAACTATAAAATAGAATAAGCATTGCTTCTATTGCTGATTGCCATTTAAAAATTTGAGATAAAATCATATGAACAAAAACCATTTGACTGACTTTGGCAAGTGTATTGTAGAAGAAAACGAGAGAAAAAAACAAATGGAAGCCATGAACCTGAGCTTTAGAGGATCACAGTAATTCATGTCTAACAAAACTGAAACCTGTATAGGTTTGTTAACCAGTGTCACCCCAATAAATTCAATACAAATTTTAAAAAATAACAAAGTATTCTGTGATCAATGGAGACTTATAGTAGTCAGTTCAAACCATTACATTTCATTTAAATTGCCTTCCAGTTAAAATATATTAACATTTATTTCAAAATACATACAATTTTTGTTACACTGATTTGACTTAAGCAAGCTCGAAAAAATGCTCAAATATTCCTGTTGAAATTAGAGTAGTTCAATTGTAGAGAAGCAGCATCATACATTTCAAGTCTATATGTCCTTTTCAAGGATGAGGATTTCCATATTTAGAGGTTATCATATCCCTAATTGTTTATTGTGGCTCAAGTCTAATTCATCCATGCTATATTTTAATTCTGCTCAAATATTTTTAAAATTCCAAAGTATCTCTAGCACCAGTTTCCTAACAAAGTTAGCTGTTTAAGTTTAATCCAAATATTTTTCCACACCCTGGATTATATAGATGATAAAACACGCGCGCACACACACACACACACACACACACACACACACACACACAAAACAAAAACAAAATAAAACTATTTTTTGCACCATTAATAGTTCCTTTTTCATAAATATTATTTTAAGTATCTGAGCACCTTACCCACAATAAACAATGTATTTATACCCCACAAGTCTGCCCATGCAGAGATTTTGCATACAACTAAATCCTCATCTGGGGGCTACAACCCATTTCCATTCTAGTGTAGACACTAGTTATAATTAAAGAATCAGCCCTCTGAGTTCAAATGTTTGCTTTGACATTTTACCCAAATTTGTCAAAGAATGTAACTTTTCTTTTTTTGTCCTATTACCTGGAATTCTTTTTCTGAATTTGTTCTCATAAGTGGACAATTGCTACCCCAATACCATTGCTCATTTTTGCTAGTTTCCTACAACTATTTTTGCTTCTTTTCATGCTGTCTAATGTCAATTTACTCTGTAATCTTAGTCTTCCAGATACAGACAGCCATGGGAAGCTTTTTTCTAGCAATCCATGCCACAGTGCACTTTCTTTCCTGACCACTTAATGCCTCAGATTCTTGCTTGTGAATATTTCATATGCTTTGCTTTTGTTCCCCCTTTTCAACAAATATCTTGCTCAAGTAGATGTTTCTTGTTGGTAAATGCTCAGATCCTTTGATTTTGACTTATTGCAATACATAAATATATTCTTAGGGAATCACAGCAACTTTCACTAATGTAGAACCATCACAAGGAGAACTGGTCATATTTAATGTGCCAAACAGTAAGCCTTCAGAATTGAACAATATAATAACCAACACCAGATGTAAAAATATAGCATTCTGCAACTGTCTATCATTTAGGACATCAAAAACTCACCTAACTTCTTTGTAAATTGGTTAACCAATATACTGTATACCTGAAACTAATATAAAATTGACCATCAACTGTAATCAAAAAATAAAATAAAAAGCTTACCTCATTCCCTACTCACTTTTCCATATGTAAATTTATGGTAAAATATTTATAAATTCTAAAAAAAATGTATTTCTTTTTTTTTAAATATATTTTATTGATTTTTTTACAGAGAGGAAGGGAGAGGGATAGAGTGTTAGAAACATCGATGGGAGAGAAACATCGATCAGCTGCCTCCTGCAAACCCCCTACTTGGGATGAGCCTACAACCAAGGTACATGCCCTTGACCGGAATCAAACCTGGGACCCTTGAGTCCGCAGGCCGACGCTCTATCCACTGAGCCAAACCTGTTAGGGTTGTATTTCTTTTTTCTTCACCTTTTTCACCCAGTCCTGCAAACCCCCTTCCGTTGTCAGTCTATTGTCTGTATCTATGAGTCTGTTTCTATTTTTTGTTAGTGTACTATGTTCTTTAGTTTCCTCATATGAATGAAATTATATGGTTATTTTCTTCCTCTGACTGGTTTATTTCACTGAGCATAATACTCTCCAGGTCCATTCACGCTGTCACAAAGGTGAAGAGATTAAGTAAAAAAACAACCACCAATCAAACAAACCAAAAAACTAATAGACACAGACAACAGTATGATGACTATCAGAAGGAAAGGGAGTGTGGGGAGGTAGAAGACTATATGGAGGGATAAATGGTGATAGAAGGAGACTGAATATGGGGTGTTGAACATCCTATTAATCCTATTAATAACAGAGTAATATGCAAATTGACCATCACTCCAAGACACAAGATGGCCGCCCCCAGTGGTCAAAGATGGCTGCCCCCATGTGGACACAAGATGTCTGCCACAAGATGGCCTGCAGGGGAGGGCAGTTGTGGGCCATTAGGGGTGACTAGGCCAGCAGAGGAGGGCAGTTGAAGGCGACTAGGCTGGCAAAGGAGGGAAGTTGGGGGAGATCAGGCCGGCAGGGGAGGGCAGTTAGGGACAATCGGGCTGGCCAGGGAGCAGTTAGGTGTCAACCAGGCTGGCAGGGGAGTGGTTAGGGGGTGATCAGGCTGGCAGGCAGAAGCGGTTAGGGGCAATCAGGCAGAGGCAGGCGAGTGGTTGGGAGCCAGCAGTCCTGGATTGTGAGAGGGATGTCCGACCACCCATTTAGGCCTGATCCCACCAGGATTGTGCCTAAACGGGCAGTCGGACATTCCTCAAGGGGTCCCAGATCCGAGAAGGTACAGGCTGGGCTGAGGAACACCCCCCCCCGCACAAATTTCATGCACTGGGCCTCTAGTACAATATAATATACAGAGGATATATTATAGAATTCATAAAATCTTGAGAATACCATGCTAAGCGAAATAAGTCAGACTGAAAAAGTTAAGAACCATATGGTTTCACTCTTATGTTGGGTATAAAACTGAAAGCAACAAATGAACAAGTAAGAAAAACAAACAAACAAAACCTCATAGATATAGACCTCAGTATGGTGGTTACCAGAGGGAAAGAGGGGTAGGGAGAGGTAGAAGAGGATAAAGGGGGTATTAATGGTAATGGAAGAGACATGACTTGGGGTGGTGAACACACAACCCAATATACAAATGATGTATTATAGAATCATATACCTGAAACTATTTAATTTTATTAACCAATGTCACCCCAATAAATTAAATTAAAAAAATAACTTTTAAAATGTATTTATTTTTATATTAGTTTTATAACATACATATATGTATGTCACCAATGACATCATTTATTATTTCTCTGTGTAATATTTTTAATGAAACTTCATTACTAGGAATAAATCATTCATTTTAAAAAGTATTGATTTATAAAGAGAAATATGTTTGACATTTTACTTTTAAAGGTGATTTATAAGTATCAAAAATGTGACCCTCTAATTTTTTACTTATTATAAAAATCATTATAAAATATCAAGGACATATTTAAGCTTAAAAATAAAAAGCTACATTATATACATATGTACATTATCTACTCATATGAGATATGTGTGTGTGTATATATATATATATATGTGTGTGTGTGTGTGTGTATATATATATATATATATATTTAACACATTTACACATATTTTTCAGTTTTAACATAATCATTTTCACAGGCAAATATCCCAAGCATTGTTGATATTTGGTAAGTGTTAGTACTAAACTTCCAAGGTTCCTGTTAAAAGTTTATTTCAGTGTCCAGGTTAAGCATTCCATCTGGAATTCAGTCTGCTTTTCAGAACTCCTGCAGAATGTAGAGCTGTTATGTATTTGAGATTTGCTAATGTCCTCACAGAATCAATGCAAAAAAAAAAAAAAATGCTGTGCTTGTGATTTTGAATCAGAAAGCTGCTGGCACTGAAAAATAAAGAACAAATCCTTGTTTTCTGGCAAGCTCCTAACAGCACTGAACTATTAACACTCAATCATTTTTGAGTCAAATGATGTGGTGTGTCAAAAATATATATGCAGGTGAATTTTTAAAGAATGAAAGTAGATGTGATTTTTTTTTTCAAAATGACCATTACCACTTTAAGTTAACTTAGTATATAAAAGTAGCAAGTGGTTTTACTTGATAGAGTTTGCTTCACTGTTGTAACATTTTGATTTCTATATTGCAAATCTGATACTCCTAAAATTAGTCTCTATTATGATTTGTTTCCATCTGGGATGTTCTATATTCTGTATTAAATAGAAGGCAACATGAAGTTTTGTACTTAGTATAAGCAGACACATTCCAATTCCATCAGGGAAAAAAATGTTGACTTTTAAAAATAATCTAAAGAAACTTCTCTATTGTGTGCAGGTGTGTGTGTGTGTGTGTGTGTGTGTGTGTGTGTGTGTGCGCGCGCGCGTGTGTGAAGGAACCTTTAAACACCATTTGTCCCTGCTCCGACACCATGGTAAGTGCCCTATATTCTGACTAGTCACAGAGCAGCAGCCAAGTGGAAATGACAGTGACTGACAATTACAGAGGAAATCAAATGGCTTCCAGAAGTGCACGGAGACCTGTGGACCTCAATCAACTGAACTACAAATCCATTAAATGACTTAATTTTGGGTATCCAACTGTGGGATATATTTGCCACCACACGGACAAGAACTATGGGTAATAAATGCAGCCTGTAATACAATCCATCAAGTGGTAACCCGATGCTGAATAACTTGCGTGGTATTTAATACTCTTTATTGGCAAAAGCTGGTAACACATCACAGCGCTTAAAAGAAAACAATGGCTAACTAAGATAAGTGACTAACATCATCACTTGTTTCAAAAGAAAGCAAACTTTAAATTTAAAAAAATGTTAATCACCACACTTAAACATTCTTATTACTTTACTACTGAAAAGAAATGTTGAATCGTTTCAAATTAATCTCTATTTCAAAATTAATAAGGTCACAAAGAATACATGGTGACCACAAATTTTAAAACACACACAAACCCAAACTCCATGTTTCTTGGAGAGTTGGACTAGTTAGAAATGGTATATTTGCCAAGGGATACTTCCATAAAAGGGAAATGAGATATATTACAATTTATACTAAAAGTGTCAAGTTGATCATTATTTATTATTTTTTGAAACATTACATTAATATGAATTTGCCAGTGGTGGAACAAGTTGACTATTAAAATACCATAACAGGAAGGAAATCATTCATTCACTCATCCATTTACTCATTGGGATTTGTAGGAGGGGCATAGCTGAAAGAATCTACATGGATATCATATGAAAGTGTTATTTAAAAATAACAATAAAACCTCATTCCTTCAACAGAATTTTAAAAGGTCATGTCAAGGAAATTTGAATGTTAACAGTGTATTTTTCCAGGGGTATACACAGTTCAAATATAAATGATATAGATAGATGAAAAGTCTGCTAAGTTTTCATGAGTAATTTTTCATCAATAATTTTATATGATGAATGTGTCTTAGTCTTGAGCTAATTTATGTGACTATTTTTTTAAATATGCCTGTTCTATTATTTCAGCAATTATCATCAATTTTTACCTCAAAATATAATTTAATTTAATTTACTTTGGCATTGTAATTGCTGACTGGGAAGCAAAATAAACAGACTGTAGCTAATGCATGCATTTTCTACTAGGGATAGAAGCCTATGATGATTAATTATTATAAAAACCTTACAATAAAATGAGCTGTAACTAAAGAGATGAAGGAAAATTGATCAGCATGAAGTTTTGGGAAAATCTAAAATAAGCATTTATTATAATCCCTTTATTTCTTAATTGGAAGACAAATGGGAAGTTGCAAATGATACAGTATGAATATCTAGTTAAGTTCCCAAAGTGATTAGTTTGGAAACACAGGAGAAAAAAAACAAAACAAGACCACTAAATAAGTATATGGTACATTATTTTAAATAATTTGTTTAAATAATCAACTTGTATTTTCCATATATTTATAAAAATATACGTTGTATGTTATCTGTCATCTATCTATCATCATCATCTATCTATTTGTAATACACAAACGCAAACACACATATAAACACAGTTTGTATGCATTTGTTTGAGAATAATTTGTTATGTGATGGCAATTTTACCTCATGAACTGTTTTAAAATATGCTTTCTACCCGTCTTTTGTTTAAAAAATTTTTTTAATTGATTTCAGAGGGGAAGGGAGAGGGAGAGAAAGAGATAGAAACAATGATGAGAGAGAATCATTGATTGGCTGCCTCCTGCAGGACCCCCACAGGGGATGGAGCCCACAAACTGGACATGTGCTCTGACAGGGAATCAAACTGTGACCTTCTGGTTCACAGGTCAACGCTCAACCACTGAGCAGAGCCAGCCAGGCAACCTACCTGCCTTATATGTCTATGATTGTTTGAGTACAATCTGTGAGTGTTTATATAACATGTATGTGTTATATACAGTATTCATATAATATTCTCTGAGCACTATACTAGGGAGATAACCAGTGTTGAGTTTTGCACTTTTCTGAGGTATGAGGAATAGAAGGAAAGAAGTATTAAGATGTTTAAATAAAATAATGTTTGATCTGGACTTAAATTTCAAATCATAACATAAATGCAACTTTTGCTGTCAGAATAAAAATATGAATGGACTTTTAAGAAAGAATGAGCTATGTTTATTAAGTACCTACTTTGATTCAAAAGTGTTGCATAGGTATATTCACAAATATTTTTTAGGGAGGTTAATATTATTATTTTTTCTTTATGTAAGGGATACCTGAGTTTCAGAGAGTTAAATGGCTTTTTGAATCTGATGTAGTGACTGACATATCCAGAAAAAAATGGACTCACTGATCAAAACAGTACCCTCTCTGAGCTCTTTTCCTATGTCCTACTATGAAAATATGATGCAACATATCTGATGAACAGCTCTATTTACAAAAAGCCTGCTTCTACTCTTTATCTAAATTATACTTTGTCAATGATTTTATTCTGGTGCCAAATATATGTTATATTTATTATAACCCAATAACAAAAGGCCAAGTTAACTCATTGTATAATAAATGTATATCCTTAAGCTTCAGTTTTAGTTGGAAAATAAATTTCCTCCTGTTGTTCTAATAATAAATTTTAAAGTCTTTGCTTTTAATCCTTAAATGAGTATTATATTTATAATTTAAAAATAGATACATTATCTTAGAATGTACACTTACTTTTATATATAAAATTTAGGAATTTATGAAACTGAGCCTAATTCTATAATTTAGTGCCTTCCCAGTTAATAAACAAGCAAGTCTACTTTATTGACCACTTATTCCATTCCATTAATATACATAGGCATATTTTTGTACTGAATGTGTTCAATATATGCTTGCATGTAAATAATTGACAATGTTAAACCATATAAAATATAATAATTTAAAAAACCACCAATTTTAAAGTTGTACTTAAATAATAGTCTTTTGTCATTAAGTACTTTCCCTATGATTGTATACAATTAAGTACATATAGCAGAATTTTTTACATTAAAAGGGAATCCTTACTTTAGGTGAGGTGAAGCAGCTCTGATATAGCACATTCTTTTCTCAATATTGTTATTAGGGAAGACAAATGATTAACTAAAATATAACTCTATGGAAGATGTCAGGAAGTTACTACTTCATCCTAGGTTTGCACACTCGAAAGAATAATCCTTAGCATCCCTTTTACACTTTGACATTCATTTTCACTAGCATGTCATCCATCGAATTAGATAATTCTGGATAAATACTGAGATATTAACACTTTCAAACAATGTCTTATATATTTTTCATTCCATGAGGTGTATCTTTGGGTCTGTTATTGAATGATACATCTCTCCTTCATTTCAGTGGACTTTTATTTTTAGTTGCAATTCTATTTTGCTTCAGTGGATTGTATTTTAGGTTTATTGCTTCTCCATAAGCCTTAACAATACAGGTGAATCTCAGCATATGTCAAAGCCACATAGACAGCACATGTAAAGTCACCCTGTCAGTAAATAATGCTGTTCAAGATGTTTTACACTTTTGTTTCAAGGCAGATCAATGCTTTCTTGCACTTGTTTCTATGGTCTAGGTTAGTTTAAGGATTGTTTTCAAGCATTTAAGCTCTACAATACTAGTAATTGTTTGCCAATTTGTCCCAAAGATTAAAATCTCCATATAGAAAACTTTTAACTTGTATTCATCTTTTTCAGCATGTGCAGTATTGACAGTAAAGTAAATTGTCCTGTGAATTGAGTATTTAAATGTTTCTTCATGATCTTAAATATTTTAGAATGGTAGGCATAAAGGTAATGTAGAATAAACATTTTAAAGTTTGATTATGCTTTAATTTAATATATATAATATATTAGAGATCATTTACTGGCCAATAAGATCTGAGCAGAGTAATTATTGATTCCCACAAATTAAACTATTTCTAATTAATAAAGGCCTGTTAAGGTAAAAGGGACATATTCCACAAGTCTATGTCTTAGTCAGTGGGAAATAAATTTACATATCACTGTCTTATGCTGTAATAATATTAGGACAAGCAAAGCATGGATCCTGAGCCTTTAGCACAAGCCAAGTATCAGCATTTGTGCCCCTTTACCTGCCCCCCCTCCCTGGTCCTCTCCCCCTCCCCCCGCCAAAGGCATACATTTCCTCGGTGCTTCATCTGAGGTTTCTCCTCCCTGGAATTTCAGTCCACATTGCTTCTACAGGACTTTTGTAAAATATATTTTTATTGATTTCACAGAGGAACGGAGAGAGAGAGAAACAGAGATAGAAAAATTAATGATGAGAGAGAATCATTGATCAGCTGCCTCCTGCACGCCCCACACTGGGGATCAAGCCCAAAACCGCAATCCAGGCATGTGCCCTGACTGGGAATCAACTCGTGACCTCCTGGTTCACAGGTTGACACTCAACCACTGAGCCATTCTGGCCAGGCTATAGGTCTTTAATGAATGAATTTTAAAATATATTAGACACAATGACAGGTTTAGTGAAATTGAAGAGAGAACAGTAGTAAATATACATATCAAAGCAATGAAACCAAAATTGTGAAAAGTATATAAAGAGCAAAAGACATGTGGAACAAAGCAAAAGGTTCACTACATGTAATTTAAGTTCAAGATAAAGTAGAAAGAGAAAATGAGATAAAAGCAATGATTAAATAAATAAAAGATGATGAAAAGTAATCAACCCAAGGATTCAAGAAATTCTGGAAGAACCAGAGGAGATAAATATATAGCATGCCATACCTGCATACATTATAAAACAGCAAATGAACACCAGGATTAGAGAAAAACATATAAAAAATGAACAGAGGTGAAAAAAATATAGGGACATTATATTATCTCTTCAAGAGAACAATAGCAAGCCTGAAAGCTACCTTCTAAGCAGAAATGATGAAAAACAGAGGACAATAGAACATTTTACTTTTATTTTTATTTTTTTAAATATATTTTATTGATTTTTTACAGAGAGGAAGGGAGAGGGATAGAGAGTTAGAAACATCGATCAGCTGCCTTCTGCACATCTCCTACTGGGGATGTGCCCGTAACCAAGGTACATACCCTTGACCAGAATCGAACCTGGGACCCTTCAGTCCACAGGCTGATACTCTATCCACTGAGCCAAACCAGTCAGGGCACAATAGGACATTTTAAAAAGGGCTGAAAGTAATGTCAACAAGAAGTTCTACTCTCAACCCCTCCAAAACTTTCCTTCAAAAATAAAGGCAATAAACCTTTACTCAGGTGAATAAAATATGAGCAGTATTTATCAATGAACCCAAAGAAATTTTAATCATATTTCTAGCAGGAAAAATAACACCTGAGAAAAAGAAAAATATAGTATGAAACAAAAAGCAACACAGTATATAAATATACATACATGAATAATGAATATCAACTCTATAAAAATGTAAATAATGCAGAATTAAAATTCATGAGAACAGTAATCCCAATGGCAATAATGAGGTAAATAATATTTGAGTGAATTAAGACTCTAGCATAGGCAAACCAATATAAAATAGAATTACTCTTATTGAAATGTAATTTTTTCATGTTGTAAATTATAGGCACCCCAAAAATTATTTTAGAAATAAGAAATTACAAGTTAATAGATAAAAATAATTATGAAAAGTTTAATTCAAAGGAGCAAAAAGCAGAGAATATTCAAATATAAAATGACTAGTCAATTATGGAACAAGTAATTTCATAGGTGATCCTACCTAATAATAGACAAATATACAAAATGACCGTAACTTCGCTATGCCCACAATTGGCCAGGAGGCACAGGGGAGCGGGACTCGGGGTAGCCGGGGTGGCCAATTGGCTGTGCTGCGGTACAGAAGGGGCCTCTGGGGCAGTGAGCTCACCTCCTGCCATGGACCATCAAAAGCGGGGGAGCTGGGTGCCTGTCCGCTCAGGCACCAGGCCTTTCATAAGCCTCCGCCAAGCCAGAGGCTTATGAAAGGCCTGGTGCACCAGCGGACAGGCACCCAGCTCCCCCTGATCGAAAGCGAAAGTGTGTAGGGGACCCTACATGTGCATGATTTAATCATGCACTGGGCCTCTAGTAGAAATAGAAGTATATAAAAAAGTATACAAATTATTTTATCTGAGTTGACAAAAAATATAAAAGCCCAGGTATTTGCTGCACACTAGGCCCATGAATGGAACGTTGGAAATGAAATGATTGAAAAAGCTACCTTGTGCAAACTCTAACCCAGAAAAGCTGGTGCAGATATGCAGATATCTGATGTAGTACACTTTAGTATATAAGCATCACACCATTTGAACAGTGGTAGCAAAAATACTTTACAATTTTAAATATGTATGCACATAATATCATAGCTTCAAATGTTTTCAATTGACAGAGTTAAAGTAGGTATAGATAAATCCATATTCAGTGGGTGTGTTGTATCTCATTAATGATCTTTAAAAAGAATAAAAATACACTATTGAAGAAAGATATTTTCTCATGACATAAGATGAATAAATTCTCTGAGTTGATCTAAAACGCAGCATGCAGAGGTAATGTAACCCTTTTAGAACAGGATATGACAAATGTTGAGATCTCACGTTGGCTTAAAAGTTTGTTTCAAAATTAAAATGCCATTTATTGCATTTATGATGGTCTCATATAGAGGGAATTAAACAAGCAATTATAGGCATCCTATCTAATAAGAAAGCAATATGCAAATTGACTGTACCTCCACTACACCCACAAGTCACGCCCACCAGCCAATCAGGAGTGAGAATGCAAATTAACCCAACCAAGATGGCTGAGGCCATGGAGCAAGCAGGAGGCTTGGGTTTCCTTGGCAATGGAGGAAGCCAAGCTTCCCGTACACCCTGGCCGGCTGTGGACTCCATTCAAGGCTACAAAGTTTCAATTATAGAAGATAAATAAATCCCAACAAAAATGGCTGCGGCCACGGAGTGAGCAGGAGACTTGGATTTCCTTGGCGATGGAGGAAGCCAAGCTTCCCACCTGCTCTGGCCTGCCCTAGCCTCCACTCAAGGCTACAAAGTTTCAATTATAGAAGATAAATAAATCCCAGGTACCAGGGCCTCTGCTTGGGTTGCCGAGGGGCGTGGCCAGTCTGCAAAACACCACAGGCCCCTCGCCCAGGGCACCCCACACCCCAAGGGAACCCCCACCCTGATCCAGGACACCCTTCAGGGCAAACTAGCTGGCTTCCACCAGTGCACCAGGCCTCTATCCTATCTAATAAAATAGTAATATGAAAATTGACCATCACTCCAACACACAAGATGGCTGCCCCTATGTGGTCAAAGATCCTGCCCACATGTGGACACAAAATGGCCACCACAAGATGGCCAGCAGGGGAGGGACCAGGTCTGCAAGGGAGAGCAGTTGTGGGTTATCAGGCCAGCAGGGGAGGGCAGTTGGGAGGGACCAGGCCTTCAAGGGAGGGCAGTTGGGGGTGATCAAGCCTGCAGGGGAGGGAAGTTAGGAGTGATCAGGCCAGCAGAAGAGGGAATTTGGGGGTGACTGGGCTGACAGGGGAACAGTTAGGCATCAACCAGGCTCCAGGGGAGTGGTTAGGGGGTGGTCAGGCTAGCAGGAGGAAGCGGTTAGGGGCAATCAGGAATGCAGGCAGGCAAGCAGTTGGGAGCCAGCAGTCCTGGATTGTGAGAGGGTTGTCTGACTGCCTGTTTAGGCCCAATCCAGGTAGGCTTGCAGGCCTGGTCCAAGCCTGCAGGCCCAGTCACCCCCAACTTCCCTCTTCTGCTGGCCTGATCACCCCTAACTGCCCTTCCCTGCAGGCTTGATCACCCCTACCTGCCCTCTCTTGAAGGCCTGGTCCCTCCCAACTCCCCTCCCCTGCTGGCCTGATAACCCACAACTGCCCTCCCTTGCAGACCAGGTAGGATCGAGCATAAATGGGCAGTCGGACATCCCTCGAGGGGTCCTAGATTGGAGAGGGTGCAGGCTAGGCTGAGGGACACCCCACCCCCATGCATGAATTTCGTGCACTGGGCCTCTAGTATATATATAAAAAGCCAGCGACTAAAATGCCGTAATAACCAGATAGAACGGTCGCTATGAGGTCCACTGTGGCCAGCCATCCAGCCCTATCAGGGGGTGGGGCCAGCCAGCCAACCTCCTGTGGCCCCTCCCCCTGGTTGGCCCCACCCCCAATGGGACCCCACCACCCCAATCAGCCCACAGCCACTCCCCCCAGCCAGCCCTGTCCCTGATCACCCCCCTACCTCAAAAGGGGGCGGAGCTTGCTGGCCAACCTCTTGCAGCCCCTCCCCCTGGCCAGCCCTGCCCCCAATGGGCCCCCACCACCCCAATTGGCCAGCGTTCCCTCCCCCAGCCAGCTCTGCCCCCAATCGGCCCCCCACTCCGATCAGGGCCACGGCCGCTGGGCAACCACCCATGGACACTACCCCAATCAGGGGTGGGGCCTGATAGCCAATCACCCACTGCCCCTCCCCCCAGCCATCCCAGCCCTGATTGGGCCCTGATTCGGGTTACTCACCAGCCCATTGGGGCTGGGATGGCTGGACCCCACCTGTGCACGAATTCGTGCACGGGGCCTCTAGTCTATATATATAAAAGCCTAAGCGACTATTATGACCGGACAACCAGATGACCAGACAGCTGGATGACCAGATGACCGGCCAGTAGCTATGACACACACTGACCACCAGGGGGCAGATGCTCAACACAGAAGCTGCTCCCTGGTGGTCAGTGTGCTCCCACAGCCAACCACTTGCGGCGAGCCAACCTCCCGCAGTCCCTCCCCCCACCACTCTGATAGGCTTGCAGCCCCTCCCCCTGGCAAGCCCCACCTTACCCCATCTATTCTTTATCCAATCACCTATCATGGAATATTACTCAGCCATAGAAAAAGATGAAATACTGCCATTTTGCAACATCAATGGACCTTGAGAATATCATGCTAAGCAAAATAAGTCAGACAGAAAAAGTTAAAACCATATGATTTCACTCATACAGAGGATATAAAACTGAAAGCAACAAATGAACAAACAAGAAAAATAAATAAACAAAAACTCATAGACACAGACAACAGTATGGTGGTTAGCAAAGGGAAGAGGAATGGGGGTACTATAGGCTAAAGGAGGTCAAATATATGGTGACAAGAAAAGATTTGACTTTGGGTAGTAGGCACAAAGTACAATATTCAGATCATGTGTAATAGAAATGTGTACTTGAAACCCATATATCTTATTAACCAATGTTACCTCAATAAATTTTTTTAAATATATTTTATTGATTTTTTACAGAGAGGAAGAGAGAGGGATAGAGAGTTAGAAACATCGATGAGAGAGAAACATCGATCAGCTGCCTCTTGCACACCCCCTACTGGGGATGTGCCTGCAACTAAGGTACATGCCCTTGACCGGAATCAAACCTGGGACCCTTGAGCCCGCAGGCCGACACTCTATCCACTGAGCCAAACCGGTTTCGGCACCTCAATAAATTTTTTTTTTTTTTTAAAGAAATGTTTAGGGCCATCACTGACTTTTTGCCCATTCCTTCAGCTGAGGTTGTGAATCTTTTTGCTTAATGTGAGACTTCCGTAGAGGCATTGGAAAAACCAGCCCTCCTCACTTTCACCATTTCAGGGCATAGTGATAGCCACTTATATTCTAGGAGTATATATATATTTTTTCTGCTTTGAATAGGTTGATATATGGTCAAATGTATACTAGTGTACTAATCATGGGAAATTCCATTGACTTTTCCCAGCTCATAAAAGTTTTGGGGAGTTCACACTAAGCAAGACTTAAACATAAATGAATGTTAATGACTATAAATTGCCAGAATTAGCCAAAAATCACCTTAAAACTGACATGAAAATAATTATAATAGCAATAATAATACACTTTGCAAAGTTATGTTGAATGGCAAAGGGAAAGAATTATGAAGACAGGCTCTAATTGTTCAATCTTCTCAAATATAATTTTACTGAGCTTTAAGGGAAAATCATCCAATACAGTGTTTCAAAGTAAAATTGAAATCTTGAAGGTAAATCCCCTAAGTAGGAAAAACATGATTAAACTACCTAATTATATTCTGATACTGGGTCAAAAAAGAAAAGAAAAAAAAGAAACAAGTTAAAATCTGAAAATCAGCCAATTCAGAGGCCTGGACCAATATACTAATTACATATTTCTGTATAGTTAGAGTGACCTTTCTGGCCAAATTTCTCTCCCTGTTTCTCAAATGGATAATGTCAATAAATGATCAGGGCTAACTGTATAATGATTATCATGCTGCCTCCATAAGGTAGGTATTTTCACTAAATTAATTGCTGTGTTGGGAAGGATCAGTATTTCTTCTGAGAATTCCAAAGGTTAAGCTGAATAAGCCATGCATGAGTCTTAGCCATTTTCATCCTTTATGGCTTTTATTTTATTATTCTTTTAAATTTGATTTTGTATAAATGGATATCAAAAAACAGCCTTATGTATACAGATTTGAAATGGGAAAATGGGAAAATTTGACAGCTTACATAAACCACAGAGACTGCATTTAAATAACCACTGAAATCCTCACTCTTTAATAGGTGGTTAGCCATTCCTGCAAATAAGATTTTTCATTTTGATTTAATACAGCAGTCTTCCCCACAAAAGCCTACATTTCAGAACTTCTGATGGATTTGGCAGATCATAGAGAACTGTATTATATGAATTGAGGAATATGGTTAATATGCATTATATTCCATTTATTATTTTGTATAAATAACTTTAAATGTGTCTTTCATTGAATATAATTATATTGTAAATATTTGTACTTAAAACCTTTTTATGAATTATTCAAGAATAGGAATTGTATATTGTTTTTGAACAACCAAAAAGAATTTTCCCGTGATTTCTTAAATTGAAAATGACGCAATAACATTTCCTTCAAACTTCTTGACTTATTTCAGTCTAGGTTAAGAACCAGCATGAAAAAGTTTATCCACACAGGTATTCAGTGGAACTATAAACCATGTAAAATGGGGCTTACATTCAAAGTACCATCTCAGAAAGCATAATAAAAATAGATTTTCAGTCTGCCCCAAACACAAATATTAATGCCATAACATATAAAATATTGAGAAAATGGTACTGCTATCTTTAATTTTTACAGTGGAGTTTATCTCAGATCTTCCTCTATGCTAGAAAATAACCTTATAGCCTATGAAAGTCACCCACTTCTTTAAGCAGACCTAGGGTCCTGGATGAAGTCTCAAAATGTGTGAGTGAAAATATGGGGTGAGTGTGAAGATTAGAACAATTATGTTGCCATAAAACAGAATTTAAAATGACCTATATAATTTTAGAGTATCATTTGAAATGACAGCTCAATAGCATAATTCAGTTTAAATGTAATCAACAAGAGTAGAATCAGAAAGGCCCAGACTGACAGACTTTATTTATGGCTATTTGAACCATACCCCACCACTGGACTGCACCCAAACAAGAAGCAATATCACATGTAGGGTTCAGTGATTCAGCCTTGTATTATTCTGCTCTATCTTTGGGTTGCAGAATAAACTCATCTGAATAAAGACATCAGTTAAGGTTAAGGGATTAGGATTGTATTTATCTATAGAAAATATAATTGATCTTGGATTACAAAACCTATGTATGGCCTGAGTAATTGTGTGTGTGCGTGCGTGTGTGTGTGTGTGTGTGTGTATGTTTTCCTTGCTCTATTCGGGCATGATTCCATTTTTTCTTTGTGCTGGCATAAAACCAACCCTACATTGTAGTCATTTGCAGGCCATACTCCCATATACATACAATCAAATTAAATTGGCTGTTAATCACCTCTTCATAAAAGATATCTACCTTGCCTCATTGTTTTCCTGACACCTGATTTTTTAACATATATCACAATGTTGTGGAATTTTTCATTAGCAAGTATCAATAAACATGTATAATGCAAAACCCAATCAAAGCAATATTAGAGAGTTTCTAATGTTTAATTCTATCAAAATGAGGGAAAGATTTCAGAGCTTATGTTTTAGAGAGAAAATAACAACAGACAAAGTAAATGAGTAAAATGTAGCACTTTAACATTTGTAAGTGCAAAGAAAAAAATAAAGCTGTGAAAAATTATAGGAAGTCAAGAGGGGTATAATTTTAGACAGAAGATTCAAAGAATATGATCAATATTTAAGTTAAAAATGAGATGATTAAGAAAGTCATACACTCATAAAAGTAATAGTGGAAAGAAATGTCATTATACATGTATCAGGTTGGTAAGTTTTTACAAAACTGGTAACAATTTTATAAGTGATAACACCTCGTTCTGTCAGGGATTCAGGTAAAAGAAGCACACTTTGCCTAAATGCTCTAATACAGTTTTCTAGAAGCAAATTATAGTTAAAACACACCTAGCCTTCATAGTAGTTGTTTCACTTTTTAATTGCTTCTACAGAATTATATACATGTGTATGTATATGCTTATGTTAACATGTTAACATATACATGTTAACATGTGTTAAATGTCATTAATGTAATAATTCATAGAATAAAATATATGAATACATTAAATGTAATCAATATAATTCATATGAAAAATAAATAAAAACATAGGAGTAATGAGAAAAAAGCAATTTACAGTGAATAACTCAATGAATAATTAACTACGTAAAATATTTTACACATTTTCCATGAAATATCATGTAGTTGATAGTAATAATGAATTAGAGCTAGGACAGTCGGCTTTGCAACATATCCTTTTTGTGCTTTGAGTTATTCATATTGAGCCAAGCTTACGTCTTCTATTACCATGATTTTGGAGCACTGATTCTGAGGAAATACCTTGCAGCTAAGCCCTGTGAAATCTGTAAATCCTCTTCACCTTAATTTAGAGACTAGGTACTTAAATTAAAATATGGAAAGAATGAGACGAGTAATCCAATAGGCCAAGCCAATATGAATAGACATATTGTGAAATAAAGGTCAAGGGATAGAAAATTGAAGTTAACAGCAGTGATCCTTCGATGTTCTGAGTATATATATATTAGTCAGAGTATATATACCTTGCAACTTAATGTGACAGAGATTATGCTAAATCCTAGTGATAGAGTAGTAACGATTTGAGTTTGCCTTCATGGAATTTAAATGTAGCAGGGATTACAAATGTTATAAATGGGAAATAGATGTTAATGAATAAATTTAACTCAAAGGCTTAGCCTGGTTATGTATGGCCAGAAATCAGAATCATAATTTAGAAATTGATTCTAAAGAATGAGTAAGAATTAGACTATAAAAACCCCCACAACAATGCAAAGTTAATAGCGAATAGGGGAAAAAATGTGAGAAAAGTCACATTGGAGATAGAAGTAGGATGATGCAGAAACAAAAGGGTTTATGTGACTGGCCTCTGAGAGACAGAATCTGTGAAGTAACCTACAGAGATGGACAAAGTGTAGGTGGCAAGGATAAGAATTTTGATCTTAGCTCTGATAGCAATGGGAGTCAATTACACCTGTTAAAAACAGAGGGAGGGATTAGATCATGTATTCCCTTTGAAAAGATCACTTTGATCTTAACATGAAACCAACAGGTTTGAATAATAGAGTTAACTGGAAGAAAAATGCTGCCATGTGGGTTGGATGTGCTTATAAGTTGGACAGCTAAGACTTTGGTAGAAATGGAGATGTGGATTACATTTATGAATTAAATTTGTTAAGACTTAACCAAGATTTACATATGAGTGTTGAAGAAATGAGTGTTGAGGGAGACTCAGATTTTTGAGAAAGTTCTGTCAAGAGATAAAATTTGAGAATGATTTACAGTTCATTGAAATGGAAAGCAGTGCCCTGACCCGTTTGGCTCAGTGGATAGAGCGTCGGCCTGCGGACTGAAGGGTCCCAGGTTCGATTCTGGTCAAGGGCATGTACCTTGGTTGTAGGCACATCCCCAGTAGGGGGTGTGCAGGAGGCAGATGATCGATGTTTCTCTCTCATTGATGTTTCTAACTCTCTATTCCTCTCCCTTCCTCTCTGTAAAAAATCAATAAAATATATTTTAAAAAAGAAATGGAAAGCAGTATCTGTATATATAAAACCCTAATATGCCAATAAACCGAATGGCAGAACAACCGGTCGCTATGATGTGCACTAACCACCAGGGGGCATGCATGGAACATGGCTGGTGTTGGCAGCAGGCGGCAGACCGCAGAACATGGCAGGTGTCGGCCTTGGCGAAATGATGGAGCAGGTGAGCGGGGGAACCAGACCAAGGCGGGGTGCCGGTCACTGTCATTGGGGCAAGCCTCTGGTGGTTACTGAATATTCTTTGCTCCCACACACCCCGGTCCTGCCGAGCACTCGCACCTGCTGCTGGCCCCAATCACCCCTCAGGGCTTCTCCACCTCTCCCTGCTCCTGAGAGATGATCAGGGCCAGCAGCTACCTCTTACACTTACTGCCAGTGACGGCCCCGCTCACACCTGCAGCCGGCACCAGAGCCGCCACTTGCACCTGCTGCTGGCACCTGGCACCGGTCCTGATCACCCTGAGGGCTTCTCCACCTCCCCTTGCTCCTGAGGGGTGATTGGGGCAGCAGCCACTGCTCGCACCTGCTAAGGGCACCAGCCCCAATCTCTCCTCACTGTCAGCAGGTGCAAGCGGGGCCAGCATCGTCAGTGCTTGGGAGCAGCGGAGGTGGAGCAGAGCTGCCAGCAGATTGGCTGCCTCCTGTAGGCCCCACACTGGGGACTGAGTCCACAACCCAGGCATGTGCCTTGACTGGGAATCCAACTGTGACCTCCTGGTTCATGGGTCAACACTCAATCACTGAGCTATACCGGCTGGGCTGTATCTTTATTTCTTGAAAAATAACCAGTGTCCCGCTATAGCAGATGACATGATTGAAGTAATTTTATTATCATTTCTTATTTCCAGTGTGATTCACTCTATGTCATAGATTTTCTTCCATGTGGGAAACTTAAATTTCTTAGTTTTCTATTTGCAAACAGATATTATTCTCTTTTCTGAAGCTAATATTTCCTGGTCAAAGTTTTTGAAGTAAGAAGACATCAAAAATTCCATCTTTATAAAACAAATTAAATGAATTATATATAAAGTTGCACATAAAGAGTAAATTAATTCACTCTATTAGATGTTCACACAAAATAAGTATAAAACTACCTTTCAGATACAGACTTTCAATTTGGCATTATTTTAGCATGTGGATCTCCAAATCATTCGTTATATCCAAAATCCTTCATAATGTGTGAATTGGCAATTATAAAAATTATACGTATTTACGTAAAAATATTTGCCAGACATTTAAAAATAAACATTTAAATAAATACCTAAATAAATATTTTTGAATGTCATTACATAATGATAGGAAAGTTTGCGGCAGCCTATGAAATTTAGAATTTATCCTGTGGTGAACATTTTGGGGCCTCAATGTAACAACCTCGCATTTATATACAAACTGAAGTTCATGAATTATAGGTGCTAATTACAAAGTCACACCATTCTTCCTTTATTTGAAGCAACTGACATTGTTCAAAATTTTAAACTTCTGAAATATTTGCATATTTTAAAGAGATTTGCATCTTCTAAGTCCTCAAGGAAAAGAGTATAGGCTGTTTTTTACCTTCCTCCATATTAAGATGTCTGGGGTAATTTTACTTCAATGCCACTTTGAAAGTAACGGGTCTTTGCTTTCCCCTCCATCAGCCGAAAGCAATGAAGCATTACAATTCTCTGCCCATCCTATTAATAGATTTGCAATGGATGCAAAATAAATGCAAGGCCTTTTTTTAGATCTTGGAGAATTTTACAACAGTATCACCAGCAAGAGACCTAAGAAAAAAGCAAACAAAGCAAAACGTACTTTTTGATGTGATAGGAGATTTAGTGTGCCTATCAAACTCTTTATACTGATGTAGCATTTTTTCTGAGTCTAACAGCACAATGTATGCTTTCTCCTTTCCCCATATTTTTAAATAAATACATTTTAAGAGAATAAATAAATATTTCAATAGTTCAAGAACATATATTTTGAAATAAATATACATTTATTTTGGATTTCTATCCCATGAATGTAGTATCATTTATTACATGTCAAAATAAAAATGTATCTGGGGGAAATGATAGTACAATATATCAAGTAGTTCTTTTTTTTTTACTAATTTCTAAAATTTATACGTAAACCAATCAAACAATCTTTGCAAAGCTTTAATTTAATGTAATTATGGAAGTATCCAAACATTGCATATTGGATTGGCTCTGCAAAAATTCCAAAACTAAACAAATAGTTAAGAGGAAGAAAGACAAGTTGTACTCCACCCTTAACAGATGATGTTCTGATTTTCACACTAATTTTTACTCTTGCATCAAAATTTGCAGACTGAGTACTGCATCTCATCCCATTGATTGATTTAGGAAGGTATTTAATGACTAAATAACTTTGAAAAGATTGATAGAATTATCTTGAAAGTTCAGTCCAAATGTTTTTAATCCTGTTGTTTCTTGTTTGTTTGTTTGGTTTGTTTCGTTAATACTTCACTGGAAGAGGATATTGCCTCCTGTAGGTGCCCCAACAAGAATAAAACCCAAGGCCCTTTAAATATTTATATACTTCATTTCATGTGAAAATCAGTCATTTGGTCAAAATCCACTTTGAAAAATGTTTACACTTTTGCCTGTTGAAGGTAGGAATTAAATCAAATGTTGCAGTCATATACAATATATTTTGTTTCCATGTACAAAGCATTCACTTAACTGTTATTTATTTTAAAATTTCATAAAGTAATCAGTATTTTTAAACTGTTAATCCATATAAAAATTTATCAGAGCTGACATCTTAAGGATGCATCAATAACTAGGTGAGAAGGGGGGGGTGGGCGCGGAGAGGAAGTGCATTATAGGTAGAATAGCATGTGCAATGGCCTATGGGAAGAATCCAAGAGGGCTTCGTCCTGAATTCATGACCCTTCATGTTTGTATGTTAAAGAGTCATGGCTTGGACAATGCCTGATACCCAGAGCATAAGGGGTACTTTAAAAATGTCTTAAGGTTCCTACTGATAGAGCTCCCTGTCTTGTGATTTCATGCAGTTCTTGCCCAGGATTCTAGATATCTTAACAGAGTTTGACTGGGGTGAACACTGAGTCATTGAGGGGTTAATTTTGTAGATATCCAGTACTTCTGGGTTTGGGTTTCTTCAATCTTAAATCATCTAACCAAGCACAATCCCGTCATGACATTTCAATAATATTTAAGAAATGAGTTTATTCTATTATAGCTGTCACTCCGCTGGTAAAACAATTTCAGCCTCTTCTTTAAATAATAATTTGAAAATGTACTTCTAATAAATCAATCTGAAGTATATCAACATTTTGGGAATATTATATTTATATTTTTTCATTATCTTAATGAGATGAATGATGGGCTCAACAATCATTTTTATTGTTAATCTTTCATTCTGGCATCCCATTCTATTTATTCCAACTATGATATTTCATGGATATTATGAATTCTTCACATGATGTATTAGCTTATGCATTTGTAACAAGACAAATTGTGCTGAAAAGAGACATTATTATAATGAAAATTCCTTAAGCTAAGTGCAGAAAATCTGACATAAATATTTATTTTTTCAAAGAAACTCAACAATATTTTATTTCAGTTGGTTATTTCTAAGACAATGTTTTTACAAGCTTTTAAGAGTAAAATATTATTGAAGGATTGCCCAATGTAATTAAATAAAACAGGCCAATATTTATAGAATGCATTTATCCTTCATGGTGACATGAAATTTACCAATAACTGAAAAAATCAAACATAAACAAATTATTAAAATTATAAACGTTTAAATAAGACAATAAAAATTGTAATGAATCAATTCTTATGAAATGAAAATATTTCCAATAAAGTAACTTGTCATTTCAAACATAATTTATACTTGTGTGTTTATTTAATGAAGTCATTAAATTCTGTTATCATCCCTATTACATACATTGTCTTTTTAAAGCAAAAGGATTAAGAGAAAAAAGTAAATAGGAGCTCATACCAATAGAAAGAAGTGTTTATACGTTTCATGTCTTATATAGGCCATAATTACTTACATAAGAACAACAGCAACAATAAAAACACAGAAGAACCCACCACAAATTTATTAAAATAAAAAGCAAGGAATCTATGACAAATCTATTAAAATTCCAAAGCAAATTTGCAATTATGGTAAATGGCAAAAATGACCACAATTCTTCCCATCCTTGTCTGGATGCCCTACAAAGTGACTTTGCAGCTCCTTCCATAAATAGGTGGGAACTCTTTCTTGCCTCTTAAATCATGGCTGGTTAGATAACTCCATTTTGACCAAGTCAAGAGCAAAGATTATATACCCAGAGATCTGAAAGGCATGATCTGATCTTTTTAAGGCCTGAATAGAACAAAAATGGGTCAGGAGTGTAAATTTTCTTCCTGTAATCAAGCTGAGACGTCATTTTCCCCTACACTTGGACACTGGCACTCCTGAGTCTTGGGCTTTGGACAAAGACTGGAACATACACCGGATCCCCCCTCCCCCGCCCCGCTTTTTCAAATTGACACATACATGTTTAGGCAAAGCAGTCATACTTTACTTTGCCAAACCTCTTTCACAAATTTATCTAACTCTCATAAAATGTCACAAAGAAATTGCTTTCTGTATGCCTTTGTCAATTAGGACTTCTGATTAAAATATAACCAAATAATTCTGATCTGCTTGAATGGCTCTCTGTAGGGGCATTTAAATATATTTCATAAATTGTTCTCTGTACTCCATTATTATTTCTACTTATTAATGGTTTTCTTCAACCAATTAGTTTATATAAATCAACATTTCCAGTTCACAATTCTCTTTTCAATCTTTCTGTGTGATTGACACATGTTAAAACACTTATTCACAGTTAAAAGTGACAAAAGGATTTTATATATTTTAAAAAAAATAGTCATTGTGTTTAGCCTAAAGAAGGAGGTCTGAGTCAGTGAGAGTTAAGTCAGAACTTATCTTCATTCTCTTCCTTTGAAATCAACCAATGTCAGGCTAGAAATTTTATGATTATCGGTTGCTAAACTATCAAGGTAGTCTTGGATCACTCTCCCATTTCCAAAATTAGCACCCTGAGTATTTCTCTCCTAGATAGCAAGATCCACACTTTCATTTTGTTTATTTTAACAGTATAACATCTATTCCAGTTGTCTTCCCATTAGGAATTCTTAGGCATCTGTGTTGCTTTTAGGAGTGCCAAACTAAAAATGGGAGGATACTAGAAGTGACCGTGGGGTAACAAATTTGAACTCACTAGAGTATGCCCTCTCAAACAAGAAAAACAAAACAAAAGAAAAAAGAAAAAAAAATCACGGGAAGATATATTCCATTGAAATAATTTGCTACTATATTTAGAGGCAAATATTTTATGATCATGAGAAAAGATAGTACAGTCAGATATATAGGTCTCATAGTCTTTGTTTTCCAGAAATCTTACTCAAGGCTGGATTTAAAGACATATATAGATTACTGACATCAATATTTAGAGAATGCATGTATGGTAAAATAATGCCCTCACCAAAGATGTTCACATCCTAACTTCAGAACCTGTAAATATATTACCCTCCATGTCAGGAACTGTGGAGGTGTGATTCAATTAAAATCTTGAGGTGGGGAGATTGTCTTGCATTAACAGGTGAACTCAATTTAATAGCAATGGGCCTCATAAGAGAAAGAATAAGGATATTCATCGTCTGAGAAGGAGATTATGTGACAGAAGTTCCACAAGTGACCAGCCCTGCCAACACCTTGATATTAGCCCAGTGAGACTGAGTTTGTACTTTTGACTTCCAAAACTGTAAGTTAATAAATTTTTGTTGTTTTAAGTCATTCCTAAGTTACTGACAATTTGTTAGAGAAGTAATAGGGAACTACTATAACATAGAATACACATTCTTCTCAAGCATAAATACTTGACCCATGTAACAAGTCATAGAACAAGCATCATCAAGTTTCAAGGAACTTGTAGCTAAAGAAAGGTAATTAACTTGGAAAGCAAAAACAAAAAGCATAAATAAATATAATGCTTTTAGAAATTTGAATGCATCCTACTAAATAATGCATAGGTCAAAGGAGAGGTAAAAATGATATGTAAAAAATTAAAACAGAATGCATTATATAAGTTAAAGTAAATACATAGCATTTAATCATGTATTAAAATAATAACACTTGAAAATATTGAGCTAGGCTTTCAAATTAAGAACTTAAAAATATAAAAAATTTACAAAAAAGTTAAGTGAACAAGATGATGATTATATGTGAAAAAAAAAATAATGAAATACGTAAAAATACAGGAGTGAGGAATTGGCTTCCTGATCAGCAAGATGCCCTGTGAAAACAGTTGACAGGTAGTTTTAGAAGGCCAGTGAGTAATAATGAAATTGTATATATGTGCATATGTATGTTAAATCCTTGCAGTTACACTTAATCTCCAGAAATCCAGTGAAACATATAGTTATGTTAATATCTTATTAATTTTGAAGTAAATTAGTTTGTTGATAATATAAATTTCCATTTACATCATATTTTAAAATTCTGGAAATAATTAACTACTCTTCAAATAACTCATTAACCACAAACCCAGTCATTATTTTATTAAAATATTTATTAGTCATAAAGAAATTACTAAATAAATGTCAAATAAGTAGACACTATTTCTGAATTTATCAACATTAAAATTACCTCTGCAATTCAATCATATCATGATACCAAGAAAATAAAACAGACCTTTTACCTAAACAGAAAGATAGAGGGAGGGAGGGAAGGGGGGGGGAGAAAGAGAGAGAGAGAGAGAGAGAGATCATCTCAGTTGCCTCCACTTTAGCTTATCCAAACATTTTGCAAGTCTACACACCTAATCTTTCTCTGTTTTTGTACATTTAGAAAATCATAAGATTTCTATTTTTATCTTACTTCACTTACAAAAGAAAACAAAAATAAAGTTTCTGGCTTCAATTATTCACCTTTAGTAGTTAAGCTCATTCTAAGTGAAACTGCCCATAGTACAACTACACAATCTGTAATGTTTTTCAGCTGTGTCTGTTCTTCAGAAGACGATTGACTAGCAGCTTGAAAGTGACTGTGGATTTGACATTCTCCAATAGTCACCATTCATTTTAAATAAGAGAAGCATCTCTTTGGTCTGAATTGGGTTTCTTCTTCCACAGAGACAGCATTTTTTCAACATACTAGATAGATTGTTCAAGTTGTATCAAAGAGAAGAAATTCATCTCTGACAAACCAACATCCATAACAGAGTTAAGACTCACACTACCTGCCTCTAATCCAATAAGAAAGGTTGGGTTTATCTTTCATGGATGAGAACAAAGAAAGTAAGTGACCCATGAAATGAGAAATGTAATTGAAGAACTTCTGGCTGTGAAAGAAGAAAAGTTGTTGACCGAGTATCAAACAACTTTGGAACACATAATAATATGGTGGTGCCCTGAGGGAGATGGGATGGCCAAAATGCCTAAATATATCAGGGAATGTGGTATAATTTTTATATACAGTTAATATAATTAAAATGTCCCTAAGCTTCAGGTAATTTATCTTTCACAGACACATGCATCTATCATCAATTGAGCCATCTATTTACCTGTCATCTATCTGTACTTGAACAAATATATGTGTCCATTTGTAGATTTATATATGTGAAAGTAATCATCATTCAGAGTTTTGAATATGTAAATTTGTCTGTACATTTATACTTTCCTGAATTAAAAGAGTAACATTAAAAATAACACTTAAACTGAAAACACATCTCATGCTTTCAGAGTAGCCAGGCATAGTCATAATGGCTTTACTTAAGAATTGTGTTTAATCTCCAGAAGTTTTATGCAGTAGAAACCGTTTTATCCACATTTTAAGTTGAGGAAACTGAGTAAGACAAGGCTTGAATAATTTTACCAAGGTCACTGGGCCAGTAAATAGTGGAAAGAATTTTCAAACCCTGCAAGTGTGAATTCGTAGCATGTGAATTTAACTACTGTGATATATCACACAGTAGTTTATCATTGATTCATGAATTAAAATGAATATAAAAATGTATTATTTAACCTACATCTGTGCCAAAAATGCAGTCTACAAGATAGTCCTAGAAAAAAAATATACAACAGTAACAAATTCTCAGCAAGTAATTGTTGAGGGAAAACAAAACAAAATAAATGACTGAATAAATAACCCTTAAAAAGGAAAATCAATCCTATTTCAGTAAATGTGATGATGGTGGACCTCATGAATCTAAGAAACATTCCAATCAATTTCTGGACAGCTTTGATAGTTAGAATGCCATTGTTTATTTTGTAATTGACATGCTTTCTATAATTTAACTCTGTGGTTATAATTCTATCCTCTATTTTTTTTATACAAGCCTTTTCCTAGAATGTGAAAAATACAATAAGCCTTAATTTCCAATATGATTTGGCAAAGATGTCTTATTCTACTCTTATGAGAATTAGGATATATTTTTACAGTATAAATTTACTTTCCTTTACCAAAAATATTAGCTTTATGTTGTGCTGTCATGCATATGTGTGGTCATAACATTTTATTACATTTGATATGAAATGTTTAGTTACATGATATAGTGAAATTTTTCATATGCAAACACTCAAGAAACACCCCTTGTGTATCATTTTAATCATTATCCTATCCAATAAATAACCACTATTTCACTTCTGACATCATATATTTCTCTTATTATTTATTTTTAGACCCTATATATATGCATGTTGCATCTGTGTGTATATTTGTATCTGCATGTGTGAGTACATATATTGATATATAAATAGTGATCACTACTTATCTATACTAATAAAAGGGTAATATGCAAATTGGTCATGAGGCCCTCACAGTAACAACCAAACAGCAGGCTGCGTGGGGCAACCAGGCCGGCAGGGGGGTTAGCGACGGACAACCAAATGACTAACCAGCAGGCTGCATGGGGTGACCAGGCCAGCAGGGGGGACAGTGAGGGGCGACCAGGCCAGCAGGGGGGGGGGAGGCAGTTGGGGGAAATCAGGCTGGCAGGCAGAGGCGGTTAAGGGTGATCAGGCTGGCAGGGGGGGGGCAGTTAGGGGTGATCAAGCAGGCAGGCAGGTGGGCAGTTAGGAGCCAGCGGTCTCAGATTGTGAGAGGGATGTCCGGCTGCCGGTTTTGGCCATTGGGCATCCCCCGAGGGGTCCTGGATTAGAGATGGTCCAGGCTGGGCTGAGGGGAACCCCCCCACCCTGTGCACGAATTTCGTACACTGGGCCTCTAGTGATATATATTGCACATAATATATATGTCACTATTTTGTGCTTGGTGTCATTAGCTAAATATTATTTTATAAAATTTAACTATGTTATGTATATTATTTCAGGTAGTAATATTTTTTCATTTTGTTATATAGTATTCTATTTTATTAACATACTAACAATTTTAATGATTTTAATGTTGGTAGACATTTGGGTTGTTTCTAGATTAGGAGTAATAAGAATTGTTTGTAAAAATTTTTGTAATATATGATTATATTATTTCAGATATTTCTCCTGATATACACATAGGAGTTAAATTTCTGACTTGCAGTCTTGTAGATATTTGGCTATAGTAGGTATTGCCAAAAAACAGATCTCCAAACTGGTTGTAAATATGTGTACTCCCAGCAGCAAAGTATTAAGTTATACCTGTTACATATTCCCACCAGCACTTAATATTATTGTCTGATTTGTCATCAATAGAACGTGCATTAGAGTATGTACCATATTGCTAGTTTAACTTAGCTTCCCCTGATGCCTTTTCATGTGTCTACTGACATCTTAAAACCTCTTCTTTAAAATGTCATTCTAAGAATTTTTTTCTTATTATTATCGATTTGTGTGTGTGTGTGTGTGTGTGTGTGTGTGTGTGTGAGAAACTGGTTAACAAAATAATTCAGGTTTCAGGTGCAGAATTCCACAACACATCATCTGTACATTGTATTGTGTGTTCACCACTCCAAGTCAAGTCTCCTTCCATCCTCCCCTTATACCCTTCTCCACCTACTACCCCCACTGCAATCACCACACTATTGTCCATGTCCATTAGTTTTTTTTCTCTTTTTTTTTCCATTTTTTTGTTCAATCCTCTACTCCCAACGCAGCCCTCCAACCCCCAACCCAGCTCTCAGCCTGCTCTCCATCAATGAATCTGTCTCTATTTTGCTTGTTGGTAGAAGTGAAAATGTCATTCTAAGTATTTTGCCATTTTTTATGTTTTCTGCATTTTGCTACTTGGTTTGTTAAAGTTCTTTGACTATCTTACATATCAAATGTATGTGTAAGCATCTGATTTTTAATAGGGTCATTTAATAGAAAGCAATATGTTATTGTATGTATTTAAGGGTGTACTACTTGGTGATTTAATGTATGTATACACTGTGAAACAATCACCACAATCAAGCTAATTAACATTTTAATCACCTTGCAATTTTAGCTTTTGTGTGTGTGTGTGCTGAGAAAACTTAGGATCTACCCTCTTGGCAAATTTCAAGTGTACAGCACAGCAGTGTTACCATAGTCACCACCTATACATTGGATCACCAAAACTTACTCATCTTACATAACTGAAACTGTTGCAATATAGTAAGAAGCTAGGAAAATTCCTGGGCAAATGAAATGGGGGGATCTAAGACGAGAAAATTAAATAAGACCAAACACTTTGGGCAGCTTGCAGCTAGTTTGTGAATCACAAGACCTTATCTTCCCAAACCAAGGACACTTGAGAGCAAGTGGCTTATGCTTTCCTTCCCAAACAGGGAAAACATAGCTCAAATCACCCTGGCCTTGGAAAATAGAGAACAAAGACTCAATTAATGCCATTTGTGCCAGCTAAACTCAAGGACAGATGAAGTCTGGGGGACAAATAACAAAAACCCTTAAAACCATTTGGATGGCATCACTTGAAGGAGAGGTATGTTAGGCAGTATGGATAGCGGCTAGGTCAGGAGGAGGGGAAGCGGGGAAAAGGGGGGAGTTTATCTCACCCACTGAACAAAGAAGTCAGCTGTCTTGGGACTTATTAATGTAAAGTCACCAGATGTTCTCATAAATTCCTGGAAGAGCTACAACAATGTAAAAGGGGGACCTTGAAATCTATTCTATCCAGCAAGGGAACTTTGAAACCTATAGAGGGAAACGTATAAAATACTTAAACCCCCACCAGGCGTGGGTCACTGGACAAGCAGAATTGCCACTTGTGCTTTATGCCAAGTGTATTCTTAATAAATTTGCTTGCTTTGCTTCAACATTTCTTTCTGTCACTCCTCTGAATTCTTTTTCCTGAGTGTAACAAGAGCAGAGGAGGGGCGAGCCCCCTGTCTCAGGGGACACTCCTGTAACAATAATTACTATAAAAAAGATAACTTAAAAGAGTTTTGAATGGCCAATGAGGGGAGAGCCAGACACCTTTGACTCAGGGCTCTCAGGTAAAAAAACTTTGTAGCCCTTGACCAACATCTTAATCTTAATGTAGTCCAATATATATTCTTTCTTTAGAAATAACACTTATGTGTGGATTCTATTAAAATATTTAAAAATACTCTAATTGATCGCAGGTAATATTCATGTACCGATGTAGCTATAAAATTTTATTATGCTTTATATGATTCTGGTATCAGAAAGCAATGTGGTAGTGATACCATATTTCTCTAAAAAACATTCATTTATTAAAAAACAAATTTTTTCTTTCACTCATTTCCAGTTTTGGGCTAAACATAGTGACACAACACTTTAAAAAGTTTGAGAAAATATTTCTTTCTTTTGCTACAGTATTTCAAATTTGCTGACTTTAAGTTTTACTAATATACAATGCTACAATGAAAAGTGAAATGAAGAAAGCACTCAGATAGAAATTAGAAGAAATATATTTTTCTTTCTGTTTTATACAAAAATTGTACGAGTATTTTGGCCCACCTTCAAGCAAGTGAGTGAATTACAAGTTAGTATACACAAATCTAAGCTCCCGTGTCAATTAGTACCTGATTGTTCACTGTTTTTAGAAACATAATTAGGAGCCGGTATACTTAGTTTAAAAACATTCCATTTTTTAACTTCATTTTTCTCTTAAAGGGTAACTTTCTAAAATCATGCACTTTTAAAATCAGATATACAGCCCAATAACACAATACAGACCCTTAATCTTTCCCTCTTTGCAACTTTGATTGAGAAGTTTTTATGAAAACTTGTGTATTTAAATTAATATGTAAGGGAGTATATTTATTTTTTAAAAACTGTCCATAAATATCATCCAATTTTGAGAGTTTGTGATTCACCCCATAGAGATGAAGAGTAATTGTCCTTGAATTATCTTTCTTATAAAAATAATGTAAAATTCATACTGAGTAAATAGGCATGCTCTAGGTTGTTGCCTGTCTGTTTATGATCAGTGTCCTGCTGCTGTTATTTTATACGTTTCTGTTTCTACTCTCAGAGTGAATCATTTCTGAAGAGTGATAAATAGTCAGAGATATAGAATAGTATTTTTAATTAATTCCTCTGCATTCCCCATTTCAACTTCCTTTTAACTAAAAGCTACTATAATTATTAAATAGTTACATTTAGTTTAAAACAAATTTAAAAGTGGAAAATGTTGACTATCTACAGATGTTGGTCAAATTAATACTATCCTATTTCTTTTTAGGTTTCAGTTTATGATGAGAAACCTGAGATATATGGAGAGACAGTGAAAGAAAAGGGTGACTAACTTTATTCATATGCCAGGTCTATATGACTAGTTTTAAAATATTAAATATAAGCAAGTGTACCATAGTAGAATAAAATGTTCATAATTGGCAAAATTGGGTACAAGATTTATGGGTATATTTGTAATTTTAATGTAAATATAAAAGTATACTAAAGTTTATATATATATGAAAAAAAACAAACCCTGTCATTAAAGACATTCTCTTGTGAAAAGCCCTTGTATAAAATTAAGATTCTGTTGATGAAAAGGTGCATGAATATAGGAAGGGGAAAAGTTGGGTGTGTTACAGCTCTTTTCAATTTTCAGGTTAGACTATCCTATCTAATTAAAGAGTAATATGCAAATTAACCATCACTCTGCTACAACCATAAGCCACACCTACCAGCCGATCAGAATTGAGTATGCAAATTAACCAAACAAAGAAGGCTGCGGCCACAGAGCTATCAGGAGGCTTGGGTTTCCCTGGCAATGGAGGAAGTCAAGCTTTCTGCACACCCTGGCGGGCCCAGGCCTCCACTCAAGGCTACAAAGTTTCAATTATAGAAGATAAATAAATCCCAACAAAAATGGTGGCAGCCACTGAGATGGAGAGAGCAGGAGGCTTGGGTTGCCCCCGGCGATGGAGGAAGCCAAGCTCCCGCAGCCCTGGCCGGCCTTGGCCTCCGCTACAAAGTTTCAATTATAGAAGATAAATAAATCCCAACAAAAATGGCTGCGACCATGGAGGAACAGGAGGCTTGGCTCAGCTCAAGGCTACAAAGTTTCAATTATAGAAGATAAATAAATCCCAGATACCAGGGCCTCTGCTTGGGTCACCGGGGGGCGTGGCTGGCCTGAAAACCACCACAGGCCCCTCACCCAGGCCGCCTCATGCCCCAAGGGAATCCCCACCCTGATCTGGGACACCCTTCAGGGAAAACCAGCCAGCCCTCACCAGTGCACCAGGCCTCTATCCTATCTAATCCTATCTAATAAAAGAATAATATGCAAATTGACCATCACTCCAACACACAAGATGGCTGCCCCCATGTGGACACAAGAAGGCCACCAGGGGAGGGCAGTTGGGAGGTACCAGGCCTGCAAGGGAGGGCAGTTAGGGGTGACGAGGCCTGCAGGGGAAGGCAGTTAGGGGTGACCAGGCCTGCAGGGGAGGGCAGTTAGGGGCAAACAGGCTGGCAGGGGAGCAGTTAGGCATCAATCAGGCTGGCAGGGGAGTGGTTAGGGGGTGATCAGGCTGGCAGGCAGAAGCGGTTAGGGGCAATCAGGAAGGCAGGCAAGCGAGCAGTTGGGAGCCAGCAGTCCAGATTGGAGAGGGTGCAGGCTGGGCTGAGGGACACCCCCTCCCCCACGAATTTCGTGCACTGGGCCTCTAGTTCTATAGATTAAAACATGTTAAGGAAAAAAACAATGAATATTTTTCTCCATGCATACTATAATTTGCTTTCTGGTAATGCTTAATGTATTCATGATTTTTTCATAGGCTTATAAAATGTGTGATGGTTCCTACTAAGTCTTTTGTACAAGAGAGTTAATAATGAAATAAGTTAAGTCCATCCCTGACCTGAGGAACCTTAGACTACTGGAAAACCTGGGAACCTCTAAAAGGAACATGTAACCAAATGTAAATTTGTATCTATGATATGTGTTATTAGGAGATGTGTGTAGGGATAGCAAAGTGTATAAGTGGTTTGGAAGGGATGGATATTTCCTGTTACAGAAAATCATATATTTTCTTTTGAAGATTAATAAAGATCTATGTTAAAGATAGCTTGCCCAAATAGGATGCTCTGAGCTGAAAGTGGACTTTACCCCAGTAAAGGCTGACCCAGAAAGAGATTAAAGGCAGGAACTCTTCTCAGTAGGGAGAACATTTAGCAGTTTATTTCATCCCTCTCCTTTTTTTTTAGGATAGATGGCTTAAAATATATTTAAAAAAATTGACAATAATTTTATAATAATTTACAAAAATAATTGGAGTAGAAATAGAAGCATATGGAGGTAGACTTTAAGAATTTATATGTAGATGGTCCTTTTGAAAGTGGCCTTAGTCTTAAAATATGTGTGTTCTGTTGTACAGCAGGTGACATCTATGACTACCTCCAGAGGAAGAGCCCACTGCTCCAGCGGCAGCAGTCTCAGATGCCAACCCATTCACACAGGCACTGGATGGACATCACCCCTCACACAGAAAACAGACAGAGCACTGTCAGCTTCAGCAGTGGGTGTTGGTCCCCCCTGACCAGTGGGTCTCATCCCCTGGTCAAGGCAAGGCCATGGTCTAAATGCCCCCTCCCCCATCATGCCGTAAGCAAAGGCCCTTATTTTCTCCCTGCCAGGAGCAGATGTAGTGGTGGGGTTGACCAGGTGCCATATGGCCCACAAGCTTAAGCAGAACAAAGGATTATACATTAAATCTGAAGCAGTATAAGATATTCCCTCCCAAGGCTATAAGCCCAGCATAGGCTGGGAGTGCTTTATGTCCATGTAAAGAAGTGTTACAAGTTCAAGGCCCATTGTTATGTGGCTGAACAGGAGTGAGAATGTTGTGCATTTAAGACTGCCTTTGCCATCACCCATGTGAATGTTTTCCAAAGGCTCTGCTGCAGAAGTTCTCAGCAGTCTTTCCTGGGGATGTTCATCAGCCTCTTTCTTTCATGATCCAAGGATTTATTCTTTAAGATTTTTTTTATTGAATTTTAAATAGAGAGGAAAGGAGAGGGAGAGAGGGAAAGAGGGAGAGAGAGAGAGAGAGACATCAATGTGAGAGTGAAACATTGATAAGCTGCCTCCTGCACTCTTCCTACTGGGGATCCAGGCTGCAACCTGGGCATCGAACTATGACCTCCTGATTCATAGTTCAACACTCAACCACTGAGCAACACCAGACCTATTACTGTTAGCCACAATGTATTAATCAGAAATACTATATTTCTTTAATATTCATTTTCTCAAATTAATCATTATATGTATATTTCCCTTTAATATTAAAAACAACAATATTTCATCAGATGAATTAAACACTTTCACAATATTGCCCAATCAATATATTTTTTTAAATTTTCATCATTGTTTTTAAAACACCTTTTTTGAAATTTTGATTTTCTTTTCAAATGCATGAATTTATATTTTTGGCTTACCTAACTTTATTTTTTTATTGATTAATAAAATTATATAGGTTTCAGGTATATAAATCTATGATACATCATCTGTATATTTCATTGTGTGCCTACCGCCCAAAGTCAAATCTTTTTCTGTCACCATGTATTTGAAACCCCTTACCCTTAACTGTCCCCTTCCCTCTGGTAGGAGCCAATTATTTAGTGACATTTTCCTCAAGTGGTTATGGATTTTGTTATTTGCATATATATGATGAGCTCACTTCATTGACATCAGAGAATTTTAAATATTTACTTTTTGAAAATAATTGGAATATTCCATTGATAACTAAAAATGTGTTTTCTCATTTTATGATGTGAGTTTAATGTAAACTGGCATCAAATTATTAAAATGTCAAAATAATATTATTTTTAACACTCTAGTTAAAATCAAGATGTAATTAAATTAATGCCATAATAATTTTCAGGCATTCATTTTGTATTTGTTAAGTTTCAATGACCATGGAGCTGCCACCTATCAATTTGTGTGTGTGTCATATGAATATGTTATGTGGTCTGCTCTCTATAAGTTAAAAAGAAAAGAATGTGGAGACATTTTACCAATAATGTTAAATCAATATAGCAGTTGAATTTTTAAGGATATAATAAGGTACTTAATATGTAAAATGAGGTAAATTATGTTAACATGAAAAGAATAGATGCAATGCAAGCATGCTATAGAATATTTATATAGGGTAAGAACCAGTGGGAAAAGGGATACATTATTTATAATACTATAAAGCTATAATGGGTTCCAAAATATAATGGAATATAATGCGATAATCAGTTATTGTGGAATTAAATGTCAGTGCAAACCATTAGATTGTAGCTTAATTTTTCTAGGTGATAATTCAAAACACAAATTACCATTTTTTCATATTAAACCTACATAAATAATGTTGAAGTTATTGCTCTGAAAAATTATACGTTACTACTGAAAAATTTAATAGTAAATTACCTACTTATTATTACTGCACAAAAAGAATCTTCTACCATACAATATACTCAACTCTATGATTCATAGAACTTAAAAGCCAATGATACTTTTAAAGTCATTCTTGAATTTTTTCTTTTATAAAGAAGGGATCTAAGATCCACAAAACATATACTACTATGATTGTAACACATGCCATCACATTTATTTACATTGAGAACCTAATAACAACTTTCCTCTATGTGTGGAACAAAGAAAAAGATACACTCACTGCCCTGATGCTCTCTATTGATATGTCTCCTGGGTTCTTGTTTTAAACTTTTAGTCCTGATTTCCTCTCTGTTTCTTTTTCAAGAAGAGAAAACAATGAAAAGTAAGCAAAGCCAATACTAACCAAAAGGAATTGTTCAAAGGGTCTAAAACCAGCAAGAAATTAAACAAGAAAATAAATCTAAATGGCTAGCAAACATAAAAAATGTTCATTGTAACCAGTAGTAATTGGAAAAAATATCAATATATATGTAAATATATTAATACATATTAATAGAATACACATGTGTTATATATATGTATATGTACACATATACATATATAATAATTATGTATCAGTGTGTAATAATTAAACTCAGAAATTTTTAAAAAGAAACAAAACTAACAAATAGACACTTGCATTATATATTATTATAAACATTTTAGAAATATGTAGAAATGCCTGTTGAAAGTAAATATATAATCTCTCTCTATATATCTCTATTTATCATCTATCTATCATCTATCTATCTATCATCTATCTATCTATCTATCTATCTATCTATCTATCTATCCATCCATCTATCTATCATCTATCTATCTATCTATCTATCTATCTATCTATCTATCATCATCTATCCTCTAACTCAAATACTCCACTATTGAAACTATCCTATCTAATAAAAGAGTAATATGCAAATTGACCATCACTCCAAGACATAAGATGGCTGCCCTCATGTGGTCAAAGATGGCTGCCTTCATGTGGACACAGATGGCCACCACAAGATGGCTGGCAGGGGAGGACAGTTGGGGGCAGTTGGGGGTGACCAAGCCGGAACAGGAGGGCAGTTGGGGGAGACCAGGCCAGCAAGGGAGGGCAGTTGAGGGGGAACTCAGGCCTGCAGGGGAGGGCAGTTGGGGGGAACCAGGCCTGCAGGGGAGGGCAGTTGGGGGGGAACAGGTGTGAAGGGGAGGGCAATTGTGGGCGATCAAGCCAGCAGGGAGGGCAGTTAGGGGTGACCGGGCCAAAAGAGGAGGGCAGTTGGGGGAGACCAGGCCAGCAGGGGAGGGCCATTGTGGGGGGACCAGGCTTGCAGGGGAGGAGTGTTTTTGGGGGACCCAGGCCTACAGGGGAGGGCAGTTAGTGGTGACCATGCCTGCAGGGGAGGGCAGTTAGGGGTGACCAGGCCAGCAGGGAAGGACAGTTAGGGGCAATCAGGCCAGCTGGGAAATAGTTAGGCATCGATAACCCTGGCAGTGGAGTGGTTAGGGGGTTATCAGGCTGGCAGGCAGAATCTGCAGGTGAGTGGTTGGGAGCCAGCAGTCCTGGATTGTGAGAGGGATGTCCAACTACCGGTTAGGCCCAATCCAAAATGGGCAGTCGGACATCCCTCAAGGGGTCCCAGATTGGAGAGGGTGCAGGCTGGGCTGAGGGACACCCCCCCCCCCCTGTGCATGAAATTCATGCACTGGGCCTCTAGTTATTTATATAAAGATCAATACATTAAAAAATAAATGCATATTTTTAATATATTTTATTGATTTTTTACAGAGAGGAAGGGAGAGGGATAGTTAGAAACATCAATGAGAGAAACATCTCTTTGCTGCCTCCTGCACACCCCCTTGCTGGGGATGTGCCTGTAACCAAGGTACATGCCCTTGACCAGAATTGAACCTGGGACTCTTCAGTCCGCAGGCCAACGCTCTATTCACTGAGCCAAACTGGTTAGGGCAATAAATGCATACTTCTTCTTAAACATTTTATATTTTTGCATTAGTTTGCTAGGGCTGTTATAACAAAGTACCACAGACTAGGTAACTTAAACAACTGAAATTTATTTTGTTAGAATCCAGGAGGCTAGAAGTCTGGGTTCAAGGTGTAAGCAGGATTGGTTTCTTCTGAGGCTTCTCTCCTTGCCTTATGGCTATCTTTTTCCTGTGTCTTCACAGGGTCTTCCTGTGTACATGGGTGTGTCCTAATCTCTCCTTATAAGAGCAGCAGTCCTATTGGATTAGGGCCCACCCTAAAACCTCATTTAACTTGAGTACTCCTTTAAAGAGGCACCCTCCATCCAATAGGCATGGCTCAGTAGTTGAGTGTCGACCTATGAACCAGGTCACAATTCAATTCCTGGGCACATGCCAGGGTTGTGGGCTTGATTTCCATTGAGAGGCATGCAGGAGGCAGCCAGTCAATGATTCTTTCTCATCGTTGATGTTTCTCTCTCTCTCTTCTTCCCTGAAATCAATAAAAATATTTTTTAAAATATAAAAAGGCACCCCCAAATACAACTGAATTCTGAGTTTCTGCTGTTTAGAACTTTAAGATATGCATTTTGAGAAGATGCAATTCAGCCCTTAACAACATAGATATTTATTATACTATTATTTTTAACTAGAGGCCCAGTGCATGAATATCATGCACGGGGGAGGGGAGGGGTGTCCCTCAGCCCAGCCTGCACCCTCTCCAATCTGGGACCCTTTGAGGGATGTCTGACTGCAATCGGGCCTAAACAGGCAGTCGGACATCCCTCTCATAATCCAGGACTGCTGGCTCCCAACCGCTCTCCTGCCTGCCTGCCTGATTGCCCCTAATCACTTCTGCCTGCCAGCCTGATCACCCCCAACCACTCCCTGCCAGCATGATCAATGACTAACTGCTCTCCTGCTGGCTTGATTGCCTCTAACTGCCTTCCCCTGCTGGCCTGGTTCCCCCCAAGTGCCCTTCCCTGCAGGCCTGGTTGCGCCCAACTGCCCTCTCCTGCAGGCCTGGTCACCACCAACTGCCCTCCTCTCCCAGCCTGGTCACCCCCAACTGCCCTCCCCTGCAGGACTGGTTCCCCCCCCAACTGCCCTCCTCTGCTGGCCCAGTCACTCCTAACTGCCATTCCCTGCAGGCCTGATCACCACCAATTGCCCTCCCTTGCAGGCCTGGTCCCTCCCAACTGCCCTCCCCTGCTGGCCATCTTGTGGTGGCCATCTTGTGTCCACATGGGGGCGGCTATCTTTGACCACATGGGGGCAGCCATCTTTTGTGTTGGAGTGATGGTGAATTTGCATATTACCTCTTTATTACATAAGATAGTAAAAAAGTATTGAAATATTCCAAATTGCAACAGTAGATAAATCATTGGGTAAAATTACAACTCATTCACACTAGAAGATATTACACAACATTAATAATATGATTTTTATTCATTCATAGTGACCTGTTTGGATATTCATGAGATATTGTCAGGAAACAATATAATAATTGTTTACAGGGAGGGAGACAATTCTCTATTTCACTTCTTAGAAGAAGCATGATTTTTTCAATCTAGTCAAGACATTTAAATTACAAAAATTATACATCTCTTCTCATTAATTTATTTGTTTCTAAAGTTCTATAAATAAGAAAAGAAACTATCTTCTTTACAGGTCAATTAATTTATTTTACTTCTTGAATAACTAAATGCTCTAGTGGACAGATCAGATATTTAAAAAAATAACTATTATTTTAATTATATAAATGGGTTGACATTTTAATAACTATTTTGATAAGCATGGTGTCAAAGCAAACTATTACCTTTAAGTTATAACTAAACTTCAAATTTAGTATGTAAGGTTTATCAAATTTAGTGACATTTGTTTTGGCTAATATTAACTTTATAAGCAAATTTACTATTATTTTATCTAATATTCTAAAACAATGCATTGTTGCAATGAGAAAAGATGATAATATATATTAAAGTACTCAATAAATTAGTATACCTTGAAATAAAATATAAGAATTCATGAAACTTAGTTATAAAATTATAATTAATGCTTACTTTTATTAAAATTTTAGGAACAAATAGTTAAGGATTATTTTATCTATTTTTTTCTGATTCTTTTTGGGGTGTGAATATGTATAATTCATAGTTCATATAGTTAAATTAAGATTCACTTTAATATTTAAAAATGAAGCTCTCTTTGTTAAATGAAAAAATGTAAATGCTATTTTAGGTATATTTCTCAAAGGTGTCTCTAGCATGATTGATTGATTAATTGATTATCTGTAATTATTCAATGACTAAGAGTAGGAGGAAATTTCTTGTAGTCTGTATGAAAATAAGCCATTTCCTATCCATAGCATGTTGGAACATGAGTGCTTAAATGTTAATGCCTTTATAGATGTCATTCTGCCCCACATTCCCTTTCTCTCATGGAGCATTGGCTTCTGGCCTCTGAGAGATTCTATTTTTCTCATTGAGATTAGGGAACTCAATTCTATCCAGCACTTATCATTATGATTTCCATCCCTCAACTGACATTTATGGAGCTCTTGAAGGATACTGATCACCCACCCTTCTCCTGCCAAATTTTAAATGTCTTATTGAAAATAGCATCTTCCGATTCCTCTCTGGGTGGTAGCTGCACATAATAGATCCACTATAATTTTCCCACGTAGGCAGGGATAGGGTGGAGGTCAAAATCACAGTGAAGGACTGAGTTAAAATATTAACATTTTTATTTCTTCCCATATTTGAGTTTTCAGAATCTGACTCTCTTTGGATCTTTTATTCATAAATGTACATTGGTAACAGTGCAGAGGAAAAATGTTTACATTTTAGTATTCTTAATTAAAATGTAAATATCTTTGCTATACCATACAGTGTTCCTGAAAAGTAGTTCAGAGACCATCTGTATCAAAATTATTTAGAGTCACTTATTAGAACTGGAAGGTCCTGGACCTCACACAAGGACAATCAAATTAAATTCCCTAGAAGATATTTCTGGTGATACGTATTTTAACAAAAATATTTAGATGATAGTTATGCATACCAAAATGTAGTTAGGTGGAGGTAGTTAACATAATCATTCAGGTTCTCATGGTGCACTAGGAGAAGGGAGGGTGGTCTTTGCAATGATTCCCTCTTCCTTAGGTCATGAAATAATTTCCAGATGCTTGCACTAATCCGAAGTATGTTTTACCTCCTTGTCACCTCTAACCAGCAAAATGGTTGGAGGGCACTCACTTAGCTCTTTCTACACATGGGACTAGGGCTCCTAAAAATGGCAGTTCACAGCTAATTTTTTATTTATTTACTAGAGGCCCGGTGCACAAAATTCGTGTACTGGAGAGGGTGTCCATCAGCCCAGCCTGCACCCTCTCCAATATGGGACCCCTTGGAAGATGTCCAACTGCAGGTTTAGGCCCGATCCCTGTGGAATCGGGCCTAAACCTGCAGTTGGACATCCCTCTCACAATCCAGGACCACTGGCTCCTAACCGCTCACCTGCCTGCCTGATTGCCCCTTAACTGCTCCCTTGCCAGCCTGATTGACACCTAACTGCCGGCCTGATTGCCCCCAACTACCTTCCCCTGCTGGCATGATCACCCCAAGGCTTTTATTAGTATAGATATGACCCTGCACAGAAAATTTTACTAACCCTGCTTTACAATAAGGGCTTGATGATTGAATCATTAGGACCAGACACCAAGATTTCCTTTCTTTGAATAGTGGAGGGAATAATTATCTTGTCTTTAAGTTGCCTGGAAATTAAAATGAGATAATGACTTAGAAAAGTATAAAAGCACCATATAAAGACAACTGTCTTTTTCATGTACTGGAAAGATAATGAAGTGGTAAAATGAAAAACACTATTTTTATTCTCCCCTTCCTTCCTTTACAGCTTTTATTTAAACTTTGAAAGTTATAAAAATTTCACTCCAATTTTCATTTCTTTACATTCAATATTATTTTGTATTGGTTTCAGGTTTTATATTAGTTACAGAATAGTGGTTAGACAATCATATACTTTACAAAGTATTGCCCGATATTTCCAGTACCCACCTGGCATCATACCATCATTACAACACTATTGACTATATTCCCTATTTAAGTGACAATGGGTTTACAGGTTCCTTCCAGTCTTTCTTTTGTGTTGATCATCCTTCCTTTTCTTTCTCACTTCTTCCCTCTTTTTTTTTATATAGTATCTCAATTGGCCATCAAAGCTCAGTGAAGGCACTGGGACACGCTTCATCTATTATACAGACCAGGAAACTGAGGCCAATTCCAGTTGGCTGTGGAACTTGACTCAGCACACAGGAAGCCCTCAGAGCCATGCTCTTTGCCCTTCCTAAGGGGCAGCCACCCGGCAAACAGAACAAACCTTCTGAGCCTCTTTCTCAAGCACCTCTTCATTCTGGAAGCTCCACATTCTTTCCTCTCCCCAGTCCCCTGCTCCCATTCTATACTGCACCCGCTTCTCCAGAGCAGGTGGAAGGCTTCACACTCACCGCCTAGGCATGCTCTGCCATGGGGCCAGGCACCGCAGGCTTGCTTTTGGGTCAAGGCAGGAGCAGGAGTTACTGCCTCTGAAGTGTGAAGGCTGCCTGAGCGAGGCCAGTTAGCACTGGGAGCTTCTCTGAATCACATCAGTCAGTCCAGTACCCTGCAGTGCGGCACCCCTCCACTGAGGTGGCACCACCCCTCAACCCCTGCCTCAGGAGTGAGGGTCCTTGCCCCTCTGCCTGGGAGTCCTTCCATGCCCCTTGATCCCTGGCTGGGCCCTCCTGCATCTTGGGGCCACTGAAGAACCTCTGTCTCTCTGCAGGTGAGGCAGATCCCTGACTTCAGTCTCCACGAAGCTGTGAATCTGTGGCCAGAGGCCCAGTCTGGGTCTCAGCAACCCCATGCCTGCAATGTTCCCAGGGCCCAACGGGAGTGGCTAGGCAGGCTGCTGCCCCTCCTGGGGCCTGTGATGGACCCAGACCCCTCCCGTGGCATCTGGTGCTGCCCTCCCTGCCTCCCCAGCTGATGGACTGGTATCTTGTGGGTGGAGTCTGGCGCTGCCCGCAGGGCCTCCTCCGCCCCCATGGACCCGTACCCCCAGAAGCGGGCCATGGTGCTTCCTGCCCTGATTGTATATGCAAATCAACTGCCATCTTTGGTGGGTTAATTTGCATACTCACTCTGATTGGCTATGGGTGTGGCGAAGGTACGGTCAATTTACATATTTGTCTATTATTAGGTAAGACTATTTCATTTTTTTAATTTAAAATTTTTATTGTTTAAAGTACTACCTAAGTCTCCTTTTCCCAAATTGACCCCTCCCAGCCTCTCCCACCCTCCAGCACATGCCCTCACCCCCTATTACTGTATCCATTGGTTATGCTTATATGCATGCATACAAAACCTTTGGTTGATTTCTTACCCTTCCCCCCTGTCTTCCCTCTTAGGTTGGATGGTCTGGGACTGCACCTAATATGACTGCCTGTTGGAATAGGTGTGATGATTATTAGGTTTAGAATGGGACCAAGGAGAGAGGTTGAGACAGAGCGAGGCTTTGGGATTGACAGTGTCCAGCTCAGTACACTCACAGTTTCTGTTCAAGTTCACTGCCCGAGGACTTCCCCTGGAAGTGTTAAGGATGTAATGGCCCTAAGAGCAGCTCTCAGCCAACAATGAATGGATTTGATGGATAAATAAATCAGCTTTCTTATCCCCTGGGTAGGGCATCAGCGAGGGGCATTTCATATGATCTCTCAAAGGTCCCCTGTGTGGTATCTCCAGTGACCCACAGCAGTTACCTGCTTTAACCTACCAATCAATGTCAGCATATCCCTGAAAGCCCTTCACAATGAACTTCCACTCAAATCTTTGTCTTTTTCCAGGGTAGCATAAGTTAAGGCAAGGAAATAATAACTTTATGAGCTTGGTTATTTTTAGTGATTTGAACAGGGGAGGTTAATTTTAACAATAACATTTAAAATTCTGAATTTTCCATTACAATTGGATAGTTTTCATTCCTGGAGGTTACAAAGTTGTGTCTATCATTCTCAAAAGTCCTGTCTCCTTCCCAGAATGAATAAAAGACTGCTTCTATTGTGGAAATGCTCCACTGCTCACCTCAGCTACTGACCACCAAACTTCCCTACCTCTCGCAGCACTAACTCCAAAGCATACTCACTTCCCACTTTACAATCACTCATTATACCCATACTAGAGGCCCAGTGCATGATTGAATCATGCACGTGTAGGGTCCCCTACACGCTTTCGCTTTCGATCACGGGGAGCTGGGTGCCTGTCCGCTGGTGCACCAGGCGCCGGAGGCTTCTGAAAGGCCTGGTGCCTGAGCGGAAAGGCATCCAGCTCCCACGCTTTTGCTTTCGATCGCTGGTGCACCAGGCCTTTCAGAAGCCTCCGGCGTGGCAGAGGCTTCTGAAAGGCCTGGTGCACCAGTGGACAGGCACCCAGCTCCCACACTTTTGCTTTTGATCGCGGGGAGCTGGGTGCCTGTCCGCTGGTGCACCAGGCCTTTCAGAAGCCTCTGGCGTGGCGGAGGCTTCTGAAAGGCCTGCTGCCTGAGCGGATAGGCACCCAGCTCCTACACTTTTGCTTTCGATTGCAGGGGAGCTGAGTGCCTGTCCGCTCAGGAACTCAGCTCCCCCGCTTTTGATGGTCCGCTCGGCGGGACGTCAGCTCGCTGCCCCAGAGTCCCCTTCTGTGCCGCAGCACAGCCATGGCGCAGACGCTGAGCTCATGCCACTGCTGGCGATGCAGCTCAGCATCCTGCCGGCCCAATCAGCTACCCCAGCCACCCCGAGTCCCGCCCTCCCCGCGCCTCCTGGCCAATCATGGACATAGCGAAGGTACGGTCAATTTGCATATTTGTCTATTATTAGGTAGGATAACCTCTCTCTGTGCCTTGGTCACCACCATTCACATTCCCCACCTTAACTTCTACTCTTCACAACCCCCCAGAACAGTCACCCCTAAAATCTATCATCTGCTTTTATTTTCCAGACATTACCCTCTTGCTGGTTTTTTTCCCTTTCTCACAGGTTAGTTTATACATAATCCCCACTGTTCTTTGTCAAGAAGGCTTCAATACAGAAGCAGTAATTTTATGTTTCTTTGATGGTATATTTATAAGTGTAGCATTTACTTCCATTGCAACCATCATGCTCCTTAAATACATTTATGATCCTCAGTATACTAGACATATATATGCAAATGAATCAAAACTAAGTTATTTTTAGAGTGAAGCACAGTTCTAGCTATGATGATCTTAGCTAAACGGGTAATACTTTCCTATTGTTACTTTTAATTTTATTAGGTTGTCACTTAACGCTGTTTAAATGAACAGGATTTTTGCCCCTCCTCCAGCAAGTTTTGTTTTGTGGACCAGAAAACCAATTAACAATTAATTGAAAAGTTTCATAAACATGTGTATACCCTAATTGTTTCCACATAAATGAAAGTTTAATATGATGTTCATCATATTATATTTTTTCTAGATGCAAAGTATATTAACTATCTTTATTCCTAATACCTGAGGGCAGATTAATTATATCTTTTGGGTTTTATAATTGCATTTCACTTTGACTTCTTAATTGCTTCAATTATTTAATTAAACACTATTATTACATCACATGGAAATATATTTTTCTATAGTTGATTCCATTTATGAGGTAATCTTATTACCCTTAAGTATTATATTAAGAGTTTTTGCCTCATTAAAATTTAAGCTATTAATATGACTCTGAAACAAAGTAACAGTTTTTCCATAAATTATAAACTGTCATCATAAATGGCACTGTAATTAAGGTGTGTACCAGCTAATCCAGTGAAAAATCTCTGTTGATGGAGAGAGATTTCAAGTTGTAGCTGCTGATATTTTGCATGAACACTTTGAACAATTTTTTACTATTTCTTTACAGAACTTTGCATCAACCAAACAGTTGCTGGAAACCCATTACAGTGTTTTATATTTCAATTAGCTTCAGAAGCCTATAACATGTGAGTGAAGAAGGAAAATTCATGTTTTTCACTTAGATTTTGAGTCCTGTATAATGAGACTTTTTGAATGTACCTTATTCACAGAAACAATGGGCAGGAAATGTATGAAAATATTATTTCCCTCCTCTTGAAAGACAATAAACACAATTTCAATGAAACCTTTTCACTTTGGTCTTAGAATAAGTGATCTCACTTTTCTAACACAAAAAGAGTTGTTTCTTTGGTATGTAAACATTAAATCTGAAGTTGTGGGCAAGGTATAAGTTACTAGTTATCTGTTGTCACAAAACAAAGTGCCCCCCAAATTAATAGCTTAAATACTTATTATCTCATATAGATTCTGAGGGTTTCAAATCCAAGTCTAGCATATCTGTAAACTTCTGGCTTAGAGTTATGAGGTCCCAGGAAACATCTCAGCATCACCTGGAGACATATTGACTCTCTTGTCTGGTGGCTGATACTGGCTGGTGGTCAGTGCCTCAGTGTCCTGCCATCTAGTTTTTCCTTTCACAGGCTGCCTTGGGGACATGGGGTTGCTTTCCCCAAAAGTGGGTGATGAGAGAGAGACACACACACACACACACACACACAGAGAGAGAGAGAGAGAGAGAGAGAGAGAGAGAGAGAGAGAGAATGTGAGAGTAGTCTTTATACAACCTAATGTGAAATGTGACATATTATCATATTATCACTACTTTTAAAAAAATCAATGCGGTTTTATTAGAGCATAGACATCTCAGACTGAGAAAGATGTGTGGATAGCATGTGGCAATAAGCTACTAGCCTCCATTTGCATTATTTGTTTGTATTATGTAATCCATTTATTTGTCATCTCTGGGCTAGAAATAATAACAATATATATGCACTCAGTTTGAATGTGACATTTGTCATTTATAGATTAATTTACCAAATTATCTTGGCTAGTGAAGTGGGCCTTCTTTACTTACCAGGTTGTTTTTTAAAACATATCTTTCACTGTGATAAAATATATATGGCAGAAAATTTAACATTTTGCCTGGCCAGTGTTACTCAGTGGTTGTGTGTCGACCTATGAACCAGGAGGTCATGGTTCGATTCCTGGCTGGATTACCATTTCAATCCCCAGTTGCGGGGGCATGCAGGAGGCTGCTGATCAATGGTTCTCTCTATCATAGATTTCTTATCTCTCTCTTCCTCTCCCTTCCACTATGAAATCAATAAAAATATATTATAAAAAGTGGGAGAGGATAAACGATAGATCTGAGTGGAGAAACATATATTTGGCAGACTTTAAGTTGACTTTCATACAGGCAATACACAACAAGATATAATTTGCTGAGATGACAGAAGAAGAAAAAGGAGAGTATAATGGGTTAAAAGAAGCCAGATGAGAACTAAATATAAATAATAAACTAAATTGCTGTAATTTAAAGTTATGCCACTGGTTTTCTTCTTTCAGTCAATACAAAGATCAGGTTTTCTTCAGTTAAATGAGAGATAATAGCCTAAAAGAACAGATAATGTACTGAGGTAGAGCTTTACAATTCCCAGCACAATGGCCTAGGAGATGAGCTTAGCACCTGTCTTCACACAGAAAACTGTTATTTATTGAACACTGCAACCTTATAGAAAATACAGGAAAAGTTTAATAAAGCTACATCTTGGCCCTAGCCAGTCTGGGTCAATGGATACAGTGTCGGCTTGGGGACTGAAGGGTCCCGGGTTCAATTTCGGTCAGGGCACATGCCCAGGTTGCAAGCTCAATCCCCAGTAGGGGGCATGCAGGAGGCAACCAATCAATGATTCTCTCTCATTATTGATGTTTCTATTTCTCTCTCCCTCTTCCTTCCTCTCTGAAATCAATAAAAATATATTTTTTTAAAAGCTACATCTTGTAGCATCCCATAATTACTGCTGCCAAAGGTATTTCAATACAACCATTCTAAGTAGACTGAAATAAAGTACTTCCTATTTGCAACCTCAGCTGTTCTGATGTGATCCAGGGATAGATTATGTAAAATGGATAAACTGCATACCCTTAAGGTTATATCAAAAAGGCTGTATTTTCAGCAGAGCACCAAGGAATTGGCACTTATATTTCCTGATAGGTACTTGGAGTGCAGCTAACCTACCCTGCAGGTCACATTAAAAGCCGTGTGATATTTCTTGTAACTCTCTAGCCACCTATGTTCCTTTCCATTCTCGTGCATGAACCCTTTCCTTTGCCTCGCTCTCAACGTTTAGTGTTGTTCTGGGATTTCATTCCGCCCATTTCTCTTTTCAATGTATGCATGACGTATATGAACATTACTTTTCTGTGTGTGGATAATTCCCAAATGTTTACCACCTTCCCTAATTTTCCTCTTGAACTTCAGATCCCCAAGTTCCATGCACTGACTGGACACCTCCATTTGGACATCCCAGCGCTGCTTTAAACTCTACTCAGCTCTAGCATAATGCATATGTTTGGTTCTTTGGGTTGCCCACAGATAATCAATCTCTAAGCCCGTGCCCTTATTTTACAGGCGACTAAAGTCATAGTTTCACACTTAAAAATCTCACAGTGCACCGGCACTGCTTTACGGTAAGCTTGAGTATAATTATGACCATTGACTGGGAGACACCGTGTAAAACATAGGTCTTCGGTTCCTCAGAGACACACTGGCTGCCAGTCTACATAGTTTGGTTTTGTTTTGCCTCTTCATTGGTCTGAGCAGTTCTTGGAGCTCCAGGTTCCTGATAGTCTGCTGCAGCTTTCTTTCCTCTCACCCAAAATGTCCTGTCTAGCCGAAGGGAAGTTTCCATTATGAACAAGGCCTTAGCACACTGGAGGCAACTATCTTGACGTACACATGTGAGGGAAGGTTTCGTTTTGCCAGGCATTGGAAACTGGTTCCACATACACTCATTCCCTGATCAGTCAGGAACCTCACCTCCTCCTCATTTCAGCGCCCCGATTTTGCAGTGCATATCCTGAGCATATTGATGTATAGAGACTTTAGGATGAAACAGCTCTTTCCTCAATGGCAATAACCAGGCATCCTTTTCTCTTCATGCAAGCTGTTTTCTCCACCTTGAATACATATTAGGATTATCAGTCAGGCTTTTCGTTACTCATCTGCAGACAGTTGAGAATTGTTGATATATGCTGTTTTCTTTTACGAGGGCAGCTCATGTTCCCCCAAATTTACTTGGCCTCTTCCCTTACATCCTTCTGGAACATGCTCAGAAAACACTTTCTCATTGTGGACTCCCCATATCACCATTGTGAAAAGCCACAGCCGGCATGGCTTTCGGGTTCAAAGGCTTGGAGAAAGAGCTAACATGCAAATTGACACACAAGACAAGAAATACAAATTTGGAAATTATGGGGGAAGCCAGGGAAAGCTTAACTGTAGTAGTCAAGTTCCACTGAGTCTCCATACTGGTCTGCTTTTATTTACCAGAATACACAATTGCCTTTTAGGAATGCAAACAGACTTATCAATGGTAATGTTTAGTAAACAGTAAGATTATCAGGTTGGGGGAGTTTGCTTTAGGCCATTGAGTCAGTAATAAAATGCAAATATTCACCCTGTGAATATCAAAGGAACCCCCTTCAGCCTTCAGACCAGGCTGCTTGCATTTATATTAATTACTGTTGATCTTGGTTCTCAGCAACCATATAAAGTTTTGTATTTCCCAGCACCTCTAGCTATCCTCTCTAGCCCTCTTTTCTTTCTAAATCCTTCTCTGTAGCCCTGTCACCACTGGACAATCCATTTATGTGTTTCCCCACACTCTCCCATTTACGCCACATTATTTAAGATCCACGAGAGGAAAGATTTGGATGCTGTTTTGGTCTACTCCTTTATTACCAATGTTTAAAGCAGTACTTGGCATATAGATACACCCACTAATCTTACTGAAAAAAGGTGGACGGCCCTATATGTGCCTCTGTGCATCACACTGTCAATAAACTCTAGGGCTCAGCTGACCCTCAGTGGCACTTCCAGGATGCTAGGTCAGGCTCATGGCACCGATCCCTGCGGCTTCTGTCTCCATACTCAGCCTAGTATTCTTTCACTGGTTATAAGAGAAAATTTCCTCTCCATTTTACTTCTTAAATCATAATATCTACATCTGACTGTTCTCTATCCTTCTAAGTTTTTTTAATGGGCTTGAACATTTGAAATTTAGTAGCCAGTAGTCTCTCTCTTTTTAAAAAAATGTATTTTTGTTTATTTCAGAGAGGAAGGGAGAGGGAGAGAGAGATAGAAGCATCAATAATGAGAGGGAGAATCATTGATCGGCTGCCTCCTGCATGCCCCACACCGGGGATCAAGCTTGTAGCCTGAGCTCCATCCCCCGACCGGGAATCAAACTGTGACCTCCTGGTTCATAGGTCAACACTCAGCCACTGAACCACACTGGCCAGGCCAGTAGTGTCTTATAAACAAAGCATATTATTATTATTTTGGATATTAACTCAGACTAATATTTGCTGTATTTTTATGCAATGTAAACATTTGTTACCCACATTTTCTTCATTCTGCAATTGATTAACCTCCACTGACACATCATTATTACCCCAATCCATTGTTTGCATTAAGATTCTCTATGGTGTGTATATATTATTGATTTGGAAAATGTATAATAATGATGTGTCAACTATTGGAAAATTCTGCTGAACAGTTTCACAGCCCTAAAATTCTCTGCACTCTATTCACCCCCTCCCTCCCCCTAGCCCTGACAACCACTGACTTCTTTACTGTCTCTACAGTTTTGCCATCTCCAGAATGTTATTCAGTTGGAATTATAACAAATGTAGCCTTTTCAAATGATATTCTTTCACTTAATAATACTAGTATGTCTTTCTATGGTTGATAACTCATGTCTTTTTAGTCCTGCATAATATTTCACTAAATGTATTTATCATAGTTTATCCATACACTTACTGAAAGGCATTTAGGTTGCTTCTAAGTTTTGGCAATCCTATCTAATAATAGAGTAACATGTAAATTACCATCACTCCGCTACGCCCATGATTGGGTGGCGGGAGGCTGGGGGGCGGGACTCGGGGTGGCCTATCCGGCCATTGAGAGGCACGGATCCGCTACCACTGAGGGGGGCTACCCTGCTGTTGAGAGGCGCAGCGGGTGGGACTCCCGCCCCCTGTGCCTATCAAAGACCAGATCCACGGCTGCTGAGGGGGCCTGCCGCAGACACCCAGCTGCGCCTCTCAACGGCAGGGTAGCCAGGTGTCCACAGCGGCCCCCCTCAGCCACCGTTGAGAGGTTCAGGGGGGCAGGAGTCCCGCCCCCTGCGCCTCTCAACAGCAGGGTAGCCCCCCTCAGCGGCCGTGAACCATCAAAAGTGTGGGAGCTGGGTGCCTGTCTGCTCCGGCACCAGGCCTTTCAGAAGCCTCCGCCGCGCCGGAGGCTTCCCAAAGGCCTGGTGCACCAGCGGACAGGCACCCAGCTCCACCGCGAAAAGCGAAAGCGTGTAGGGGATCCTACACGTGCATGATTCAATCATGCACTGGGCCTCTAGTTATGAATAAAGCTATAGATAAAGAGATAGACAGATATATATAGATAGATAGATAATAGATAAATAGATAAATGCATATCTACATGTATAGTTATGAATAATGCTATAAACATCTGAGTTCAGGTTTTTATGTGGAATAACTTTTCAATTTCTTTGGGTGACTATATACAAAGGAGTGCAATTATTGGTAAGAGAAAGTTTGGTTTTGTAAGAAACTTCCAAACTGTCTTGCAAAGTGTATATCCACCCACAATGCATGCGAGTTCCTATTGTTCCATAATTTTAAGGCCATAGTATAACCAGTGTTGACTTTTTAAATATACACATAGACATATTTATTAGACTTTTGGTGTTCATATAATTTATTCTGTCTGTATGAATACAAATAATTGTCTACTATATAATATTATGATAATTTTATCACATGTTGATATATTTTCTTCAAAATTATGCTACTGAACATACCTGAATATATATGTATATATTTACATATACATATAGAATATATATGTATATACTTACATATACATATATATATATTCTATATGTATATGTAAATATATACATATATATTCAGGTATGTTCAGTAGCATAATTAAGAAAATATGCTACTGAACATACCTGAATATATATGTATATATTTACATATACATATATATATTATATGAATAAATATATACATATATATTCAGGTATGTTCAGTAGCATAATTTTGAAGAAAATATATCAACATGTGATAAAATTACCATAATATTATATAGTAGACAATCATTTGTACTATTTATACAAATAATTAATAATTTATATTATTAATAATTTGTATTATTAATAATGTGTAAATTAATAATTTGAATTATTTATATAGATTATTTAAATATAGATTAAAATATAGATATAGATTATTTCTTATATCTAATTAGTCCTTATTGCCATTAAATATCCAAAATATATCACCTGTAAAGCGCCAAAGCACATTTGTTTTTTCTGGATATTTTTTCTTTCAATTTTTATTACAATATTATTTCTCATCAACGTATTTTCATGGTCACTTTACTACTTTATAGTCATGACTATGCTGTAAGATAAATTAACAATATTTTCTTTACTTAATGGATGACTTTTTGGAATTAAAAAGAAATTCCTTAATAACCTTTGAGGAGAATTGAAGTTTTAGAAGTTGGTTTTCATTTAGTTTAATTTGGTTTCATAATTGGTCAAAATCTTACCTTAGCTTTTATTGCTTGTTGAAACTTCTATTCATTTCATGAGTATGAGATATCAAAAATCAACATGTTCTTTTGAAATGGCATTCAACTCTGTTTTTAATGTCTATGAAACCAGTTGGGCTGTGTTTTGGACTGCCAGCACAGTATGTCAGTGATTTTTGAAAATAAAAGTAGCATTTTATTTGTACATCATGTTTTTTTCTTCTTGATATTACATTAAGGAGCACAATTTTACTACAAAGACTAATAAGGGAGATAAATTATGTAACTAGGCTCAGTAAAGTTATAAAGTGCCTCAAAGCACATTTAATCTTTGAAAAAGATTAAAGGGTTTTTATGTTTCTCAAAGCAACCAATATTAATGTATTTAATGCATACATAAATATGCTTTGTCACATTATTTGTTAATAGGTTTTTCATCATTATACATTTTCAAAGCATTTTGCTTTTATAAATAAAAAGACAAAATATGTTATTTTACCAATCCTGAGTGGGAAATAACAGCACTATAAGTCCAAATCACTCTGGTTCAACTTTCTATTCATTTGAAAATGCTAAATGCAAACACCAGAAATTAATGTCTAGCCTCAGCCATAACATTCAATTACTTTTATATCTTTATTTTGTTTCTTTATTTCTTAAATAAAAGGTCATCAAATATCTCTCTTTCTTCCACACTCATAGCTTTGTCCCACAGTTTCATGAACCTGGACAATTGCTAAAAAGAGACATTGAAAGTATTTTACTATGCCCTGCAAAATTTTGTTGTTAAATTGAGAATTATGTCCATAATAAAAAAGATTTATGAACGTATGTGGCAAATCATAGTGTCAACTCACTTTTTTTCACATTCATCAATATCTAGTGAAAAACTCAAAAATAAATAGCATGCTTCACAACTTTCCCCAAGATGTTTGAAATTTTAACAATATAAAAAGGGAAAGAAAATTAAGTAAAAATATTTTAATTAGCCTTAAAACGTGTCAGTTTTTACTTCTGATTATAGCTAAACTACTAACATTCTACAAATGTAGCCTAAGAAATTGTGTCAACTCTTCATATTATTAGTTATATTAGAAACCATGTAAAATCAATACCTACTTTTTTTCAATTTCTACATATCATTAGGAGCTACCATTGGTCAATATATAAACTTGATTTTGATATTTTTAAAGTCAAACATTCTTACCATTGGCTTACACTACTTTCACCTTGAATGATTGGAAAGATGCAATAAAAGTCAAGAGTAAATATTAAGGTCAAAGAAATCCTTATTATAAACTAAAGGCCTGGTGCAAAAAATTCTTGCACTCGGGTGGGGTGTCCCCTCAGCCTGGCCTGTGCCCTGTCACGGGAGACCCGTGATCGACTGCCCCAAAGAGGTAGGCCCCAGCCACCCATCCGGGGCTCCTCGATGGATTGCTCCAAAGAGGTAGGCCGGACCCCCAGGACTCCCAGGCAGGCCTCGCTTCGTGGAGCCAGGAGGAGGCGGGACTCCCAGGCAGGCTCCATGCCATGCACGCAGTGTCAAGCCCAGCCCTGCCCACCTGCGCACACCCGCTCTACGTGGAGCCATTTTGTGACGGTGTGAGGGCATCACGGTGTGACAACTACTTAGGCTTTTATTAGTAAGGATAGTGTACTATAGATCATTCATTCTGAAAATACTCTTCTACCTCTCAGTGGACCAACCAAAATGTCCATATCGCCCTCCTCGAAGTGGGATTTAGCTAAGGTTTCTAAAATCAGTGAAATTTCATGAGCACATTGTATAATGTCCCATTTTTGTTGTTGTTGTTGTTTTGTTTTATAACACAGGTTTCCCCCACTAATCCTGAGTAGAGCATTCCTATGAAAATTTTCATAAGCCAAGAATGTTATCATTATAATTAGCTAGTTAATATTAATAACGGAAAGAAAGCAAAGAGAAGTCAGACATTGTGAGCATGGTCATCTGGGAAGCTTCACCGGAAGCTGTAGGAAGCAGTTATAGGGTTAAGCCTCGGACTGACCTGCTGGCAAAGTCGCAAACAAGTCCCAGCTTGGAGGGCACAGTCCTCTAAGCATAATTAAGCTTGATCTCATAACTGCTCCCTAGATCTTTCCTGGGTAGCTAGTGGGCTGTGGGAGGGGCAGCAAGTGCTGCCAAAACAAGTGAAACTTACAACAACATTGTAGATTATCTTGTTTGTCCCTGATTATAAATAAAGCCTCAGCTTTGCAGTCTGGATCTGTTCTGTGGCCTCAGCAAGGCACAGAAGATCCACCTAGACCCAGCTTTTTCTCTTTGTCTATCATTTCTCCATCCTTCGTCACCCCCGCTCAGGCTCGCCGAACCCTTGGCTGTGCTGGCGCGGCACAGGAAGCTATAGCTTCACACAGCATTGTTCCTCCAAGGGGATTAACACCCCTCCCTCTCCCCCTCCAGTACTGGATTGTTGTGAGGAAAAGGGAGAGGTGGGCACATGTGCAGGAGAAGTCTGGGTGGCCAGGGGAAGGTGCTTGCCTGTCAGTCTATCATGGGGAACAGAGGGTTAACCCCATAAGAAGCATGTGAAATCTTGGAAAGTTAGTTTAAAGAAAATCCTGGCTAAAGTCCTCAAAGAGTTCCCTCTCATTCTCTCTTGCTTTATGACCTGCACTCACCAATGCATTCACATGTCTGTCTCCAAAGCCAAATACACAGTATTTTTATAATTATTTTTAAAAATGTTTTCTAAGTAATAGCACTTTTAAGTTTATTTTCCAATCAGATCATATAAATGAGTTATAGGTTTATATTATTGTTTTTCAAAAGTCCCATTTAGTGCCACTGCCTACGTTTCTGGCTCCGCTAAAAGTGTGTTATGGTAAACAAGTCTGCAGTGCATGGAGCCAGCTCTATCGAGGTGCAGATTCCTGATTGAGAAGTCAGCCTCCAAAATGGCCAAGTGCATATAATGGAGCTTCTCTAAGATCAAATCAAGGAAATTGAAAAACCAAAAGCCTGTTTTAACCCTTGGAGAGGGGAAAAAAGTGCATAAATTCCTTCACCTAGTTAACTATTTATACATATTCCTAACATAACAAGCCACGATAATGGCAAAAAAATTGCAAAGAGGTCTTTAGAGTATAACAATCTAGTTTAAGCATTTAATCAATACAGACAATGTATTTGAATATGTATTTTTTTTTACTCAATAAGATTACAACATCACTGAATAGTCAGTATGGTTCATGGGTTAACAGCATGGATTTTTCTAATCAGACATATTTCTGGTCTTTCCGGCATCACATATGAACAGTGTGACCCTGAGAAAATTACTTTAATCAAAATGATCTTTGTCAGTAAATTGAGAAAAATATTTGATCTCACAACTGAAATAAGCCTGGTAAGAACAAAATGTAAATCATGGTCCCTAGCACACTAGTGTTCAATATGTGCTAAATGGAAATGAATTTTGTCTGAGTAAACATTACCTAAAGTACTAGGTACAATTTTGCTGGTTCATTAACATAATTTAATTTATCTTTGCTCTGTTGTTAGACATTTTAGGTGCTTGCTTTCACAGTAAATGTGAAAAAAAAAACTTAATAAATGCAATAGTTATTCTCAGGCCTCAATGCCTTTTTTTTTTCACTGTGTTTATGATTATTTATTAAAAGTAGTTTATGAACTATTATATATGGCATTCTTAGGGTTTTCATACATATTGAAAATTTATCAACAAAAATCATAATCGCAGCTCACCCTGCCATGATCAATGCCAGGTAGTATTCATTTCACGGTGCCTTTAATAACACTGAAAATTCATGTCTTTTGCATCTACTTTAAGTTTTCTAGTTTGATAGATGAAAACAGTACCCCATAAATGAACTCAAATATTTTCAGGCAGTAATAAAATTGACCATTTCCCAAAAGTAATAATACTTGAAATTTGATGAGATATTTATAAAAATAGCATGTTGTTATTATGTCTTATGTAGATAGAATTCAATATATGCAATTCTTGTGTTGTACTAGATTGCCACCTTTAAAAATTAATTGCTTTTTGTTTATACTTCTTCTGCTGCTTAGGTTACAATAAATCGTGTCATTCATGCAAGTTCTTACAGAGACTTAATTGCTTCTTTGAAAGGTTTGGCAGATACATCAAGCCAGTTCATTAATGCGCAGATGATTCCTTCACATTAAGAAAGACACATTGGAGCACCACAAATGTCAAGTCAGTTATTACGCACAAAAAGCAGAAAATGGCAACCATCAAAAGGTGAGCCCTTATTCAGTTGGGACCAAAAATAAAACTGCAGCAATTCCTTAGTGCAATAACGGAGAAATATTAGATTATTTTAAGGTCATGCAAGGAGAATCTTTCATTTGTCAACTATGTCCCTTTGAGGAAGGATTTTTTTCTGTGCCTCACAATTCTGTTCACAAATCAGTCTGGAAGAAATGTAGACTTTACCACTGGGATTCACTTATTTGAGTTCCTTTGCCCAAATATTTATTGAGTAAAATTATTTCCAAGCTCAGGTAGATGTATGTTTTTCCTTCTAATTATTTGGAATTTAATAGGACAGATTAGAATGAAAATATTATTATACATTTTAAGAATTATCCAAATGCATTAATAGTAAGAAGAAAGAAAGAAATATAGAGGTTTTGGAACTTGGTATTACTACTAGCTCTGATTTCTATTAGTGTCATCAATATACTTATAATATTTCATTTGACAGTAGAAAAATTTTAAATTATTTCTCAAGCATTTGAACACTGACTTAATCATAGATACATACATCTATTGCATCTGCCTTCAACTGAATAAAAAACTAGTATTACGTGTTAATGGCTAATTAGGACCCACTGCCTCTTAATAACTTTGAAAGAGATAACTTTCTTAATATTACTCCAAAGTTATTAATTATTTATATATATAAAAGGTGAAGCAAACCAGCTGACCAGCTGGTAGCTATGAGGTGCACTGACCACCAGGGGGCAGATACTCAACACAGGAGCTGCTGAGCAACAGCTACTTTGCAGAGTGCCCTCTCGCACTCCAGGACCCCTTGGGGGATGTTGGACTGCCTGTTTCGGTCCAATCCCCACAGGCCAGGCCGAGGGACCCCACATGCCAGAGGGTCCATACTCACTCCACAGATGCCCTTTGAGCCCTGGTGCCACCCCAGGTGTGGCCAGCTGGGGAGGGACCGCGGGAGTTGGCTCCAGGGCGTGTCTGGCCCATCTCACCCAGTCCTGTCCCCGCCAGCCACCTTCTAATTAATTTTCTTTCAATGTGCGTGAATTTGTGCAGCAGGCCTCTAGTTCTATATAAAACATTTATTTTTGACTGAGTATGGTAGAAATAAAACTAAATAAAAAATCTGTATGACCTATGTGCCAGAGATACACAGGGAACGAAATAAGTGAATATCCTTATTTTATGAGGTTTATATTCCAGTGAGAGTAGAGAGTAAACAACATGAACATGTAAATGACATGGTAAATTAAAGAAGAGGCAGGTAGGAATTTGGAATTTGAGGTGAGTCCAGTTTTACATTGAATGATGTAGGAACACCTTCCTCCCCAAGAGTGGGATCCTTGACAAGATCCAAGACATTTCTAATAGAAATTATTTCAGAGAGAGGGATGACCACATGCAAAGACCCTGTGGCCTTATAATTCTCAGATTTTTTTTCTCCTAAAAATATAAACCAATTTTACTGCTATAGAATGAATAGTTGGTAGAAAAATAGGATGTAAGGTGAGAAAGTTAATGAGAAGGAAACACCATGAGTTGTAATTGAACATATTTTGGTGTGAAAAGAAAATATTTTCAAAGACTCCAATTTTTTATACTTTTATATTCCATTAATCTTAAAAATATAAAGTAGTAAAATTAGCTTTATATTTATTCATTGTATATCCATTAAAATAAAAAACTCAAAACAAATTTATAAATAAGGCAGGCAATATTAAAATTATACAATTCAAGTTAACAATATTAATTCAAATTTAATTGCTAAAATTAAAAGTTAAGTCATGTAGTAAAATGATATTTCTAGTAAAATATCAATTTTTTTATTTATATTAGTCTCTGTGATGAAAAATATTTTTCTTATTAGTCTTATTGTCATTATCTTCTTTTTTAAAGAGTGAAGTCATTTTTACTATATATCATTTATTTTGATGAGTTAATACATTTAATAAAGTACTATACAATGTAATACTGGATGTTTAAAATACCATGTGAATGTTTTTCTAATGATCATTTATGACTAGGTTTAATAATAAGGTGATTCAAGTTCAAATGTACAAAACCAGAATCTGAGTGATGTCTATATTTTTCATGTGACTTTGTCACTCATTACACCATTTAAGTACTTTTGGGTTTGTCCTACATATACTTCTATGTAATGACTTAAAATGACTTAATTTTTAAAATATTTTTATTGGATTGCTGTAAAAATGTCCTTTGTGCTGTCACTCTTTATCTCATTTGATCTCTGCTGTGCTCAAAAGTCATCATAAATTCAAAAGGAAACACACGTGAGGACACTGAATTCATTTATCTTACCTTGTTAATGGTCATTTTAATGATTCAAAATGTACTACACTGATTTTCTTATATTAGCATTGAAAGCCAAACACAACACTAATGTTTCAAAATCTCAATGGATTAAAATATGCTAGATATGTCACTTACAAAGTTCTCTAGAGACTCCAGAAGATTGTGGAATTTTATTTGAAAAACACTTTTGGACTCCCCTCTTAGTTGTAGAGTTGGATATTTCTCCTTCAAACTTCAAGTAAAGAACACTGGGCTAAAAGTCTTACACCATCAAACACACTTCAGCCAAATCATCAATCTGTCTAATTGCCTCTTGTCTTCAATATATCCTCATTGATAAGGTAATAGCAATAAAAAAAATAAAACCTAGTTTGTAGAATTCCCCATTCAGGAGATGAGATCAAAAGAGAAATCAAATGAAGGCTAAGCCAATGGTATATAAAATAAAGCATTCGCCTTTGAACTCGTAGAGCAGCACTTTTTATTTTATTTTTTAGGGGAAATTTAATACTTTATAGCACTAAAAGACTCACCATGGAGACTAAATTAAATCTATATTAGACGTCTCCAGTTATTGCCATTGGTTGGCAAAGTAGCAGCATCACTATAGTGGAATCAGTGCTTCATTAGACAGCAGTGAGACAAACTTCTCACCATACAGGTGGACCAGAACAGTCACAAATGTTCTTTGGATTTCTAAGATAGGAGAAATCATGCAAAGTAGTACAAATCAAAGAATATTTAGCAATCCCTCAATAAAATATGACAAAATAAAACAATTCAAATATTATACCAACCTAAAACAAAGTTCATGATGACATAGAACCAGTGTGGTAGTTATAATTTGCACAAAATATTTCAGTTTCTTTCTGGGAATCTGGCAGGATTCAGTGATTCTGGCCTCTGGTGGTTGGTGTGGGTCATACAATTTGCTTAGTTCAATAAAATTTGAGAAGGGTTGTTGGAAGTTCAAATAGTCACTACATAATGTTTCATCCTCTTTCCCTGTGCCACCATAACCAGCAGTTTTCTAGACAGTGACTGCTCTGCCATCCTGGGTCCCAGAATTCAGAAGAGAGGAAGCAGAACTCCCAGTCGGCTCAAGATGAACATGCAACATAGATAAAAAATGAACCTTTGTTGTTTTGAGTTTCTGAGATTTTGTATTCAGTTGTTTCTTAACAAAGCATAAATCTCAAGGCTACTAAATGATGCAATTAATATTTGTGAACCATTGTGTACAGCTATTTTTCATTCAAAATATTTTCTAAAATTTGCACTTTGTAGCTTTTGAAGTATTTAACCATAAGATTAAGACCACAAGTTAAATCATTTTTATTTTATCAAATAAGATATATATTACACAAATTGCATATAAAAATTTAATATTCTATTTTTATTTTGTTCTATATCTAAAAATGTACTCTGTTTTATTTAATACTAGGGGCCCGATGCACGAAATTTGTGTGCTGGGTAGGGGTCCCTAAGCCCAGCTTGCCCCCTTCTCACATACTGGGAGCCCTCAGGGGATATCCTACTGATGGCTTAGGCCCGCTCCCCATTGGGAGCGGACCTAAGCCGCAGTCTGGCCTCCCTTTGCAGGAGGTGACTGGGCTGATCAGTGAAGGCACCAGCCCTATCACCCCGCTGCTGCAGCCACTGCCAGTCACCGCAGCCACCAAGGTATTTTCATCAACATGGACTCCAGTCCCTTCACCAAGAAAAAATGATAACTTTCTTTAGACATTTTCAAGATGTGTCTTTCATAGGATATGACATTTCTTTCATTTTTCTTTTTATCCTCACCTGAGAATATGTTTCCATTGATTTTTTTTCCCCTTCCCTCCAATCCCAGGCTCGGCCCCTGCCCAAGCCTAAAGCCTCTGTCTGAGGCTTTAGGCTTGGGAAGGGGGCCCCCCTGTCCATCTGATGGCTGGCTGGGAGTGTTCCTGGGAGGTTCTCAGGACCCAGGTATGTATGCAAATTAACCTCCATCTTTGTTGGGTTAATTTGCATACTCACTCTGATTGGCTGTGGGCGTAGCGGAGGTACAGTCAATTTACATGTTTTTCTATTATTAGGTAAGATATTTGTTCTGATTCCTCTTTGGAAGAGAAGGTCACATTAATAGTATTATTCCATGGTAGTAGTTTTCTGATTTATAACTGTTTAAATTTTATCAAAATAAACACAAACCTAGTCATTAGTCATTAGTTTAAGAGTTGAATTTGATGTTTGCTTATAATTTGAGACTAACAAGATCTATTATTATAATTTTTAAAATTTCTCTGGAACAAATAATGTTGAATTAAGACTTCATAATAAACAATTCCCTATCATAATATGGAATTATGGAATAATGAGATTTTTTTCTTGATTAATTTTTAAAAGAAAAGTCAGAGTAAGTGGGAAGTACAATATAAGCAGTATTAAAAGTGCATAAATGTAAATTTAAATTACATTTAGAAGTCTACCTCTGTAGAAATCTCTCCTACTAATATGTTTGCCAATACATATGCTAGGGCAAGGGAAACACAGGAGAAAATCAACAAATGGGACTCTATCAAAATAAAAAGCTTCTGCATAGCAAAAGAAGCCATCAACAAAATGAAAAGAGAGCCCACTATATGAGAGAACATATTTGCCAATGATACATTGGGTAAGTGGTTAATTTCCAAAATATATAAAAAACTCATACAACTTCAGAAAAGGAATACAAACAATCCAATTAAAAAATGCACAAAGGCCCTAGCCAGTTTGGCTCAGTGGATAGAGCATTGGCCTGTGGACCAAAGCGTCCTGGGTTCGATTCTGATCAATGGCACATACCTCAGTTGCAGGGTCCTCGTGGGCCCTGGTCAGGAGGCAATCAATCAATGTGTTTCTCTCACATTGATATTTCTCTCTGTCTTTCCCTCTCTCTTACACTCTCTCTAAAAATCAATGGAAAAATATTCTTGGGTGTGGATTTAAAAGAAAAATGGACAAAGGACCTAAACGGACATACAAATGGAACAAAGATATATGAAAAAATGATCAAATTCACTAATCATCAGAGAGATGCAAATTAAAATGACAATAAGGTACTATCTCACACATGCCAGAATAGCTATCCATAAATCAACAAACAATAAGTGCTGGCGAGTTTGTGGAGAAAAGGGAACCCTAGTACACTACTGGTGGGAATTCAGACTGGTGTAGCCATTATGGAAACAGTATGGGGTTTCTTAAAAAAATTAAAAATTTGACCCAGTGATCCCATTTTTAGGAATATATCCTAAGAAACCCGAAATTCCGACCAGAAAGAATATATGCACCACTGTGTTCATAACACCACTATTTACAGTAGCTAAGATCTGGACACCGCCCAAGTGCCCATCAGTAGATGAGTGGATAACAAAAGCTGTGGTGCATTTACGTCATGAAATACTATGCAGCTGTAAAATGAAGGATCTCTTACCCTTTGAGACAGCATGGAAAGGTCTGGAGAGTATTATGCTAAGCAAAATAAGCCAGTCAGAGAAAGACAAGTATCACATGATTTCCCTCATATGTGAAATCTAATGAACAACATAAACTAATGAACAAAATAGATCCAGAGACATAGAAGCATGGAACAGACTGGCAAATCTCAGAGGGGGCAATAGGGGAGATTAACCAAAGAATTTATATGCATATATGCATAACCCATGGTCACAGACAATAGTATGGTGAAGCCCTGGTGGGGGAGGGGCAAGGGTGAGGTGTGGGGGGGTTAATGGGGATGAAAGGGGACATCTGTAATACTTTCAACAATCAAGATAAATTAAATTAAATTAAAAGAATAATAGCAGCGAAAAAGTCTACCTCTGAATATCAGTATAACCCAAGCCTTTATGTGGATGTCTTTATAAATTATTGCAGAATGAATTTGCTGATAAAGACCACTATGATTATGAAACATGGTTAGAAGAACATCAATCTTCTTATACTTCTGTGGGAGCCACAGACACAAACTGTTTAGAAGTGAGAATAACAGAACACAACAGAACCTGGAGCATGTCTTCATTAATTTGAGTATAAATGAACTGAAAAACGTGCTTCAGAGGCTTTCACAGAACATTATTTTTGTCTAGGGAGAAGAATTGAAGAATTTTCCAACCTCTCATCTTTCTCTAGCTGAGAAATGTAGAAGGTAAGACAATAAAAAAAGAAAGTAATGATAAGAGCCACACTTTCTCAGACTGGGCTTTGTTCGCCAACCTTCATATTAATTGAGCTACATTCAGCAAAGCACCCAGAACCTAGAGAGATAGAATGCCTACACTTCCACGCTCCAAAACACTCCACAGTGAAAGTTATCATTCTACAACATGAGTTCTTAGTTTTAAAAAAGCTACAGAGACTTAAATTTCACTAAAAGATTAGTGCACATTACACACTAAACACATGAATTTCTTGGCCCACTCTCAAATAAAGATATAACTATTCTATTGTAAAGCAAGGGAATTTAATTTGGATAAGTTCATTAAGTGATTTTTATATATCCAGAAAATAACAACTTTATTGGAACAGAACTCTCATTCTGACAATACAGATAGAAAAGGAGCTTTCCTGGCTTTAGCTATGCAATAAACTCAACTGAAGCTTTATTTATGAGAAGGGGGGAAAGTGAATGTAATAGATATGGGAAGACAAACTGGGGATATACGAGCTAGAAACCCCACAGGTTTTACCGGTTTAAAAATTTATCAGGCTTATTTTTGAAAACATCCCTATATAAAAAATAAAAGGTCTCATGCAAAGCTTAATATATATTAATCAAGTTATCTTCAAGTTGCTTGGATTAAAGAATTGCAAAATATATATACAAAAGTCCTTCCAAGAAGCAAGCCTCCAAGGGTGTTCTTGGTGATTTGTAACTTGCTACAGGAATATTCAAGTTGAAAAAAAAGTGGTTTTTAAAATCCATCTCATCTTGTTTGAGAGTTAATAGCTGGATTTATCGAATGCAGTTACTATTATGATTAAAAAATACTTATTTATATTAAATGTATGATAAAGTCTGATAATGAAATGAAAAGTTCTTTATGAAATATGTGTAATGAATGGAACTAAAGTGGTTTCTTGAGTCATAAGGTCCTCTGATGTTTGTATTTTAGATTTGTTTTAGGTAAATATTTGTGAACTCACACAATCCTGGTAAAGAGAATGTGTATAAGAAGGTGATAATTTATCGGTAGTGCTACTGAATAAGTCTTTCAAATAAGTGACTGAGTGAAAAATAACCACTGTGATCTGATATAAAGCTTCGATGTACAGGGACTTGTAAGAAACAAGCTTCTGATAAAAACATATGGGCAATGAACCCTGTCCATGAGGCGGTATTCATTCATATTTCAATATAATTCATTGTGTTGCAGGTTGTTTTATTTTACAGGATGAAAGTAAAAGTCGTGTGAACATTTGCAGTCATTAAGAACAGTAAGCTTGTTATTTTGGTTTCGCTTGTTTGATCTTTGTCCTCTCATTAACCTCTTTCGTATTCACATTCTTGTGTTGCCTCTGCTGGTTTCATAATTTATTTTTCACTCCCTCTTATCTGGCCACTTGAGTAAAAAATAAGTCAAGGAAGACAGTTAAGCTTTTGCTGTTGTTGTAATAGAATAGAGTTTGACAGGTGGAAAAAAAAACAGAGAAGGTCTAATTCAAATTCATAGTGTATCTGATTAAAGTAAAATATATGCCTAGCAAAGAAGAATTCAAACTCATAACTAAATATTTTGGAAATGCATATGTTAGGCTATGATTGAAAATGCAAATGTCCTAAAGAACGTAGTTTATCAGTCTGTATTTATTTTTCATACTGGCCAATCCATTTGGTCCAATTTGTAGAATCAATTTTTTGTGAAATGACCTTAAAATTGTAGAGAGGACCCAAAGTGCACAGATTAAAAAATATACTTGAAGAGTGCTAAATTCTTAAAATCATCTTCTAGTTGTTGATAGGAGTTATGACATACATGTCTGAATAATTATCTTCATTTTTCTTAATATTTGTCATATTTACACATGAGGTTTTTTAGTTTTAGCTGTAAAAAATGGTGCTTACACTTAGTGGTTTAGCATTAGAACTATTTTTTTTTCATACACCTTTTAGTCATTGGACACTGTTGATGGTCAGACTTAGGTTTGAGTGTTCACGGGTGCGCTAATGTGTCTGTGGTAAGCTGACGGGTTAGTTAGGACTGGCTTGTCTTTATTGGACTAATTCGCATATTTGGAGGTTAGTTAGCTGTTACCTAGTGTGATGAAGGGGCGGGTGTTGCACTTCTTATTAAAGGTATTAGCAGGCAAGCCTTAACTTGAACTCATGGCACAGTGTGGTTCCAAGAAGCCAGCAGAAGTGTGCCTCGGTTTTAATGCCTCGGCTCAGAATTGGCACGCTGCTATTTTAGGTACTGTATGTTCATCAAAGTAAGTCACAAGACCTGCATATACTCAAGGGGCAGGGAAAGGAATCCTCTTGATGTGAGGAATTGCAAAGGTCATTTACAAGGAAGTGTGGATATAAGGAGGGAACTCATTCTGTCATTACATGTATGGGCATCTTTTGTGCATTTGTGTATATGTTTGAGCATGTGTAGTATAACTCCCTTTAAATATAGTGATATTTGTATATAATGAGATGGGGGGAAAAAGCCCTCTTGCTTTTATTGATATGCAACACTGATCCTAGACCTAGGGCACAACTGTGACTGTTAATACTTTATGTCCCAGAATTTATAGGCAGATGCTAGAGGCCAAAATGTCAGCTATTCACAAGACAAAATACTAATAGGGATCTCTTAGGGTAAAGATCTACAGTCATAGATATCATCAGCTTTGGGGGATTTGGGTCTCTAAATCCTTCTGTCAACCAACATATAAATTTTTGATGTAGTGGCAATTTTAAGAGAGCAGAGGCTAAGTTAAGGGGTATGCTATTTTGAGAGTTATTGTCATTTGAAAGTTAATGAGACTTAAAAGTCTCTTTCAGATTTAGGATTCAATAGTAAGGTAGACTGAGTACAAAAATGGTGACAATTCTCCAACCTTTTCCGTGTCCACTTGTTTTATGGGACCCTGCATCTCTTACTTTCAGGTGGCAGAGTCTGTCTTCCTACCCTTGTATTTGGAAAGGCCTTGTGACAAATTCAGACCAGTAGAATGTGACAGGAATTACACTGTGCCAGTTCTGAGTCTAGCACTCAATAGGCTATGCACACTTGCTCTCTCTCAGGACCCTGCCTCCTCTGGGTGAACAATCTGAACCCAGGCCACCAGGGCCTGCGCCAGGTCAGTCCAGCTCAGAACTCAAAACTTGTGAGGCCCCAAATTGTGACAAAGCCAGGCTAAGATTAGCACAGCTGGCCACAGATTCTGGACAATCCATAGAACTGTGAGTTATGTAAGTGTTGTTTTAAGGAACTAGGTATTGGGTAGATTTCATGAGCAGCAAATACTAATTGATAGTTCGGGACATTGATTCACCCCCAGTTATCTACAAAAGTTATACCAATCAAACCATCTCTTTATATTCCTTGGATCTACAGTTACAAGATGGGATGATTGAACATTATGATCCTACCTAATAAAAGGGTAATATGCAAATATCCATCACTCCGCTACGCCCATGATTGGGCCGGCGGGAGGCTGGGGGGCGGCACTCGGGGTGGCCTATCCAGCCATTGAGAGGCGCGGGGGGCGGGCCTATCCAGCTGTTGAGAGGTGCCGGAGGCTTTTGGCCTGGTGCACGAGCGGACAGCCAGCTCCCCTGCCATCGAAAGCGGGGAGCTGGGTGTCCGCTCCGGCTCCAGGCCAAAAGCCTCCCTGGTGCATGAGCGGACACCCAGCTCCCCTGCCATGGAACCCCTGCCATCGATTGCAGGGAGCTGGAGGTTTCTTCGGCCTGGTACACCAGTGGACCCCCTGCGATTGATCACCTGGGCAGGGAGCTTGGGGTCTGCTTTCAGCCTGGGCAGGAGGGGACCCCCTGCGATTGATTGTAGGGAGCTGGGGGTCCGCTCCTGCCCAAGAGGCTTTCGGTCTGGGCAGGCCTGGGCAGGGGCTGAGCCAGTGATCAAAGAGAGCTGGAGAGGCCTGCCCAGGCCTAAAGCTTTGGCCAGAGGCTTTAGGCCTGGGCAGGGCCTAGCCCTCCATTGGTGTGAACTATAGAGGAAACACCTTTTCTGACTGCACATTGGCTAAGCTTCCTGTATGCCACTGGTAATATTCTTAGTAACTTGGGTAATAAGTATCCAAAAAGGTGATTTAGGGTTTTTCCACCACACTTCTGGAGAAAAAAATGAAGGTCCACTGCTGGAGGGCTAAGAAATGTCATATCCTGCCCTAGCCGGTTTGACTCAGTGGATAATGCCTCTGCCTGCAGACAGCAGGGTCTGGGTTTGATTCTGATCAAAGACATGTACCTAGGTTGCAGGCTCCTCCCTGGCCGGGGCCCAGATCAGGGCTCATGCAAGAGGCAACCAATCAAAGTGTTTCTCTCTGTCTTTCCCTTTATCTTCTACATTCTCTAAAAGTCAATGGAAACATAACCTCAGGTGAGGATAAAAAATAAATAAAGACATCCATAGCCTATGAAAGACACATCTTGAAAATGCCTAAAGAAAGTTGTCATTTTTTCTTGGTGAAGGGACTGGAGTCCGTGTTGAAAACACCTTGGTGGCTGCGGTGACTGGCTGTGGCTGCAGCAGTGGGGTGATGGGGCTGGTGCCTTCCCCTGACCAGCCCGGTTGCCTCCCACAAAGGGAGGCCAGACTGCGGCTTAGGTATGCTCCCTGTGGGGCTCGGGCCTAAGCCGTCAGTAGGATATCCCCTGAGGGCTCCCAGTAAGTGAGAGGGGGCAGGTTGGGCTGAGGGACCCCCGACCCCCAGTGCACGAATTTTGTGCACCGGGACCCTAGTAATATTAATAAAAACATAGTCTCTTAATTATATGTTTACATATGGGAACTTAATAAAAAAAATCTTAATGAAATATTTACATACAAGTGATTAATAATGAACTAACATATATTAATTTTTAAAAAGTTGGCCAATCTATCCATGACTCTATGGGGAATATAATGAAAATGTATTTAATGATTCTATTTTCTGACACATAGACAATAGATATGTAAAATATGATTGTCAAGTTAATTTTATGCAAGACAAAATATCTTCTGAGTTTTTACAAATATTAATTAAGAATAAGAACCTCGCCCTAGCTGGTTTGGCTCAGTGGATAGAGCATCGGCCTGGGGACTGAAGGGTCCCAGGTTTGATTCTGGTCAAAGGCACATGCCCAGGTTTCAGGCTAGATCCCCAGCAAGGGGTGTGAAGGAGGCAGCCGATTAATGATTCTCTTTCATCATTGACATTTCTATCTCACTCTTCCTTTCCCTTCCTCTCTGAAATCAATAAAAATATATTTAAAGAAATAATAAGAACCTCTAGCACCAATTATCTTTTAATTGCAATAAACTCTTGATTATTTTATCAATCTTAAAGGTTTTTGAATATTTTTTATAAAATATCTGTTTACATAGAGCATGATTTTTTTGTTATTAAAATAACCTATACTATTGACTTTTTTACAAAAGTACTAACTTTTGACACAGATTTAAAATATTTTGGTAATTTTGAAAGAGTGAACACATATGGTTTGTTTTTTAAAAACAGTTTAAATAAATAAGGATATAAACATTTGCATGATATTAAGTAAAATACCACTTTTAAAAAATATTTTTATTGATTTCTTTTGAGAGACTGCAAGGAAGAGGGAAAGAGAAACATAGATGTGAGATTGAAACATGGATGGGCTGCCTCTTACATACCCCCTTCTGGGGATCAAGCCTGCAAATCTTTTTTTTTTTTTTAATATATTTTATTGATTTTTTACAGAGAGGAAGAGAGAGGGATAGAGAGTTAGAAACATCGATGAGAGAGAAACATCGATCAGCTGTCTCTTGCACACCCCGTACTGGGGATGTGCCCGCAACCAAGGTACATGCCCTTGACCGGAATCAAACCTGGGACCCTTGAGTCCGCAGGCCGAAGCTATATCCACTGAGCCAAGCCGGTTTCGGCGAGCCTGCAAATCTTGATAAAACATATTATTGATAGATATTTCACCTTATGTTTTATATTTCAAGGAAGATGAACTTTCTACTACTCATGGGGGTATTATTTTCCACTCAAATGTGGCTACCTAGCAACTTTCAGGGCATATCAAGGAGAAGAGTTACCACCTATGTATAAACTCTTGTTTTAAAGATTGACATGAGTATATTAGACAATTTTTCTGTACTTTTGAATCCTAATAAATCAATTGAAGTTGTTGCATCTCTCCAGGATATATTCCAACTCATAAATATTTCATATGAATTTCTTTCCAGTTTTGGCATAGAGAATTTAGGTAATCAAAAGACGTGTCAAATATTATAAGCATTTTTATAAACTCACAAAACCATCTCAGTTTATAGCCAAAACGCCAGAGTGTGGGTCTGGCTAAGAGCCAAATGCATACTATTCACAGCTCTTTCATTGACATTTCTCCCTTGGCCTTCTGAGTGACAGTCACCTTTTTTTCTTCTATCATGGAAAATTTAATAAAAGCAATCACATCTGATTTTCCCTCTTGGAGAAATTGTCAGTAACATTGAATAAGGTTGTGTATTAAAAAGCCAGGAAACATAATACTGAATGAATTCAACGGAACGATATATGTTCAATTGTCTTATATAGTGTAGGAAAGATAAAGATTCCTGAATTTACTATTTTTATCTCTCAAAGTTATTATTATTCATCCAGAGCAGCACAGAGAACTCCCTTAAGCAACAGCCACACACTCACACTGATATTTGATTTGTGTTCTAAGACTGATTTCAGTAACTATGCTTTTAGACCAACTGTTACTCAGTACCTCACTGAGACCCAGGCATGCCTCTTCCCTGGGTTCTAGGTCTCAGGACGCCCTGCTCTTTGGATGCCTTTGAAACTTCCAAGTTTCCCTCAGTGCTTAGGATCTTTCAAGAAATGAGGCCTGGGCTTCATTTCTCTCTTTTAGTGACTTTTTTGACCCCATTCCTTCCTGTCATGTCTACTGACCATGGGTTGAATCAGACACCCTCAGGACTTTCACCCACTTGACTGTCTCAGGGCCTGTGATCAGACCCCAATTGCAAGTGAATGGTTTGGTAAGAGGATCACATCCTCTGTCCCCTGCAACTTTTCTTCCATGAGATCATGACTTCTTTCATGGGCTGCCAGAGGTGTTGAAACATTGACATTGAGTGAAGCAAATCCTATATAATAAAAGGCTAATATGCAAATTGTCCCCGCAACTGGGAGTTCAACTGGGAGTTTGACCAGGGGATGGGGTTGGCTGGCCAATAGCCCGTGGCCCCTCCCCCCCGCCCCGGCCAGCCCAGCCCAATTGACCCCGATCGGGGCAGGCTGGCCAGACCCCACCTGTGCATGAATTTGTGCACCAGGCTGCTAGTTAATTATATGATGAGAATTCCCACAGGAAAACATTGCCACCACCACAAAAGCATACTCTAGGACAGACGGCGCCATTAATTTAGTACATTTCCAACCATGTTTTTTACTGGAAAAGGAAGGCATAGGGTTATAAAACAAGAGTAAATAGCAACTGTAAATAGCAAAATTGAAAATAATTTAAAAGAGGATTTGGAGATGTGGGACTAAAAATAATGAGATAGCCCTAACTGGCTCAGGAGATATAGCATCAGTTTGTGGACTAAAGGGTCCCAGGTTTGATTCTGGTCAAAGGCACATTCCTGGGTTGCAGGCTCCATCCCCAGCTCTGGTTGGGGCTCATCTGGGAGGCAACCAATTGATGTGTCTCTCTCATATTGATATTTCTCTCTCTCTGTCTCTCCCCCTCCCTTCCACCTCTAAAAATCAGTGGGGGTGTGTGCAGAAACCTCACTCAAGGATTAACCAAAAAACAATAAATACATTTAATTTTAATAAATGACAAGATAGATCTCAAAGATAACTGGGTTTAGGGACCTAAATACTCTAAGAAGTCACTTACTGACTGTCTCATATTTTAGCTTCTATTCATATATGAGTTCACTTCTTTGGTATAAATTTCCAATGCAAGTAAAGTTATGTGCGTGTGAACTTAGTTATAGCTTCCCATCAGAAGTGGAAAGAGAAACTCTCCTGGCTGCTGATGCATACCCTGACCCTGCCTGTTCGTACACCCATTTCTGTGTGACCCTGTGCCTTTGCTCTAGTCTAGAAGTCAGAAAGTGTGATACTGAATTTGGCTGCTTCTAAAGACATGACTGAAGTAGAAGGGGTGGCCAAATTTACCAAAGAAGAACTGGTCAAAATAATACAATTATTTAACAAATCTTAATTAACCAGTTGTAATATGGGGAGGCCATGTCATTGTCATCTCTCAGAGCTCAGTATATTTGCCTTTATAATGGAATTGGAGTATATACCTCATAGGGCAATGATTCAAACAATGGAGCCCACTAAAATTATCCTGGGGACTTTGTCAAAATGGTTTCTGAACCCAACTTCAAATACTCTAATTTTGGAGATCAGAGATACTTCCCTGAATTGGTACTTTCAACACAAGGTCTTCAGACCACACTCAGAAAAAAATAAAAATAAAAATAAATAAAGGCCAGAGACTTTTTGAAAGGACATTCCATTTAAAGGCATTTAGAAGAACACTATGTAAAAAATGCAGAGAATTGATAAAACCATTTCTATAATAACCATCAAGTGTGTGTTTATATGTGTGTTTGCAATAATTTGCTTAACAACACTATTTTTTTCTAAGATTTCATATTATAAATATACAATTTAGCCTTCAGCTGAGTGATTAGTAAAAAAAATAGTAAATTAGCAGTTCTGACAGATTTTCATATTTTAAAAAAGTTTTTAAACATGAAATTAGATATTAATAACTAGCTTGTCTTTGATAATTTAAAGTTCTATAGAAAAAATACTTTATCTCATAATTATAAAGTGATTGGAGAATTTCAACAGTAATACAATAATTGAGTAATCTTGTATAGAATAAAAATCCCAGGTCTATGAGTTCAAGTTTAAATAAAAAGTTACAGTTGAGTTTCAATTGAAGTACAAATTCATTCTCATTTAATACAAACCATGAGACTCAAAATAGAAGAACATCTGAAAGCCTTTTAATGATGGGATTAAGAATTAATTTTAAATTGCATTTTTGGAAGTTGACTGGGGATGGAAAGAATGTTTTAATTTTTAGTCCTTAATATAGAAAGTTTTTATTTGTGACATTTCAAATTAAACCAAAGAATAAAATATTCTTATACTCTTGCTTTGCTTCTTTAATATTTATGAGGAAAATTAGCCTGTAGATTTCATTCTTTATTTAGTTTCTTAAGTAGCTTTGGCACTGATTCTCTACATATATTTAGAAACACGATTGTCAAAAATTCTGGATCAGCTTTCTTTTTCTTTTCTTTTATAAATACCATTTAATATATCTTCTGGGATAGCACAACTTTGAGAAAGAGATAAACATTGACAAGTGAAGGGAGTATTCTGGTCACCTGAAGAATAGTTTTCCCACTATTAATTAATCACATGTCAGCTGCTGGGCATGTGTAATTAATGGCACATACCCCAAAGGCTGAAATGTATAAACACATTGCTTATCTGGTTAGAGAAATAGTAACATGCTGATGATCACTGCAAGTGAGAGTGATGTGCTAATTCTGTCTTTAATTGTTGACTGCGGTATATTAGCTCATGTCAGTATGAAAATACCAAAGGGATTAGTTGGAAAGAAAATATATGGAATGATGCTGCATACATGCGTTTGCTTACAGATATTATATCAAGACAAAATGAACTTAAGTGTATTGCAGTGCTTTGTTTTACCACAAGCATGACATAGATAGACACAATAAAACTAGGTAGACAAAATTTGGCTTCAAAGAGCTGCTGTAACTCCTGTTAAACATTCAGGGAGTTTGAGAGAAGTAATTAATTTCTCTGAATTACCCTTTTCATCTCTGTAAAAGAGGGACATATAATTCTGACTGTAAACATTTTCAGAATAAGTAAAACAGAACTTTTAGTTCGTTTTCAATTTTTCATCGAGATATAATTGATATGTAACATTGAATAAGTTTAAGGTGTGTAACATTATGATTTGATACATTTGTATATTGCAATATGATTACCATCATACTATTAGCTAACACCTCTATCATGTCACATACGTATTAGCATATTTTTGTGGTAAGACAAATTAAGGTCTAGTATCTTAGTAGCTTTTAAGTTTATAATATAGTATTTTTAACTATAATCACTATGTTGTACATTAGATCTCCAGAATTTATATTTATCTACTGGTTGTAAATCTGTACCCTTAAACTTCATCCCCCATTCCCTAGTAAGCATAATTCTTACTCTATGTTTTTACAAATTTGGCTTTTGTAGATACCATGTATAACTATCAAACAATTGCTGTCTTTCTCTGTCTGACTTGTCTCACTAAGCATAATGCCCTCAAAGTCCATCCACTAGATCTTGTCAGGATTTTCTTCTTTCTTGTGGCTGCATAATATTCTACTAGGTTGTTTCCATATCCTAGCTATGTGGATAATGGTGAAATAAACATGAGAATGCAGATACATTTTCAATATCCTGTTTGTTTTTAATATGTCCAGGAATTGGATTTTTAAATGAAAGTTTAAGGGAAGGTAATACACCATGGTCATTTGCCAAAGCAAAATTTCAAGTCTTCAAGCAATATACTGAAAATCAACTATATCACTCTTAAAACTGTAACTCATATTAAATATACAAATAAAAAATATTGGAGAACTTAGAAGGTAATTGATCTATAGAAAGGCATTGATTTGCTATGAACTCCTCTCTCCACAGTTTTAGAAGGTGGAATCCCCTCGCCTCCCGTAAGTCAAAAGTAGAGAGAGAAGTATAAGATAACCCACTCAGAAAAGAGGATATAAAATTATTGCATTTGGGTTAGGAAGATCCAATTGGCTAGTATTTAACACTTGAGAGCTAATCTTAAAGTTTGAGAAATAGTATGTTTATCTGCTGAAGAAAAGGAGAGGAAATGTGGCTATCTGGGGTCACATTAGGCCACACATGAGAGACAACCAATGTGAGATCATATTAGGTCTTCCCGAACAGGTACCTGGAGGGGCAAATACATTTAGTAGAACGAAGCTGAAAGTGTTATTGCATTCTTGGGAATATCAGAAGAAGAACTGACAAACTGGAAGACAGTGCATAATGACATCAACAAATGAAAAATTCCAAGTGCAAGATGCCTCCAACGAAGATAACAATATTGCCTGAAATTAAAAAAAAAAAAACAACCCAAAACAAAACAGTTTTATATTTCATCTGGATGAGATATTGAAAAGACAGGTTTAAACTGTTTTAGTCAAGTCAGAGTTTACTGCTATTCCTCCTTCTTCCTCCCTCCCTGGCCCACTGCTCTGAGGTGTTAGAAATAGGAGCTGGCTCATCTAGGAGAAAGTGAGAACTTAAAAATGGGGGAAAGGCTCTATGTCCTTTTCCCTGTTTTAGGACTACCACCTTCAGGACCCTTGCTGATGAAGAAGAAGAGATTAAAGTAAACATTCAGGGTGTTTAAAGAGTTAGACATCTGAAATAAGATCGTTTGGCTAGTTAACATGATTTAAAGAGAAAAGAGTAATCAGAAAAGTTGTCCAAGACAGGTTAAAATTAGCCACTGAATAAAGTTAGAACAACAGAAGAAGATATATTTTGTACTATGATTTAATCTCAACACATGTTTTTACAATATACTCATTGCACTAAAATTGAATTATCTTTTTAGAATAGGGTTTTTGTCCCTCCATTTTGAATCACTCACTTGGACTCTGAATTTTGCCCACAAAATATTTTGATGCTGCTGCTTCAGTTTTCTCTACTGAAAAAAACTGTAGCTATGACAAATGATGTAATTGGGATTATGAATTTAAAATAATAAAAATTAATAATCTATTTATATCTCAAAAATCTTTCTCATAATTTTCTCACAGATTAATTTAAAGCAGCACCATATTGATAATAAATATTACTAGTATGAACATAACAAACATAAACTTTTTGTTACTAAAATGCCATCTAATAAAATTTGTTATTTACTAAATATTAAGAAAATAATCAAATATAATTTTAAAATTTGGATTAGCTAAATTTAGCTAGAAAAATTGAATTTGAGACACAATTCAGAAAAGATCTTATTCTAATATTTTTGGGAAAATAGTTATGTTTATTTGAAAAATTGATGTCAATTCTATTTTCAATTACAAAAGTATGTTTGTTGTTCATATACAAATTTATTTCTAAGTTAATATATTATAAAGGTTTCTTGATGAAAACTAATTTTTCAACAAAAATTAATAATACTGGGGAAGTTTTCCTATGTCTTATTTTACATTATTGTCCTTCCATTTTTTTGTGAATATAAAATTATGTTTTCTAAACAAAATATTGTGTCCAAAAATATTGGCATCCAAACAGCCATATTTTAGAACAGTGCAGGCAAAACAACATAGTCAAAACATGCATCCCCTACCTGTTACAAGGCAGCTATAACATTATGTAAGCAACAGTAAACACTTAACAATGTTGCTTTTCTTATCACTTATCTTTCCTTTCATATTTTGCTAGAATCTTGAAGGTATGTGTGTGCAAAAACTGATTCTGACTTAATTTTTAAAAGTCTTCCCAAATGTCTTTTTTTAATTCATTTTGATTAATTTTGGTTATTCTTTACTTTAGAGTTTAGATGTTAAAAATAGAGTTTCCATTTTGTGTTCTTAATGCTGTTCAAATGTTCAAAATTGAAAATACAATCATTTTTCTGGACATCTGAACTCTATGGTTTATGACTTCTGTGGTCCCTGACATATAATACATTATACATGGATGTATTAAAAAATATTTAGTGATTGCCTACCATGTGTTGGGCACAGTTCTTGGTTCTAATGATGCAACTGTAACAACATAGAAAAATCCACATTGAACTGGAAAGAAAACAGATGAGGAAAAGTAACGTATAGAATAGTATTTGTGTGGTAATAAGTGCTGTGAAGAAAAATAAAGCATGAAAGGGAGGAGTGATAGGGATCACCACATTGAAATCCTGAAGTTTTCAATTGTGCGGTCAGTTTGGCTTACAGAGAATATGGCACCTGAGGAAAGACTTAAATGAGGATAACCCATTCAGATATATCTCGGCGCAGTAAATCAAACAGAGGGGACAGTAAGTGTTAAAGCCCTGTGGTAGGAATACATCTGGCATCTTTGCAAAAATAGCAAGTGGACCAGTGGAGCAAACAAGGGAAAGTCAGAGACTGAGGTAAAAGGGGGAAAACACACACACACACACAAACTAGCAGGGCGTTGTTTGTATGGGCATTTATTCCATTTAATAAAAATAACCCATTACAAGTTTTGAGAAGACTGGCATCATCTCAAGTATATTTTACAGATTCACTCTAGCTGAAAGTTTGAAAAGAGGCAGTAGTTAGGCAAGAGAAGAAATGAGAAACTAGTTATAATCTTATATAATAAAAGCCTAATATGCAAATGGACCAAATGGTGGAATGACCTATGGAACGACCGGTTGCTATGATGAGCACTGATCACCAGGGGGAAGACATTCAACACAGGAGCTGCCCCCAGCCCGCAGGCCCCAGGCCAGCCAAGACAAGTGTCAGCAGGGCCCCCCAATCACCCCACCAGTCGCCGCACAGATCAGCCCTGATAGCCAGCCAGGCCTAGGGACCCTACCTATGCACAAATTTCGTGCATTGGGCCTCTAGTGGTATCATAATGATCTGGTAAAGAAGTGATGGTGGTTTGGATCAGAGTGATGCCTTGGAGGTGGTGAGAAATCAGATCCAGGACATTTTCTTACGGTAGAGCCAATAAGATTTCTGAATAGATTAAGCATGATAAAAAAAAATCAAAACAGGAGGTTAAAGATGACTTCAATATTTGGCCTAAGCAATCAAAGTAATGTAGTTGCTACTAACTGGTAAGAAAATTGTTTGAAGGATGAATTTGCAAGAGAATAGAAGTTAAGTTTTAGACACTCAATTTAAGAGACCTATTAGATATTAAAGTGGTGATGTTGAGGCAGTTTTTTGTGTTTTTTTTGTATGTAGATTGTGGGTTCAGGGGAGAGTTCTCACCAAATACATATTATGTAAAGCCATAAAACTGGATAAAAGTCCCAAGAAAATAAGTACATAAAAAGAAAAGGTGGGAGGAATGATCCCCGGTCACTCCAATATTAAGAGATAAGGACAAAACAATTAAGAAAATGAAGAAAGCATTGCATACAGCTAGGAATAAAAGCTATAAACAAATTGTTCTCCAAAATGTCTGCACCACTTTAAAGTCCTAAAATACTATTTACAATGTATGTTATTCAACACTATGATTAATATAATATATGATCAAATATTTTAATTTTATCAATATAATGGAGGGAAATTACATTTTACATGACTTTTATAAAAACAATTTTGAGCACATTTTATAGAGATTTGTTTTTAAGTCTAAGAAATGTCTGTTTGAAAGCCTTTGCCTATTAATCTATTGAGATTTTGATTCTTTTTCTTATTGATTCATGAAGAAAAGTCTTACAGAGGTAGGAATTATCAGATGTTGACATAAATATCAAATTTCTTCCCTGATATTTGTAATAACACAGTGGAAGTATAAGGCAGCAGCTGGCGAATGGTTTTGTCAAATCATCTATTATTCATTCGAATCTGAGTGTTTAAACCAGATTTTTCTCTGTATCTTTTCTTCAAACAAAGCACATGTTTAAGCATGTATTAAAAGTTTTGCCTGAAAATTGTCCTGAGTTTTCTGGATGAGTTTGTATATATTCAGATTAATTTTAATAATCAGTGATTAATTGTCTTTGAAATTATCTTTTTGGTTGAAAATAGGTGTTCACACAGAGAAAGCTCTGATAGTTAATTAACAGCCACAAACACTTGTGGGGCTATTTCTCTCTCTTTAAAAAAAATATTGATTCCAGAAAAGAAAGGAGAAAGAGAGAAATATCAATGATGAAAGAGAATCATCAATCGGTTGCCTCCTGCATGCCCCACACCAGGGATTGAGCTGGCAATAGGTGCCCCAACCACGGGGAATCGAACTGTGACCTCCTGGTTTCCTGGTTCACCGATCAAAGCTCAACTACTAAACCATGCCAGATGACTGGGCTGTTTCTTACTTTTGAGAGCAGCACAAACCCTACACCTTACATGCCTACAATATGGGAGACAATTCAATTACCATTTCTTGATAGTATTAATAGTAAAGCATATAATTAAATACTCTTTCCAACTTCTCCTTGGTACCTTGACTCTGGAGGTTTTTTTCCATAAATAATTAATCATACTCTGTATCCTCAAATGATTGTCCCCTGGTCTGTGTATTGTCAGTATCTAAAGTCTAATGTGTTTTTCTGGGGAGGGGCTTCCCCATGCACCACTAAGCATTTCTTGGAAACCAGCAGGGTATCTGAAAATTCAACTCAATTCTGACACTATCTGAAGACAGGATCAAATTCCACAGGTTGATGGCTCAGTCCCATAACACTACCCAGCCCATGCCTTCTGATACTGATGCAAGCTCAGGTTGTCACCTGTGGTTTTGATGGACTACAAATCAGGGGTTTCCACAAATCCCTCATCAATCCTATCTAATAAAGGAGTAATATGCAAATTAACTGTCACTTCGACACACAAGATGGCTGTCCCCCATGTGGTCAAAGATGGCTGCCCCATGTGGATACAAGATGGCTGCCACAAGATGGCCAGCAGGGGAGGACGGTTGGGAGGGACCAAGCCTGCAAGGGAGGGCAGTTGGGGGTGATCAAGCCTGCAGGGGAGAGCAGTTGGGGGGACCAGGCCTGCAGGACAGGGCAGTTAGGGGTGACCAGGCCTGCAGGACAGGGCAGTTAGGGGCAATCAGGCTGGCAGGGGAGCAGTTAGGCATCAATCAGGCTGGCAGGGGAGTGGTTAGGGGGTGATTAGGCTGGCAGGCAGAAGCGGTTAGGGGCTATCAGGAAGGCAGACAGGCGAGCAGCTGGGAGCCAGGAGTCCTGGATTGTGAGAGGGATGTCTGTCTTCCCTTTTAGGCCGGATCCTACTGGGACCAGGCCTATACAGGCAGTCAGACATCCCTAGAGGGGTCCGAGATTGGCGAGGGTGCAGGCTGGGCTGAGGGACATACCCCCCTTGTGGGATCGGGCCTCAATTGGCAGTCGGACATCCCTCTCACAATCTGGGATTGCTAGTTCCTAACCGCTCACTTGCCTGACTGCCTGACCACCCCGAACCCCTCTGTCTGCCTGATCACCCCTAACTGCCCTCCCCTGCCAGCCTGATTTCACCCCCAACTGCCCTCCTCTGCCAGCCAATTTGGTTCTGATTGGTTGGTTTCTATGCCAGTCAGCATCAAAACCTCTGCCTCTTAGGCAGCCATTGGCTCCTCACACTTCACCCAGGTTTGGTTCTGATTGGACAGTTTGTATCCCGGTCAGTGTCTCTGGGCCTATCAACGGGGCCTGATCAGTGGAGAACTGGAGAGAAATGGAGGTGTGGCTGCTGGCCCGGCTCTGAGAGAAAAAGAGAGGCGAGTGCTGATCAACAGCTGCCACCAGGCTACAGATCAGAACCTGCTTCTCTCTTCAGGCCTCTCTCTGGGCCTGATTTGCAGCCCCCTCAGCAGTCAGTGCTGGGTCACCGCACCTGCAGCCATAGCAGTCAGTGCTGTGTCACCACGGCAATCCAGCGCTGACTGCAGGACTGACTTCCAGTTGGTCAAGCCTCTGGTCATGAGGGACCAAGGGTTTTTATATATTAGGATAACTCACAAACAGCCAAATGGAAGAGATGCACTGGGCAAGGTATGAGGAAATGGAACAGAATTATTATGCCCTCTCTAGGTGCATCATTCTCCCTGAATCTCCATGTGTTCAGGGACTCAAAAGCTCTCTGAACTCCATTCTTCTGTTTGTTTGTTGTTTTTTGTTGTTGTTGTTTTGTCTTCATTACATAGGCTTCATTGATTAAGTCATTGGCCATTAGCGATTGAGTTCATCTCCAATTCTTCTTCCCTAGGTGAATGCTCCAACCCTATAATCACCAGGGTACAGAGCTTCTAGTCCCCATCCTTAGGTGAAGTCCTAAAGCCACCTTATTCACATAACAAATGACACCTTTATAGTTTTCATCACTGAGAAAATTAGAAGATTTGTGCCAGAAATGAGGACAAAGAGAAAATATATTTTTCTTTATTATAAATCACAATATACCACATCTGTGTTTGCATAGAATGTTGTGCATTTCTTTTATTGTCTTGAATTGTCATAAGCAATTCCTTGATCAGGCATGTTTGAATTAATTGCATTTTCCAAATTTAGCAAAGCATCTGGGATAAGGCAGAACAGCATAAATGTTTACTAAATAAGAAAAAGAGATGGGAACTGAATTACAGAGATAAAAATAAATGGAGTATATTCTTTTCAAAAATTATGCTTCAAATACTTATTTTCAATTATATCTAGAATATCAAATGCTATTTTTATCCTGAATTGTCTATGCAATATGAATCTCCATAGATAGGTTTATGAAAATTAGTAAACAGAAACCACATTAAAAATGGAATCTGGAGACTAGAAGTGAGAACTATCAAGTGCTCATCACTCAACACACACTACTGACCCCAACAGGATGATGCTACCTTTTAATCTCAGCAAGAAGAAACAAAGAGTCCTCTTTGCCCAGTAACAGCTCAGCCAATGGGAGACTGAGATAACTCAGTCAATGAAGTCACTACAGACTTTCATTTTCTTCCAATAACTCCTCATTTACAATAGCCTTTGACCAGTCCATAAAAGAGTGTTCCGCTCCTTTGTTTTCTATGGACTTGAGTGTGATTAGTCATTGGATCATGTTTTGAATTGCAATTCTTTGTTGTTCAGGAATATATGCATTTTGCTGCAGCAATATCTTTCTGTCTACCTGTTTAAGGTCAGGAGGTTCATATTCTGCTTCCTTATTTCATTCTTTTCCTATTAGCTCAGAGAATTCTCAGCCTCTCATGAATTAATGAGATCAAGAACTCTGATAATATAGGAACAGTTAAAGTTGATGGTGACAGCCAATCATTTTATGGTGGTTGTTTGTCTTCCACAATTTCAATACTCTTTCTATTTTATGAGAGTACAAAAATACCATTTGGAATGATGGATCATTACCAAATGAAGTAAGTTAAAGTAGAGAAAATAGGGCCAAATGCAGAATTTCCATATACCTTTAAAACCAAATGCCAAGCTAATTCCCACAGTTACCACGTATGCATATAAATGTTATAATTTCAGTCTATTTTGCAACTAGAAAATTACTCTTTCTCTTCCCAAAAGTTACTCTAAGCTGATGTCATATCATTAAAATTGGCATTTTGAAAATCAGGTTAACTACAGAGTTGAGCACATTTTAGTTAACTTATTCTGCACCTTCCAGGATTGTTATCCCCTTACCCTTGTGTTTAAAGTATCCCCTTGCCAAACCACGCTTTCTGTTGACAAGAAAGTATCTGGAGGAAAAACACCTGCAGAGTATAATGAATGAAACAATCCTTAAATGCATGCAAACACCCAAGAGGCTTTGGTTCTCCTGTCTTCTCATAGGGGAAACTATTAACTGGCAAAGAAGTAGATTTAGACTTTAAAATAGATACCACTAAGCACCTAGTGTTTAGACTCTGACTTGATATCAATTTATTGTGTTTTTTTTTTCAAACTTCTCTGCTATTTACAATACCAAAACATACAGAAATAAAAAAAAAAACACATTGATTTAACTATAAAGCTGACTGCTTTCTTATAGCGTGAATTACACAAAAATCTACACAATGGTCAAAATTTTCTGTCGTGGCAAAAAATAAAATGTGCCTTTTTCAAAACAAGTATTGTATAGTAAATGTTCATTGTAAAAAAAAAAAATCATTGAATAGCTCCTCCGTAAGCAGCAGGGCTGTTTGAACGGAACCTCAGTTTTAATATTGCATCCTGTATTTTAAGTAGTTTTGAATTCATACAATGAAATCATAAAAATGGACCATTTTGTTGTGTGTTGATTTAATATGATTTCAAATCTACTATTTTTATGGCTTGAGTGAAGTTGTTTTAATCCACTTGTTTATGACAAAAAATAAATAAATTGCTTTTAGAAGTAAAGTCCTTTTGATATAAGTATGAAGCAAGCTGTGTCAGGATGTCACCATCCCACATCTTTGGTTCATAAACACTCAGTGACTCAGTTGATGAATACTGCTAGGGGCTTATCAGTAAAAACACGCGGAGGAGCGGCTATGGAAAGAGGACATTTAGACTATAAATGACTCGGAGTTTAAGAGGACACTCTCAGGGTTGTGGTCTGGGAAAGGAACACTTTGCTGATTTAAATAGCTCTTTGAAGATGGCAAGACTCTTGTTCCTGCCGTGGCCACGGCAACTCTCTGGTTAGCAGTGCTGCACACACTTGCAAAGGTCCCTGGAGTGGTAACCCTATAAACAGACTTGCCTGCTCACCTACCCTGGAATCTTCCTTCTTTAGAAAAGAGCTCTCTAGCAACAAAGGACTTTCTTTATTGTGCTGGCAGCTGGAAGTCAGCTCACATTTGGTTAAGCCATCTCTCCCGAGAAACCAAATTCACATGAAAAGGTATACCTCTGTTTAAATTTGGACATTATTCCTTCTATCTTCCCTTGCCTCAAACAACAGTATGATCAATCTGTCATTTGTTTGGAGTATGTTATATTATTCTGTATGCCACTGCCTTGTAAAATTATTATAATTCCCACAGTGAACCTGTGTTAAATAAATGGCTGGCAAAGACAAAATCAGTCTCTGAGTATAGCTTTGCCAACTCCAAACAAAACAAAACATGTTTGATTAATTTTCAATAAATTTTCTTTCTTCCTTTTGAAAATCTAATAATTCAAAAAGGGTTTTGCTGTGTTTTTACCTTACATTTGTACTTGTGTTAAACATAGAGGAAAAAGAACAGAATTTGAATGAGACATTTTCAAATTCTGGCATTGCCCACTTACTCTTGGTCACCTTAGTTTTCGTCTTTGATTCTCATTTATCTCATCTGTGAAATGGGATACAACATAACATACTGGGTATTTCTTAGGATAAAATATGATAATGAATGTAAAACCCCTTGCAAAATGTTTATGAACATCTTAGAAACGGTAGTACCTGTTATTGTTATTATTTTACAATTAAATTGATATGGTTTCACTGTTATAAAATTTTAAGCATTGTACAAAGGATTTGAGGTATTTAGGTAATCCAATCAATTATTTTATATCCTGACACATTGATTCTTCAAAGTCATTACAGAACAGTAGTTAAAAGTGGATGTTAATATCATGCATATATTGAAATTCCGGTTCTTGTTAGTTCAATCTTTTAGTCTACGTTTCTCAACTTAATGCATTTATACAGGTATGATTAGCTCATATATTTTTTTTTTACCATGGTGGTAAGTATATTTTTAAATCATAAAATGGGAGCAATGACAGATTGTTGTTTCCCCGGTGTTTTTTATACACTGCACTGTTCTTTGAGGTAGGTCGAAACCAGAGGCTAAGCTTCACCCTCCCTTTGGTGAGAGGTCTAGATGCAGAAATGTGAAATTTCCACCAATGTGACCAAAAGAGGGCTTAATTATTCCAAAGGGAATTTTTTCATTCAAGTGACGTCTGAATGTTTGCTTGCCTAGATGCCTGGGTACAAGTGATATTTGGTCTTACTTTTGATGTGGGGACTGAATCATCATCTGACAAAATATAGCTAACACAAGTTCCAAACACGTGAAAAACGCTGCTGTCTTGATTCACTGACAACTTCTGTCCAACATCTCATTCTTGGATCCCTCTTCTGGTTCAAAGATTTCCCTCTTTTCTCTTTCTTCCTGGGAAGTCTCAGCTTATAAGCTAAAATTCATTTACTTTTCTCCACAAAAGTCCTGCTCTTGTTTCTCTTCTCTCATCTGTCTCATAGTCATTCCAGAAGAACTTAACCCTTTAGTGTGTAATGGCAGCTCATTTGCAGCCTTACACGGATGGTAGACATTACAATATCTACTATTGGCATTACTAGATATTAAAATAATCATGTTCCTAGATGTCAGAGTATCCAAATACTTCCACAATTGTTGACATGTGGCCACTATCCCAAGTACTGCCTGCCTCTTCTGCTGGCATGGAATTTCACCAGAAACCCCCAAAATTCTCATGATCCAGAAACTAACGATCAATACTTGGTATGGTAAAGGCTCTCCAGGGTTATATGCCAGTGCAACAACCAATATCTGCAACTGTTCATTTTATTTGCTTTGTATGTTGTTGTATTTGGTCTAATTAAATATGGCATTCTTATAAATGACTGTGTAACTTAATTCATAATAAAGATAAGGTATAAATCAAACTCTTAGATACTATTTTAAGTATTCTACTATTTTATGCAATTGGTTTTATCTCAGCAGACACTGGAAGAAGCTTTAGCTCTAACATTAATGAACAAAACCATTAATGTTAAAAGTAATTCTCTATATAATGGAACTAAAAAGCCCCTCTGTGTGTCACTAAAGGAAGAAATCATTGGAAGAGTTTGATGTTATTCCCTAGGAAACATTGTGTTTCAGACAGATGCATTGTTTTTTTAGAAAGGGACAGATGCACTAAAAAAAAAAGGAACAACAACAAATCAGCAAACATTTACAAAAAGGAAAGAAAATTTGGAGTATTTTTAAGTGATTTGATTAACAGTTTCCACTACACTGATATTACTTGATAAACAGCATTGTGTGTGTGGGGGGGGGCGAGGAAGGCACAGAGAGATACTTATATACATGTCAAATTTTAAATTGTATATGAATTCATGTTATCTACTGTTTTTAAATCTTTTTATAAATATCACCCTAGAAGTTACATGTGAATAGAATTTCCCCACTCGTTCAAGGAGTGCTATATTCAGAAAAATAATTGCCTTAATTCTTCTCCTGAAAAATTTGATAATTTAACCTATAGAAAGGCAAATCATGCCCTAGAACAGTGGTTGGCAAAGGCAAACTCATTAGTCAACAGAGCCAAATATCAACAGTACAACGACTGAAATTTCTTTTGAGAGCCAAATTTTTTAAACTTAAACTTCTTCTAATGCCACTTCTTCAAAATAGACTTGCCCAGGCCGTGGTCTTTTGTAGAAGAGCCACACTCAAGGGGCCAAAGAGCCGCATGTGGCTCACGAGCTGCAGTTTGCCGACCACGGCCCTAGAGAGACACTGGAAATGCAGTCTGAGACCACTTAAGTTATAAATATGTAACTGTATTGTTGGGTAGTGCTCTAACCTGAATTGTGCCCACACCCCAATTTCATAGGTTAAAATTCTAACTCTTACTACCTAAGGATATAACAAAAGCCAATCTAGGTCATTTAGCCCCAGCCATAGATAGCTACAAAGGCTTTACCTGTTGGGCTTCACAAGAGAAATCTCTTCAGACAACAGACATAGTCCTTAGCCAATTTGTTCTCTGAAGGGGGTTGCAGGAAAGAATCAGGCTCCACCCTGAGCAGCCATGCTCATAGGCATATCTGCATTCCTAACTCAGGTGCCTTTTTGGAGACTTCTTTGTCAGGGACCCTCAGTAGAGGGACCCACTGGCACCTCCATCAAGACCTTCTTATGGAGGAGAATGAGAAACCTGAAGACACTTTTTTTTTTGGTATTCTGTCCCAGTACTTTTAGACTCCTAGACTTTCCCAAGAGGAAATCACTGGGGGAAACACACACACACACACACACACACACACAAAAAACAAAAAAAAACAAAAATCAAAACAAACAAACAAACAAAAAAAAACAACCCACAAAAAGTATTGCTTGTGACCAATGCTCTGTGGATATTAAATATGTTAGATAAGTGGAGGTGGTGTGAAAGTCCATTCCCACAATCTGATTTGCGAGATCTGTGTCATACAAATTCATTCCTAATTAATCATCTGATACATAGACACCCAATGATTCTAGAAGAAATGTTCTGCAAGAAGTCTGAAACCTGGGACGATGTGGCGACAAAGTCAATCCATTCTAAATAATAGATCAGGGAAAGTCCACTGCAGTAGTACTTTGGTACAACAACTTGGTTTCTGTCTCTGGAACAACACACCTAATTCTCCACTTCAGTTCAGACTTTACAAGGGGAATAGAGAAAAAATGCTCTTTTTTTGGTTCCTCGGATGGATCGTTGTTTCAGACTAGTATATGAAACCTTATACTGCTTATACTAGTGTATTACATTTATTTTATTTAAATTTAATGGCAAAACATAAAGATAGAGAACATGCTACATTCTTTAATATATACAGTAAAAATTAAAAAATTAGCAACAATATTTGGGGAAAAATCTTATTGGAAGAATATGAAATAAAATGCATTATGATTGTCCAGCTAGTGTGCCTCCGTGGTTGAGCATACACCTATAAACCAAGAGGTCATTGTTCAATTTCCAGTCAGGGCACATGACCTGGCTGTGGGCTTGATCCCCAGTAGGGGCCATGCAGGAGGCAGCCAATCAATGATTCTCTGTCATCATTGCTGCCTCTCTCTCTCTCTCTCTCTCTCTCTCTCTCTCTCTCTCTCTCTCTCTCTCTTTCTTTCTGAAATCAATAAAATATAATTTTTAAAATGCATTATGATTATAGTTATTTTAGTAAATCACTATTATACTAATTATAGGATTGGATATATTCATTCTTAGTAATAACATAAACTTTTGTCTTTAACTTTGGCCCAGAAATTTCATACAGTGGATTATAATTTCATAAGCCCACACTGATCTATAAAGCTCAAGAGAATAATGAATACTAATATATGAATATTGGTAAATTTGCCCTGGGTTGTCTCAGGGAACTCCAAAATTGAATAGAGAGACATTTAACAAAATTTCAGTATGCTAAAAGCATGGTGAAACTTTAAGAGCACAAATATTTGTATATTGTATTCCAAATGTCACTTAATGCAAATTGCAATGGCAATATCAACAGAGAATACACGGTAATGTCTTCAAAACAGCAAAATACCTGCAAATCGGGGTCAACCCTATTGAGTCTTTAACAAGTATCATAATGTCCTTGAAAAGTTACTACAAAAAGAATACCACTGAAACATTCACTTAGAATAAACCTAAAATCAAAGAACCTGCCATCAAACTATTGAATATAAGAAAATATATCTAAGTGTTTTATACAAATATAAGTGTTTTTATTTGTCATCCCCATGAGGTACAGATACAAAAGCAATTATATTTATGAGGAGAAAAATAAATTTAAAGAGTGATTAAAAATAAAAAAAGACATTAAAATGAGAAACACTGAGAGGTGTATTTTGTTCTACAAAAAGTATCTACATGATTTGCTTTTTTCCTTATATCAATTTTTATATGCTTGAGTTAGAACAGTAATGTAAGCTTTTAAGTAAATTTAGAAAATAAAAGGAGGCAATAATTATGATTCACTAACAAAATCAACCCCTATGCTTGTATATTTTTAGTTTCTGAATTCAGCTCTTTTTGTGAGTGTAAACTTTTCATACCATTGTACTTACAAATAATACTTTATCTAGGTTTTTCCTGTAATATTATGTTAAAACTTTTCACACTATAACTGTATTAAAAATACAAAATTTTAAATTACATTTAATGTTTATTATCATGCTATAATTTTCTTCATCGTGGTCATATAGCTAAGTAATCTTTTATGCAAACCTTTGACTCTAGGCCTATGATTAGTTTTGGTAGAGTGTCAGAAGCCATTTAATATTTATTAGAATGTATGTAATACTATAATGAATATTTTACTTTTATTATAGTTTACATTTTATTCTTTTAAGATATCTTAAGGCATTTCAGGGTTAATGTGATGAAGAATCAATCTTCTTAACTCTAGTAGGAAATTGAAGCAAATAAAGAGTAATATTCCCCTCACTGGTTTGGCTCAGTGGATAGAGCATTGGCCTGCAGACTGAAGGGGCCCAGGTTCGATTCCAGTCAAAGGCATGTACCTTGGTTGCGGGCACATCCCCAGTGGGAGGTGTGCAGGAGGCAGCTGATCGATGTTTCTTTCCCATCGATGTTTCTGGCTCTCTGTCCCTCTCCCTTCCTCTCTGTAAAAAAATCAATAAAATATAATTTAAAAAAAGAGTAATCCTACATAATAAAAAGGTAATATGTAAATTACCATCACTCCGCTACACCCACGATTGGGCCAGCGGGAGACACAAGGGGCGGGACTCGGGGTGGCTGGGGTGGTGATTGGGCCGGCAGGACGCTGAGCTCGCGTTGCCAGCGGCAGCGCTATGGCTGTGCTGCAGCACAGACGGGCCTCTGGGGCAGCGAGCCGGCGTTTTGGAGGTTTGGAGGCGGCGCGGGTGGGCGGGCAGCGCGGCTCCCGGGGGAGGAGTCTGGCGGCAGTTGGGCTGCAGGAGCGCGTGGCGGTGTCCTGGTGTCCACAGAGGACACGGGTTTCCACGAAGGCAGAGGAGGCAGCGGCGGCCCCAGCCTTCCTGGGCGGGAGGCAAAGGCAAGACCCCGGCCTGGGCTCAGGCAGCAGGAGGACCACGCCCCCGCCCCGCCTCGCTCTAGGGGCCCAGGGACTTCAGAGCTGCCGGCCACACCAGTCCGACCAGCGGACAGACAGCCTACACGTGCATGATTAAATCATGCACTGGGCCTCTAGTATGTAAATAAGACCTTAATTTCCACTTTAAAAGTAAAAAAAAAAACAACAAAAGTGGTAAGAGCCATAAGCCTGTACTATCTGGGGAAAGATAAATTTGATAATTTATTTTAGGTCTTGAGATCTTAAAGCTGGCTTTTCATTCTGCTCCCTTCATCCAGCTATAGGGGAAAGGATGGAACAAAGGTGTCTGTCTTAGCCTGCCCAAAAGACAACAGTCCTAATCAGATAAGTTTAATACATGGAAATGAGAGGAAAACAAAGACGATGCATACAGAATTGTTATTGTAAGTCACAAAACCCTCATTCACTAGTGAGAGATCACCTAACAAAACTTCTTAAGTGATGACAACTCAGCCAAAATTCCTCTCTCATGGTTAAATAACTAAATGATCTTGAAAGATGCTCCAGAAGAGTTCCTTAGTTTTTGTCTTCATTGGATAAATCTGACTCACAAAAGAAGTGGCAAAGAACTTTTTGCCCAGCTGATTTTTGATATTTTAACAAAATAAAAATATATCCAGCTCAAGTATTTTTTTCAGTGTATCTTCAGCAATTTTTTTCTAATGTATCTTAAGCATAACTAGTAATTTATTTTAAACTGTGTTTTAAAGGTTAGTTGTGAATCTGCATCATTTTTGCTTATGTTGTAGTAATTATTTGCATTTAGTGAATTAGCATGCCAATTTTTGTTCTGCAATTTGAACTCAGTGCTGCCCTTCAACCCCCAGTGTAAGAACTCTTGAAAATAAACTGTTCTTGATATTTGCTTCTCATAAGTTTGCCTCAGAAATATTAGCTAATATTTGCTTCCACTGAGATTTCACTCATTTACTTCTGTTGGAAGATAAACTGATAAATTAATTTTTTTAAAAATATGTATTTGAGTAAAATTCGATTCTAATCAGGAAGCACAAAATGAGGAGTGGTTTGGAGCCCCCCACCTTGAACAGGATCTCAGGGAGAGCCTTTTATAGAGAAAACATGGAAGTAAAGCCAGGGAATTACTAATGGGCTTTCCATTAAAGCCTACTTGGATATTTGTGATTGGCTGTACTTAGGTTTTGATTTGTTGACCTTGAGGCATTTCAGGTTTAGATTTTGGTTTGCTTACATAAGCTGCTACAGCATTAGAGACACCTCAGTCTAATCACCTCCTTATTTAATTAATTTAACATTTATTTCTGATGAAATGCCTTCTTCAGAGACTCTACAGTGAAAGGCTTTAAACAGATTTTCAGAGAAAAAAAATATTACTTTTAATTATTTCCCAGAATGACAAATCTTCAAATTGGAGTGCTTTTGACCCTAAGGATATATGAAGAATTTAAAAGGAATATTTAAGCACCAATAATTTATAAGACAATAATTTATTCTTCACTAGAATTGATTTGTTTGAAAATGTAACTATGAGGAAGATGTCACTGAGATTCTATATTCTAATTTGTTTCTTGTTTGTTTATTTCACAATCACCCTTCTCTCACTTTACAAAAATGAGGCATATCCTTCACTCATCCCAAAATGTTTAAAGGGGCAGTTTTTTCAGTGGTGAGACATTTGTGAGTGCTAAAAATGATACAATTCAAAAGATCTGTGTCCAAAAAAGTTTACTTTAACAAGGCAGCACTCCATCTGATTAAAAAAAAAAAAAATCGCACAAAAAACCTTTCTCCAGTCCTGTTGGCGTGGCTCAGTGGTTGAGCGCTAACCTATGAACCAGGAGGTCACTGTTCATTTCTCCATCAGGGCATATGCCTGGGTTGCTGCCTGGATCCCCAGTGGGGATGTGCAGAAGTTGGCTGATCAGTGATCCTCTCTCATCATTGATGTTTTTCTACCTCTCCCTCTCCCTTCCTTTCTGAAATTAATTAAAACATATTTTAAAAAAATAAAATATTTATACAGCAGTTCTCTTTAAAATGATATTTTAAAATAGATAAAATTATATCTATTGCTTCTATTTGTACTTTAGTTGAAAAAATTTAGATGTCAATTTTAAAAATGGGGAGAAGTACACAATTATATTTAAAAACTAATTTTACAGAAATAGGAGTTTTAGAAAAGTTTAGTATACTACTGTCACTGAGTAAACGATTTCCAATTGAATAAATTCATTTTGATAATAAGAACAACCAGTATTTGGATGATCTTTATTTTTAATTTTCCAGAGCAACTATAACAGCAAAAGTATAGAACAAATACATCTTAGATCCTGATCCTCCATGTTAAAGATAAAATGACAAGAATGTTTTACTGGCATTTCTTAATGCATTCAGAAATAAAACTATGACAACAGTGTATCTATACCAATATTCAAAGGACCACAATAAATTACCATGTTGTACAGTTAAAAGAGATTACTCATAGTTCAATGTCTCAAGATTGCAGTTCTTTTATCTAGAATTAAAACAAGACTATATACATTATTATAGGTCAATTTAAGAAAAGAAAAACATGTGTGGATAGTTTATGAAAAGGTGATTAGATAACTATCTATATATAATCTACTAGGTTTTAATGACATCTGCATTTTGTAACAAAGCTGCTATTGCTATGACATGTTTAGACCAGTTGGATCAGCTATTTCCCTTGTTTATCCTCACCAAAAGAAGTAGCCCTATTATTGCTCGTCCCACATTCAGTTCTTATAAGTATATCTCTAGTGACACATGATCTCGCTCATCTAGGGGAAATGATGAACAACATAGACTGATGAACAAGAACAGAACCAGAAACAAGGAGGCATCGATCGGACTATCGGGCCTCAGAGGGAGGATAGGGGAGGGTGGGGGGAGGGGGGAGAGATCAACCAAAGGACTTGTGTGCATGCATATGAGCCTAACCAATGGTTAAGTTCAACAGGGGGTTGGGGCATCCATGGGGAAGGGTGTGGGATGGGAATGGGGGGATGAGGACAAATATGTGACACCTTAATCAATAAAGAAATTAAAAAAAAAAAAAAGAAGTAGCGCTAGGTTTAAAGAAAAGGTCTGACAAATTGAAAGTGCCAAGGAGATAATAGATCATTCAAATATTATCATGATATGATTACTAATATAAAATTAAGTACTTTGCAATGATTATTATTTAACAAATTTTTACTATTTTAAAAAAAAGAAGGAAGAGGAAGAAGAGACAGAAAGGGAAGGAGGAAGGGAATAAGGAAATAAAGAGCAAGGGAGGAATGTATTTCTTACTATGAACTGAACTGTGTGTCCTCTAAGTTTATGTATTGAAGCCCTAATTCAATGTGATGTGATGGTATTTGGAGACAGAGCCTTTGGGAGATAAGGATGTTTAGATGAGGTCATAATCATAGGTCCCTCATGATGGAGTTAGTGTCCTGATAAAATGAGTCACCAGAATCTATCTATCATCTATCTATCTATCTATCTATCTATCTATCTATCTATCTATCTATCTATCATCTATCTATCTATTATCTATCTATCTATCTATCTATCATCTATCTATCTATCTATCTATCTATCTATCTATTTATCATCTATCAGCTATCTATCTATCTATCATCTCTCTCCCTCTCCTCTCCCATGTGAAGACACAGATTGAAGGCAGACTTTTGTAAGCCAAAAACAGAGCTGGCTTGCCTGAATTTAATACAGATTTGCTACCTCCAAATGATGAGAAAAGAAATTTCTGTTGTTTAGATGCCCAGCCTATCATATTTCATTATGGCAGTTCAAAATAAGACACTCCTTAAATAGTGGTTTAAATAACTAAAAAAATAATTGAATTTTGAGGCATTGGCTTTTAGAGGCAAGAGAGTTTCCTTCCATTTTATTTCTTAAATAATGAACATAATATTAACAGGCAATAAAAATAGCCCTCAAAGCATTCCCCAAAATCTCATTTTAAAAAGCTTATTATAGAAAAATAATAATGAGCTTTAGTGAAAATGGAGTAATTAAAGTTAATAGGCATAAAGAAAATGCATAATAACTGCAGATAGAATTGAGATGAGGATTTGATATGGAGAAAGCAAAAATACATTCTTTACAGTGCTTTGTGTTGTAAATCTATTCATCACATGTAAAAATGTTTAGTTATTCTCACCACTTCTAATCATAATTAAATAAAAAATCTTCGTATGTTCAAGAAGAAAAAATAAATTAAGAAAAAGAAAATGTTTTGTATTCACAAATGATTAAATTTAAAAATAGAAAATGTAAAACAAATCTATAATTTTAGCAGAATTGTTAAATGACTTATAGAATTACACAATAATAAAATCCATATTCTCATCAAATGAATATGGAACACTTATAAAAATTAAGCACATAACTACTAAAGTGTTTATTATTTTTTATCTTTATATTTGAACATATCCTATGATCCAGAAATAATTCTACTGAGATTATATATATATATATATATATATATATATATATATATAGAGAGAGAGAGAGAGAGAGAGTATATATATAAGTAACTATATATATATATATATATTTATGTGCACTAGAACCTGGAAATATATACATATATTTATAATGTGTGTATGTATATAACAATATTATTAATAATAAAATATAGTAAATCCAGGCTAGAAACTGAAATATCTAGCAGTGATAGAGTGAACAAAGAAAATGTGGTGTATTTATAAAATTAAATAGAATACAGCCATTAAATCAATGATGTGCAGCTCCATATAACACCCTGCATGAATCTGGAATATATGCTGTTCTGCAGAAGAAGCCAGATGTGTCCAGAAAATCTTTATTAAGATCACTAATTATATTATGCCCCTAGATTTGATTATCACTGTTCCAAGTGAAGAAATAGGAGAACATGAACTCATGTCTGGAAAGAAAAATAGAGAAAAGAAAAATATTTAGAAGCTGTTGAATATAGTGACCTTATTTGCCTCTTATTTGCCTTTGTTTTGAAGTCTATTTTGTCTGATATAAATACAGCTACCCCAGCTTTTTTCTTCCTTTCCATTTGCATAGAATAGCTTTTATTTTTTTCCATCCCTTCACTCTCAATCTGTGTGTATCTTTTGTTCTGAGGTGGGTCTCTTACAGAGAGTTGAGTCACCAAATTTAGGGTTTGATTGGATCTATAAATTAATGAAAGGTATGAAACATCAAACAACTATCAGATTCAGGCTAAGTAGATAATCAGTAGTAGAAATTGCAGATATAAGAAATAAAAGAGGATGCTGAAACAAAAGGAATGGACATAGCTCATTCTCCCTTATTCAAGTAAGCTAACTGTTTTAACAACCAACCTCCAAATCTCTGTATCTCAACATCATGCAATAGTTACTGCTGGTTTATTAACAGTCTAGTGTTCAAAGACCAGCCTTCCTGCTTTGCACAGAATGGAAAGGTTTGCAGAATGCAGTTTTAGATTTTTGGTCCTAAAACTACGGAAACCCCAGGCAAACTGGGAAAACCGTGGTCACCCTAATTTCACCGGAATATTATGAAACCAGGATTTCTTTCTGCAACTCCACCATTTTTTAAACTATTTGTGAGTCTTCTGGAACCTCTATGGTTGACCAGTTGGTGAACATAGACAGCTTAAAATAGTAGTTTAAAAGATGTTTTTTAAGGTAGTCCTGTAAGGGGCATACACGTTCCTACATTCTATTGGTCAAAACTCAGCCATGCTACCATGACTGGTAGCAAGGATGCTGAGATATATAGTCTGGGAATGATAACTAAAATAATATAATAAATTGTATACTAATGAGCCAAACTTTTAGGACTAAAAATATTTCTTTTCTTTAAAAATGAGGAGGTCATTAGGAACTTTAAGGAAAGCAGTTCAAATAAACTGGAAAATGTAGAAGCCAGAATACAGTTTTGAAAAATCATTAGGAGATTGAGGTAGAGGTCTATTTTTCCAAAAACTTTGCTATGAAAAAAAAAAGAGAGAGAGAGAGTCATATGCCATAAAATTTAAAGAGGCACAGTGCCAAATGGAATGCTGCTTTTAATTTATAGATTTTAACTTCAAAATGGAAGAAACTTTGTTTATGTGCTACTACAAGGCAGCCAATATAAACAAGGCAAATAAAGAAACATGAAATAATGGATAGATCAAGTACCCAGAGGATACTGAAAGTGATAGGATTTTGAACAAAGATCAACACATTCATCTTAAAAAAGAAAACAGAAACATCTATCTAGACAATGGGAACAAGCAAGAATATTTGTAGACTCAATTTGTCAGGAGAGCACCACATATCACTTCAACTGTCAACACAAAAGTATAAGTTACTCAGAATACTCCATTGTTTTTTCTATGAAAAGTACATGATGTCAAATAAAATTTGAAAAAACTGTACAGAACTCAGGTATGAGAGATGTTACCACGAAACTATTATCAAAATTGTTTTTTATCTTGATTTCTTAGTAATTACTTGACTCAGAATAAGATCCCGGCTTAAAGAATATTATATAGTAAAAGATAATCATTATTTATAAAGTAATCTTACAAGTAATTTTACTTTACAGAACAGAAATATTTTTTAACCGAGGAAGAAGACTTTTAGCAATGAATATCAGAATATGTACTTGACACTGGAAATTTTCCATATCATTACTCAAAACCAATGAAGAATTAATTATATTCCATCAGTACTGATAAAGCAGTTAGGTAGCAGAAGAAGAATAAATGCAAACACAACAGCTTGAAACATTGGTTTTTGTAGATGCAGTCTAAAGGCACTTGGATCTTTATTATAGCTGTCACATTTTATCTAAATGTAAATTTTTGATATCAGATGCTGATATGCTGATGTTTCTGAATTACAGTTACTGATAAATAAGTATTTACATATGTAATATAGGAAAGAGAAATACCCAATATGATCTAAATTGAATCCATATTGTCATAATGGAGAAAAAATAAGAGATGTATGTTAAAATATTTTACATTTTTGAGAATGACTAATAAATTAGTATTTGAAATGTATCTTCTTCTCTAATTCAATTTTTATAAATTTGTTTTAGAATACTTGTTAGTTGCAAATTGCTCAAGCCAGGGTATTAAATACATGACTGTAATGATCTCTTCAAAATGATTTCAAAGTCCAGAGAAATACAATTGAAAGCAGCACAATGAAGATGTCAGATTGGCTAAGCCTTTTTGTTGTTGTTAATTCTGCTGTGAGGCTATTGACCAAAAGGAATACATAGGAAGTCAAGTGTTACTCTTAAATTTAATTTTAATAATAGAAGCCAGATACCAATTTTCTCAATTTATATACAAGGGTGGGGAAAATTGGGTTTATAGTTGTGAATAGCCTAAACACAGTTTAATCTTATATTACTATTTATTAATTATTTTATTACTTATTTGTATTATAACTATAAACCTACTTTTTCCTGCACCTGTATATTGAGTACATTATCAAATAAATAACATTTTGTTAATCATGATGATATTAATAAATATAGTGTATATATAATGCTAGACAGGTTTTTATGTTTGTTTATTTATTTATTTTTTAGAGAGAGAGTAAGGAAGAGGGATAGAAATAGAAACATCAATGATAGAGAAACATCATTGATTAGATGCCTCCTGCATACCCCACACTGGGGATCAAGCCTGCAACCCAGGTATATGCCCTGACCGGAAATCGCACCTGTGACCTGTTGGTTCCTGGGTTAACACTCAACCACTGAGCCACATTGACCAGGCAATACTAGAGAAGTTTGATAGAAAACTTTTAGAATTACTGTATTGACACATACTTTGAAATACACACACACACACACACACACACACACACACACACACACACACATATATATATATATATATATATATATATATTTCTAACACTGGGAGTTTATATTCAACTATAGAATAATCTACACTAATAAAAGAGAAACATGCAAATTGACCATCCCTCCGCTACGCCCACCAGCCAATCAGAGCAAGTATGCAAATTAACCCAACAAAGATGGTGGTTAATTTGCATACACAGGTGCAGAGCAAAGACTGAAGACAGCGTAGAAGGAAGAGGGAGGGAAAGAGGGGCGGCAGTGGGCTTCGCTCCCTTCTCTGCTTTGCTCTGGCCGCAGGAAGCCCTATTCTTACAGGAATAGGCCCAAGAAAGCCCTATTCTTGCAGGAATCTTCCTGCAACAGGCCTCTAGTTAAGATATATTTACAAATGCGCTTACATCTAAAAAACATAGGCAGGCAAATCACTAATTCAATAACATATTTCAGTTTCTAATTCAGTAAAGTCAGGAATTCAAGCAAACTTCTAAAATGTTGGTAGTCCAATCAATGCATGTACAAAAGATCAGATATGAGAGTAATGAACTTTCAGAAATTGGATTGACACTTCGAATGAATAGGTGCAATTGCTTTATAATGCTGTTGTAGCATCTCTTAGTAAAAGAATCCAGAATTCTGAAAAGGAACCTGACTAAATTGCCCCCACCCCCCAAATTAAATTAGATAATAAAATATGCTCAGTAATTTTATTTCCCATGGTCACCAGCAAATGAATAAAAATAGACATCACTTAACACTCATAATAATATTCATAATGTATAAGGAGTGCTTAAAATTTCAAAGAAATATTTTCATAGACAACTTACTACTTGACATAGTAATAAATAAACACCAATTTATGTATCATTACTATGTTAGTTAATATATATATTCATATATATTGCATATATGAGAGAGATAAATTTATTTCAAGGAATTGGCTCACATGACTGTAGAACCTGTGAAGTACAAATTCTGCAGAGAAGCTGCCGGCTGGAGCCTTGGGGAAAAGTTAATATTCCACCTGTTTGAAGACAGTGTGGACATAGAATTTCTTCTTTCTTTTTATTTCTTCTTTCTTAGGGAACTTCAATCTCTTCTTTTTTTTTTTTTTTTAAAGTTGTTGACTGATTAGATGAGACTTACATTATAAAGGATATTCTAAAGGATATTCTGTTTTACACAAAGCGTAGTAATTTAAATGCTAGTCTCACCTAAAACAATACCTTCACAGAAACATCCTGAATGGCATTTCCCCAAATATCTAGCCATGCTGACGCATAAAATTAACCATCACAGTTATTAATTCAAACTATGGCTATTTATGTTTAGTAAAGATGGTGTTACCTTATTTTATTATTATTTTTTATGGTTACCCAACTGGGAAACAGATTAAAGTAAGATATTAACTGCTTAAGGTATTTTAAAGATATTTTAGATTAAAAAGCATCAGAGAAATAATATTGAATTTATGAATTATTTATGAATTATTTTCTTAGGTTATTATTTACTTGTATTTAACTTACTGTCTACTACAATCAGCTAAACATAGGAAATAATCATCACCATCGTAAATATTTGATCAACAGTGAAATATATAGAAATAGGTATATAATAAATAACATTTACTTAAGTTCAGTAGCTATTTACATTATTTAGTATTTTTGTTCGAAGAGCGTCTGTAGCTATAATTTTTAAATAAAATTATGTGGGATAATTATGCATTAATCTCCTTTAATATCTAGCTCATATAGGTTTTAAATGACTGACTCATAAACAAAATAAAGGATATATACTTTTGATGTTATTTTAAAATGTTATTAAATAATAGCATATATTTCTTAACTATATTCAAAAGGTTTTGTAATCATATTGATTTCTTCCTATTTTTTATGAATATTAACCTTAAATGACAATAATAATTTGAATAAAGACAATTTAGATTTTTTTTCATTTTTACACTATAATTGTTTCTATTAAATATATATGTAAATAATGTATACAAAACTATGCTAATTTATACAAAATTATATGTTCACTAACAATTTAATAAAAAGTTTCTTGATGGACTCAGAGTGAAATTATTTTATCATAACTATAAACATTGATTGGCAATGGAATAGTCCTATTCAAACCTGCGTATGCACAATGTTCTACTAAATAATGGAAAGGTCAGTATTATAGTAGGTAGGCACCAATATGTTGACCTGTTGCATGAGTGGTTAAACACGTTGTGAAGGATTTTTGCTAAAAGCAGGTTAATAATTGAACTTCCAACACCAGATGACTGATGTAAAGTTAGATTTTAACATTATGAATAAATGCCTATAACCAGATTTTAAAAATATAATCACATATTTTAAGAGAGCATGTATCACCACATATTAAAGGAAATGAAATGCTTGTTACCTATATACCCTTAATATCCAGCACAATGCAAAGTACTTAATGAACGACTGTTGGACTCATCTATTGACTAATTACTAATGGATAGATAGAAGGGTGGGTAGATGGATGCATGAATGGATGATAAGATTATTTCAAGTACCAGTTCCACCTTATTAACAAGTGGACACTGAATGAACACCTATCATCTTTTTAAACAACCTACAGGTTTTTGGAGCAATGACAAGAACAACAGGAGTCAATAGTCTTGAGTCTGTATTAAACAGAAGTTCTCTTGCTTAGGGAAATACACTTTTTAATTATACATTATATTTGCCTGGCTAACTTTGATGGAGAACTGGTACTTGTGGATCAATCAGAAATTTGAAAAAAGATTTAGATTGTAGTGCTCCAGTGACAGCCTCGGTGAAAATTAGTAGGCAGATGACTTAGAAGGACATGGTAACTCTCATAAAAAATCTACTACACTTTGTTAACAGGATCTCCAGCTTGCCAGGAATGCAGTGCATTTATGATGGTGCTGCTAAGACTGCAGGGAGTACATCAATGATTCAGGGTGGGGAGAGACATTCATTTTTTTTTTTACAATGCAAAGGAGATTATTCAGGAATAAAAGTGATCAGAATGCATTAATATGTTTCTCCATTTAAAGTGAATAATTTATTCCTTCCTCCCATTAGGCTAAAGCACAAGCCTTAGGATAAGACTAACAGTTAACAGATCTAGCTTTATTTTCTAAATTGTAGATTTGTTTAAAAATAGAAACTATAGTGATGTATGATATAATGAATAATTTGTTAATTGAAAGAATATTTAAAGTTTAATTATTAAATCATTTTTCTCTGGTAATAGTGAATAAACCAGTGAACTGTTCAGATGCATATTCTTTCATTTTAGATGGTTGCACATGTATTCATAAATATGATAAAATCAGCTTTGTCTTATTTTTCCAGCTGATCCCCTTTCAATCTTAAATTTAAAACATTGCACTAGAGAGTAAGGATGAATATATTTGGTGTGCATGGAAAGGAGGATTCCTGTGTAGCTAATAAATATTCACAGAGAAATTCAAAAACTGTAAATTGAGTATCTACTATGTGCCATGAATTGTTTTCCTTGCTGGGACTTGGGCAATGAACAAGATCCTGAATTTACATTCTCCTCTATGAAGACAGATAAGTGTAAAGAAAACTCTTCTTCTTCTTCTTCTTCTTCTTCTTCTTCTTCTTCTTCTTCTTCTTCTTCTTCTTCTTCTTCTTCTTCTCTTTCTTCTTCTTCTTCTTCTCTTTCTTCTTCTTCTTCTTCTTCTTCTTCTTCTTCTTCTTCTTCTTCTTCTTCTTCTTCTTCTTCTTCTTCTTCTTCTTCTTCTTCTCCTCCTCCTCCTCCTCCTCCTCCTCCTCCTCCTCCTCCTCCTGCTCCTCCTCCTCCTTATTCTCCTTTTCCTTCTCCTTTTCCTTCTCCTTCTCTCCCTCTCTCCCTCCCTCCCCACCCCCTTGATTCTGCCTGAGACACAAATTAGAAATATAGTATTGCTAAGGGGTCACATGGAAGGAGGTGAGTAATGCTGGTAGACCTAGTCAAGGTCATCCCAGCCGGCCTATAGTATATAAGAAAGTCCAGTCTAGATCAGTAGAACTACCTAACCGAGGGTCAGAAACAGAAACATGTGAGTGAGCCCAGTCAGGATCAAGGCAGATCCAACTTATCATATTTCTTGTGAGCAATAATGAGTGTTTAATGTTTAAATCCCTGCATGTGTACACATGTGTAGGCATATACACATGCAAATATGTGTTTCTGTATCATATCAGTCTTAGCAAATGTGGGTTGTTTCCCTGGGACATCTCCCTGATAAGGGAGATTTATTTTCTCACACGCAGGCCATTCAAAGCGGTGATTTAGGTGAATGTAGCATTTATCTCCCCTCTAAACAAACACAGTACACTAAAAATTCAGCTAACCATAGAGCACAGTGTCCCTAGAAGTCATACATCCAGGTACTATGGAGTTGAGGAACTCATCCTAATGCTGCTTGAGAGATTATCCTTAGAAACATGAGATACTTGGGCCCTGGCCAGGTTAGGAATCAAATTCTGAATTCAGTTTGTGAGTTAGATTCCCCCATCAGTGCACATACAAAAATCAGCCAATGGATGCATCAATAAATAAAACAAGTTGATATTTCTCTCTCTCTAAATAAATACAAATTTAAAGATAAATAAAAATGAAAAAGAAAGAAAGATGAAGGATTTGGGACAGAATGCACCTGACCCTTTACCAAGTCAGGGTCCTGGCCTGCTAGTTGTGGTCACTCAGCCCTTCTCATTTTTATAGGTTTCTCAACTTGAGAAGCCATTGTTTAGAGCGGCTCAGAGAGCTTCTGGGATTCCTACTCAAAAATGAGAACTCTGCCCAGTGCACACCTTCCTGTAAAACTTGAGGACCACACTATTAGACAAACACCCTGAATCTTAGGCGAATACCTGTATGTACATGCCATATATGCTATCGTCTGTCAGTTACATTCTAGTAAGTTTCTGACTTGTATTCTTCCCCACCCTTCATTTAATTATATATTCAGCTGTAACATAACCTATCTTTTAGGATAATATCAGAATTTGATTCCTAATTAATAATTATGTTCTAACCATTCAAATTAATAATTATGTTGCAAACTATAATCTTTATGATTGCTAAATTAACAGAATTGTCTCTAGATAATACAGGGTGGGAGCAAGAGTAGTTTTACAGTTGTGAGTACACAAAGCTCTGTTTATTCCTGTATTATTATATATAAATTATTCTATTATTTTCCATATAAACAACTGTAAACCTACTTTTGCCCCACCCTGTATTGTACCTCGTATGATTTTTTTTTCCCCTGTTAGGATTACCCTTTGAAATCCCATTTTTATATTTTAATACAAGTTGACTAGCCCATATATCATAGCATGGTCACCATAAAGTTACTTCTAATTTTGTCTATTGCATTCCTAGGACCTTTTATTATTCTATGTATACATTAATTTATGTAAATAATATATTTTTTATTTTCAGATTTTTATTTCAGTGGAAAACTGCAAAGTGTTACTTTACTTGCAAGCTAACATGTTAGCCTCTCTCTCATTCACGGGTCCTGGCCAAGACATGATACTCCTAGGACAGAGACGAAGGGCTTCATTGTTTATGTCAATAGCTATAGACGGCCCCTGCATTGTTTCATGCCAATTCCCAAGCCCCAGTCCCAACTGGAGATGTGGAGAGGGCAGGTGACACGAACACACTGAATGAATTTTGTTACAGGAATGCTGCAGTTGGAAAGCCCAACTCAAGCTTCTCCAAAAGAAAAGCTAGCATTACCTGTGTTTACAATAAATATAAAAATGCAAAAGTACCGTGGAATTGGCTATCAACCTGAAATTACAAGAGTTAGTAATACTTTTTCAAATGCAGATGATCAGGTTACAACATCTACAAGTAAAAATTGTATTTTGTGGGAAAAATACAAGTAAAACAGAAACAAACAAAAAATATGGGTTTTGTATTGAAAGAAGAAAATATAGGTACAATGAAGATAATTATTACATTAATATATATGCATTCAAGTTCAAGAGAGCAACTGAATAATAGAACTACATATTTGTATACTATAAGGTTTAGAATAGGTTTGCTACATCCCCAACTGAGGGTTTAATAACTTTTTCAATTCTTATTTTTCTTATCCTTATCAATGTAATTTTAAATGAATTCTTTCTCTGAATTATGCCCTTAGACATGTGGAGTCTGGTGCTAATGCTGGGTGTTCAATGTCAGAACGATATTGCACTATGAACCGATGGGGGTTGAAATGAAATATCACTTATATGCTGCTGATGACAAATATGTGTCTTTAGCTCAGATTTCTCTCCTGAGTTCTGCCTGTGCTTGTCATTGTCTGCACTTCTCCCTAAAACTGAACTCATCATCTATCTTTCTTTTCACACTTACTCTTTCTCCATTATTTCTATATTAATAAATGGCAAACTATATCCACCCAATTTTTCAAGCCAGACATAATAAACCAATCCTTAGTCCCTTCTCCTTGAACATTTCACTATCCAATCATTTATTTCTCATAACTCTGGAATCTATACATCTCTCCGCATCTTCACTGCCACCAACCTGCTCTAAGTCACCAAGATCTGGATGCCCACACTAGTCTTCAAATGGTTTCTTGTGGTCATCTATTTCAGACTTTTTAGGGATGCCATATTTATCTTCAGATGGCTTCATTTATCTTTAAGATGAATTATATCCTTCTTTATATATGTTATCAGGCTATTCATTTTCTGAATCTCATCCCACACCTCTCATCTCTTGAAATTCTGTGCTTTAGTTAAATTGATTCTCTTTAATTTCCTGTAGTGCTCAGATAAACTCTCACCTCACAAACTCTCCACATACTGTTCTGTCCTCTTCTATTTCCTCTATACCTGGATTAACATATGTTTATTTGAACAATAACTTAACCTTCACACTTTCTAGGGTTCCCACATGTACCTCGAGGCTATTTGAAGTCCACGATCTGTATGTTTCTAACATACTGTGTATATTGCACACTGTTTTAAAATTCATCTAAATGCATTGTTGAATCCATGTCTTTCTGATACAGTAATTTCATTGAGGGCATGAGGGTACTTGCCTAGTTCTCTAAAATCCCCTAAGCACTTAGAAGTCTGTCAGTCACATTTAGACAAACCATTGACTAGCACATCACAATTCGTCTTCCAAGAGTATCTGAAATCCATTAATTTGTCACCCAAAAGTATAATGCTTATTGTGTTCACATATAAATGTATATTTCAACTAAAAATACTTCTTTTGAGGTTTGGCCTTTTTTTATTCTTATTTTGACATCATGGCAAGGTTTCTGGCTTTCTGATTTTGTGCCTATGCTCTGCATACTTGGAAAGCAGGAATAATTTAGAGAATATTTGTCAAATTTCACGCCAGCTTATCAGCAACACTTCAGGTACTTTAAGTGGAAGAGGAGAAACATCCACTGGAATAAAATCAGTGAATTCTTCCACGTACTGCTTCCAGCAGCAGTGAAATCAATTGTATCTAAGAGGAAAAACTGTATGCTAATAACACCTTTTATTCAGGATTCTCAGCTAAGTGGTCAATTTTCACTTTCTACAGCATTATATTAACCCATTCTTAATCTAACTTCTTAAAGCAGAAAATATGTTCACTGTATTATTTATTGAAGATTTATTTCAGATATTATTAGAATTAATATTCATGAAATATTTCACTCCAAAGGCCTCACAGAATCTATGCGATAGATAATAAATCAACACATATTTAGTAAAAACCTACTATGGGCAGGCAAAGTTTTAGTTGATGGATCCATAGCAAAGAACAGATTGGATATAAAAATCCATGCCCTCTTGAAGTTTGCATGGAAAATAGACAATAACAAAATAAATTGCATACTGTATTCAAAGATTATACGGGGTATAGAGAAACATAAAGCCAGCAATGGGTTTCAGGGTGTGGTTGTGACGAAGGCTCTCTCTTTGACAAAACCCTACTCAGGTTCCCCTGAACTCCCTTCTCAACTAGACCCTGACTTTTGGACTCCTGTGTTCATCTCTACATTGCCCAATCTTAGCAAGAATCATGCTAAGTCAGTTTAGCCAGAATCATTGATATGTAATCTGGTTACTCAACCTCCTCCATTCTGCAAGTGGTGTCTGATCACTCTGGCCTGACCTCAGCAAGAAGCCTGTTACGTAGGTTTAGCCAGAATCCCTCTTGATCTCTGATGTATCATCTTAGTAACTTTCCATCCTGCTCCTTGGGCTCCTCACTAGGGCTCTATCCTTAAGAGCATAGAAATGCACAAGTAGGTAAAATATAGTTTTACATTAAGATTTTGAATTTATTTTTAGGAAGGTATTATTTTCAAGGTTAGAGATAGAACATATTTTAACATTAATCTCAACTTATATTTTAAAATTTTTGTGCATATAGTATGTGGACCTATATGTGTTTTCTTGTCTCAGGTTTCAGTCTTGTTCAGAGCAAAAAAAATATGTAGTATGATATAAAAAGTTGATAAAGTTACATTTAAAATAGCCATTATCAAGTCAAGAGCATATGTGTCATTAGTCCCAGCAGACTCATAGGGTTGCCTACGTCAGTCTCCTCTACTAATTACCTGAAGATATGTTAAATGAATAGTTTATGGAAAGTTTAGAGTTAGACATTTTAGATTTCCAAGATAAATGTCCTTTATTCTAAATTAGTTATTAACACAGGATCCTTTTATAAGAGTAAAATATTTGTGTGTGTTTTTCAAGTAAAAGAAATATGGTGATTTCTCTCCCTGGCTGGTTTGGCTCAGTGGAGAGAGTGTCAGCCCTACAGACTGAAGGGTCCTGGGCTTGATTTCTGTCAAGGGCAAGGATCAATTCCTGGTTGCAGGCTCCATCCTGGCTCTGGTCAGGGCACTTATAGGAGGCAACCAATCAATGTGTCTTTTTCACACTGATGTTTCTCTCTCCTTCTGTCCTTTCCCCTCCCTTCCACTCTCTCTAAAAAAATCAATGGAAAAATATCCTCAGGTGAGGATTAACAACAACAAAAAAGAAATATGGTGATTTCTTATTAAAACATACCACTGGTTTTAGTCAGACATATAGTTTATCTGTAATTCTGCTGCGAGTCCAATTCAGTTCCACTCTATACTAGCTCAACCTTTCAAAAGTTTAGAACTACATCTTCATTCAAAAGCACTTAATAATTTCAAGTATTTTGGCAATTAAGATTCTGTATTAAAATTTTAAACCTATATCACATTCACCTGTACTTCAGAGACTACTTATTTATTTCCAGTTGTTGCTAGTGATTGAGGGGTTGAAAAACAAAATTACACGCTATTACTTCAACTCATGACTGCATTTCCCCAGATGTATCAAAGTTGCTGCCAACTCATGTTTCATCATTTCTTTATATTATCACACATCCCACTGGCAGATTATTATTATAGAAAATAATTCTAATAAAGTACATTAATCAAGAAACAATTATGAATTTTTAGAGTGAACATATATTCTTCATCTGCATATTTAATAGAAGTAGAGAGAAGGGGGTGATTTCCAGGGGCTGCAGGTAGGTAGAAATTGGGAAGTTACTTGTCAAAAGGTATAAAGTTTCAGTATTGCAAGATGGATAAGTCTTAGTGGTCTATTATTTAGCATAGAACCTACAATTAATAATACTGTGTTATATTGTGTTGCATAGTTAAATATGTACTAAGAGGGTCTGTCTTATGTTAAGTGCAATGTAAGACAAAAATAATAAATAAAGAAGGTGGGAGGAAACTTGTGAAGGTGGTAAATATGGTTAGAGCATAGATATGGTGATGATTTCATGGGTGCTTTTTCTAAATGCATCATGTTGTGTACATATAAGTGGTATTGTGTAGTACTTGCCCATCTGTGTGTTGTTTATTTCACTTAGTGTAATGTCCTCCAGATTCACCCATGCTGTTGCAAATGACAGAATTTTCTCCTTTTATGGTTAAATAATATTCCATTGTATGTATACACCGTATTATCTTGAATGTTTAGGGGAAAAAAAACTAAACTGTTGATTGAAAAATATGCAAAAGTCATGAACCCACAGATTTACATGCATAAGACAAATGGTATATATGCATATGGACTTGAAAGGGGCTCTTGGAACTTTTAAAGAATGCTCAACACTCATAATAAAAGACATAAAATTAAAACTGTACAAAGATACCATTCCCTCTCATAATGACAAATTTTAAAAAGCTAACAATGCTCTTTACTGCAAGCTATGGATCAACAGGCATTTATGCATAGCCAGTGGGTTTGTAAACTTGTATAACTCCTATGTATAGAATGTGGCAACATCTTAAAAAAAAGAAACCCTACATTTGCATTTACACCTTAAAACCTAGCAATTTTATTTAAAAGAATTTACTTTGAAGTTGTAATTTTAACAATACAAACATATGCAAAGATATCCAGTGTGGTATTATTTACAATAACAAAATATAAGAAACAACCTACAAACACACCCCAGCAAACTAGCTGAAAACTACTGTACATAAAGTAATAAAATATTATAAAGTTGTAAAATAGAATGAAAAGCTTTCATGATATGGAGTAATTTCCAAGACAAATTGTATCTTAGAAATAAATGATATGCAGATTAATGACAGATAGATTTTATTTATATACTAGAGGCCCGGTGCACGAAATTCGTGCACGGAGGGGGTTGTCCCTCAGCCCAGCCTGTACCCTCTCCAATCTGGGACCCCTCGAGGGATGCCCGACTGCCCGTTTAGGCCCGATCCCACTAAACGGGCAGTCGGACATCCCTCTCACAATCCAGGACTGCTGGCTCCCAACTGCTTGCCTGCCTGCCTTCCTGATTGCCCCTAACCGCTTCTGCCTGCCAGCCTGATCACATCCTAACCACTCTGCTGCCAGCCTGTTTGCCCCCAACTTCCCTCCTCTGCCGGCCTGGTTACCCCTAACTGCCCTCTCCTGCAGGGTTGATCACCTCCAGCTGCCCTTCCTTGCAGGCCGGGTGCCTCCCAACTGCCCTATCCTGCTGGCCATCTTGTGGTGGCCATCTTGTGTCCACATGGGGGCAGGATCTTTGACCACATGGGGGCAGCTATATTGTGTGTTGCAGTGATGATCAATCTGCATATTACTCTTTTATTAGATAGGATAGAGGCCTGCTACAGGGGTGGGGGCCAGCTGGTTTGCCCTGAAGGGCATCCCGGATCAGGTGGGGGTATCCTTGGGGTGTGGGGCAGCCTAAGCAAGGGGCCTGTGGTGGTTTGCAGGCGGGCCACGCCCCCTGGAAACCCAAGCAGAGGCCCTGGTATCTGGAATTTATTTTCCTTCTACCATTGAAACTTTGTAGCCTGGAGCAGAGCCAAGCCTGGGGCTCCCTCCGAGGCCGGTAGCCATTTGTGTTGGGGTTATAATTGAAACTTTGTTGCCTTAAGCGGGTGGGCCCGGCCAAGGTGTGCAGAAAGCTTTGCTTCCCCTGTTGCCAGCGGCAACCCTGGCCTGCTCTCTCAAGCTCCATTCTGCCGCCATTTGTTTGAATTTGTTTACCTTCTATAATTGAAACTTTGTAGCTTGAGTGGAGGCTTAGGCCTGACAAGGGCAGGCAGAAAGCTTGGCTTCCTCTGTTACCTAGGAAACCTTGCTCTCTGTGGCTGTAGCCATCTTGGTTTGGGTTAATTTGCATACTCACTCTGATTGGATGGTGGGCGTGGCTTGTGGGTGTGTCGGAGGTATGGTCAATTTGCATATTTGTCTATTATTAGATAGGATTATATATATACTAGAGGCCCAGTGTATGAAATTCATGCATGAGTTGGAGGGATGTCCCTCAACCCAGCCTGCACCCTCTCCAATCTGGGACCCCCTGGGGGATTGGGCTTAAACCGGCAGTTGGACATCCCTCTCACACTCTGGGACTGCTGGCTCCTAACTGCTCACCTGCCTGCCTGCCTGATTGCCCCTAACTGCTTCTGCCTGCCAGCCTGATTGTCCCAACTGTCCTCCACTGCCAGCCTGGGCACGACTATCTTGTGGCAGCCATCTTGTGATGACCTGAGGGCGGCCATCTTGTGATGATGTTGCATGCGATGGCCACATAGGCTTTTTTAGTATAGTTAAATACTAGCATTTGTGAGGAAATGAAAATAAGACATATAAGTATATATGTGATCTTAGTTTAAAAAAAAAAATGAAAAGCAGACCATAAACACAAAACAAGTTTAATGACTTGCTGAAAAGAACAGCAATGGGCGAGTAGGGATAGAGAATGCAGTGATATTTTGATATTTGAACTCTGTTAATTATTCCCAAAATCAAACATTAATTTAAATCATATCAAATAGAGGAGAAAAACTAAAATTAAATGCAAATAGAAAAAATAACTACATCAATTTAATAAAATGCAGAAATATACCCCTACAGCAAGCATATCAAACTCAAAGGCTAACACTGGCCAAGTAAACAAGGTTTAAATTTATGTGGGCCACACAAAAAAATAAAAGCTTCACTTTTCATAGAAACGTAGGTTTATTTTAATAGAGACGTGCTGAATACACAGGGCTGAAATAAATGAATAATCATTAACATAAAATAATAGATCATTTTAATAAAAATTAATATTTTTTCTTGAACATTAACTTACCAGACATTGAATAACTGCACAAATTAATAAGTGTAATGCAAATAAACTTATCTTTCTTGTTCCCTGAAAGCGAAATATTTCCTGTTGCGCACACCAAACAAGTCAGCACAATACTAATGATGTGGCAATGGGCTACTAAATATTCGCTGCTAGTATTGGTGGAGAGAAATGGTGCGCCTGCGCATAAGGCGTGTAAGGGAAATGAATGCAACGCGATTATAGTAATCAGTCATTAGCAAACATTGTAGTTTGTTATTAATAATTATGTATAACAGGATATTGTAAAAATTAAGTTACAAAATTTTTATCAAAACATTTATTACATACCATTATATTGGCTGGGCTGCAAAAATATTCGTTGTGGGCTGCGAGTTTGTCATGCTTGCCCTACACAGAATACTTTCATGTAACTTTGAACACTACATTTGTATTGTACTTCCTTTGTGAGATATAATTTTAAGGACAAAAAAGAAAAGGAACATAGGAGTTTTAAGGACAAAAAAGAAAAGGAATGTAGGAATTAGTAGTAGTGTTAGTAAAGCAATTATAATGCTGTTTTCTATACATTGCAAAAGGAAATGGCTGGGAACTCAGTTGCCTAGTAAGGGAAAAGGGAGCTATAAATCCTAACATGGGTAAAGTGAGAAGAATACTCAGTTTTCATGTTGGAAGAGATGGAATTGAAAGTAATAGAAACTTGTAAAAAGAAAGACAGGTGATAGATGACATAGGCCACCAACATGACCTAAAAGCCATGACCTCCTTCTAACAATGAACATGACTGGACTCCAGTCTGTTTTGTAAACTGTTTGCAAGCTTCCTTGACATATAAGTGATTTCAGGTATGGAGAGTAAAAACAAAACAAAACAAAAAACTAAGCAGCCTTTGAAAATTTTGTGTGTCAGAAATCAAGAATGTGCTCAAAAACCAATGGTATAAAAAAATCCTATTAGACGCTTACAACGTCCAAATCATGCCTTCAGCTTCCGTGAGCTGGCTTCTGCTCCCTTCCTCAGTCTGTCTCAGGATCTTTGCATTAGCTGTTCATTCTGCTCTGAGTATTCTTTCTCCACTGTCCCACTGGCTCACTTCTAGGCTTGGTTCCAATGACCCATCTCAGCGAGGCTTTTCCTAATCCAAAATTTTCTTCATCCCAGCACTTGTGATCCCCCTCTGTGAAGTCTATTTTTTCATCACACTTATAATTTTCTAAATATTATGAAACTCAGTTATCTTTATTTTCTTCTTCACCTATACACACTGGAATAAATGCCAATTAAGACAGGTGGGTTTTTTTTGCTTGTTTTATTCACTGTTACTCATTATTCATTAGTCCTAGCCTAGTGTCTAATACCTGTCCTAAAATATACTTTCAATACATCTTCTTGAATAAGTTTATTAACTCATGAATGCACATTTGTCTCCTACATATAGCCACTTTAAATATAGTCATCTGCTTTACAAAATAGATGTTTCAGAAAGCAAATCATTTGGGCACCATTTGATATTCTTAAAGTTATTTTAATATACTTCTTTCTTTTACTACTTATTTTTAATAGGCAATCAAATCCTGCTAATCCCTCCTTCCAAATGTCTTTAAATGTGTCATTTTATTTTATTATATGTGTCACTGTATTTACTTGCTAACTTCCACCACCTTCGTTCTGGAGCTCATCATCTCACACCTGGAATACTGAAATAGCCTCTCTTCTGGAAAACATACACAAATCATGCTCTGCTTCATTCCTTCCTAAATGAGCACTTGATTTCTCTAAATAACAGCTTTCAAAATTGACTTCCAAACTCAAAAATTATCAATGAGTCTCTAGCCACTTATGAGGTAATACCTTCAGTTTAGCATTCAAAGCACTAAAGAGTCTGTTTCTATTTATATTTTGCTCCTGCCCTTGGCTGATTCGATATATTCTTCTCTGAATGGTTACTCATTTCATTTCACTAAGTTTTGTCTTCAAAATGAACAAAAAGAAAACTAAAAGGAGATAATCTAAGGGTAGACTTCGATTATAATAAGGGTCTAGAATCACTTTTACAGAGTAAGAAGAATATGGAAGTCAAACTCCTAAAACCACTTTATATATATCCCCAAATTGCGAGCATAACAAGGGGAGAGAAAAACAGAGAAAAAATTCAGTATTGATTGGCAACCTCGCTTATCTCATGACACCATTTGTGGAGCCATCCATCTTGGGCAGAAAGATGGGAGCACTTATTCACTGTTGGGAAAAATCTGTTTCCAAGCTCATTCAGGTTGATGGCCCAATTCTGGTCCTTATGGTTGTTTGACTGAAGTCCCTATTTCCTCAGTGGCTGTCAGCCAGAGTTCAGTCTTTGCTCCTAGAGGCTCCCTACATTCTTTTTCATGCTTTTTAAATGGCAGTCCCTACAGCAACGATGGGTCAAATTTCTCTCATCCTTTTAATATCTCAACCACCCCTACTTCCACATCTCTCTTACTAACTCTTATCTTCCTCTTCCTCTTCCTCTTTTAAGGACTCATGTTTTTACCTTGGATTTACCCAGATAATCTAGCATAATCTTCCTATTTAAGGTCAAGTGCATAATTTTAACTCATTTCTTACCTTTCAGGGCCATCTGGGAAGAGGAATAACCTCCTTATGAGATAGTAAAGATAAGCCTTTCTGGAAAAGGTACTAATTATATTTACCATCAGAAAGACTGCCAAGAATCCTTAGTTATAAAATATCACAGCAGCATATTCCTTGAGTAGGTTACTTAATGAAAAAGAAAAAAAAACAATTTGTGGATTTATGGCAATATTGTTCTGAAATGGCTCCTCTGCATAACCATTCTCCCTTAATTTATTGCCTAGAATGTATCACATCTTTTAAATCTGAAAATAAGCAAGTTCAAATATGGGCGAAATGGGGCAATTTGGGGAGGTGATCTGTGTTATCAGATCTCTTCATTAAAATAATGGATTGTTTGTTCTTGGTGTTTTTATCTCTTCAATAATCTATAAAATGGTGCTAAGTAAGAGATATGGTAAATTTTATTCTGACTAAACTATTCAAACCTTTTGTGTTACGTGTTTGTATTATATTACCCAGAAAGGTGTAGTATAAAACCCTCAGGAAGAAAAACCCTTAAGGAACAGTCATAGAAAGAATAGTCTATCAAGTATTGGCCAAGGATGGAGAATATCATATGATAACGTGATGGTTAATATATGGGTCAACTTGACTGAGCCATGGGGCATCTGGACATTTGGTTAAACATTATTCTGGGTATGTCTATGTGGATGTCATTGAATGAGATTAATATTTACGTCAACATACTGAGTAAAGCAGATTGCTCAGCATACATAGTGTTGGTAGGCCTCCTGCAATCAGTGGAAGTCCTGACTAGAACAAAAAGATAGACTCTCTTGCAACTTAACAGGAAACAACCCCTTCTTGATGCCTTTGAAGTGGTGCACGGGTTTTTTTTTCCTGTTTCTGACTCCAACTGAATCATTGGCTTTTATTGGGTCTCAAAAATGCCAGGCTTCAGACTGGAACTACACCTTCTCCTCCTCCGATTCTCAGGTCTTTGGACTTGAACTAGAACTATGTCATCAGTGTTCCTGGGTCTCCAGCTTGTCAACTGTACATCTGGGGACTTGTCAGCCCCCATGATCTTGTGAGCCAATTTCTTATAATCTCATTCTCTACCTGGAAGAAAATGACTTGAAGGAGAAAAACAAAAGAAACATAAAATAATTAATAAAAAACATGATGCTAGGACAGTGAAGGCTGGGGGTGGGGTGTGGGGTAGGGAGGGCCAATAGGGAGAAAAGGAGACATCTGTAATACTTACAACACTAAATATAAATTCAGAAATAAAATAAAAAGAATAGTAGCAGCAAAAAAGTCTACCTCTGAATATAAGTATAATCCAAGTCTTTATATGTATGTATTTATAAATTATTGCAGAACGAATGTAGAAAGGCCTATGGAGATTTCAGAAATGGAGAGAAGAAGGAAACCAGAGGATAAAGAACTGAGGGAAAGTTTCAAACTTTGGGATGGTGGAAAGGAACTCCAAGTGTTTGTGATAATAAAACAGTAAAAATCATGTTTTTCCAGTTACAAATGTTACTAAAAGCACTAATGACATGGCTGTCAGAAGTGAGTTCTTAACCTATGAGCCTATGAGGTCATTGAAACTGTGAGAGGAAAATAGAAAAAATAGTTAGTTGAGTGTAGGTTTCTGTTTATTAGACTTATTCTGATGGCAGACTGTTTAATTAATGTGTTTTTGAATGAGTAGACATTCGAGGCATAAAATTGGTAAGGAATCAAGTCCAACAATGCAGGAAAGAAATAATGAGCTCCAAATTAAGACAACAGTATTATTGCAAAGAAAAGGATCAAGTGGAAAAAAAAATATCTTGTCAAATTGCATTACTAGGATTTGCAAGTAATTGGCTGTTGAAATTTGAAGGAAATATATTTAAACTTCCCTGTATGGATCACTGATAGAATATAGGGTTGCTTAACAAGATAGAGAATGCATTGGAAAAAAATGTATTTGTTATAAAAAAGACATACAATTAAATTGAGTAATATTTATATATTTTAAGTATTTGCTAAATATCTTACTATGCACATTCTATAAGTACTGGGAGATAAATATAAATATGAAACTCAGGTTAGAAATATAGATATTTCAAAAGCATCTGCTGGAAGGATAGTTGCTGGAAGTCACTGCAAAAAAAAAAAAGAACAAATATGTGGCATAGAAGGAGAAAAACCTGGAATTTGAGGAAATTTTATTAGAAAGAATAACAGAGACAAGGGAGCTTCTAAGACTTTGAGAAGAGGCAATATTGCAATTGCTATAGGAACAATTCTTCTGCATAAATAATAAATTTGAATGCTCTGCTAAGTTAGACCCTTTTCTCATAAGAAAATTGAAGACAAAAATAATAATTGAACCTGTCAGGGTTCTTGGCTGCCTGCCTCAGAAAATGATTCTAGATATATTTAGGGATAGATGCAACAAACAAAAAAAACAAACAAAGAAAAACTCATAGACATAGACAATAGTATGTTGGTACCACAGGGCAGAGGTGGTAGGGATAATAAAGGGTAAAGGAGATCATATATGGTGACAGAAGATTTGACTTTGGGTGGTGGGCACACAATACAATATACAGATGATGTATCATAGCATTATACACTTGAAACCTATGTAATTTTATTAACCAATATTACCCCAAATAAAATTCATTTTAAAAAAGGAATAGAGAAAATCATAACTTCAGAGGAAGGATAAGAGACCAGGTACCAGGAAAATTACCTGGTGGTCAACAAGAGCAAAAGACATGTGTGGCGTGCACAGGGTTTGCCTCTGCAAGACTTTTCTTCTTACCCTTCCTTCTCCAGTTCTCAAAAGTACCTGAAAGAGGACGTGTTGCCCATCTCTACAACACATGTCTGGCTGTGCTCAGAGAGGGAGCTGGAAAAGTTGGCTTTCTATGGTTCTGAGGGGAGCACTGTCCCCCGCATTACAACACACAATGGGAATTCCACAAAAGGGAAATAGCAGTGGAAGGGGAGAATATAGAGAAATTACGAATGTGCATGAGGTGATGAGTGTTTCCATTGCACCACTGAGTTAAAGGATTAATGTGCGTGTTCTGAGACATTATCACAATATATGTGGCTGTATTATTCTCAATGTACAGAAACTAAAGTTTAGAGAAATGAAATATTCTAAGGTCACAATTTATAAGTGGATCAAGAATAAAAACTCAGCCAGTTTAGCTCCACATACAAATTTTACCAGATTCAAGGCTCTTAGACTTTAATACTTCTCTATATTATTAACTTGCCTCAGATAATTCAGCTAATTTGTGACTGAATTATAACTGAGAACTGTTAGCTAATTTGTGACTGAATTGTAACTGAGAACTACTACCATATTTGGGCTGTATAATAAAATGTTCTCTCACAAGTACTTAGAAATAATGGGAATTAGACTTAATGCCCAGAATAAAATTATGACTTGAACATTTAATGAATGAGGGCATGAATAGGTAGCAGAATAATAAGTGAAATGTTTCTGTTGCTTCAGAATTTTGGTTGAGACTCTTAAAATTTTAGAAAATAATGGTGAAACAAGGTCAGATGATGATCATAAGTTTATTACTCAATTTGAGATTATACAAAAGGAAGTAATGTTGATCAAAAAAGTTCAAATGGCCCTGGATGGGAGTCTCAGTTGGTTAGAGTGTCATCCCATACACCAAAGGGTTATAGGGTCAATTCCTGGTTAGGGCACATACCTAGGATGCAAGTTCCATCCCTGGTTGGGGCGTGTATGGAAGGCACCTAATCAATGTTTCTTTCTCACATTAATGTTTCTTTCTCTCTCTCCCTTACTCTCTCTCTAAAACTGAAAACAACAAAAACAAACATACACTTGGGTAGGGATTTTTTTTTTTTTAATTCAAATGGTGTGCATTCATTTGGGAAATGTTTGCTGAATGCTAAACACCTTTATTCCCTCCCTTTTACTGGGAAGTGTGAATGCAAGCTTCTTTCTTCCACTCCTCCACCTAAGAAGGGAGATGATTTAAAAGGAAGTAACTGGAAAACATGACTCTGTGCCCACCAGAGATTGTAGGGTACATAGATTCGTGTCAGGCCCCCTTCTTGGATCAGTCTACATGAAAGACCACCTTCAATAACAGAAGGCACAGAAAGCAACCTGACCTACATTTTGGCAGGGCTTCTCAACATTCAGGTGAACCTCATGCAAGGTAGCTGAGTTTGATTTACCCTGAAAATACTTCAGCCCAAGTAAAGCAAGTGCCAATGTGAGTCACCCTATCAAAAAGATTACTAGGGAGTGTTTGGGAAAGATGAGCAACAAGAAACTGAACCACTTGTGTCAGAAAGAAATGCAAAGGAAGGTTCTCAAAAAAGGCCTTCAAAAATTCACAGAATAGTCCCAGGAGGACAAATACTAAAGAAGTCTCCAGGATCATATTTTAACCAGCCTCCTTATCCCCTTCCTTCTGCACCCCTCCAGTCTGGGATCTGGAGTCTAAAAGTAAATGAGGAGAAAGAATAAAAGTAAAAAAAAAGGATAGATATACACTGAGTGGCCAGATTATTATGATCTCTGAACGCATAATAATCTGTCCACTCAGTGTATATCCTATATAATAAAAGGCTAATATGCAAATTGTCCTTTCGACCAGGAGTTCGACCAGCAGGCAGGCCAGCCAACTGCCCATGTCCCCTCCCCCTGGCCAGGCTGGACCCCACCCATGCACAAATTCATGCACCAGGCCTCTAATTATATATATACTGAGTGGCCAGATTATTATGCGTTCAGAGATCATAATAAATAATAATCTGGCCACTCAGTGTATATGATAATCCTGTCATTCCCACCCTACCAAAACTGCAAGCATAACACTATGTCCAGGTGGAATTATTTGAGGGCAGAGAAAAGCTTAAACTGGAGGGACAAATGAAGCTTTACTATTAGGCTTTACTGTGCTCTTTAATATGAAAATAATATGGCTTGTTAATAAATGAAGGTAACCAGAAAAACTGAAGGATGTGACTGTGCTTTTGAGTTGGGAAAGCTTTTGAGAACATAAGAGTGAAAACAATAAAATTAAAGTTGACTTCTGTCAGCTTACTATTCCAGCCAACTTGAGATATTTTAAAAAAAATTTTGAAAAAAAAATTGGTTCTCAGTCTGTGAAGTATGACTATAAACAAATTGAGTTCATAAATATATCTAAAGAAAAAATAGGCCAACAATGGGAAATGGACATGACATCCATGGAAGAAAACATGACAAACTAGAGGCCTGGTGCATGAAATTCTAGCATGGTTAGGGTCTTTAGGCCTCGCCGGCGATCAGGGATGATTGGGGCCTTCCGGGTGCTGGCTGGAGCCTTCCTTCATTCCACACTGCCCCCTGGTGCTCAGTGCACATCATAGCGAGTGATCAAACTTCCGGTCTCCTGGTCGAACTCCCTAGGGGACACTTCGCATATTTGCCTTTTATATATATAGATTATATATATAGATATAGATGGTAGTATAAGACATGAGACATAAGAAGATGAGAGAGAGAAATGGAGGTGGGGGTAGGATAATTAAGTAAATAATCAAATAGAAATATGGCTATAATGATATCTAAGTATCATTATGTGCTTATCATGTGGGTGGTACTCTGGTAAGCATAATGATAGAGTCACTTATTTTAATCCTTTCTAAAGTAACACAAAATAAATATTATTTCCATTGTACAAGATATGAAACTGAGTCACAGAGAGGTAAGGCAACTTGTCCCAGGTCATAGCTAGTTACTGTCATCAGAGATACATACCAAACTATCATACCAGGTCTCGTGAGGACAGGAGCGAGAGATTGAATTCACCTAAAAAGAATTTAGTTTTGTCTTTTGGCCAATTGTGTTAAATCAAGCTAACCTAATTTTTTATTTCACTGGGTCTGTTGCAAATTAAGTCTGCTTTCATTAATGTTGTCTAAGTTAAATGCTTTTCGGGGAAAATAACTCTATTAAGACATAAAGACACACTTAATGAAATATATTAGATGTGATTATAATGTGACATTATTTTTATAAGCATACCACACTTACAGTCTTAAATGAATATTCAACTTTACACTATTAACTTTGAAAGAATGCATCATAGTGTAATGAAGCTTTTCTTATTGAAACTTGTTTTCTTCTCATTTTGAATTTAGTTCAGAGAAGTTTTCAAGGTATATCATTAATATCTGTATTATAAACAAGTAATATTAACAAAAAATATATTACCCAGTTTGATAACCCAGGTTTTTCCCATAAGGCCTTTGCCATATTTCTAGAAATGAAAACAAAATTCTAATTACAAAGCTATTGAAATGAAGGCATTTCTAAAACCAATTTGGAGACAGTTATAAAGGGAATAGTCCTTACATAATTTAAAGACTGGAAGTATTATCAACAGAAACTCATGGGCTAGTTACTAGGTTGTTCTTTTTAAAAGATAGCATTCACAATATTTTTGAAAAATATATTGTGGCATTTGTATTTATACTTTCGCAATAATACCAATAATTCTGTACATGATTATGATCTAGTGGCAAGGGGTTGATTTGAATTAAGAGTCTTAATATATTAACAGTTAGACCAAGTAATTCTCCTTTGAGTTCACATATCATATCTAAAAAGAAACAAATTCTCAACTGCAGAAAATAAAGCATTATGCACTATTATGGTATCCATGGAATTACTTACAATTGTGCACAATTGCCAGCAATTTGATGAAATATGAAATGTTTATCACCATTTTGTAAATATCTTATGAACATTTAAAAAAGCACACACATAATTGAATGGCAGGAAATGAATGGAACATTTAAAGCATGGTTGGTTAGTGGTAGATCAATGAATGGCTTTCCTTTTCATTTATTTTTTCCTATACTCCCCCCCCCACACCCCATATCTCAAATCTTTCAACATAGTTCAGTATTATATATTACTAAAATGACAACATATTAACAGTTGGTGCTGAATTAAGGGCTTGTAACTATACAGGGCTGTAAAGACCAGGAGGTGGGAGAATTGAGGGCCATTTTCAAGGTTGCCTATGGCAGTCAGTCCTGTGGCTCCATTGATATCCTTGCCATGTGAAAAATACTCACCATCCCTCCTTGGGAGGTTTTCAAAAACCACCCACTTAAAATTCAGAATGGTGTTTTCTGTATCAGGTCCTAATGTGAATGTGGCTCCCTGGGTCCTTAAGTACTTCTTCCTGAATTCGGTCCTATTTGATCTCTACCTGTGAAATCCCGGAAGCAAGTTAATGCCTTCTCACAAACTCGATAGAAAGCTGTGGGATAGACATGGGATAACTATCACAGACATTCATTTTTAAATATAGGAACTATTTGAGGGGGAAAAAGGAATTACTGGCTCATACCAATTCTGGGCTCTTTAGTTAGGTCAATGTTGGAAGTTTCTTGAACGTGTTTCAAGTCCCTGGAATCATTCTCCATTGATTTTGTGTCATCCTTTGGAATCTTAGTTCTGCTTCTGAATTACCCTTCCTTTTCTATGCTTCCTTTAGCTTGTGCTGTAATTTCAGCCTACTTACTACCAGTATAATTCAGAGGGCTCAAAGGACATTCTTTATACTGTTTCCGTCTCCCTCACTTAATGCTGGGGATGGCTCGGCATGTGTAACCCTTTTGTTTTTTAGAATTTTGTGGACATTCTGTGAATCTTTTTGGGACTGTTAACTTAGACAAAAGCCTCAACTGCAGATCTTTTCAAGATAAAGCCTTTCTACCCTGGCCTTCTGCTGAGAGATATTGTCCTTATTCTTCTTGGAAGCCTTACTGTTTGATTGGGAGGATCTATGATGTATGCCTCTAAAGTCTTTAGAGGATTTTTGTCTTTGGCTTTATCTTTAGACCATTTTTCTCTTTTTTTGCATGGTCCTGGATTTGAACTTTGCTTGAAAGTCATTTTTCTTGTTTTAGTATCAGAAACCATCTAAAGAGGCTGAGGACTTTCAAAACTATTGAATCTGACTCCTTTTTATTTAATAGTCATTTCTTTTATTTTCTATCTCCTCTCACATTTTACTATAAGAAGCAAGAAGAATTCAGATGACTTGGGTTAAAATAGTAGATACACCCAATTCATTAGGTGCATTTACTATTATACTCCCATTAAATGTTATGCCACTGCATATTAGCATCCCCTTTTCTACCATTCCAATAAGATATGTCACTGTCCTTTAAGCCCTCATCAGCATCTTCTTCAAGTCTAAAATTCCATGTTGTGTTCCAGGCATTTTGACTTTTTGCAAATACTTTCTTGAAAGCTCATTGCCCAGTCACAAAGCTGCTTACATATTTTAGGTGTTTCTTTTTTCTACTTATTGGTATCAAAGTCTGTATCACTTATTTAGTATTACATAAAATTTACCAGAAAATATTTACCAGTTTCTGTGAGAGAGCATCAAGAACCCAGGTGCAGCTTAGCTGGGTGCCTTTGCCATAATTCTTTCATGCAGTTACAAGGCAGTTGTTGCCTGGGGGTATAGTTTCACCTATAGGTTCCATTGAGGAAGTGGAAAGTGGTCTTAAGACTACCCGGAGACCTTATAACATAAGGTGTTTTTTTTTTCAATTTATTGAAACATAACATGCATAGTGTCAATGTACAAAACCACATATACTGTGAGTACACAGCTTGCTGAATTTTCACAAACTACTGGTATAAACAGTATACAAATTTAGAAACATCATAGGTAATCCAGAAGTCACTGTGTTCTTCCTAGCCCCTAACCACCATCCCTAGGGTTACCACTATTTTGATTTTTTTAAACCATAGGCTTGTTTTGCCTACTTTTGAACTTTACATAAATTAATATACTTCAGTGCTTGAGTTATTTTACTCTGTTGCACTTTAAAAAATGTATGCATACTGTTTTCACATTAATAGATTCTTCATTTTCAATGCTGCATAATATTCCATGATGTGATCATACCATAATTTATACATTCTATTACTGAATGATTTTTTTCCAGTTTTTGGCTATTAATAACTAGAGGCCCAGTGCACGAATTTGTGCACCAGTGGGGTCCCTCGACCTGGCCTGCAGGATGGGGCCAAAACCGGCTCTCCAACATCCCCCAAGGGGTCCCACATTGCAAGAGGGTGCAGGCCAGGCTGAGGGACCCCACTGGTGCATGATTGGGGCCAGGGAGGGATGTGAGAGGTTGGCCAGCAGGGAGGGACTCTGGAAGGGCTTCAGGGCATGTCCGGCTCATCTTGCTCAGTCCCAATCGATCGGCCAGACCCCAGCAGCAAGCTAACCTACCAGTCTGAGCATCTGCCCCATGGTGGTCAGTGCATGTCATAGTGAGCCTTTGAGTAGCCTTAGCATATCGTTAGCATATTACACTTTGATTGAATGGCTGACCAGGTGACCAGACACTTAGCATATTAGGCTTTTATTATATAGGATTCTGTGATAAACATCGTTATGCATATTTTTGGTATATATACTTTGCACTATATTCCTTATTGCTGTATTCTTTATGTTTATGCCTTTTCTAATGATAATAGACAGTTCACATGAGATGTGATTAAAGAAATTTCAGGACCTACGATCAAATTTATGAAGTGGAATCTGAAATTAATTTTAATTCAGAGTTCTGTAATTTGTTCATTAGTATTAGACATTAATAAGTTGGGTAATTATTGTAATTCCCAAATGAATGATTCAAAGATTTTCTATAGTATTTGAGTGGTGCAAGTGAATTTTGAATCTTCTCAACACTCTTGATGTAATTTGTTTGAGGTGAATGGTGTAGATATGTTTTAAGTTTCTGTGTTTAGAAAATCTCTGAGTAATATATCCACAGATCTATTTGCTATAAAATTCTACAAGTTTGTGTTACTGTTTATACACACATTTAATAACAAATGTATGCTTTATCAATGATTATTTGTAAGTACACTGAATAATTAAATAGTCTTGGGTGTATTTTGAAAATAGTGAATGAGACCAGAGAGAATGTGACTGTAAATGTCATTATTTATAAATAAGATTTCATTACTATTTCCTCCCATTAGAATTCATTATTTGGATTTTTTCTACTTTATCACTTTTGCTTAAACTCTTAAAAAAGCTGTTCTTTGGGGAAATATGGCTATGTTGGGTCATAGTCTTTGACAATGTTGGGCCATAGTCTTTGTGTATACTAAATTTTAGTAGATAGTGGCAAAGAGTGTGTGAGTGTGTTTTAGAGTTTCCATTGGCAGCATATAATTTTCCTGTTTGCGCTTCATCCTTAAAAACTCTCAGTGTCATTGCAGTGTACTAAATGTTTGTGTATCCCCAACATTCAAATGTTGAAACCCCAATGCTAGTGTGGTGGTATTTGGAGATAGGGCCTTTGAGAGATAGTTATGCCATGAAGGTAGAGCCCTTCTGAATGGTAATAGTGCCCTTTTAAGAAAAGAACAGTGAGCAAGATAGCTCTCTTTTCTATGATGTGAGGATACAGGGAGAAGTCAGCTGCCTGAAACCCAGAAAAGGTCTTTCCCCTGAATACAACCATGCTGACACTTCCAGTCTCCAGAACTGTGAGAAATAAATTCTATCGTCGATAAGCCATCCAGTTCATGGTATTTCATTAGAGCAGCCCAAACTTGACAATCATCTGCCATTTTTAATTTTATTTTATTACCTTCATTGCATTAGGAATACACTGGATTTATGGATTTGATTTGTATAAGCTACAGGCTCTATCTCTTGATGGAAGGAATGCAAAAAATGTGGATATCTTTAATTTACCATAAAATAATTAGAAATAAAAATTAAAGAGTAATGTTTTAATCACATAATTGGCTTGAAATATTTATTTAATGAAATTTATCTTACATGGTTAGGAAAGAACATAAAATAAATGTTGTATTTATATAATATATTTATTTTTAACTTGTTATAAAGATAATTAATTGTACACACACAACATTGTCTGAAATTCACCAAATACATAATTTTTGGCAAGGTTTGCTGAGATGATTAAAGTCCCTTTATTCCTTGATTTCTAGTTATTTTTTTTAAAAAAACACCTAAGAAAATGTTCATCTTTCCATTATATTCATAATATCATAGGAGGCTTAGCTAGTGATAGCCATATTTCTCCCAAAGAACAGCTTTTTTTAAGAGTTTAAGCTAAAGTGATAACTTAAGTAGAAAAAATCCAAATAATGAATTCTAATGGGAGGAAATAGTAATGAAATCTTATTTATAAATAATGACATTTACAGTCACATTCTCTCTGGTCTCATTCACTATTTTCAAAATACACCCAAGACTATTTAATTATTCAATGTACTTACAAATGATAATTGATAAAGTATAAATTTATTATTAAATAGTTTATAAATAGTAACACAAACTTGTAGAATTTTACAGCAAATAGATCTGTGGACATATTACTCAGAGATTTTCTAAACACAGAAACTTAAAACATATCTACACCATTCACCTCAATCAAATTACATCAAAAGTGTTGAGAAGATTTAAAACTCACTTGCACCACTCAAGTACTACAGAAAATCTTTGAATAACCCACTTGGGAATTAGAATAATTACCCAGCCTATTAATGTCTAATACTAATGAATAAATTACAGAACTCTGAATTAAAATCAGATTCCACTTCATAAATTTGATCGTAGGTCCTGAAATTTCTTTAATCACATCTTATGTGAACTGTCTATTATCATTAGAAAAGGCATAAACATAAAGAATATAGCAATAACAAAATTAGTCACTATGCTAATTAAATTAAATAATTAAAACATGGATAATATTAGCATATAAAAGTGAATTTTTTGAAAATGTATATAACCATGTAAATATCATAATTCATTTTCTAAGCCACACAATTATATGAAATAAAAATAAGAATAAAAGAAAAATAAACAGTAATATAAAGCTGGGTATATACATGAAGCTTACAACTAACTTCAATTTCCTTGAAACTAAATACTAAATTCAACCAAAATATTTAGATAGATTTCAAACTAGACTTTCAAACATATTTGGCAAAATGTTCTACAAACATGAGCAGGTCATGGAACAAAGTATTATAATCTTTAACAGTGATTTATAGGAAGCCAGCAGAAAATGCAAATTTAGTGTTAGAAAAAAAGACAGCTTTAATCTTTTCTCCTATCAAAATAAAAGTATAATTAAGTGTATTTTAATGTCAATTATTATTTTTCTTGATTAACATAATGCCAATCAACAGTTATTTGTCAACATACCTCAACCACTTTAGGTCAATTTTTTATTATACTTAAACTGTAGCTTTGAAATATATCATGGTAGGCTACCAAGAAAACTCTTCAGACAAAGGCTATTATTTAAAACATAGCACTATGGACTTCCTCACTCTCCTATATTTATAGTTTATTTTAAGTCTGTCAGCCATATTCTATCATTTCTTCATCTTTTATTTTTGGAAATTCACAAAGAAAGCTGTTGAAGGCAGGCCCAATGAACCCAGAAAAATGAAAAACTTTGGTTTTGATGGTTACACTAGACTATTCCAAGGATGAAATAGTAATATTTTTAAATGATAAACTCTACTTCCTTAGGAGTTTATATTCTCCTTATTAACATATTAATGGACTTTTAATTGCTGAGAGCTAAGTGGTTTAATTTGTTTTAACGATCTCAAGTTGATAATAGTATTTTCTTAGTATTATAGTATAGGAGAAACAAAAAGCATATAATAAATGGGTCTTTTTCTGAAAAAAAAAAAGTCAATTTATTTGGAAGATTAATACTTAAAACATACTGAAATAAATATTTGTGATAATAGGGTAATATTTATATTGTACTTATCCAAAATATTGATATTAGATAATTCATTGTTGGTTGTCATAATTGACATATTGTTAGGACTGGGACATGAGCTGACTTTGGAAAATGAATATAATATTATATAATTTGTAATATAAATAGGAGAAAAAGGGTCATCTTAATTAGGGGAAGATATATGGAGAAGTTAATAAAAAACTTGAAGGATTAAGAGGAAGCAAGGTATCTGTTAATAAACTGTGAATTTACATATTATATTTGTATATATTTTAACATATATATAATTACCTAGTATGTATATGTAGTGTACATTGTACACATAATTTGTATAAGAAACAAAGTGGGAACATATTTGAAATTTAAAAGAAAGAATTTAGACAACTTTAGTCTCTAGATTTTAAGGATGTATTGGAGCCACTGCAATTTTTTGAGCTTGGAATATAAATGCAAATTTAAATTTGTAGCAAGTCAAAGAATAAATTGGCGTGGAAACAAAAAAAAGATTACCAATGCTAGTTCGTTAAGTATGTATAATCAAATAAAACAAAGAATCATCCCTCATTTTCATAATTATAAGCAAATTCAATCTATACCCTATAGTGCATATATACATATGTATTACACACTTTTAAACATCTGTAATGCATTCTACATTAAAATAGATATAGACAAGTTGAAAATGCAGAGACCCAGTCACTCACAGGAATTCTTTCAATCATGCATCTTGTTTCTCAGTTTCCAAATATGTGTGTGTATTAAAAAAAAAAAAAGTCACCAGTAATTTTAAGTACACTGCACTCAAAATATTTCAGTCTTTTAAGTATATTTTTTGGAAGCAAATAATTACTTCAAAGCAAAATTTTGTTCTATACTGTAAATTATGCGAGTAACCTCTTTTTCTCATGAAAATGCAAATTAAGTAGGGAGCTCATTGTCCTGGAAAAGGGAAAGAAAAAAAAAAGGATCCATTTTTGTGATTTGCTAGAGGAGAAATCCGACAACTGAATACATTAAATACATACTCCCATGCAGCAGTATTAATATGAGTATGGAATTACAGTCCCTTTATTTTTTTTATTTTTAATTTGGTGCCAGTGAAGGGATAGGAAAACCCCCAAGATGTTATCCTTCAAAAGCTAATGGGGCAAGGGCAAGACGGGTCTTACACTGTAACCCTCCCACGGTGACTTCAGGAGCCCTAGCACTGTCTGTCGAGAAAACCTTCCTTAGATACATTAGCTAAGTAAGCTATCCCGGATCACACAGTGAGAAAGCGGCAGAGCAGAATTTGAGCTCCAAGAGCCTGACTCTGGAACCCTACCCAGCCTTACCCAAATGTTTGTACTCTACAGAGCCTCAGCAGAACTAGAAATGGGGGAGCCCTCTCCATCCTTCCTCAAGGCAGGTTCCTTACCAGTTCCCAGTCAGTAGTGCATAGTCTTTCTAAACAAGCAGTGATCTCTGGAAGCACTAAAGGTACTCTCCAGACTCAAAAGACGTATGTTTGAGTTCAGGTTTAAGCAAAATGGGGGCGGGAGGGTACAAAGGTACAGCATCTTGAAACCTGAATAAGCCTTAGGGTTTCTTTGAATTTTAAGAAAAGAAAGAAAAGCTTAACTTGAATATGTTATAACTATCGTTTTCAATAAAAGATACACCCACCACTAATAAAGCAGTCTTTCTTATGAAAATAGGAAGAGTGGGTTGAATTGTGCTCCTGATAAGCTATATCCAAATCTTACCTCCAAAAATCTATCAATGTGATCTTATTTGGGAAAGGGGCTTTGTAATTGTGATTAAGTTAACAGAATTCAAGACGGCATCATCCTGGGTGGGCTCCCAACCCAATAGCAAGCTTCCTTAGAAGAGACTCACAGAAGGAAAGACCATGGGGAGATGGAGGCAGAGACTGAAGTTCCTCAGGCCCCATAAGAGCACCTGCAGCCTCCAGCTGGAAGAGGTGAAGAGCCGGCTTTCCCCCAGCATCTTTGAAGTGGGTGTTGCCCTGATAACACCTTGATGTTGGTCTCTGACCTAACAACCAGTCAACCAGTGAGAGAATAAATTTCTGTTCCCTTAAGCCATCCCGTTTATAGCTATTTTTTAGAGAGGCCCTAGGAAATGAGTACAACAGGATTAAATAAAAATTAGTCATTCCTGACCTTCTTAATATTGATTATAATATTGAAACAAGGGAAATTGTGATCCTGTCTCCTTTTAATCTCTCAGACGGATATGCAAATAAAGCATTTCAGACTCCTCTTGGGAATATGTCTTTATACTAAACATGTAACTTTATCAATAACTTGAATGTTGTTTGTTTTGTAAAAGATGTCAAATATTTGGAAAAACAACAGTTTTTAAAGAAAAAATGGAATCTATATATATAAAAGCCTAAGCGACCTTTATGACCACTGAACGACCAGAACTACTGGGTGACTGGCTGGTAGCTATCACATGCACTGACCCAGACCTTGCTGCTGGGGCCCTGGCAGCTCCGAATCTGGTTCATCCACAGCCCAGACCCAGACAGGGGATAGGAGGGAGCCCGAATTGGCCTCACGAAATTGGCCATTAGTTTGTTGCTGGGGCCAACCTCCTGCAGTCCCTCTCCCTGGCTGGCCGCCTCCCCGCCCCCCATCAGCCCTGATCACCGGCCAGGCCGAGGTACCCCATTCATGCACTGGACTTCTAGTATTTTACATCTTGGCTTTCTGATTATTAAAGGGTTTTTAGAGGTCGTGTTTGTTCTGGGTAAATATTGTTTCATTCCTTACAGGTAGTACAAATGTGTTGTTAAGCACAGTCATTTCAGACAATGTGGGTTCAGGTTGAGGCTCCATCCGTGTCACTTGTGTTCATTGGACAATTTACCTTTCTTCTCATAGAAAAAATGTACTCACCTCTAAAATAAGCAAAATAAAATTGCCTGCTATAGAGAGGTTCTGAAGACTAAATTATATAATGCATGCATTTGTGCCCCTTGCTATTGTTATTAGGATGATAGTTCCTAAGAGAGGTGGAATCATGATTGCAAAGATAATATATGAAAAGTATGCAGTCGATTGCAGGACATATAGTGTCACAATAAATATTGTTTTGTGTGTTCAATGTGATATTAGTTATTTTAAATAGGATAGAAATAGGATAAGCCTATAGAAATATAATTTATTAAATATGATATAAAAACATATAAACCTCATTTGAATAAATGGTCCAATTCCAAAGAGAATAATTTATTTTGATGTCTAAAATTTATTAATCTTCTACCAAGTTGTTAATATTTACTCAAAACTGAATAGGCACTTATATTTGTTAATAGCTTTTTAAAGTTTATATACCTCAGAACATCTGTGTAGTTTTCGTATGTGGCAGGCTACTCAATGAGCTTGTTAACAGGAGGCAGAAAGATTTAAACTATATTTTATTATTAAGTCTTTCATGAGGTTTATAGAAAAGTCCCATGCAATTAATGATAGTACAAGCTAAAGTTCTCTTTACAAGTAACTGATGAAATAATTTCTTTAGCTAGAACTCTAGTGCCAACTAAGTAGTGCATATCTTTTAAACATTGCTTACAAGGATTTTTTCCCACAGAAATCCTTATAAAACACTTTATAGTAACTTCGGATATACTTAGAAGTAGTTAAGAATAGGCATATTGTTTGCTAACTTATCTATTTATAAATATGTCTACCATAGTGATTTTATTACTTTTTACTTTGTTTTAATTGTTGACACTATTATAGATGTTCTCATTTCCCCCAACCCCTATGCCCAACTCCACCCAGCCTCCTCCTTCCCTCCCCTCTGGCCACTACCTCACTGTTGTCTGTGTTTGTGGGTTATGAATATGTGTATGTTCTTGGGCTAATCCCTTCACCTTCTTTCATCTAGTCTCACCTCTTCACTCCCCTCTGACAGCTGTCAATCTGTTCCATGTATCCATACCTCTGTTTCTGTTTTTTGTTTGTTTATTTGGTCAGTTTATTTTGTTTACTAGAGTCCACATATAAGTGAGATCATGTGATATTTGTCTTTCTCTGACTGACATATTTTACTTAGCATAATAATCTCCAGATCCATCCATGCTATTACAAAAGGTATGATTTTAATTGCTGGAATATTGGGGAAAGTGTGAAGTCATAGTTTTCTTTAAATAAAACTTCTATTATTTGAATGATGAATTAAAATAGATTTTCCCCCAGTTTTAATTTTTTTTTATTCATGCACTGTCTGAAATAAAACATTTGGAATTAAAATATCATAATTTTGAAGATTCTCTCCCCTAAAAATATTTATTACTTTTGACAACTCACTTCTAAGTTTTAGGGCATATAAATCATAGTATAATAGCCATTTACTCTGTGATCTTTCACTTTCTCAGATTTTCTAGGACAACATGTTCATTAGCACTAAGAATGTCTTCATCAGATGAATACTTTTGAATAAGATAAAAGATTAATAAAATCCTTCTCATTTCAAAGACTAGCAGATAGCAGATGTTATCACTTCAAGTTTAAATGGTCTCCTTTGATTTAAGGATTGTGTAAGCTCATATACTCATTCATACCCAAATACACACACACTTACAGACACACATAGACACATTCACTTTATATCTTGTTCTAAATGACAAAATACAATTTACCCTAACTCTAACATTAACAAAATTCTACCCTTAAATTGATAATTTATCTCATTGATTAGCAATATTTTATTATTTTAGGATTCATAAATAATTAGGAGTTATATCCCTCTAATTAATGGGTATAGCATTTGGTTTTGAGCATAGATTTTTAGTTCTCCATACTCAAACCCCACCGGATATATCAGAGATACTTCCTTTTCTTCTTCATTTTTTTTTTTTTTTTGGTTAATCCTCACTAGAGGATATATTTCCATTGATTTTTAGAGAGAGTGGGAGGAAGAGGGAGAGACAGAGGGAAACATCGATGTGAGAGAGACACATCAATTGGTTGCCTCCTGCACGCACCCCGACCAGGGCCAGGGAACCTGCAACCAAAGTGCATGCCCTTGACCAGAATTGAACTCAGGGCCCTTCAGTCTGCAGGCCGACGCTCTATATATGAGCCAAACCATCTAGGGCCTCTTCTTCATATTTTAAGTGCATCCTCTCTAATAAAATGGTAATATGCAAATTAACCATCACTCCGCTACATAAGCCACGCCCACCAGCCAAGCCACGCCCACCAGCCAATCAGGGCGAGTATGCAAATTAACCCCAATCCAAGATGGCTACAGCCACAGAGAGCAAGGTTTCCCAGGTAACAGAGGAAGCCAAGCTTTCCATAGCCGTTGCAGGCCTAAGCCTCCACTCAAGCTACAAAGTTTCAATTACAGAAGGTAAACAAATGGCGGCAGAATGGAGCTTGAGAGAGCAGGCCAGGGTTGCCGGCGGCAACAGGGGAAGCAAAGCTTTCCGCACACCCTGGCCAGGCCCACCCGCTTAAGGCTACAAAGTTTCAATTGTAGAAGGTGAATTAACTGCCACAGAAATGGCTGCCACCCCGGAGGGAGCAGCAGGCTTGGCTCCACTCCAGGCTACAAAGTTTCAACTGTAGAAGGAAAATAAATCCCAGATACCAGGGCCTCCCCTTGGGTTGCCAGGGGGTGTGGCCGGCCTGCAAACCACCACAGGCCCCTCGCTCAGGCTGCCCCACACCCCAAGGGAACCCCCACCCTTATCTGTGACACCCTTCAGGGCAAACCAGCTGGCCCCCACCCGTGCACCAGGCCTCTATCCTATCTAATAAAAGAATAATATACAGATTGATCATCACTGCAACACACAATATAGCTGCCCCCATGTGGTCAAAGATCCTGCCCCCATGTGGACACAAGATGACCACCACAAGATGGCCAGCAGGAGAGGGCAGTTGGGAGGCACCCGGCCTGCAAAGGAGGGCAGTTGTGAGGGACCAGGCCTGCAAGGGAGGGCAGTTGAGAGGGACCAGGCTTGCAAGGGAGGGCAGTTGGAGGTGATCAACCCTGCAGGAGAGGGCAGTTAGGGGTGACCAGGCTGGCAGAGGAGGGAAGTTGGGGGCAAACAGGCTGGCAGGGGAGCAGTTAAGCATCAACCAGGCTGGCAGCAGAGTGGTTAGGGGGTGATCAGGCTGGCAGGCAGAAGCAGTTAGGGGCAATCAGGAAGGCAGGCAGGCAAGCAGTTGGGAGCCAGCAGTCCTGGATTGTGAGAGGGATGTCCGACTGCCCGTTTAGGCCCGATCCTGGTGGGATCGGGCCTAAACGGGCAGTCGGACATCCCTCCAGGAGTCCCAGATTGGAGAGGGTACAGGCTGGGCTGAGGGACAACCCCCTGCCGTGCACGAATTTCGTGCAACGGGCTTCTAGTATAATTATATGTGCAATGCTTTACTATATAACCCTATAGCCATCATCTCTTACCAAATTGGAAATTATTTTATATGAGAGATCAGAAAAAAAATAACAACAAAATAGTTTATTGCACTTTGATGATGTAACTTGGGGTTTACAACATGTGGTTACATCCATTAACTCTGAGCAACCCGGAGAAGTGTCACTGTGCTAATACAAAGAATTGAACTATCAGGTTAGACTCCATGAATCAGAGACCGGGCCTCTGATCTGTCTTGGTTAATAATTTCAAGCATACAAAAAATCAAGGGGCATAGTCAGACAAGGAGAGGTTGGGACATCCTGGCAGCTCCCCAAACCCTCTTGTTTCACATCAGACACAGGCTTTCTGACTCAGCAGATACATTCTCTAAGTGAAGTGTGTGAATAATCTTACACTGCAGAGAACACTTTCATTTACATCCCAGAGGGCTGCGCAGGTTACATGATGTTCTCCAGAGAGACAAGCCTTATAAATCCAGAGATTCTAGGTTTGTTTACTATAAGCAATGCTACACTAGAATCATTCTGTTAATAGAAATCCATAGCTAGTACTCTCTTTCTAGTAAATGCCATTAATCTATTTACTAAAATATCTGGCATCAGTATGTTTACAAGAAGATGAAACCACATCTACTGCTTGCTCGTTTTCTGCTGGGATATTCGTCTATAATCTTGAGAGAAATAAATCACAGGCCAGCTAGTTTAGTTCCTTCCTTTCTTCTCAGTCTAAATAAATTGAAATGTAATTTATGAGTTAGGGTACAGCCTAGACTTAGTTCTTACTCTATTGACTAGCCTAATTTATACTCTCTGTGTCTGAGTTATATTGGAGGGCTCACATTCTCTACAGGAGTCCTCTCTAAGCCAGTGTGTGCATCTCAGGAGAATATCTGCTTCATAGACTTGTATCTTGCCACATTACTAGGTTGATGACATCGAACAGGTAAGAGAGTGTTTGAGGTTTCTCTTCCTGGAGCACCCGCTCACTGGGATTTCAAAAATAGCTATGTCAAAGGGGACAAAATGACTGTGAGTACCATGTGTGTAAAATTACTTACTGACATTTCAGAATTCTATGTACTTAGGAATCAAATTGATCATTTAATTGTCTCAGGATATATTGAAAATGTTAATACCCCTTAAAAAGAAATTATGGATACAGTTGTTAAATTAACTTTAATAGCAATATTTTAGAATTATGTTTTCTATTAAGTGAAGACTATCTAAACTATAATTTACCTTTTATTGCATTTAATATTATCATGTGGAACATGAACAAATAAATCCAAAATCTGATTTTATAGAGTAAGTTATCTAGTTGACTGTCTACATATATCTATATAATATTGAATTTAATTGAACCTATAGAAAGAAATACATATAGAGATATATCTTTTAGTTTAAGATTAACCTTATAATGAGGTTAAAAGAACATAACCCAGGAAGCAAAATATAAATTACACTAAACTTAGTTTTTGTTTTTCTTAAACTTAGCTCACATTTAAATACACATAAATGCTTTGTGATGCTACACTGTAGTTTCCCCCAACTTGCCTCCAAAATTCCCAAACATTATTATCCCCTCCTGGAATTCTGTACATCTAATCTCCCCCCCCTCCCTTTTCCTGCCTGTGTAATTTGCAAAAAAAACCTCAGGTATAGAATCATTAAGGTTTAAGACTGAAGAAGGAAAACCCCTAGGTCAGTGGTCAGCAAACTCATTAGTCAACAGAGCCAAATATCAACAGTACAACTATTGAAATTTCTTTTGAGAGCCAAATTTTTTAAACTTAAACTTCTTCTAACACCACTTCTTCAAAATAGACTTGCCCAGTCCGTGGTATTTTGTGGAAGAGCCATATTCAAGGGGCCAAAGAGCCGCATGTGGCTCGCGAGCCGCAGTTTGCCGACCACATACCTAGGTAAAACCAGGACCTCCTTTAAAAGAATGGGAATGGAGAGATTGTAATCCTTGGGCATTGATAATATTGGTCCTGTCACACTTTCCAAAGGTCAGTGTCTCTAGATCAGCAATAAACTATGTCACTTATAGATGCCCTCAAATTACAAACTAGTGTCATGTGCGTGTGAAATACTACATTTTAGGCTCCAGGAACTCTTATTTCCATGGATTTTACCCCACATCTTATCACACATACTATGACAAAATGAATTAAATATACATTTAAACTGTATAATAAGAGGTTATTTGTAATTTTGCTCTTTAAGTAATTTAGTTCATTTAATTTACAGCTGGATATAAGTGATTGCAAGAATTCCTTAAAACAAACAATTTTTGAGATTTGTTTTTTGTTTGTTTGTTTTTGTTCATCCTTACTCAAGGATATTTTTCTATTTCTTTTTAGAGAGAGGGGGTGGGAGGAGGAGAGACAGAGAGATAGGAATATCAATGTAAGAGAGACACATCAATTCGTTGCCTCCCACATGAGTCCTGACCAGGGCTGGGGATCGCCCCTGTGACTGAGGTATGTGCACTTGACCAGAATGAAACCTGGGACTCTTCAGTCTGCAGGCCGACATTCTATCCACTGAGCTAAACTGGCCAGGGCAAGAACTGTTTTATTTTTTAACATAATATGATTTTCAATTGCAATCATGTGTGAGCTTTACATTTATACAGGTTTACAGGTATTCGTATGGAAAATAATACAATTAATAATAATACAAAAATAAGCTGTGTTTTGTGCATTCACAACTGTAAACCTGCTCTTTCCCACCCCTGTACATTAAAAAGGATGAAATTCTCTACATTGTCTCCAGAAATGTATTACACTTATTGAGATTTTAATTTCCCTTTATGAACCATTTACCTGAGGAAGAATTGGTTTTTACAGAACCAATAGCATTTGCATTTAATTTCCCTCTCTTCCAAGATAAATACATTATTAGTTCTAAGAACTCCACTAAACAACCTAAGTAGGGGTTGTATCACCTTCAATGCTTCAAGTGGTAAGTTTATTCTCTTTATATGCTCTTGAAAATGCAGAGATTATGTGTTAGAACCACAAGAGTGGTCTCCCTTTGTGCTTACTCTGTTACATTAGAAGAAATGTTACACGCTCCACAACCCAGGTCATTATTAGCTGGCTTTGGAGAGTAACCTGATCGAATTAGAAAAATGGGCTTATTTTATCTCTATGTCCTCATATGTGGGATGATTCTGCAAAGAGTAATATATATATTTCAGCTTGCCCAGTCTACACAAGTGCCTCAAAAAACAGTTTCATTTGCATTTCTGCTTCGTGTACACTATAAGGTTCAAATCCCCCCTTTTCACCTTTATTCATAAAATCTTGAGAGGCAGGAGGACAGTGGGGTAATCAGTCATAACCAACAGTGGTTCCTCTCATTGGAATGAGACCAAAAAAGGGCTAATTTTAGAGCCAATGACACTTGTTATACATGACATCTGATTTATGACATTTTAGTTTTTTTTTTTTTTTTTTTTTTTTTTTTTACAGATAAACCCTAAACACTTTCTGTTACATTCTGTGCTTGAGTCTTCTCTCTACAACTTGAAATTGGTATAACTGTTTGTTATTGTTTGGTATAATCTCTCAATGAGTAGACTTTTAAAGCCCATTTGTAGAGTGCAGCAGCAGCAAAAAAGTACAAGTACATAGAATAAGGATTATTAAAAGAGCAATTAAAAGAGCAATTCATTTCAGCTATCCTGTTAATTTGAGAGTTATAAAAGAAAACCAGACCCCAAAAAACATGATTTCATGATATAAAACAGACTGTATATAAAATTTCCAAAAAAAATGGTCCCAAAACAACCCAAGTAAAACAATTACAATAAACATTTCCAATACTCCTAACTCAGTTTTATGTCATTAAGTTTTATGTCATTATGTCCAACAGTGTGAGGTCAGCAGGGTACTACTACTCAAAGTCACCTGCTTGTTTTGCTGCTTTTGGGTTTCTAGTCTGTCATTCAAGAATTCATCTGCCCTTTGAACTGATTCTCAGAATCCTTGGCACAGGTCTCTGTTTTGAAGTTCTGAGGCTATATTTGTTAGATGTTTCTTTCAGAGGGATTACCAATTAGCCTCCAGGGTATTGCAGGATGCCTCATGCCAGGTAAGGGGAAAACAAAAACTACATGCTGATGAAATAATGATGGATTATGTTATTTTATTACAATAAACGACAGTATCTGAATGACATAGAGTGGAATCCTCCATTGGGAGTAAATATATGACCACATCTGTAATTATTTTAAAAAACTGGGGGACCTGGGTGTTGGGTGGCCCATTGCCTGCACGTAGCCCACGGAGGGTGTTCCAAAGTCGTTTCCACAGTATGTCAGAAATATAGGTGGAGTAACTTTTTTTTATTGAGGTATAATTGACGTATAACATTATATTAGTTTCAGGCATACAACATAATTCCTTATTTGTGTATATAGAATAATGATATATTTTCTTCATTCCGTATTTAAATAATCTATGTTATTATGTTTTCATTAATGTAATCCTCTTAGGTAAACTTTTCACGTAGATTCTTGCAAGGGGAATATATGCAATATGGTGACTTTCAAGCATTGAGTTTGTTTAAAGGAATGTGAACTCATCAATTGATTAGAAATTTACTGGATGAGATGGGGTGTGGAACTATAACCCCAAAGCTTAAGCCAGAAAAGATGTGACTGAGTCACAACAGGGAAGGATACAACTGGTGGGCCTTATGAGTTCTTATGGAGCAAAAAATACTTTCAATAAGATAGTATAAAATATTTAAATATTTGTATCAGTACATACTTCCACAGTAACAAGTTTCATAGATTAAATTTTTTATACCTGTATATATAACTCTGATTATTCTTTTTGCCTTTGTGGATAAAATCCAGATATTTTTATACCCATGACAGAGAAAAATGAATCCTTTTATCTTCTTATATTAACCCAATGAAAAATTAAATGAACAAGAGGAAATGTATTTATTTGAAGGACACATATTTCCATATTTATAAAGAAGTCGCCGAACCTATAAATATTTCCATATTTATAAAGAAGTTTATGAAGTGGCTCACTACCTAGTTAATTATTTGGTTATGCTAGCTTAGTTAGTGCGGGTTGGTATTAATGAGATAACTAACTTTTCAAAATCATTCAAAAAGTTGAAGTTTGAGTGAAAGTTAAATATTCTTGGCAGGTAATATGAAGGTGATGACAGACTCTTCACTCTGACAATGACATTCTTTCAGAACTTTGACCTCTTTTTCAGTATTTCAAATTGTAAAACTCCATAAATTAATTTTCCTCTGGTGAGGAACTATCAGCAAAATGCATTGCCATCTTTAACTGTCAAGTAATTTATTGTCTAATATTAGAACAAGAGAGATCTAAAAATAAGTGGATATCTTTTCCTACCAAGTGCATGAAACATCTTCTCATCTGACAAATTTAAAATTTATATTTATCAATATAGGAGAAATATGTCAAGATACCAAAGTTTAAATTCATTCTATTCTATCCACCTATAGTACAATGAGCTGTCATGCATGTCACAAGCAAATACTGTCTGAACGTCTGTCGGCTTTGAACTTGGGGAAAGTCCTTTTCACTGAATTTTTGTTTTCTATTCTCACTCACCATCAAATCTCTTTTTGAAGTTTTAAACGCCAGTTTTAAAAGCAGGTAGTATAGAAAGAAAAAGCACCTTCAGAATATTTTCTATATAGTTTACAAGTCAAATATATTTTAATATTACAATATCGCCATGCTTCCTTTGCATATAAAGCATATTGTTATTAATATTACACGAATGCAAAGGTAGGCAAACCTCACCCTTAAAATTGTTTAAATTTATTTAAATTAATTTTTTAAAATATTTTTATTGACTTCAGAGAGGAAGGGAGAGGGAGAGAGAGATAGAAACATTAATGATGAGAATCACTGATTGGCTGTCTTTTGCACAACTGCCATAGGGGATGGAGTCTACAACCCCAGGCATGTGCCCTGACCTCTTGGTTCATAGGTCCATGCTCAACCACTATATTTAAATTAATTTTAATTTAATGACTATAAGTGAGACTGCATATTATTTACTAAGCTATAGATTATATATGAATATACTAAGTCTTTTAACAAATGCAACTTCAGGGGGATATTTAAAATATTAATTGTTTTATATGGAAATATTATTTTATAAAAAAGCTATTTTTTTGTGTTATTAAAAAAAAACATGAGAGAAAAGTTATACAATGGGACTTGCTCAAACACAATGCTCTATACCAGTGATGGGCAACCTTTTGAGCTTGGTGTGTCAAACTTCGCCAAAAAACTGAGCATAACTCGGGTAGTGTGTCACTTTGAGGAAAAAACATTATTTCGCAAATGTTTTATCCTCAGGAGCAGCAAATGTTTCATCAGCGGCCGCGTGTCATCAGAAATGGCTACGCGTGTCAGTGCTGACACGCGTGTCATAGGTTCACCATCACTGCATACAATTTCTCATGAGATTAGTGGATGTCAAAGTAAATTTGTACCAGAGTCCATTAAGTTTATGGAATGATGAAATAATTTTATCTGGTTGTTATTTTGTTATTTCAAAATGCATTGTGCAATATTTTAGAAATACAGTCATGTATAAAGAATGATATAATAAGCCACCATTAAAATATAGCACCATTAAAATTTAAATAAAAATAATAAATATAGTTTAAAAATCTCTTGTGTAATGTTCCCTGATCTCAACCTTAACTTCTCCCCCCTCCCTACCCCTTCCATAGTAAGCAAATACTCTCCATAGTGTGTATTTCTCATTCACCTAAATTTGCATATATCCTTACTACATATGTTTATAAATAACTATCTAGTATTAGTCTGCAAATTTTAAATGTTATGTTATAGGTGCCTATTGTTTCTATCATCTATGGTTTGTATTCAGGAATATAGTTTATTCCATGTCATACATACACTAAGATGTATTCAGAACTGTTATGTTGATAACATTAAAGTTGCTGCCACTGATTTTTTTTATACAAACAAGCTTGATGAGAACATTTCTATAACTTTTGGGCACAGATGTGGGAACTTCTCTAAGGTATATACATAAGAATATAATTATTGTTTTGTAGAATAGTTTATTTTTAAAATACATCAGATACTGCTAAATCTCACTCCAAAAGCTGAAACAATTTGCAATTGAAATATTAGTACATAAATGTTTCATTTTTTTTTGCATATTTGACAATACTCAGTATTGCCAGATTTTAGTGGTTCTCAAAGGAAAATATTCATGGCCCCAGGGTAATGCCTAGACATTTTTCCTAGTGTGATCCCTAGAAGAAAGTTGTGTTTTTAATTATGAAAAAATATGTAAAACATAAATTTTACCATCTTAACCATTTTAAAGGTACAGTTCTGTGGTACTAAGAATATTGTACAACTGTCACAACCATCTATTTCCAAAATGTTCATATTCCTAAAGTAAAACTCTATACCCATTAAACACTAAATCCCTATTCTTCCCTCTTCCCAGCTCCTGGAAACCACCATTCTACCCTCTGTCTCTATGAATTTGACCACTCTAAGTATATTACTAGTATATATATCTGGAATCAAACTGTAAATGTCTTATTTTGTTGTTGTTAATCTCACCCGAGGATATTTTTCCATTGATTTCTAGGGAGAGTAGAAAAGAGAGGAAAAGATGGAGAAAAATATATGGATGTGAGAGAAACACATCAATTGGTTGCCTCCTGCAAGAACCCAGACCAGGGCCCAGGCCTGGGAGGAGCCTGCAACCAAGGTTTGTGCCTTGACCCCAATCAAAGCGGGAATCCTTTGGTCCACAGGCCAACACTCTATCCACCTGGCCAAACCAGCTAGGGCTGTAACTGTCTTTTGTTCCTGGCTTATTTCACTTATTTTAATGTGCTCAGGTGCTTTTGAGGTGTAACATGTATCAGAGTCTCCTTCCTTTTTAAGGCCAAATAATATTCTTTTGTGTGAATATATCACATTTTGTTTATCCATTCATCTGTTAATGGACTTGGGTTGTTTCCACCATTTGGCTATTGTAAATAATGCTTTTATGAACATGAGTGTTTAAATCTGTAAAAGTTACTACTTTTAATTCTTTGAGGTACATATTCAGAATCAGAATTGCTTGATCATATGGTAATTCTATGTTTACTTTTAAGGAAATACCAACTGTTTTTCAAAGTGGCTGCACCACTTTACATCTCACCAGCAATGCACACGTATTCCATTTTCTCCAGGTGTTAACTCTTATGTTCTATTTAAAAAAGTAATAGCCATAATTACCTGGAGATTTTTGATTGTCACAACCTAAGGGTTGCCACTGACATCTAGTGTGTTGAGTTTGGGGATGGTGCTAAACATTCCACAATACACAGAACAGGTCCCACACACAAAAAGAATATCCAGCTCAAGATGCCAGTATAGTGCCAAAGTTCATTCTTAATTATTTTTAACAAATTCATGAATGTAAAATGGTCTCTCACTATATAATAGTTGTCAATTCCACATAAATTCTTATTGGAAAATTTATTTGAGTTATGTTGATGGATTAAGTTTATCAAGTCCATATTTGTGAATTGTGTTTTTAACCACAAATATAGTAAATATATGCATTAATTTAGGTTTCCCTTTATGTGTAATGTTAATTCAAATGTTTATCTCCTTCTTTAGCCATGCTAAAATTTTAGGAAACTTTAACTTCCCTTATGCCATTTTTTCATGATGTGCATTATTATATTTTGTATTTAATCCATACATATTTAAAAATATATAAATAGTTATTACAGTTTTCTATTGATAATTATGAAGGTTTAACAATGTTCCGTCATTGTCTTTTTCATTATTTCTTTCATCCCATTGCTATATTCATGTATCATTTTTCTTTGTATTAAATTACATCTTTACATTTTTCTCATGGATTAATAAAGGAAACATCTGGCATGGCACTAAAGAGAATAGACAGATTCCATACAATTGAATGACAGTTATGCTGACAGCAATTCTGCACACACAATAATAGAAACCAAAATACAATGGAATAATCTATTTAAAGTCTTAGAGAAAATAATTGTAAAGCTAAAATTCCATACCCAAGTAAAGTGTCAATTAGAGACAGAATAAATGCATTCAAATATAATGAGAATATATTACTAATAATTATTCTATTTAAATATTTAATATGAACAAAAATAAAACTAGAATGAAGCAGTACAGTGTAAGAGGTATCAGTGTAAAATAATCCAATAGCTCTCTTGTGTTTTTGTTTCTTGTTTGTTTGCTTGTTGTGATTTTACCCTGCTAGTTACTCAATATAATTTTCAATATAAAAACAAATACCTTTCCTTAATCCTAGAAAATCTTAGCCATTACATCAGTGTTATATTTTTCTGGTACCTCATTCACAATTTAAGCCCTCCAACCTCTCTTGTATTCTAATTGTGCATACTTCTGAACACCTTATTCTTGTCTCCGTTACTGATTCCCTTATGTTATTTTAAAATATTCACTATTGTATCTTGACTTCAGTTTTATTATTTTCAGGACTCTTTTATTTCTTCCCTCCTATTTTGTTTGGGTTTATTTTGTTTTTGTTGGTGTTTTAAATAGTTTGCCTCTTGAAATTAATACTTATCCTTTTTATAAGACTTTATTTCTTTAGAGCAGTTTTAGATTTATACCAATATTGTGAGGAAAGTACAGAGGTTCCCTATGTACCCCCTACCTCCATACATTGTCTCCCCCATCATCAATATCTCCCACCAGAGTAGAACATTTATTTCAACTAATGAACCTACCATGATCCATCATAATCACACAAAGTCTATGGTTTACATTATGGTTCACTCTTGGTTTTGTACATTCTACAGGTGTATAATGATAGGTATTTATCAGTATGGTAAAATAAAGAGTATTTTCACTGGCCTATTATCCCTCCTCACCCCCACAATTCCTAGAAATGGCAATCTTTTTACTATCTCTCTCTATATTTTTTTCTTTTTGTAGAATGTCATATAGTTGGCACCATACAGTCTATAGCTTTTTCAGAGTGGCCTCTTCAACTTAGTAATATGCATAGTTGAAAAATGTGTGCCTGATTCCCCAAAGGAAATACTACATTACATTTAGTCAATTCACTGAATGTGTTTCCACAGAGCTTCTGTTGGGTTTTATATAGAAGTCAAAATTGCTGTTATAAGACCTCTGTGAATCATATTGTTGAATTTTTAAGATTACCTTGGGATTTAAAACTAGTAATAATAAGGTTTCAAGACTGATTATGTTACTAAGATCAGGTCAGTAACTTGGACATAAAAGTCAAAGAAAATTAATGCAAAAGTAATTCTAAATGAAAGCTAAAACAGAAATTAGAAGATAATTGATGGTTACATGTCTCAGAAATAGATAAAATAAAAAGCACAATAAACATTGAAAAGAATACTTTAAAAGAGAATAATTGAACTGAAAATTTGAAGTCATTATATTGAAACTTAAATCGGATAATAAGAATTATTAATCAGAGTCTTTTAGTCAACTATTCAATTGACATTTCTTGTCTGTTTTGCTTCACACATGCTTGAGTGTGTATACATGTTTATTTTTTATATTTACAAGGCTATTATTCTGGTTTGTGTAATGTATATGATGTGCAAATAAAATATTAGTGAACATACCCACACTCCAATTATTCACTAATGTGTTCTCAGAGTTTAGATGTATTACCCCTTAATAAATGTATATTGAAATTTAATAAACAAAGTAAATATCATTGTAAGATATTTGGTCCTATCCAAAATGTCTATGGAGACATTTGGTCCATGATTTCATGCAGAATACAGACACTATTCAAATTGTATGAATGCAATTTTTTTTGTAATTCATGATAAATCTTGAATATCACATTTATTTTTGTTCTTCTTCCTCATGAATTACTCTGAAATTGATGAGTGATTGCTCTCAAGTACATATCAAACTTGATTATTGGTTTCCTATGCATTCTGTGAGCTGTTTTGGTGATACCAATTTTATTGTATCAGTATTGGTGTGAGGTTGATGGCTAAATTACCTAGAACCTGGATGATAACTTGTCTATGTCTCTGTTATTTGCCTTTTCACACTTCAAGGACCTATCGGAGTGGACTCAATGCTTCCATAAACATTTTGGACAGGATCAAATGTCCACTAATCAACCAAATGTCCTACAAGCAAACTTTAGTTTGTAGCTTACTTACATATTTAGTTAGTTCATTCATCTCTTAGAATATTTGTAACCTAAACAGAATTTCTCCACCTCTATAAAACTTAAGAGAACAAAAACTAAAAGTTACACAACTGCTTTCATGAGAGAGAAAAAAGAACCTTTCCCAAATTGTTATTGAGTTCTGTATATACCTAATACCAATACCTGACAATCATATTACAATAAAATAAAATTAAGAGTAAAATTACTCTTAAATCCTAGGCACAGACATTCTTAATAAATTATTAGAAAAGAGAAATGATTTTTTAAAAATGATGCATGCTGGAACAAGTAAAGCTTATCCTAGGAATGCAAATTTAGCTCAATATGAAAAATTAATGTATTTTAATGTTACTAATACAAAGGAGACATAATATGTGACAACCTCAAATAATGCAAAAAAAAAAATTGGCAAAACTAACACCCACTCAGTAAAGGTGTCTGAAAAGGATAATAATTGATAATAAATAAATTTAATAATTTTATTGTTAATAACAATAACACATTATTTGCCCTTATTTAGACTTAATAATGTATTTTTTATGTTATTTCTAATTTTTACAAGTAATTTTGGCCTCTAAATCTCTAAGCTCAATAACCCATGCTCATAATCTTGATATACTCCTAGTATTGCAGGATATATTAGTGTTCATCACTGTTACCCTCTCCTTGGTACCAGTTCATGTAAGAGTATATTATACAGTGTTTCCTTGTTGAATTTAGACATGATATGTAAATTGTTTTATCTAGTAGAATGAGCATGAACAGTATGTATGTTTTTTATAGCCTGGGGACTTAAAAATTGGGGAAGGCCTTACAGCATTCCCTTTTCCTTCTTTCTGCAATGATCAATGTTTTGAGATGGACCCTTATTTGCTATTGCAAAATGGACATATATAACCAGTAACAATTTTTATTGTAAACCAGTTGAATTTTTTTTTTTGGTTTGTTACATTAGCATAATATAGCTCGTTTCAAACTAAAAGTTACCCAACTGCTTTAATGAAAGAGAAAAATAACCTTTTTTTAACTGTTCTTGTTAGTTTGGAGGCAGTTTTTCAGATCACTTTTACTATTGTTAATCAATTTTGTCTTGGTTGTGTTTATGTTTGTGTATGTGAAAGATGAAAATACACTTTAATTAGCTTCCTCCCTTATGAAATTACTGTCAGAAAAAAAAAGGTATTTTAAATGGCACTGGTGCTTAATTTTGTATAATTGTCTATTTAATTCAAATATTTATATGATCAGCCCCTTTAATAAAACAGTACTCCAGAACTTTGCCTTGTTCTAAATCCACCTCATCTTCTTTAATGTTTTTTTAAATGTAGTGTGTGTGTGTGTGTGTGTGTGTGTGTGTGTGTGTGTGTGTATTGTTTTTGTTGTTGTTGTTGTTCTGTATTAGAGAGAGAGAGAAAATATCCACTTTAACTAACTCCTGGGTTATCCTTTGTTCTCACATTGCCACTATTTTCTGTGACTTCAGACTTTCCATCTCAACTACAATTCATTTGATTATGTCAAGAAATTGCTTCTGGCTTTTCTAGCTCCTGAGGACCAACTAGCTCAACACAGTTACATTAATCTTCATCTTTACCAGGTTCAGGCATGATCCTTAACAGATCCATACACAAACTTTCACTGAGCAGTAAATTTTTCTCACATGCTCTTATTCTTACAGTAGAATCCAGTCATTGTGAAGGGCAGTAACTCAATGCTTTTTCTTAGTGTATTGCTCTATCATAACTATTCAACCTTATCAAGGTTACATCAATGCATTTATTTTTAAATGTTGAAAGTATGATGGAATATGTCATTTGCCCTATGATATTTAATGAAGCCCTAGTAACATTTTATTCTTTTTTTGTTCTCACACTTAGCTTATGTAAGATATGAATAGACTGGGCATCAAGGGGGAATTTAGAACTGGCCTATACTATTTTCAATGCTTGTAAAAATATACAAAAACCCAGGTGATTTTGTCATTTTGAAACAGAATAGCTGGCAAGCTCTGACAGACAGATATTTAAGTTTTGCCATGCCCTTCTGAGGTAAAAGTCAAGTTAATGTCGACCCAATATGGCTTGTAATCACTAATAATCCCTCATGACATATCACATCAGTGTAACACAAAATGAACTCGAGCATGTGCTTGTACCTACAGAGTCTTAAAAAATGAAATAAAAATGTTAAGTTTGACCCTGGGGTAAGCCTCTTGAGTGTGAGTTGTCAAAGGAAATGTTTCTAAGTTGTGTCAAAAGACACACAACATGCTTATTTTTCTGTCTAAAATATTTTGACAGGGGATATATTAAATGGCTGCTATTTTGAGTTTGAATTTACAAAATGAAATAGGTTCTTGTTTTAGTTTATTTATTTATTTTTAAAGGACTTTTTAAAATTATGTTTTTATTGATTTTCATACTTTTTAGAGAGAGAAAGAAAGGGAGAGGGATAGAGAGATAGAAACATCAATGAGAACCATCTTAACATCATCAATCAGTTGCCCCCTGCACAGCCCCTACATGGGATCAAACCTCCAACCTGGCCATATGCCCTGACCAGGAATTGAACCAGCACCCTCTTGGTTCATAGATTGATGCTCAACTACTGAGCAACACCGGCCAGGTGCTTCTACTTTTATTTGCAATGATAAATATAAGAGTAATTATAGAGTTATCATTAAAATGGCAGGTTTTTATTTGTATGCACCTCTATCTACCTTAAAAATACCATGGATACCACAATTGCAGCCATATGCATTTATTGATGGCCAGATTATTGTATGTTTAGGCCTAAATTAACCATGATAAGAATAATATTTTCCCTTCAAGTAGATGATAATTCAGATGCACTTATGTATTTGGATTCAGGGGAGCTGGAACATATACATCTTTATACCCAGTAATAGCTCTTGCAAGTAAAATAAGAAAGTGTTTCACATTAATGAAACACGAAGGCAAGTTTAACACTAATAATGAGAGACTAGATTCAGCAAAGCCTTTACGGGAATAAATGGCATACAGATTTGAAAGAAATTTCAAAAATAAGTGATGGGAAAAAGAAAACATGTAACAAAAATTCATGTATTAGTCTGTGAAGGAGTTAAGACATGGAACTCCAAAATACCGCATTTTTGTTATATTAATTACTTTGAGCTGAAGACACTTGAAAAACAGCAAATGCAGGGAGAGGCTTTCTCTCAACCTCATCTATCTGCTTAAAGACAGAACCTCCAATGGGACCAAATTGTTGCAAATCCCCTCCCAGGACTTCCATCAACCGGAAATGCTGACCTACCACAGGACAGGGGACTAGAAGTTGATCACACCCAGGCAAACTCTGTCACAAACTGTCATGCCTCCTGGGTATTTTTCTCAAGGTCCATTTATCTTTTTTAATAATAATTTACTCTCTTCTAAATTGCCTACATCCCCTCTGCCCTATTATGACAGGGCATAAGCTCCAAAATCTCTCCACCTGTTGGAGGTATTCATTTTTTGACGCTGAGATACCCTTGTGCACGTGATACTAAACATTAATCAGTGTGTATACATTTTATCCTGCTAATCTGCCTGTGGGTCAGTTTATTTCTTAGACCCAGCCATTGAACCTAGGAGATAGAAGAAAAAATTTCCTTCGCTGCATTTGCTAGGGCTGCCATAAAAATGAATAAATAATAGCTGAATAAGTACAGACATACCACAGAGGGGGTGGCTAAAACAGCAGAATTGTTTTTCCCCTCATAGCTCAGAGGACTGGAAGGCCAAGATCCAGGTGCTGGCAGCAGTAGTCTCTCTCCTTGGCTTAAAAGCAGGTGCCTTCTTGCTGTCTTTTCACATAGACTTTCCTTTGTGGGATTGCTCCTGTGGGGTTCTTCCTCTTCCTAAATGGCACCATCCTATTAGATTCAGGCCTGACCCTTAGGACCTTTTTAACCTTAATTCCCTCCTTAAAGACCTTATCTTCAAATATAGTCACATTCCAAGGTACTGGGGATTAGAGCTTCAGTAATATATATTTTGGGGAAACATGATTCAGTCCATAATAGGACATCATAAAGAAATGCAGAGGAAGAGAGAAATGAACTTGGAAAGCTAGGCAATGATAATGTATGTAGAATGGGAAAGATGAATAGGAATGTAAGAATAATTGATACAACTTTACACAATTTGTCATTTTATCTATGGTCTATTGTGTGTGTGCATATGTGTTTGAGCGTTTTGAACCTTTATAAAACCAGAAGCAAGAGTTGAATTTTTATCAAATGATTTCTTTCATTTCATGTAATATTACATCTTATTCTAGATGGCCTATTTTCTTGCTAGTCATGGATGTAAATTTATGTATTTATTGAATTTCCCTTGAGATGATATAATCTGTATTGATAGCTAGTTTCACTTTTATAATTCTGGGTTTCATTTGTATGATAAATACTGCTTCATAAAATAAGTTAAGTCATTTTCCACTTGCTGTTACTGGAAAGAGTTTACATATAATGGTGCTTATTTCCTTTATCTAGTGTTGTATAAAAGTCTGAAAAAAACCCTAGACTGAAATTATTCAGAACAAAACTTTCTATTATTTATTACTAGAGGCCTAGTGCACAAATTCACGCACCAGTGGGGTCCCTTGGCCTGTCCTGCGGGATCGGGCCAAAAGTGGCTCTCTGACATCCCCCGAGGTGTCCTGGGTTGCGAGAGAGCACAGGCCAGGCTGACGGACCCCACCAGTGCACAATTGGGCCAGGGAGGGGTGTGGGAGTTTGGCCAGCTGGGGAGGGACTGTGAGAGGGCTCCAGGGCATGTCCAGACCATCTTACTCAGTCGCAATTGGCCAGACCCCAGCAGCAAGCTAACCTATGGGTCAACTGTCTGCCCCCTCCCCCCTGGTAGTCAGTGCACGTCAAAGCGAGTGGTTGAGTGGCCTTAGCATATCATTAGCATATTACACTTTGATTGGTTGAACAGACAACTGGACGACAGGACACTTAGCATATTACATAGGATTATGCTGAGGGTTGGCAGTCTGAATAGGTCTCTGTTGGTCTTGTCTAATCCTTATAGTCACATGATGACTTCACTGACAATTTGAAGTGATTACCAATAATGATTAGGTGTTCAAGAAAGAAAGAATGGGCTTAACATTAGTCTTTTTTGCTACTTTCCTTTTAAATTTTATTTTTTCTGTCATTCTATTATTAGTCTACTTGTTTTTGACTTCTGAATTCCTAACGTAATAGAAATTATTAGACTATAAAAACTATAACCACTGCTGGATACTAATTATATGGATCTATATGAACACATAAATAGGTCAATATATAGTTTTGTTTTTTTTCATACGTCAGCCAGGACCTGCCTATTAAAGTATACATAGGGTGGTATCTATACTTAATATAGAATAGAATGCCAATGACCTCCAATAGATTTCTGTTAATTTTAGAAGACATATCTAGTAAATGATATTGCTTGCTTTTACTTACTTTTCCTGTGCATTTCTTACTCTCTAATACGTACCTTGTGTTTTTTATATGGTCAATGTTTGGGGGTCAACACTTCTCATAACCTTTTACTAAAATAAATAATAACTGTTCAATTTACTTCTATTGCTTGTTTTTTGCTTAATGTTATATTAAATTATAAGTAGATACGCATGGCTTTGTATTGTTAAATAAGGCATTTCAGGCAATAAATATATTTACCAAAGTTGTTGAATACACAGTCAATATGAATAAATTAAGTATATTTCTGAGTAGCAGCATCAAACAATTTAAATATAATATTTTAAGGCAAATAATCCTTTCCACTAATATTTACAGGGTAAAATAAGATTGTTGTTAGAGTATTACATTTGACAGTAAAATAGTAGTCAAGTTTTCAGGCTAATTTAAATTGGCTAATTGAAATAAGCGAATATTCTAGAAAAGTTAATTGTACTGGACAAAAAGCTGTTCCTAAAGTGTTAACTAAAATTTTTATTGGTAGTTCATCTTATGGTAAAATTGTGTAACATGTAATGAACCTAAAGCAGTCATATTTTAGTGCAAAAAATTAAACTTTAAAAGCTATCAAGACTACATTATAAAATTTCCAAAAGCCTCCTAATATTTAAATAAAAAAGGGGGGATAGTAGAAGAATATCATGTAAGGAAAAATATCCTATAAGTAAATTACATCTAGAAAATTTTTACTTTAGAAAATTAACTTTCATTTGTAATGCTAACAGCAAGACACCCATGTAAAACATAGATGGTGTCAAAACAAGCCAAAGGAAAATCATTTGGGCAAAAAATGAAAAAGGATCACAAGTCAAATTTATAGAAAAGATTCCTTTATTAACTTTTGGTCGAGAATATGTTTGTATATTTTCAGAAAACAACTCCAAGACCATGTGGATTCCTGCAACAGAGAGGAATTGACAGGACTACTCCAGCCATGAAGACAGAAGAGAAACAGTCCAGAGATGGAAGACACTGACGACGCCTTGCCATACTAGCAGTCAGCAGGTGTGTGTCACTGCAGGTTGCCCAGGACCAAACCAGAGAGAGTCGGACCTGCATTACCACCATTTGTCCACCACCCAGAACTGAAATATCATTGTTGACATGTACACATAAGGAACTGTTTGACATTGAAATTGGGACTCAAAAGAACTGTTGGCCCAGAAAGAAACTCACTACAGACTGATTCATTTGCCTCTCAGCATAACCATTATTGCTTATCTCATTTTCGGTTCTTATAAGTGTATTTCTAGTGGCACATGATCTCACTCATCTAGGGGAAATGATGAACAACATAGACTGATGAACAAGAACAGACCCGGAGACAAGGAAGCATAGATCAGACTGTCGGATCTCAGAGGGAAGGTAGGGGCGGGTGGGGATAAGGGGGAGAGATCAACCAAAGGACTTGTGTGCATGCATATGAGCCTAACCAGTGGTCACGGAAAACAGGAGGGTGGGGCATTCATGGGGAGGGGTTTGAGATGGGAATGGGGGGATGAGGACAAATATGTGTTACCTTAATCAATAAAGAAATTTTAAAAAAATATGATAGCATCCAAAACATAAAATCAGAGGAACACATTTAACAGATGACTTCTAATACCTCTGAAATAAAAAATAAATAGGTGCTCTTTATAATTATTTATATCAAAATATCAATTTTTCTCACATTGATATTTGTGGTCACTAAAATTCCAATTAATAAAAAAACACTAAGATTTTAAATTTGGTAGTAAGTGAGATGATTCTAAAAATAGTGTGAAATGCAAATGATCTAGAATAGTCAATATATTTTTGAAGAAGAATAAAAATGTAGTATAGATAGCCTAGATTTCAAAAATTACTGAAAAAGCTGCAGTTATTAGCATCATATAGTATTGGTATATGAACTGACAAATATTGTTAGTACTAAAATAGATTTATATATTTGGTTACTTTATATATATTAAAGGTACAACAGGGAAGTGATGATAAAACAATGAATTAATAAGAAATGTTGAATCAAATAATTTGATCTCCATAATGACAAAACAATTAAACTTGACACTTATCTTAGACACTGAAATAATATTGAGACAACTTAGTTCATAGGCATATCTGGGGGAAAATCTAAAGTCTCTATAAGAAAACACAGAGGAATATCCACATCACCTTGCAACAAGCAAAGATCTCTAATATAGAAGTCGAAACACTAAAGGACTAATTATAACAGAAAAATTTAAAAATTGGTTTTCATAATAGTTAAGATTTTTCTCCATCAAAAGATCTCATGAAGAAAGTGAAAACACAAATAGTGAAAGAGAACATTATATATATATATATATATATATATATATATATATATGTATTCTATCTATAACATATAAAGAATTACCACACATTAATAAGAAAACATTAAAATATTGGAAAAGATTCCTTGAAAAGAATTTTAAGATAAAGAATTTTTATGACTAATAAGTAAGATAAATGGTAGTCAACATCACTATTCATCAGGAAAAAGCAAACTAATAATAGGAGCAAATATTATTACACAGTTACTAGAAAAGCTGCAATCAACTAATTCTGAAAATACCAAATGTTTGGAATGGGGAAACAACCGACTTCTCATACATTGTTGTTAGGTGTGTAAAATTATAAACCCACTTCTGGCATAACTGCCATTTCCATTAGTTCCACTCTTAATTTTATACACAAGAGAAGTGAGTCCACACAAAGACAGTAACATTTACAACAGATTTTTCATGATAGTCATAAAATGGGGGGGGGACATATTCTTAAACAAATATAGAGTGAATAAATTGCGGTAAATGTTACATGGAATACTACAGAGCAGTAGAAAAATGCACTCCTCATATATACAACATGCATAAACTCACAGATATACTATTGAATGCAATCAGCTCAATACAAAAATACTATCTACTGTATTATTCCATTTATGGGAAGTTCTAGCATAGTCAAAGTTAGCTGATGAGAGAATTCAAAATAATAATTAACTTTAAGGACTAGTTTAGGCTGAGAAGGGGCAAGAAAGTACCTTCCTGGTTGCTAATATTGTTCTATATCTTGTTCTGGGTGGTAATTACAAGGGGAATACACATGTAAACATCATCATGGTATACTTGTAGGTTTAGTGCATTTAGTTCATTTATTATATGTATTTAGCCCCTTGATTTAAAAAAAATAGAAGTAAATAACTGCATTTGTGAAAAATGTATCTCAGGAAACTGCTTATAATCAACAAATTAATTTTTATCCTAAAGAATGTATTATTCAAAGACAGGAAATAATTCACCTTTTGCATTACCAGAAAAATAAATCCTTATTCTTGCCCCTAACCATTAGAATAATAGAAATAGCTTTGCTTCTTATTTATTTATTTATTTATTTATTTATTTATTTTTTGTTAATCGTCACCTGAGAATATTTTTCCATTGATTTTTAGAGAGAGTGGAAGTCAGGGGGCCAGACAGAGAGAAACTTTGATGTGAGAGAGACCCTTCGATTGGTTGCTTCCAGCACATGCTCTGACCAGGGCTGGGGATCAAGCCTGCAACCTAGGTATGTGCCCTTGACTGGAATTGAACCTGGGACCCTTCAGTCTGCGGGCCAATGCTCTATCCACTGAGCCAAACTGTCCAGGGCTCTGCTTATTATTAATACTCTATTTGAAGGCAATACTATACAATAGAAGTGGAATCATGTCTGTAGTCTCCTATTGTATGCTGTTATATAAATGCAGGCAAAAATGAAGACTGAAATCTGTCAACAATAATTACCAAGTACACAATCAAAAGAGTATTTCCACAAAGATATTTTGAACATTAAAGAGTAACCAGATAATGGAGAACCTAGTGTTATGCAATTTCAAAGTTATGTTCAAAGAAAAAATGCACAGTTAAAGCAAGTCAAGTTCATTATCAGTAAACACCTTGTCTGTTTCATGTTTCATGTTATCAGTTTCACACATTTCTGTTTCATGTTTTCAGAGTATCAGTCATTAATAGGGTTTTCTCAAAAGCTTTAGTCCATTGCAATTTTTTTTGTAAAAAGAGTATTATATATAAACAAGCAAACTTTGATATGGAATTTAAAATAGCACATGGTGGCCATGTTTGCAAAATATGTCTTCTAATTAGTCATTAGATATGCTTTGGCTAATACTACCTCACTAATGAATCTGTATTTCTACAGAGTTGCAGGCTTTATCAAAAAAACTCCTCACCATAATAAGAACCTAATAACATATTAGTGACACTAACCCTATCCTTTTAAGCATATATTACTTTCTAAATTTAATTTTTTTCATATTTTACCAATCTCAAAGAAACCCAAAGAATAATTATACTTATACAATTTTAAAAGGGAAACTGAGGCTCACAGAGGTCAAAAGTCACATCCAGGATTACACAGTTTAATAGGAAGCAGAAGACTTAAGAAATAAACAAATTAATCTAAAAATATAACTAATTTGAAAAAAATCACTAATTTGCATTAAAATATAATCTATAGCAACGAGGGAATCCTCTTTTGAAAATGGTCTTGACTGATATTGACAATTTGGGAATTGAAAGGATTATCTTTTATGTTCTTAATCATGTAAAAATAAATCTGTATCATCTACATATTCTTAAACTTTTGAGGCTTATTTAAAGATTTGTTTTGCTCTAATTTGAAACATGAATGATGTTATTGAAATTAATATATAGTCTTTATTAAAATAAATTTAGTTAAATATTGTATCATTGCTTATGATTATAAATAATAATGATGAGTAAAATCACATGTACATTAATTATATTAATAAAAGTTTTAGTGTTCTTAGCTAAAGAATAGAAAAGATTGTACAGTCACTGAATTGATATTTCAAATCAAGGTTAAAATTTTACTTCTGTACTCTAAATTATTTGTCTCCCTTGTAAACTAAATTGAAGTGCTTGGGCTATATAAACTGTTGATTGAAATACCTTACTTCCAACCATGAAATTCCTCAACTTAATTACAAATTTGTAACAAAAATAAACAAAAAAAGTGCTCTTCCTTAATACAATAAAAAATAGAAACACATCATAGTTGCTATGAATATACCTACTCTTAAGGCACATTTTATTTTATCAATACAATAGTATAAACAATTTTACGTGAATATTCTATATTTATAATAAGATATTATTTGTTTTACAACATTTTAAAATAAATATATGGTATCATTTCTTTAATCTTAATCATCAATTAGGCATTATGTTAGCTGCTGGAGTATAATTTCAAGAAACTAAACACTTTAGAAGGAGATAATTTTGTTATAGTTGCAAAACTAGTCTCTTTAATGCATCATCTTAAGTTTTGACATTTCAATCTGTTACAAGAATCCTTTGTTAATTGGATTTATCTCTTTAAATTTAATTTATCTGCACCCAAGAGCTACTTTCCTTGTCAGATAACATGATTTAACTAGACATTAGAGCTAAAGTCTGATAATATTTCATCTCCTGCTTAAATATTTGCTACATTATATTAAATTTCCTTTTATTACTTTGGAAAAAAAGTGTTATAAACATATTTTATATTAAGTTGGTAAGAAAAAGATACATACTAAAGTAACTAACATATTTTGTTTTCCCTTCATATTAAAAAAAAGTTAACCTTGTCATAAAGTTGCTCAGAACTCACATGGTTCACTTTACTTCTATCAAGTTTTCACTTTTCAAAATACAGAACATTATTTAAGTAACCATTAGAAGAAGTAAAAATAGACTATTTAAACATTTACCTCTACATTTAAAAGTTACTAAGACAATGGATTTTTAAAGTTCTCATCCCAATAAAAAAATGTATAACTATGTGTGGTGTTAACTAGACTTATTGTGGTGATCTTTCTGCAATATATGAAACTATTGTATCATTATGTTCTACTTCTGAAACTAATATAATGTTATATGTCAATTATATCTCAAGGAAAATGAAATTAAACTTGTAGACATCTATTGGCATAGTGTTGTGATGTGAATATTTTACAAATAGATGCTATGAATAAAGTTTGATTTGAGGGCTAGCCTTGAGCATATAAAATGCTCAATAAAAATGAGCTGAATGACAAAAAAAGAAATGGAGTGGATTCCTACCATAGCTAATGCAAATTACCTGTTCTGCCTGTACAGAGCACAGATGTGAGTGACAAATTTAAAACTGGATTATTGAAAATACAATCATACCATGACTCCAATTGCAGCTGCTGACCCTGATGTAGTTTTATTGCTGGAGCACACCATTATAGCACCTGGCAACTTATGGGCAGTGATAGATGTGGGGATACTCCTTTTATCTATACTTGTTAACAAAGAGCAATTAGCGTCTATCAGGCTGGGCCATAAATACACCTGTACTGTTCTAGCCTATGGGTTATATAAACTGTTAAACTTATTGGTAACAACCTGAAACACCTCTCAATTCAAAAATATGCCATGTCTATTAGTTATATTTATGATGTAAAGATTTGAATCTGGTGAACAGGAAGTATCAGCTGCTCTAGCAATTTTGGGTATGACACATGCATGCCAGAGTTTGTCAAATTCATCCACAAGATTCAGAGACCTGACACCTTGGTGAAATTTCTAGTAAGTCCATCTCATGGAGTATGTTGAAATATCTCTTCCGAGTTGAAGGTCAAATTTCTATCTATGGCTCCTCCTACTATTAAGAAAATTATAACATTCTATGGACCTCTTTAGATTTGGCATATCACATATACCTTTTTTGGGTATAAGACTCTTGCCCATTTATGGAGTACCCTGACAAGCTACCAGTTTTGAATGGGACCAAGAAGTCTCTGCAAAAAGTCCATCTGTCAAGAAAGCTACTCTGCTACTAGGACCATATGATCCAACAGACCCAATGTTGCTTTAAATGCCTGTGGCAGAACAGACTGTTGCATGGAACATTTTGCAGGCTGGTGTAAATGACTTACAGGACAGAGTTTTGGAATATTGGAGAAAAGCTATAATCATTTCCACATATAATTTTCCTTTTGAGAAATTAATTATTTTTGCTGCCATGTCTTAGTAAAGATTAAGTGTCATGAGTCATGAAGCTGGAGATGTCCATAATACACTGGTTTATCTAAAAGAAAGTAAATGCCACTAATAAAGTACATGAATACAAAAATTCAAATTTACAAAGTTCTATACATGACTGAGGTTGACTTATGCAAAGGGTAATTTATTTGAAAACTTTAAATTTATTTGATTTAGTAAAAATATTTTTATTAAAATGCACATGATTAAGTCTTCACACAGACTTTATCTTGGAGTAAAAATGTTTTAGGAGCAGGACAACCACCTTAAGAAAGGGATAGAAGGAAGAAGGAAGTGGGGGCACTCCAGGGCACCCCGCTGAGCTGTGTCCTTTCCCAATAAAGCCCACTCTCTCAGAGTCCCACACACCTACACCACCCTATGTATAGTTTTTAGTTCATTGGCTTTGATTTCCTCCTTGTTGTTTGTTTAAGTAAATGGACAAGTGCCAAGTGATCTGAATTAATATAATAAGAAATTGACCTTTATTTAAAGCAGAGGTGGGAAGGTATGGCCCCACAGGCCTTATACTGGTAAGGCTCGCAAAATCATTTGGTCTGGCCCTGCCAAGGCATAGGGGTGAGTTCATTAAATGTTTGACAAAATGCAGCAGGCTAATTTTTAAGTTGATAATTTTGTATGGCCCACGAATGATATTATAAATATCCAAATGGCCCTTGGCAGAAAAAAGTTTCCCCACCCCTGATCTAAAGAGATTTTTATTTGTGCTCTTGTCTCTGGGAAGCCTAGAACTCAGGGTAAGTTGGAATAAGAATTTAGAAAAAAAAAATGTAGAAGCAAAAGGGGTGTGATGGATCTACAGGTAATTGAATACTGTGGATAAATTAAGAAAAACAAAGATGCCAGCGATTCCACAGTTGAGTAATTTGTTGTTTTGTTTTTGGTTATGATATTCCTCCCTATTCTGAAATTTTAAGTGATCATTTATTGCTTGCATCGAAGTTGTTATTAACAATGTGGAGAGTAATGCAAAAGTAACTCTTCAACATTAGTGGTAGGATGCTAGCAATTGCAAACAGTGAGCCTCAATTTGGGTAATTTCAGATTGATCTGGAAACACAATTTTTAGCCCTAACTGGTTTGGCTCAGTGGATAGAGCATCAGCCTGCAAACTGAAGGGTCCCAGGTTCGATTCCTGTCAAGAGCACATCCCCAGTAGGAGGTGTGCAAGAGGCAGCTGATTAACGTTTCTCTCTCATCGATGTTTCTAACTCTCTATCCCTCTCCATTCCTCTCTGTAAAAAATCAATAAAATATATTTAAAAAAAAAAAAGAAACACAATTTTTAGCAAGAATAGGACTCCCTTGGAAATTTAAATATATATATCCTATCTAATAATCCTATCTAATAATAGAGTAATATGCAAATTAGGTGTCACTCCGCGACAAAATGGCGGCCCCCATACCCACAAGATGGCGGCGCCCAGTCCCCTCAGCCCCGCTGCTGGAGTGTCTGGCCTGTCCCACCAGCAAACAGAGCACTGAGAGCAGGGCATAGTTGCTTCCTTAGTGCTGCGGCAGCGGGAAGCCGCCAGGCCCTGCACACATGGAGCCAGCGGAGGAGCAGGGCCGTCGCAGGGAAGATCGGGAAGCCTCCAGGAGCCGGCGGAGGACCAGGGCCCATCGCCGCGGCGATCTGGAAGCCGCCAGGAGCCGGACTAGGACCAGGGCCCGTCGCTGCGGTGATCAGGAAGCCGCCAGGAGCCGGCGTAGGAGCAGGACCCGTTGCCGCGGCGATCGGGAAGCCCAGGAGCCGGCGTAGGAGCAGGACCCGTTGCCGCGGCGATCGGGAAGCCCAGGAGCCAGCGGAGGACCAGGGCCCGTCGCCGTGGCGATCGGGAAGCCCAGAGGCCTGCAGAGGAGCTGGGCCTGTCGCATGGCAATCGGGAAGGGAGCCCGCGGAGGAGCAGGGCCCGTCGCCTTGGCAATCGGGAAACCGCCAGGAGCCGGCGGAGGAGCAGGGCATGGAGTCTTCCCGATGGTCGCTGTGGCGATCAGGAAGACTCCAGTGCCAGCAGAGCAGGGCATGGCAGCTTCCTGATCTCGGCAGCTGGGAAGCCGCCAGGCCCTGCAAAGCCGGGCCTGGCGGCTTCCTTAGTGCGGCAGTGGCAGGGAAGTCCCCAGACATGGCAGACAGAGCCCAGACAGCAGGGCTTGGGGGCTTCCTTAGTGTGTCCATGTCTGGGAAGCCCCTAGGCTGGTTAGACAGAGCACACTGCAGGGCATTGGGGCTTCCTTCACATGGCACATGGCGGCAGCAGGCAGAGAGCGACAGCAGGGCATGGGGCTTCATCTCCATGGCTGCAGGGAAACCTTCAGGCCCGCAGAGAGCAAAGAACCATGGGGAGTGGGCCTAAGCCATCAGTAGGATATCCTCTGAGAGCTCCTGGATTATAGAGGGTGCAGGTTGGGCTGAGGGACCCCCGTGCACGAATTTCGTGCACCGGGCCTCTAGTACATATATATACATATATATATATATTTATATATATATATATGTATATATATATTTTTTTTTTTACAATAATAAAACAAACAACAATAGTGGTAGTTGTAATAATATAAACAATGATAATAAATGTATACTGAATAGATACTTCATCTTATTTCACCCATGTATTGTTGAAGCTCTTTTCCTGGGTTATCATTTAGTTATACTGTAATAAATGAGATATGAACTATTGTCCCCTCTGTTTTCAATGAGGAAATAAAGCCACCAACAGATTAAGAAACTTACCAGAGGTCAAACCTTTATAAATCAAAGTGGAAGGATGTCAGAATAGGTAGACTTGGCTCATAACCACCACACTGGTATACTTTCCATTCACAGAATGGGTTGAGGGAAGAGTTAGCATTTGTTTTATATATTAGTTGACAAAGTAGTTCTAGAATACCAAGTTCCTTTGGGTTGTGACTATTGTACTGTATTTGTACTTATTTTTATTTCCTAACTTTTATTAATATTATTTTCCATTTCATTCATATGAGACACAATAGTGTCATAAAATAAATATTACTAGGAATATATTTCTCACACTGTCAACTCCTTGCAAAGGCACTAATTAAAACTGAACAAGTCCTATTTATGTAAACACATAAGTTCCATCCTCCATAAGACTGGTGATTTAGGAAATACTGTTCATAATAAGTTAAGAAGACTGTAGAAATATCACTTCACCATAAATGAAGCAAAAGAGTCAATTTGTTACACAGAAAATGGATAATGTGGAAAGAATCAATTTGCTACACAGAAAATGGATAATGTGGAAATTGGATTCTGTGACAACTCATTGAACAAACAATCATGAGCAACCACAATAAAATGTAATTTCCTTTATCTGAAATTCTTTAAAGTTAGCAGTTAAAGCTGGATTCTCATATATGCCATTCCATATAGTTTATCTTTCAAGCAGATGATTTTATGTGTCAAATATCTGTAGCAGGGATAATTCATGAGCTGGGATTTCAGGGGTGAAGAAATCAATGGAACATCGCACTGCTGTTTCTTTGCTTCAAACTCATAATTGCACAATGTTAATTTTTTTTTCCACTTTTGTGTGAGTTCATGTAGCAGCAGGAAAGCATAATATAATCAAGTCAGCAGGGAGCTTCTCTCTATAACTAGAATGAATTTACATTTGTCCATTATGTAAATGATTCTTCACCCTTTTCCTAGATGCCTATTCGAAGTAGTGGCAGAGTGAATTTTCATGTGCACTTATGAAAATGTTTTCAAAATCTTTATAAATAACACAATAATACTCATTTTTGCATTAAGATAAGTTACTGATGTATTTTTTTTCAGAAATAACAAATTAATCAATTTTATTTTACTTATTTAGCTTGTATATGATTTAACCTATAAAGCAAAGTCTGGTAATAGATTATCTAACTTGAATTAGCCATGATTATATTTTTAATAGTTGGTGGCTATTAAATACTTTATAATAATTAGTAAGTCCTCAAAAGTTTTCACTTAAGAAGGCATCAACACTATATGCTAAATAAGAACAGAAATAAAATAAAATTATTTTAATTTCTAGATTCTGACAAATAGCTTTAATCAGCCAGTTCTAGAAACTTAGCAAATAGAAAGTTTCCATACTCTGCAATTTTTGAATTACATCTCACCAGTTTTGTTCTCTAGTAAATATAGTTGAATGAATCTTGCTGCAAGTATGAAAAATATTTTCAACCCAAAAAGTTAAAGTGCAATCTAAAATGGATGCCTGTCTATGTATTTCATTTCATTGCCAACTTTACTTTTGACTCAATGAATGCCATATATTTTTTATTCCTGAAATTTAGTGCACTTTATAGCAGCCGCACCACTCCTCAGTCACTCAGTCAGTGCAATTAATAACAGATGGTGGGCAAGTAGTAAAAGTGTTCAAAGCATTTATTTTTTTTAGTGCAGACTCTTGGGGCACAAGTTTCTCACTAGTAAGCAAGTTTTTATTAAGTCGATTGTGACTTTTTTTCCTGAGAATACTATCCAAAGAATAGTCTAAGCTCAGGAGTCCACTCTTTTCACTGAGTGCTTCTCCCACATCACTCATCTACCTTCATGCCTTCAACTATCACCTTCGAGGTAACAAACCTCATATTTACAACCTGGGATCCTTTTTGCTTCTCAAAAAGAAAAAATAAATAAAAATCATAAATATAAAAAATTATAAATTATAAATCTTGGCAGAGCATAATAGGAAATATATAACTTTGTGTACTGCAATAAATTTGGGTATCTTCATATATAAAATTATTTTTTAATTTATCTTTATTTTTGAAAATATTACATATGTCCCCTTTGTTTTTCATATTAATATGCAATTTTATGTTGCATATTAATGCATATTAATGCCTTTTAAATAACCATCAACAACATGAAAGGACACTTTTTTTAACAGAAATGACAATTTTTGAAGCTTGGATTTAGAAATACTAGAATGTTTGGTTATGACAAAAACAATGTATCACCAGGGTATTTAAGAAGATAGAATAATTATTCATTGTACTCATGGATTAAATTAATTAATGCATAAAATACTATGCCATAAATAACTCTCAATAACAACTGAATTTTTCGGGAAGTATCAATATTATTCTCTTCTTATTTTTCCTATTTTGCAACTTCTTGCTGTTCTTAAAGTTTTCAAATGTACTATCTTTTTTTACTTAATTTCATCTGCCTTTTATTCTCTTGTGTATTATTGAAGACAGATTAATGGGAGTCAAATGAACATATTAGCAGCCACTAAATTTAGTAATACTGACTCTCTGAAAGTATGAAATAAAGGTTGAATCTTGTTGAGCAATAAGTAGTTGAAAACTGAAGAACAAATAATATTTATACAAGATAAGCTTATCAAATTTGTAAATATTTAAATGGTATTAAGCCAATGGGGAGGAGAAAGGAGACATATGTAATACTTTCAATAATAAAGATTAAATAAATGGTATTAGACTGGATTTGCCTGTCAGCTTTTCTATATCAGCAGAAAGTTGTTGTCAACCAACATAGGAAAACAAGCAACAGCGACATTCCACATCTATATTGTCAGAAAATAGGATAGTGATTCCCTTTGGGAGTTGCTACTAGAAGCAAGAATAAAGGAGCCTTCAATCTAGACCATGATATTAAACAAATGAAGTACTTCCCCAAAGCAGTAACACACTGTTCAATGCTTTAAGCATATTTGAAATAACTTGTAAAATTATGAATGTATACTATGGAAGCATCACACAAAATAATTACAAAAACTAGTCAGACCCAGCTGGTGTGGCTCAATGGTTGAGTGCAGACCTGTGGACCAGGAGGTCATGCTTTGATTCCACTTCAGGGCACATGTCCAGATTATAGGCTCAGTCCCCAGTATGGGATTTGCAGGAGGCAGCTGATCAATGATTCTCTCTCACCAATGATGTTTCTCTCTCTCCCTCTCCCTTCCTCTTTGAAATCAATAAAAATTAAAAAAAAAAATACTCAGGGTAATTAATGCTGTATTTGGATCTTGAGGAAGGGAAGATTCCAAGACTTTCCCCCAAGACTCCTGCCCCTGGTATAGCTAATTTACATAATCTCCCTCCCTTGAGCATGGGTGCAATCTGTGAAGATGATGGGATATCACTGTTGTGATTAGGTGACTAAAAAACTGCATTCCTAGAAAGGGAGATTATCCACGTGGGGCTGTCTAATTAGGTAAAAAAGGTGAGGTCTATGAATCACCTATTATAGAAATCAATTTAATAAGACCTATTTTTAATTCACCAATTTTTGTCTTATTGCATTTTTATTTTTTCATCTAATTTTTATTATAGATAACATTACTTAATTGTTTTAATTTCAACTCTTACCTTTATTATTTATTTCTTCTACTTTCTATAGGTTTAATTTTCTTTTCTTTTTTTCTATAATCTTAAGAGAAATGTTTGTCATTTTTTCACACCTCTTTATTTCAAAAATATTTTGCAATTTTTATTCCATAAATAAAATATATTTCTTTCTGCAGAATTACATTATTTGTAGTCTATTTTAAATGTACATTATTCTTAACTTAGGATATAGCATTGGGTCTTTCATTATTAATATTGATAGAGCTGTTTTTCATTAGTTTCTTTTAACAAGTTGATGAATTTCACTTCTATTCCTAGCTTTTTAAGTGCTTTTATCATAAAAGGTGTTGAATTTTGTCAAATGCTTTTTAAGTGTCTATTGAAATGATCATGAGCTGTGTGTCATTTAATCTATTATTATAGTGTGTTACATTGATAGTTTTCATAGATTAAATTGTTAATGCATTCTTTGGCTGAAGACCAGTTGGTCATATGTAATTATTTTGATATGTCATTTGATTAAATTTGCTAGTATATTTTGAAGATGCTTTGTCTATATTCATTAGGAGTATTGGTCTGTAGGTTGTTCTTATAATGTCCTTGTACTAGAAGGAAAATAGGCACCTGTCTTATTTCTATGGCAATAAAATATATTTTTTCACACTAATTCATGAACTCATTTTGTTTTTATCATGATATATGCAGAAATAATTCAAATTTATACTAATACAGAAAAATTAACCATCACCAATAGGAGGTGTTTCTTTTGAGTGGAAGAGAAGCATGTAATTTCTAGGGGAAGTTGCACAATTTAAAAGAAAATTACTGGTTCTAGCTTTATGGTGTTTTTTAAAAGAGATTTCCCTTATTCACTGTTGTAATTTTAAGTCCAATAAATTTCAGATGTATGTGTAGTGTAGTGTTTATATCTCACATATAGCTGGTCTATAAACATTATTTAAAATATGTAAGGTTTTACAATAGGGTATTATTTTCTCACCTCTCAACTAAAGTTTATAAATAACTGAGTCTGGCATTCTGTACACTGTAATATAAATGAGCATGGGGTTCAATATCAAGCTTTTAGCATAACTGATCATTAACACTCCAGAATATTTTATGTTAGAGGGAAAAAAGTGTTGACTACCATTGAATGGAAAACAAAAACATGATTATACTTAGAAAATAAAGGCAGTAAATGGTTCATTTACTCTCTTTCCATTTGCAGAATTGTAATAAAAATGCCAAGTAGATTGATATTTAGGCAAACAGTGCATTGCAATAAAGTTAAGATTACTAGAGGAGTTGCATTAATATACAACATTCCTCTTTGGGTCTGCTTTTCTATTGCAATTTCAGGAGTACTTGGGTATTTTAATTTCAGTTATAGATACTCATTTAGCTTTTGATTCAAAGAGAACTGTCTTTTGTATAAAATAAATGCTAACACTTCTAAGTTATTTTATTTTACCATGCTTTTTTAGATTTTAATCTTAATATTAAAAATCACAACATTTGAAAGAAGTTGCAGTCCTGTATATCATACACCGTACTGAAAGCCTTCCAGTTTACACATTTTTAAGCTGCTGTAGCAGCAGCTGCATAGGATTTAGCACAACATATGGTGTTGATTCTTTCTGGTTTTAATGAAAATGTGATTTATAAATCTCTTGCAACAAACTGGTGATGAGATGTTTAGCAAAGCTATAACACACATTACTTGATATTTAAAAATGCCACATTTTTTTTTCTTGTGAGCAAAAGGATGACAGAATTATGAAGGTATTTTAAAAGAGGAGAGAAAGTAAAGTAGAAATAATGAGAAAAGAAGTGAAATTATAAGGTGATAGCTAATAGCTCCTAAAATGAGTCTCATAGAATAAGAAATTTATTTTAATGGGTTAAATAATTATCTGAGTATTAATTTTAGATGTTCTAAAATTTTAAAAGCACCAAGGATATAATGAGCTATTTTTGTGTGTTTTATTAATACAGGGTAGAGAGGTCATACAGCAGCTTAAAAAGAAACTGTACTACTTCAGGATGTGTAAGAAATCTAAGTAAATCTAAGTAAGGTGTTTCAAATAAATTATTTAATATGAACTCCACAACTTTTTTAATATAGAAAAAAATTGTGTTATCAATTAAAATTTTTTAAAAAGTATCATATAGACTCTGGGTATACATGTTCCAAGGGGAAAAACCTTGTTGAAACTTGAATTTCTTGCTCAACTCATATTTTTCTATTTCTATGGGATCTATTCTTTGTACAAATTAACCAGTAGCTTGATGTGGTTCTAGTTCCTTCCTCCCATGTAAGAAATTATTTTAAGTAACACATTTTCCTTACATTTTGAAGATTTCCAGTTACAATACCTGGGATCTTGTGACTTAAAAATAGGAGCCACTTAAAAAGAACTGATGAAAATTGATATTATCAAAGAAGATCTAATAGGAAAGCAAACCATCCTTTACTTCTAAAGTGATATAATGCAGGTGTTTTAAGGAATGGTAGACTTTCCTCATATGTACATATATGTAGAGTGGTTGATTAGACATCTAATGAGTTTTAAACCTCCATTACCAACATTAAAAAAGTATTTATTTTCACCAAAGATGTCATCAAAACGTATATAAGCAGCCCTTCTCACAAATAATACTTACATCATCACTAATGGTGTATCTTATGTTTCAATGTCACTGGTACGTTCACATTAAGAACTAGATGTATTTTTTCATTTCCATTTACTTTGTGCCAAACATTCAGATGTTCTTGTAGTCTGGGCTCAAGAAGATTGGGAATGACAGTTTCTGTTTTCAGACTAATCTTCTCTCTCTGCTAGCCAATTAACCTTTCCAGTCTCCACTTCCTCTTTATTCAGAGTAAGTCCCCATCCTTCAATCCCTGCTAAAAGAGGACCTTCACAGCCTGAAAGAAACATCCTCACCCTAATATAAATGTGTCAAATATGTCTGAATACTAGAATGGGCATCATTTGGCCACAAGCTGGTAACACCACTACATATAAGACTAATAAAACCAATATAAGACTCCAACAAAATAACATATTTAAAGCAAGCAAAGCAGAATAGATTTTAAAAATAGTAACTAATATTTCTGAGTAGTGTATTTAATTTATTTTACTTATAATAAACACACAGATCTTTTTTATGCCAAATAAAAGCTTGCAAAGTATAGGTAATTCTAGCAGAATTCATAAAGGTGGCCAGGTACTATCACTGTCCTGGTTATTACTAGCATTATGATCATTATCAGTGAACACAAATAATTTGCAGTTGTCTATTGACCTGTCTAGAAAAGGAACTGGTGCCAAGAGAAACAAAAATCAATAGAGAGGAAATTAATTAAATATCAAATTAAATCTTGACAGCGGGCTCTCAGAGGCAGCAAAGAGATTCTGTTTATAATACCAAGGAAACATACTTAACATCATTCCTCATTTATAGTATCTATTTATTTATTTAATCAATCATATGAGACATCTGCCCCAGAGTTTCTATGCTCCCAACTCCTAAAAATATAAATTCTACATCTTAGATACATTTATGCTCTGTCTTTTTTCCTCCCACAATGTTTTAGAGGGTTTCTAGAATAATTTGAGTTATTCAACTTTTTCTGAATTTCATTTTGGTGCATTCCAAGAGGTGGAACTCAGAACCTATCTTTTAAATCAAAGACAGTAACATTTTGTAAATGCTTGTGTATGAATATTTTTGGCCCTGAATAACTGCTTTCAGTATTCCTTTTTCCGTTCCCATATATTTGAACTGAATTGTTTTCTGGGGAACTCACCACTGGGACTGTTCTCAAATGTATCCTTGCTGGGGTTAATATTTCCAAGTATATTCTAATCATTTTACAGGTTTTTAATTTAAAGAATGATAATAATGGGGGAAAGTGGTTAAGGCTCTTAATTCCAGAGATTGAGGAAGTTTAGAAAAAGAGAGCTGTAAAGTTATTTTTACTTAGTCCAGCACAGGAAGGGGGTTTTACTTAGACATGCCATTTGTTTTGATTCCATGGCTGTCCTTGGGCTGACGTTCTTGCTTTTGTTCCTGTGATCCTCCCCTCTAACCCCAGCCCATTGCTCAAAACTCAGTCCTACCCACTTGGGTCTAGAGCCCAAGGCTGGGCCAGACTAGATGGGCCTTCTCCCACTTGAATATGAAAGTAATGATCATTCTTATGAAGTGTTGGTTTAACTCAGTAACAAGAAGATACCCACCACTGGTGAATATAGTGTTTCTCCACAGTTCAGTAACCAAATACTCACTAACCATTTAGATTGCAGTGGATGGAGTGACTGGCAGGTGTGCATAATTTTTGTTCCAGAAATTTGGGAAACTTGTAGCAATTACAGTATGTGGTGGCATTCAGATTTTTCAGTCACAATGGCTATGTGCATATCAACAAGGACAGAGTTGAAAAAGATATAAACAATGCAAGAAGACACAATTAAATAAGCAAATAAAGCAGGACCTGAAATAAACAATGTAACTGAGGAGGCAGTGGAATTTATCCAACAGAACAGTGTGATATCCAATGGATTTGTGGGAGGCTATGGGCTCACCTTGCATCTTAAGGACAGGAATGTCCAGTCGCAGAGGATTCAACTTGATGTGTTCAAGGATCACTTGAGCAACTTATTAAAATGTAAATTCGTGTTCTTCACATCGATTCTGATTCATTTAGTCTCTGGTAGATCATAGGAATTCACATTTGAAAGAGGCACTCTTACTGGTTCTGATGAAAGTATTTTTAAAACTAAATATTGAGAAATCCCACTGTAAAGGACTCCTAAACTAATATCACAGTAACTGCCAGGAACCATGTCTTACTAGAATGCCCACCTAAATCTAGGCAAACACTGTGGAAATACCTCTGCATTTGGAGATTCCTATCAGTTGCCAACTTATTATCTAAATTTTACTATAAATGATGTACTTAAATATCATAGAGCACTGTCTTTTTTTATATATTTTATTGATTTTTTACAGAGAGGAAGAGAGAGGGATAGAGAGTTAGAAACATCGATGAGAGAGAAACATCGATCAGCTGCCTCTTGCACACCCCCTACTGGGGATGTGCCCGCAACCAAGGTACATGCCCTTGACCGGAATCGAACCTGGGACCTTTCAGTCCGCAGGCCGACGCTCTATCCACTGAGCCAAACCGGTTTCAGCGAGCACTGTCTTTATTAACTGCTATTATTTTGAGGTTCAGTTTATTAAAAACATAGTTCAAGGACAGAACTTCTAGTGATTTAATTAAAACAAAACTTTTATTTTGTGATTTAGGTAAATTTTCTTTTTTTCTTTCTTTTTTGAAAGAGAGGAAGAGAAAGAGAGAAACCTTGATTTGTTGTTGCATCCAATTATGCATTCATTGGTTGATTCTTATATGTGCCTGACCAGGGATGGAACCTGCAAACTTGGTGTATCAGGATGACACTTTAGCCAATATATAGTTTTAAAAAATACTTTCATCAGAACCAGTAAGAGTGCCTATTTCAAATGTGAATTCCTATGACCTACCAGAGACTAACTGAATCAGAATCTATGTGGTGAACACAAATTTACATTTTAATAACTTGCCTAAACCTTTTTCTTTAATGCCCAAGCAAAAAATATAATGTAATTATGCTACTTACCTATGCATCAGAAACTCCACAAAATAACAGATTATGTTTTCTAAAAGAAATCTTGAAACTTTGCAATTCAGATTTTTAGTTGGTAAAATACAACTTTCATTACTATACATAGCAAGATAGAGAATTTAAATATATGTGAGAATTTAAATGTTTCCAATCCTTTTCATAATAAAATATTATGCATGTTTTAAGACAGTTAAATTACTATGTTTCTCACTAATGATTTGAGTAAAATATTGCATAAATGTGTTATAAGATTTCTAAATCTCAAATATTACACTAGAATTTTATTTTAAAACTATAGCTGTCATCTCATCTTAATTGTCATAATCCTGAAAAACACATTTCAACTTGGTCAAATTTGCATTCTGAGTTATTTTGTGTTTAATCTTAGATATCAGATTTATTAGCAGGATTGGTTCAAAATTCGACTTGCATAAGAATGAAATTGTCAATATTACAGTGATTAAAGTAATAGATAAACAAAGTTAACCATATAAACTGAAGTTTTATATTGATGTACCAGTATTAGCAATTAGATAAAATTTGTTAATCTGATAAGCTTTATTTTTTTTATTTCAGAAAATACCATCCAATTTAATGAAGAAGAATAACACTGGCTCTCTCATGGAATTATTATTACAATGCAATTAGTAAAGTATATTAACTTGGATAAACAGTGTTTGTGTGAGACTGCACATATGTGTGCATGCACTCATACACATATATGTTGTAATTAGAATATCAGTAGTTTAAGTACAGTTAAATTTGTCTTTGTGAACAAGTTCCAATTTCTTTTTGATCACAGAGCATTATTAATTCAACCATGCTACTGATCATCTATTTCTGATTTTCTGAAGAATTATTTTAAACAGAAGTCATGTTTCCTCTTTTCAGGTTGGTTTTCCTCATCAAAACCATATATCGAAAAAAAGTAATGAAAAAAGGGAAAGGATGCCACAGGCTAACCCTAGTTTTGGAGGGAAAGCTTTATGTCCCCATCCCTGATATCAAAATGGCAGCATCATAAGATTTTAAAGCTTGAGAGTTTTATTTGACTGAGGTTAGTAAGGAACTCTGAAATTTATATTTGTTTATCTGAAAATATCAAATTTGATATACCTTAAAAAGATGGATTCCATCTTAACTTACTTGTCACATGCCTATGCCACAGTCAACTGTCCTTTCTTTACATATATAAGAAAGGAAAGTACATTATTCTTTGTGAATATTACTTTATTTTATGTTTATTATAAGTAATTGTTTTGAATATGTAAGAATTAATGTATTTATAAGAATGTTTAAAAACAGAGAAAAAATACAATTAGCAAGGACTTAAAGATAAAAAGTTATTTTTAAATAAAATGTATAATTGAAAAATGTTGATTGTTAGAATTATTAAAGTATGGCATGAACAGTGTTTAAAAGGCTCATAGATCTTAGGCAATCATTTCAGATATTAGTCCAGAGGATTAGTTAAACCAATGTCCCTAACCTATTTAAATGTGTCATCTCAAATGAAGACAGGCCTCAAAAGAGTGAGTCGGTGGACTCCGAAACTCGTGGACACACTTAGTGGCTGTCCTGTTATCGGAAGCTAAAAAGTAATTACACAAATCACAGAGGTGGCAGCGGCTGGAAGGGGTCAGATTAGAGGGACACATAGAAAAATTATGGTCTGATTAAAAAAAAAAAGAAAGAAAAGGACGTGTGTTTAAAGCCAATTGAGTTATTTTATGTGGAGAGTTAGAGAAAGGATTGTACCCTGTCACACCACTTCAGCATACTGAGCAGCTCAAGGGGAAAATGTGACAAGGAAGCTTTAATTAATTTCCTCCATCTAATCCTCTGTTAACACCGAACAAGCCTCTGTCACATGCATCATATGAATTCCAAGGACAAAGTAAAAGCCATTTAAAATTAGTCATATCCCAATAAGGTTATTAAGAGGCCATTTCTAAGTTCTTCATTAAAGTCAATGCTTTTAACACTATTACCATTCAAAATCCATAAAGCAGCCCAGCGATGTTATAAAATATTGATTGCTTCGGTGTGTTCTTCTAGACTAACTTATTATATTTTTAAGTAACTTAGTGAGGCAAAAGTCCAACTTATCTCATAGCTACTTGTTGTGAAAGATTGCAACTCCTGTAACAGCTTTGAAAGGCAATAGCTCAAGCCTATGGGTGTATCAGGTTCCGTATCTGAAATTGAGTGCCAGCCCTGTAGCCCCTGCATTTTACTGGAGCATTTCTCTCTCAGGGTCACACAAAGGGAGAGCGGATTAATGGAGTGACATATTAAAAAGTTTTATGAATGATAAATATTATCCCTACTTTTCTGTAGGAGAAATGGAGTCAGATGTAGGTTAAGTAACCATTAAAACCGTTATCCTTTAAAAGGATCCATTTATGCAGCATTTAATTGCATTCCAAGCACTTATTTCCTGCTACTATTCTTAACTGTCACTTTGAGTGCCAGAGGTGGGGTGAGGGTAGGTGTCATGTATAAAAATATGCAAATTTTGGATCATTTAAACTATCTTTTCAAATACAGATTCTAATATATTAAATTTAATCCTCACAGAACAGATTTTTGCTTACCCGTTGCCAAAAAAGTCCCCTTTACTGAGATTCTCTTTAACATAATGAAAGGGGGCATAGAGATAGGCTTGCATATAAACATATTTTCTTTTAGTAAACTTACTTCCCCAAACCTCTTCTTCAAAACTATGTTCAGTTTGATAACCACCACATTTTATTCCCTATCCTTTTTTTTTCACATTCTTGATTTCATTTCACTTCCTCCCTTTCAATAAAGATTAAGCACGTAAGATTTTTCTCATGTTCTGGTCTCTAGGAAACCAAGGTTCAGACACAAAGTTCATAAGAAAGGTAGACAAGATAAAATCCAGGGCAGAGTAGATGATTTAAATACTTTATGATTCTATGAATATATGAGGCACAGAATTTATGCCTCATATATTATCAGTTTGTAATTAACTTACATTCCAACTCTCACAATATTATTGAGACTATAGTCAGTACCCCCAAAAGCAGAATTATGAGTCCTTACTATAAGAAAGGCTTTTACACTTGGTTTTCAAAGATAATTTCTCCTGTGTGAACAGATGCAACAAATTAATTTTTCTCCTTGTAGGGCTATAAAAATATTGCAAATAACCTGTCAGTTATAACCTTTAAAATGATATTGGCCTTTACATCTCATAACAGTGAAAATGCAATAAAGTGTGGCTGCACATAAATTGTATTTCAAAAGTCCCCATAAGATTGGGTAAAACCAGAAGCAGAAAAATACAGGGTTGTTCAGTGTAGTCACATACAGGAAGTGTAAGAGTATTTATGGGACAATTAATCATTTTTCACATCCAGAAAAGGAACATGTGTGTGTGTGAGAATCTTGGTCTCTAGGACATATAACTAGTTTTTTACACCATGTTCAGCAACATTGAACTCAATTTATCCTAATGTTTGAATGAGTTTGAAGAAAAGAATAGTATAATGAGAAATAAATGAAACAGTAGAAAGTTCTTACCCACTTAAAGGCCACCTTATATTACACTGAAGTTTATATACCAGTACTATAAACCTGGGGTCACTGTTTTAATTTATTTTAGATTCTAGGTTCTTTGTAACTTCCCCAGATTTATTACTTATAATTATCAGTTTTATATGAATGGTTACCAATTCAAAAATTAAAGGGCTCAAAGTGTATCTTTTGGGGTACTAAAAAAGGAAGTTAAACCCAGCTGGCGTGGCTCAGTGGTTAAGTGTCCACCTATGAACCAGGAGGTCACGGTTTGATTCCTGGTCAGGGCACATGCCTGGGTTTCAGGCTGGATCCCCAGTGTGGGGCAGGCAAGAGGCAGGCAGTCAATGATCCTCTCTCATCATTGATCTTTCTATTTTTCCCTCCTTCTTCCTTCCTCTCTCAAATCAATAAAAATATATTTTTAAAAAAGGAAGTTAAGGTATTAAACCCCTACAGAAGTCAAAGGAGGTGATCTAATATATAAAAGTCAATTTTATTTATATATACTAGCAAGGAAAACTTGGAAATGGAAAAATTTTAAATACTATTTACAGTAACATCAGCAAGCATGAATACTTTGTGATAAATTTGATCAAATATATGTAAGTTGCTGAGGACTAGAAATTGTAAAACATCACTATGATAACTTAGAGAAAGCTATAAGTGGAGAAATATACAAAGATCATTGATTGAGTGAGACATTATTATGAAATTATTCTCAAAGTGCATGAAGTTTTTTTTGTATAAATCAGTAAACTGATTCTAAAATCCTATCTAATAAAGAGGGAATATGCTAATTGGCCCTCATACCATTGCAATGGTGGCATCCACAGCCAATAAGGAGGGAATATGTTAATTGATTGCCATGCCCTCAAAGATGGCGGTGCCCACAGCCACAAGATTGCGGCACCCAGTCCCCTCAGCCCCGCCGGGTGCCCAGGCAGACCTTGCCACTCCGCACACTTGCCTTCAGAGTCCCCCAGTCCCCTCAGGCCTCCAGCTCCCCAGGGCCACCCGAGGCTTAGGCAACCAGGGCCAGCCAAGGCTTGTGCTGCCAGCAGTGGCAGCAGCAGAGGTGTGATGGGGTGTCACCTTCCCCTGATCACCGGGTCACCTCCTGCCCCTGAGGGCTCCCAGACTTTGAGAGGGGGCAGACTGGGCTGAGGGACCCCCCCTCCAGTGCATGAATTTTCATGCACCAGGCCTCTAGTTCTTTTTATAAAAGTCGAAAACTTTAGGAATAGACCAGATAAACGATGTTGAAAATACTACACCAACCCACATTTTACTGAGTATAAGCTCTGCATTTAAGCACACACTTGAGTCTGGCGGGGGGCGGGGGGGGTTCTAGGCGGGGGGGAGAGAGACAGAGAGAAAGACTATCTCTGATGTTCCCTTCTATCTAATTAGGAGACATGTTAGAATCTTTGCATCATCTCTTAGGAATATACAAGCTGTGGCACTGACAGCTAGAGTTTAATGTGAGAAAGAGAAGAGGTTTGAAAGACAAAGATTTCCCAAAAGCTAAAATCTTTAGAACAAATTGGGAAGCTGACGAATAAATATTCAGTCTCTAGATCTCAGAAGACTGTTAACATCAGTGATCTCAAAGACTGACTCAGAACCCAAACATTTATTGTGACTCATTTTGAAGAACTCTTGGGTGAATTTTTTTTTTCTCAAATAAATGTTGGCACATTTTTCCAAGTTGTTTGAAGTTGACTGCAGAGTAGACTAAAGCACTTTTTCATTAAATGATATATTTTTCTAAAGTAGATTTGAATATAAATGAACAAAAATGTTTCAACCCAAGATGAAAAAATCAAATTATTTGAATCAAATTCATATATTCTTTAGTATATGGCATGCATAATCTATAATAATAAAAGCATAATATGCTAATTAGACCGGACAGCCAAACACCTTCCGGACGACCTTCAGGACAAAGCCGGGGCTGTGAGGGCTGAGGCAAGCTGCTGCACACTAGAGGCCCAATGCAGGAAATTTATGCAAGAGTAGGCCTTCCTTCCCCCTGCTGCTGGCACCGGCTTCCCTCTGGCACCTGGGACTGGGGCTTCCCTTGCAGCCTAGGCTTTGTCTGGAAGGTCGTCCAGAAGGATGTCTGGTCAAATTAGCATATTATGCCTTTATTATTATATGTATATATATTTCAGTTTGCTTATACTTATTCATAGGTTCCACTTTATTTTATTTTACTAAATTCTAAAAGCCTGATTCATTTGCCTCTCAGCATAACCATTATTGCTTGTCTCATTTTCGGTTCTTATAAGTGTATTTCTAGTATCACATGATCTCACTCATCTAGGGGAAATAATGAACAACATAAACTGATGAACAAAAACAGACCCGGAGACAGGGAAGCATCGATCAGACTGTCAAACCTCAGAGGGAAGGTAGGGGAGGGTGGGGGGAAGGGGGAGAGATCAACCAAAGGACTTGTGTGCATGCATATAAGCCTAACCAGTGGTCACGGACAACAGGGGGGTGGAGGCATGTGTGGGGAGGGGTTTGGGATGGAAATGGGAGGATGAGGACAAATATGTGATACCTTAATCAATAAAGAAATTTAAAAAATAAAAAATAAAATATAAATTCTAAAAGCAACTATCGCCTTTATCGATTAATATTTCCCATTTAATTGGAAAATAAATGATGAATTTTTTAAACAATCTTACTTGTATACATGTTCCCTATTCAACAGAAAAGAAGTTTATCATTATACACTCATATTACATTTTCAGACATAACATAACAAGATATAATATTGAGCATAAATATTTAAGAATATTTATAAGATTTCTAGTAAGCTTGATATTCTTGAAAAAAATTATACAAAAGGACATAGCTTGAATTCTTACTCATGTGAAAAAAATGGTGAGAATTTAGAGTGTTGTTATATTTTTTCTGGGAACTCACACTTAAAAATTGGAGAAAAAGCATAGTGTAATTATTAAGAACATGAACTTAGGACCAGGCTATTTAGTTAAATTAATAGTACTGTCTGTTACTGGCTTTGTTTCCTTGAGCAAATCAATTACTCTCTCTGGGTCTTTGTTCCTCATCTATAAAATGAAGATTATATTTTCCTATCTGATATTAGGATTAAAGAAATTAATGCATAAGGTATACTTAGAATGTGGCCAGACCCATATAAAAGTCCACTGTATTAAAAATTATAATTAGTCTGTTTCTATCCAATGAAAACATTTGTCATTTCACATTTACCATCCTAGGGGCATTTATAACAACGTGAATCCACAATAAAAAAGTTCTTAACACAATTTTTTAAACTTCCCCAACATGCTTTCTGCATGTATGTATTTTTTACTTGAATAATCTGCATTTTACAGCTGGTTAACCTACTTTATCCAAATATCTGCCTCTAATATTGTCCTCTCCAATTTCACTTCAGATGTTCCCACCTTCATTCTTAAGCCTTACTAAATCCCATCACATAAATTATTGCTGCTCCATCTTAAGTCTTATGATAATTATCACCTCTGTTGTAGCTAGGATTATATTCTGCTTGATTTTTTTCAACCTCATCCAGATCTTAAATAACTCATGTGTGTGTATGTGTGTGTGTGTTTTTATTCTTGAGCTTTGAGTCAACTCCTTCTCCCTCATATGTATTTTGTGTGCTTTTTCTGTTTCTTCACAGATAATTTTTAAATTATAAAACTAATGGTTTGGGCACAATTAATGTATCTTAATAACACTTTATATAGAGATGTAATTGCTTACATAATGTATTATTACAATTCAGATTCAATTATTTTATAAATATTCTTAATTGGGGATATTTACTTAAACATATGCTCTTGCTCTATTTCCTATTTTTAACTTTAAGAAAGCATATTAATTTCCACTGTATTTACAAATGATTTTATAACATTTTAAAATTTATTCTTTTTCAAATAGTGTTCAACCACAATATTACATTGTATAAATATTACTAAGTTGGTATAATGCACTTATTTTTATTAAAAATAATCTATTTCAAGAAGTATACTTGTCCAATCAGTTTTCCACTGGAATAATTTACAAAAATTCTCTTTAAAAACTTCTTTAATGAATAATAGTGAATAACGAAACCTTTTATTAATTAGTAAGTAGATGATATATTCTTCATCCTTGAACATTTAAACATAAGATAACTCAAAAAATGTTTATGGTTTAAATAAAATGTAGAATAGCAAAAACAATAACATTTATATAGCTGTTTATAAAAACTGTAATAAGAACTTTATGAATACATTTACTTAAAAAACAAAAAATGTTTAACACTGACTATTTCTAGTGCTACACCATGTGGCTATATTTCCTTGTACTTTTTTGTTTTGTTCAATACTTTTGTTAACCGATGTTACTTTGGGGATGAAAAATGTTTTTCTTCTTCTTTTTCTTTATTTTGTTTTTAAGAAGTTACTTTCTTGCTGTGTGTGTGTGTTTTTTTCCCCAAAATAAATGTACCACAATGAGTTTTTCATATATTCTAACACTCTGTGGAGAAGTCTCAGATACACAAATATTTTCTAATTCCATTCTCATAAATGCTTTATCTTATAATCACGGTTGTGTTTTGAATGTAAAGATCATCCATTGGGCAAGTTACTTATTGAATGCAAAACTCACAATTAAAACAAAGAGAAAATATAATGTACATATTTTTCTTCCTTATCTTAGTACTTTTCTTTACAATTCATTGCTTTCTCCTCTCACAAAAGTTTCTAGTCTGTTTATATGAATGTTTTACTTGAAATACACATTTATTTCCGACTTAATGTTTCAAGGAAAAAAATCAAGATAACTGAAAATATAGACTATAAGAAATAAGAAATAAGTATATATGAAAGAAAAGAGAAAAACAAAAAGAATTTTTAAAAAAATATATTTTAATTGACTTCAGAGAGAAAGGGAGAGGGAGAGAGAGAAACATCAATGATGAGAGAGAATCATTGATCGGCTGCCTTGTGCACGCCTCCTACTGGGGATCAAGCCCAAAACCGGAAACCGGGGCATGTGCCCTTGACTGGAATCGAACCTGGGCCCCTTTAGTCTGCAGGCCGGCGCTCTATTCACTGAGCCAAACCGACTAGGGCCAAAAATAAATTCTTAATAACTATTGAAAAATCCCATATATTTACTATACCCCTTGCAGCATACACAGAATCATACAATTTATTTTATGAAAAAAATGTTGACAATATTTTATGCACAAATGTAAACGTTATAACAAGTTCAAAGTGAATCTTCTTTATTTATAGGACATTTTTAATGAAATGTTTTCAGTCTTAAAATCTGTCCCTTACAAGGTTCTTCTGTTCCACCCCATACTTATCCCTACTTGTATATGCAAGTATTTGAAAAGTTTTGGATTTTTGTTTGGAGAAATCTTTATGATGAGATCTGTCTCTTTACTAGGCCCAACTTGAAGCCTCATTCTTTGGACTCTTGTAAACTTCAATCTCACTACAAGAATTAAGCTCATTGGTGTTACTTTAGGGCTTTGGGGCTTGTTTTGTATATGTGAAAGATTGGGCCTACTTTTACATTAATTAGCAGGACTTAAAAACTACTGGTTAATATACATATTCAAATACCATAAGCAATAAAATTAATACTTTAGGTGTGATCATAATAAAACATTATTAGGTGCTTTAGGAAATATATTAATATGCATTTTGTTAGTAAACACAATATTAAACATGGTGCCTTTGTTAAGTGAAACCTCATAGTGCAAAGTGATGCTGGTATTGCAGTCTTGGAAGAATTTCCCTTCATCAAATAAATTTTGGTCCTGGTATATTCCCTGAAACAACCTAATCTTTTTTTTTCCATGTTAAGCTTTTAGTGTATGAACTTTACATATTTCTGAATGCTTCTAATAATGGTATATTATGAATTGAGTAATTCAACAGCAATGATTTTCATATAGTGACCTATTTTAGGATTTAGTTATATTAACCAATGAGAGCCACTTGACCATAAAGAGTTCCTTCATTGAGAAATAGAAATCGAATGACAGTGTTGTAGCATATATATTGTTTAATAATCACTGGGTCCTTTGTAAGACAAAACAGAATATTTTATTCATTTTTACTTATGTAAGATTCATATATGTTTAGTCCAAAGTAAATACGAATTACCATTTATTCACTCACAAAGATTTATTAAACACAAAGATTTGTTAAGTCATAGAGACCAGTTCATTTCTGAACCATGGAATTTCTAAAAATTTATAAAAGAGACCTCAGTCCTAAATTCATGAAGCTCAGAGTCCTGTCCATCTTAATCATATTTAAAGAGCTTTTTGTGAAGACCTATTTTTGTAAATGTTTTTAAAACAGACTAAATTTCAAGGAACTAAAAATAAATTATATATTTACATTAAATGTCACATTAAGAAAAACAGAGACTGAAGGTAGCCTTTAAATCACAAAACAAGATCACCAGTTGCCTGTTAAAACCTTTATATCATAAGAATGCTGGGGCTTTTTATCTCCCTTCCTTAGGAAGTGATTTTTATTCTTTGGAGAGAACAATTCCTGGCTTTTTTCTCTTTTACTAAAAAGATACTATTCTTATATTATTTTTACCTGATTTTCACAGCACCAGGACATAGAGTAATCAAAGTCATTTACCAGAACGACCATGCACCATAACAAGGCCATCTTTAGTGGCGGCCTGTCAAAAATGGAGTCATTTTTTAATGTAGAGGAGCTAGGAAGAAATAAAATGAAATGCCTGCCCTTTCACATTTCAGAACAAGGGAACTGATTCACTCTGCCCATTCCAGTTAAAGGGAATAGATGTAGTTTGAATGTGTTCAAGCCTCAGAGCTCCTGATGGACATTCTCTGAAAAAAAAAAAAAACACCCTATATTTTCTTTCTGCTTATTTTCTTTGGAATGGCAGCTGCCACAACTTAATGAGAGTGAGACTATTTCTCTGAGGAGCAGGTGCTGGTTCAGTAAGAGTAATAAAGAGCATGAAAGCCTAATTTTCTACTTCAAAAATATATTTACTTATTATCTATCTATCATCTATCTATTATCTATCTATCATCTATCTATCTATCTATCTATCTATCTATCTATCTATCTATCTATCTATGTATCTATCATCTATCTATCTATCATCATCTATCATCTATCTATTGTATCTATTGCCACTATCCATGGGGATCTATTTACTAACAAGTGAACTCCATCCCCAGGCAAGATTTAGGGTAACTTGTAGACTTTAAAATATGACCAATAAAATAATATTTTATAAATTTTCCCAGTATTCAGCTCCAGCAATACTGGGTTTTGTTCATCATAATAGTAATTCTGAGAAATAAAAGATTATCACTTTTTCTTTACTATTAATATACTCTCAATATTTGTCCTCTTACTCTGTCAATTTGTTATCATAATTTCATAATAACCATACATTTTGACATTCTTAAATTTATTAGAATCAATAGATTCTTAGCAACATCTATCATTTATGCAGCAATCTATAACATTCCTTCATTCATATCCATCTTCTCACAGTGAATATGTGAAGAATGATGGCTGTGGTATGATATAGGGCTATTCATTCAATTGAAGGAAACTTCTAAGTCCTTCCCATGTTATTTAGAAATGTTTTGAAAGCAAATATTAGATATTAGCATTACTTTTCAATACTTGTTGAAAAAAAGTATTATTTCTTTGTGTATCTACTAATATTTTAATTGCATTGGTGCTAAGCTGAAAAATAGCAGCCCAAACAATATCCATATCCTAATCTCTTGGAACCTGTGAATGTTGCTTTATATTGTCAAAATATGCCCTAAAACAGGGTCTTTGTGGATGAGAATAAATCAAATATCTTGAAATGAGAGATAATCCTGGGTTACTTCTCTTGGTGTATCCAAAATGCCATTACATGCAACCCCATGGCCAGGATGCTAAGGGAGACTTTGCATACAGGGTGGAGAAAGCAATGCAAAGACAGCAGAGAGAGATTTTAAAATGTTGACCTTGAAGTTGCCATCTATTAAGAGAAGTTTTTGTTTGTTTATTTGTTATTTTCATATTGTTTTTTATTAGTGAAATGTTATATTAATTTATCTTAACCATTTCTCTCTTAGTATATTCTCTCTCTATTCCTCACTTAGGTCTATACTGTTGAGGTTATATTATATTTATTTTAAATTCCCAAGCTTCCTGGTAACTAAATTTCATTTTTTGCATGAATATTGCCTTCTCAAATATTGCAAAATCTATGTATTAAGCTAATTGTATTTATTTCTGCATTACTTTTCTTAATGGATAGTTCTTTCATTTGTCTGGCTGGTATTCTTCTTCTTCTTCCTCTTCTATTTTCCCTTCAAATATCTGGTGATTATGAATCTTCTGTATAAATTTAAAATAGTAGTTAACATTGATAAATAGTAACAATATAAATGGCTCCTTTTTAATCACTCAGCATAATAAATACTTTTCTTTTGTAAACAGTGAGTGCAGATTTATCACTAAATAGTGATTTCCAGCTATGGTTGTAGTTATGAATGTGAGCCTGGTCCAGTTTTTCTGTTGAACAGGAAGGAAACATCATTCCTGTGGCAATGACCAGAACTTGTGCTGGGTACCTTTCAGCTCCTCCTCAGCTGCAATACCCTCTCTGAGAACCTACCTTCCTTCATATCTTTAGAGAGGTACCCTTGCTAATTTATTCTGCAACAACTAGTCTAGATACAGAAAATGATAAGAGATAACTAGCACAGCAATCATGCATTTACTATGAGACAACCTCTTCTAGTTCCTCAGATCATGTTTCTTGATCTGACAATGCATCTGGGGGGATGTGAAATCTTACTGTTTTGAAATTTCTTCATTTTGGTTCTATTGGGTTGTGGACATTTCAGATTTGGTTTATCCTCTTCGGATAGTCTGCTCTTGTCTCTATATCCTCTGGAAATACCTCAAACATTTATTTTTACAAGGGAATCCTCTTGGTTTTTCAGTATGTTCAAGTCTTTAATTGGTTTATTTATTTTATTTTGGGATGATTCTGTAATTTCCATACGATTTTAGAAGGAAGAAGTGTTTTTTACATGCCTGCAACCTGCCATTTTAAACCTCCACATCTTATATCTTTATGTAATATTACCAAGGTGAGAGAGCAGAAGAAACAGTTAACAGCAGTCAGGGTTTAATATATAATTACAATTCTCTGAATTATATGTTGGATTATGGAAACATCAGTTGAAATTTCACCCATATTAGAAAAAATTGCATATCCTTAAATGTGATTATTTTAACTTTATTATAATTAAATTTTAATAAAATTACATACCGGTTTCCTGGAATCTAGTTTATCATTAATTAAAATGAAAGGAATGATTAATGAATCCACATTAAAAGTGCTTTTAAAAAATTAAGTAAGAAAAAATACACTCATAAGTAAATGTAAATTTAATTAGTAAATAAGGAAACTCAATTGGTCTCAGATAAATTAGAACTAGATATTACCTAGAATTTAAAGTGAGTGTAGACTAGAAATCCCATGGGGAATGTAACTTTAGTTCACAAGCAAACACTGTGATATTACAATATATAATTTGAGTGTGAATGAAAAATCACTTGGGTTTCTTTTTATAATGTGCATTCCAGGTCCCCATTCCCAAAAAGGCTATAGCGTTGCACAGAATACTAAATTCCTAACAAGAATTGTCAGATGATTACAATGAGAGACACTTCTTAAAGACAGAATGTCCTCATTTTACCACTCAACGTGAAGGCTCAAAGGAAAAGGTAATCAGATTGGATAATGCTGCAGCTGTACTAACTTTAACAATACCAGTAACGGCAATAACAATAAGAGCAAACACAAATTAATGGCTTTACAGCTGTCTGGTGATCTGCTGTGAACTTTACATTAATGATTTCTCCTTATGCTTGTTTTAAAAAAGCCTTAGTTTATGCTAACTAAATTCAAATTTCTGTTTAAAGAATTTAGTCTAAGAAAGAGGAAGCTATTTGTCTGATGTAGGGAGCAAATGGCAGTGTTCTCTGACATGAGAGACCTTCCTCATAGTCCTGCTAGCTAGAGATTTCTTCCCAAAGTAATGATAAATTTTAATAGTAAAAATTAAAAACATATATTTGTATATTTTGTCATATAACTATAGTGTATCAAGCTAGTGTACCACAGGACTAACAGAAAGACAACTTTATAATATTTATTCTTGTCATGCAAGCACAAAGCCCTTACTTTCATTTATTCAAGACTTTTTTTTAAGACTCTCAATAATGCTTCAGTGTTCCATCTATTGAATATCTAAAAATTGCTCAGTGAGTTATTTTTAAATATTTATTTATTTTGTTCTATTGAAACAGATTCATTGTCTTTCATCATGTTTTTATTATCTGACTATTAATTTTTATTAAAGCATTTATTTTTGGTATGTATTTAAATCTCCAGACAATTTAACAATGTTTTTCTTATTTTTGTTTTTGTTGCATTACTAGGGTTTTCCAGGTAGGACACTGTGAACTGTGAATATTTTGTACTCATTATATAATAGTTATACCTCTCAGATAATCATATGTTAACTAGATAAATGCATAATAATCAAGAATTGTGTCAAGCAATTATTTTTAGAAGCATTACATTTAAACAACATAACAGCTGTTTTAACTATATCCCAAATATCTTGATATACTATATTTGTATCTGTATTAAGTTGAAAATACTTTTAAACTTGTTTTGAGAATACCTCTTTATCCCTGAGCTATTTATGAATGGGATGTTTAATTTTCAAATATTTGATAATTTTTCAGATTAATTTCTGCTAATCATTTTATAGTTAAATATTATTAAGTTATTAGAACATAGTTGCTATTATTTCTACTCTTTTAAATTGTTTTTTTATTGGCCTATTACATGGTCTATCTTAATGAATGTTAAATAGCCTTAGGGAGAAAATGCATATTCTTCTGTTGGGTGAATCATTTTATAAATGTTAATTATGACTATTTTGTTAATAGTGTTCAAGTCTCCTATACTATTACTAATTTTTTGTCTACTTTTTCTCTCAATTACTAAGAAGATTGTTGAAATCTCCAATTATAATTTTAGATCTGCTTACTTGTTTTACTTATACCTATTTTGGTCTCATTTGCTTTGATGACATAATGCTCCGTTATTAGGAACATATACATTTAGGGTCCTTATGTCTTCTTGGAGAATTTATCATCGTGATTTAATGTTCCATTTTATTCCTGATTACATTCTTTGTTCTGAGCATGCTTACTAATATTAATATAGCTAGGGCAACTTTTTTTTTGAAGGGGGTTGCATGGTATGGCTTTATCTTTTTACTTTTAACCTATCTTTATTATATATAAACTAGAGGCCCGATGCATGAAATTCATGCAAGGGGCTCGGCCCTCACAGTTCCAGCTTCATCCGGAAGATCGTTCGGAAGGACGCCCAGAAGGTTGTTCGGCTGTCTGGTCTAATTAGCATGTTACACTTTTATTATTATAGATTGCATTCTTTTTGACAATATAGAATTTGATCTTACTATTTGATTCAGATGACAATTGCAGTCTTTAGGAAGTTGTATTTAAGGCATTCATATTTAATGTGATTATGGATATAGTTGAATTAAAAATATACCAATTTGCTAGCTGTTGTCTACTCATTTCATCTATTCTTTATATACTCGTGCACTGCATTATTTTGTGTTAAATGGCTATTATCTATTATATAATTTACCTCCTCTATTAACTTATTATCTATTTATATTACTTTTACATCTTTGGTAATTTTAGTGATTTCTTTTATCTTTAATTAATATATCTTTAATTGATCAGATTCTATCTTCAAATGATACTACTTTTCTACCTGTCATATTAAGGACCTTAAAACTGGCCTTACAATGACCTAGGGCCGGCCCTGTTGCTATTATTTCAGACTAAAGCTTTTATTTTGTAGTGGGGGTATCAGGAAGGATCTGGGTGGAGAACTAGCCCTTCTCACAGGGCTGTGTTCCCTTCCCCAATCTGCAAACAGTGGACACTTAGCAACCTTTCAAACTCTTGCTGTGAGAGGCCTTTGGGGTTACTAAAGAACCTTCCAGAGCATGTAGCCTCCCACAGTTTCTTCTGCACCCAGAGATTTCACATGGTATTGCCAGCCTGCAATCTTCCTTTTCCAGTTTGTCAGCTAATCCAGCTAAACTCTTTTAAACAGTGTCCTGCTGTGTCTGACGATTTGGTTTTGTTTTGTGTTGTTTTAAAATTTTATTTTATCAGTGTATAACACTACTATTATATTATTTGAAACATTAGTCTGTCTCCTAGATCTCATTTTCAAAGAAAGACAACTTTATTATCCGACTCTGATAAATTTAAATTCGTAAGTATGCATTAACTGCTGGAATTTTCACAGGATAGGAAATGTTACACTGACAGATTTTATAATAAAACTAGAGTCCCTCAGCCCTCTCTCAGTCTGGGAGCCCTCGGGGGGATGTCTGACTGCGGGCTTAGGCCATGGGAGGGCACCAGGGAGTGTCCGGCCCGTCTCACTCAGTCCCGATTGGCCAGACCCCAGCAGCAAGCTAACCTACCAGTAGGAGCATCTACCCCCTGGTGGTCAGTGCTCATTATAGTAACTGGTCGACCGGTCGACTGTCTGTCCCCTCGTGGTCAGTGCACGTCATAGCAAGTGGTTGAGCAGCCTTAGCATATCATTAGCATATTACGCTTTGATTAAACGGCCTACTGGACAACCAGACATTTAGCATATTAGGCTTTTACTAGAGGCCCAGTGCACGACATGCGTGCGCTGGGGGAGGGTTGTCCCTCAGCCCGGCCTGCGCCCTTTCACAGTCCAGAAGCACTTGGGGGATGTTGCTATTGCAGAAGCAGGAGAGGCTCCCACCACCACCGCTACACTCGCCAGCTGTGAGCTGTCAGCCCGGCTTCTGGCTGAGTGGTGCTCCCCCTGTGGGAGTGCACTGAACACCAGGGGGCAGCTCCTACATTGAGCGTCTGCCCCCTGGTGGTCAGTGCACGTCATAGCGACTGGTCATTCCGCTGTTTGGTCTATTTGCATATTACCCTTTTATTATATAGGATTATATAGGATTCTCTTGGAAGACTGTAAACACAATTTGAACATATTAAACATGGAAGGTTTTTCTTTCTTTGTTTTGTGGCTGTTGTTGTTAATCTTCAACAACAACAGGATATATTTTTCCATTGATTGGAGAGAGAGAAACATCAATGTGTTAGAGATATATTGATTGGCTGCCTCCTGAAATCACCCTGACCAGACCAGGGATCAAACCTGCAACTCAGGTACCTGCCCTTGACCAGAATCCAACCTGTGACCTTTCAGTCCATGGGCCAACACTCTAACCACTGAACAACACCGATCAAGGCAAAACATGGAAATGTTTAAACAGAGGTACTTAATGAATTTCTCACCACTGACACATCCTTAAAAGCATACCTAAGAATGATTGTTTCTATTCCATTACTGCAATAGCTGAAAATCGATGTTACTGGGGGATAGATAGCCAGTTTTATATTTCCATTCTGCAGTATATTCTGTAATAAATGCTCAAGGACTTTAAATTATTATAGCTAAGTGATTTACCCTTGAAATTCAGGGCTTACTATTATATATTTGATTCTCATATTTTATATAAGAGTAAGTTCATTTGGTTCAGAGTCCTAACTGTTTCCATATGACTTCCAATGCCAAGCAGTTTGGAAAATAATTGCTTGATTCTCTCTCTTTTTCTTTTTTATTACTCATCATCTACACTATGCTATCCAGAAAGACAACAGTGAAGTTTAAAAGCACTGTTGATTTTCTGATTACTTTACAAAGTCTTCTCTATAGCATACATTAACATGGTTATTTGTTTTGTTTGTTTGTTTGTTTGTTTTAAGTTCAAGGACTAAGATCACTGAAAATATAAAACAGCATGCTTTAATTTTAGTGGTTGTTGCTAGAGAGTTTCTACTACAGAATTATTGTTTGTGAATGACAGTGAAAAATGCTACAAAATTCAGATATGTAAATACATGCATTCAAATATGTTTGCTCAAATTTAGCTTAATTTTACTTTTTAAGAAAGATACAGAACTGGACATAAAAGAAAGTCAAATTGAAAGTTTTCCACAAGGTATAAACTGAGATAAAACAAAGATCATATATTCATACCATTCTATAGTTTGTAATATGTAAGGCCTAGAATTCCCAATACAGTAGGTCCTCGGGTTACATCGGAGATCCATTCCTATGGCACAACGTAACGTGATTTTTGCCATAAGTCGGAACCCACCTACATAAGCGCCTACGTCACTCACATGGAGCGCATACACAGCAGTAATGAAGTGAAACAGTAAAAAAAAATTAAAAGAAAGATAATAATTTCTGACCTTTACTTGTGGTAAATAAATAATAAAAAACATAAAGCACATACGTATGTACATATGTTGAAATGAGGGAACTTTTTTTTTTAATAAATAAATAGGAGATGGCTAAGTAACCACAAAACAACGTTATGTTGAGTCAGACATAACCTGAGGACTGCCTGTAGTCTTGCTATCTTTGGTTTAATTAATCACATAAAATTAAGATTAAAACATTTCAATAATTTTTCAGAAGAATTAAATTTAAAAAAACATATGCTTGGCTAGTGCAGCTAAGTGGTTAGAATGCTGGCCCATGCACTGACGGGTCTCAGGTTCAATTCCTGGTCAAGAGCACATACCTGGATTTCAGGTTCCATCCCTGGCCCTTGTCAGGGCTCGCTTATGAAGGAGGCAACCAATCGATGTCTCTCTCTCACATCGATGTCTCTCTCTCTCCCTCCCTTCTCCCCTCCCTCCCTCCTACTCTCTCTGGAAATCAATGGAAAAATACATATCCTTGGGTGATGATTAACAATCAAACAAACAAAAAATTTAAAACAACATGAAGTATTAATATATAATCTAGGATTTACTAACTTAAAGCTAAATTCCTTTTCTGAAGCTTAGTGACTATTGATTCCTTCTTTCAAAACAAAATAAAATTTGTTGGACAATAAGGCATAGTTCAGTCAATTTTTCCTATTTTCTCTATTAAATGGAAGATAAAAAATATTCAAGTATAAACTATACCGTCTTTTGTCTGATGATAATGTTTCAGACACAATCATGTCCAGGGACCCAATGTACTGAGCCCTGCTATATTCCTAGTCTCTCATCAAGGGCAAGTACTGAAGCATGCTTCCAACAATGAGATGAAAACAAGCCATCCAGTTGAGCTTTTGGGAATATGTTAAAGAATGGCCAGACTTCAGGGGCATGCACTTATGCTGTTGTACCTAGAAACTTTTTTGTCTTCTACTCTTTTCCCTTCTTTGTGCTTGGAATAATAACAGGTTATCAGAAGTTCATCGGCTATTATGAATAGGAAAATAAAATGTGCATGTAAAGATGGCAGAGCAGGAAGATAGAATGTACCTGGGCCCTTGATGTTGTCAACCAAAAACAAATAAACAAACAAACAAACAAAAAAAGGTTTAGGCTGTAATTACAAATCAAAGCATTTATTTGAGCAGAGAATTGTATCTGGGAGGCATAGGTAGTAGCTGAAACATAGAAAGGAAAAGCAGGGGCTTATAAAGTCAAAGGGCAAAGACATCCTAGTGATTTACATAGGTTGTTTTTCAAGATTTATGATTGGTGCTGACACAGCTGGAGTTGCATTAATCTATACGTGATTGGTTGCTAGGGGTAGTGTTGGGAGAATGTCCTCATATGCCCATTTTGATATGTAGCATCCATCCATCCCAGATGTTTGCAGGTCAACCTTGAGCTAAGTTCAGCCTCGGGTCAGTTGCTGAACAGCATTTCTGAGAACTGGGACACAGGACACGCACAGGTCCCACTTCCTCATTGTCTTCCTGTCTCCATTTAAGTGACTCTTTTAATTCTGCTGACTCCATTTATTCTCTCTGTTATCAATGGCATTGGTCAGAAGCTGTATGTTTAATAGCAACTTACAACAACAAAATACATAAGAGAGTGGGGGAGGATGAGAGAGAGAGAGAGACTTGCACTGAAAAATGTTGTTTTATGTTTTCTTCCTTGGTTTGCACTCTTTCTTTGAGAAAGGCACCAGCATATGATCATATACTAAAAACACTCAATATTTATACTTAATTTATTCAATATGCTTTCCATAAGAAGAGAATAATCATTGTGTGAGGTGGTTGACAGAATCATAAAAATGTCTCCAGAGATTTTCTGTTCCCTGGTTATTCAGCCTGAGTGGCCCTACTGTAGTTACATGGGCCTTTACAAACCAAAGAGGAAGACTGAACAGTCAGTCAGAGATAGGAGGCTGGGGAGATTTGAGGGATGAAAGGGACTAGGTCTCTCACTGCTCTGAAGAGGGAGAAATAGGGCAGGAGCCAAGAAAGGCTAGGAGCTTCTAGAAGCTGAGAAGGATCCTGACTCCTGGCCAACAGCCAACAAGAAAATAGGGATCTTCCTTAGCCCTCCAACCACAAGAGAGTGAATTCTACCAACAACTTGCATAAATCCAGAAGTGCATTCTCCTCCAGAGCCCACCGCAAGGAACACAGCCCCGCTGACACCTCGATGTTGTCCATCTGAGACCAGACAAGCTAGTCTTCAGACCTCCTGAACTGTGAGTTCATGTCTGTGCTGTTCCAAGCCTCTACATTTGGGGTAATTTGTTATGCCAACAGTATGAAACTAATGATCATGTTTAGAGAATTTGCAGAAAATGTCCTAACATATTGGCCCTTCAAAAGTTATTTTCATTAAATTACAATGCAGAGGTCAGAGAGCAGAATTCTGAAAAGTGACTACGAATAACGAAGTGTTTTAATGGAGGAATGAAAAGTTAGGGTCATGAGATGCAATCAGAGTGGCCAGAGTGTGGAACTGTAAATGGTGCTTGGTAAGTGCCTCCATAAACCTACACAACCTCAACATTTTCAATAGTATCAATTTCTCAGAAAACCTTATATAAATTCATATAATTTTGACAAAACAATGTTTCACTTTTTATTTTGTGAGAACTCTCATATTTAAACTATATGATATGGTTTTCTAGAAAACAGGAAATTTGTTATATATTTTTCAGTTTTTTTGCATATAACAAGTAGGTTGATCAAAACAATGTAATCTCATCTATTCACCCTTTTTGCTCTTTACTACCATTCTCTTAAAAAACCTGTAGTGCAATTGAAATGAAAGAATTATAGTATTATAAATCACTCATATTAGTAATATGTTCAATCAATTCAAAAGTATGAACTAATTAACCATTATAGCTATTGATTTTTATACATACACTTACCTATATTGCCATAATACAATGCATATTTGAGTGTATTCAAATTATTTTACACACACGCACACACATACACACAATAAAACTAAGGCATGATATATTTTAGCTACAAATGTTTTATTAGGTGATTAAATAGTAGTTAGCACAGAGTACAGTTAATAATACCAACTATTATTTCATCACCTACTCATGAAAACATCCTATATAATAAAGAGGTAATATGCAAATTGACCATCACTCCAACACACAAGATGGCCGCCCCCATGTGGACACAAGATGGCCAGCAGGGGAGGGCAGTTGTGGGAGATCAGGCCTGCAGGGGAGGACAGTTGAGAGGGGCCAGGCCTGCAAGGGAGGGCAGTTGGGGGCAATCAGGCCTGCAGGGGAGGACAGTTGGAGGCAACCAGGCTGGCAAGGGAGGGCAGTTAGGGGTGACTGGGCTGGCAGGGGAGGGCAGTTAGGGGTGACCAGGCCAGCAGGGGAGGGCAGTTAGGGGCAATTGGGCCGGCAGGGGAGCAGTTAGGCATTGATCAGGCTGGCAGGGGAGTGGTTAGGGTGTGATCAGGCTGGCAGGCAGAAGTGGAAGGGGCAATCAGGCAGGCAGGCAGGTGAGCGGTTGGGAGCCAGCAGTCCTGGATTGTGAGAGGGATGTCCGACATTGGAGAGGGTGCAGGCTGGACTGAGGGACACACACACACACACACACACACACACACACACACACCGTGCATGAATTTCGTGCACCGGGCCTCTAGTATTAAATAAAGAGTCTGTGTTTTATTCATTTAAGTTCCCCAAGCAGCTAACAGAGTCTCTAATACAGAGGCACATTGTATATTAATGCTGGAGTCAATTGTATACTAATGCTTCCAAAATTTAAGCAAGAATATGACTTAGGATAATTGTTTAGTTATTATAAACTAAATAACTATGCTTTGTTATTTTGGTGAAAAATTTCAAAAGTAAAAATTAAGTTTTATTCTTAATATTTGACATATTTCATTCTGTAAACATATATTACGTAAGCACAAGCCATGTAGCAGGTATAGTCCAGGACTTTTAGAGTATGGAAATGAACAAATAAAATCTCTGACTTTAAGAATCTCCTGGACATGTCAGAATGCTTGCCAAATACAATACCTGAAGATGCCTATTAGAGTTTTATTCCGCATCCAGCAAAGGCAGAAGAGGAAGTACTTAATCCAAGGTAAGCCGTCCATTTCTTTCCCTGCTTGCTTGCTGGGGGAAAAGCAGTGAAGTTGGCTGACAGCAGGTGTCATGTGATATTACTGTTTAATTATTCTGAAGTGAAAAATGAAAAACCACTTATATGGGTGCATTGCATTATATTATATTATGGGGAACAAATTAAGTGGGTTTTTTTTATTAAATGAAAATGTATCCATGTTAATTACAAACTATAGAAAAATGTAAGTGGAAGAAGAGGAATGAGTGGTGTTTTTTGGTATTGAGTTGGGAATATGTTGGTAGCAGTGGCCAACAGTAGATGCAACTTGCAGGGCTGTGAAAATTCATGGAATGTTTGAAAATGGACAAGCAGTTCAGTAAAGCTGGAGCAGAGAGTTTTCGTAGAGCGGAGTGACAAGGGATGAGTCTGAGAAACTAGCGGGAGCAAAATCACAAAAGGTCTGGAGTATAATGCAAAATGGTCTTTTCCATCAAATGAGGCTATGAGAAGACCAGGTCCGATGTAAGTTACAGAAGCATGACCATCTTTCCCTTTCACAACAGCCACAGTGGTGGCCACGTAGTGGGTGTCACAAGGGAAGTCAGAATATGAGAACCCACAGGAAGAGATAATGAGCACTAGCATTTAGCCCAGTGCCAAGAGATATAGGTTGGGAGAGAGGGCTTCCAGAAAGATCTAAGATAAAGATGTAAGACTTTCTGATTGATTTGAAATGAAAGGGATGAAAAGTCAAAAGAAGATTCAAGAACCACCCCAACTTACTGTTGAAACAACTCATCACACTTTACTTGTAATGACTATGAATTAAGATGGCAGAAACCTTATTTACACTGAGATTTTCAAAATGAACCTAAACATTGCTAATGACGTTTGCTATAAATTATGCTTATTTCTATTTTCTTTCCTAGTACTCAAAAGTAGCAATTTTACTTTTCATGTAATCAGGGTATAAGCACCATGAAAAATATTAATTGCAGTGAGGAGGCTAAAAGGGCTGATTCCAATGTAGCCCTGATATTTGGGGCTGGTGATCTGAGTCCAGGCCAGTAAGCTTGGTGTACATTCCTGATGACCTATGATTAAGTCACTACCTCTTTCCCAGATACTGGTCTTGCAGAACCGGTTACAGAAGCCATTGGAATGTGGACAGTGATCTGGCCAGAGGGAGGGCTGTTGACTCTGACTCCAGGCCAGACCACCAGATATGGCCTGGAGACCCCCAACACCTGGGGGCCTTCTTGCAAGACCCGAGAAAAGGACCGGAAGCATGATCCATGCTTGTGGGACAAAGATCACAGGGAGGGAGATATAAGGGAGGACCCCATGTGTGTTCCTTCACTCAGATTTGGAAGGCTGTTCCCTGAGTCTGCTGACATTATTAAACAGTGTCCCTCCAACTTCCTCAAAAGCGTCCTTGGTCTTCTTGGTCTTCTGCAACAGCAGAATATTTTCTTCAATATGTCTTTCTCTCAAATGTTTGAATATTTCAAAGCATAGTTTGTGATTTTAAATAAAAATACTTATAGTTAATTCTAAAAGGTGGTATACAATTAAAATGTGTAATCAATACCATCTAATGAGGCAGGAGTGGGTGGGTGGATGGAAAGAAATCAACCAAAGAATTTGTATGCATATATGCATAAGCCATGGACACAGACAATGGGGTGGTGAAGGCCTGGGAAGGTGGGGTGGAGTGCAGGCTAGAGGGGGTCAATGGGAGAAAAGGGGGACATATGTAACATTTTCAGCAATAAAGATTAAAAAAATACAAACAAATACCATCTAACTATATTTAAAACAACAACAAAAACACTGATTTGCATGAGTGCTGATGAGAAAGAAAAATATACAATTAGAAGACAGGAAGTTCAATTGAAAGCACACTTGTAAGATAGTTTAGTACCCTTTTCTCAATATATTTTAAGATGAATATGGATTGCAGACATACCCTCCTCTGATGTATATAACTATTTTTTAGAAAATTATGATATATTCCATCATGTTGTGAGGAGTAACTGAAATTCAAGGTGAATGTGGGACTGATTCCTCAATGCCTGGGTGCCCTTGGCCAAAATGCTTACTTCTCTCTACCTAAATTTCTTCATCTGTAAACTGTGCCTGAGTTGTGACACTGGCTCAAATGAGATGAGTTATGCAACCAAAAAATATAATCTGCTATTATTTCATTGAATCAATTATTCATAGATACTTTTATTATTCAATTAATGTTTACTTGTTCATTCTGTGCTCCAATGAATATTTAAAACAAGTGCCCTTTGGCTGGAACTTTAGTGACCACTGTTGACCCTTATTAGAATCAACGCTTACCTTTCCCTATCTTGATGAACTAAACATCCTCTGAAGAGTTTCAACTCTAAAGTTCATTTGTGTCCAATGAACTTTGTTTCAACACTTTACAGACTAGCTACATTATATATTTCTAATGAACTTTATTTTAACCCTCATAGACTTGCCACATTATATATTTCTAATTTATATTTTTAGCCACTTTATGTTCACTGTTACTCAAATATTCCAAGATAAAACTCATTAAAAAGCTAGGTTCAACATTTATTAGTTCTCATGGTTTAGAGAAGTACAGGCAATTAGAGAATACTAACAATTTAAGCCTTTAGCATAAAAACTCCCCAGGGTACACTATTGTCAGGGAGGAAGAAAATTTCCCTCTACCCTTCTTGAGTTCTTATATTTGGACTAATAAGAAATTTTAGATTAACAGTAGAAATGCAATTTAACATGTATGCATGGGAGATCATAAATGATGCTTTGAAAAAATGATGAATAAGCCAGCTTTTTATACATGTTAGACAAAAAAACAAACAAACAACAACAACAAAAATAATAAACTTGTGAAGAATTTACAGAACAAACACACTCAGGTTTGTGTTCTCAACAGTGAGGAATGTAAATTTGGGCTGCTTGGTGAATTCCTAAAGGAGTAACATTTGTTTAAATATGTAAGATTTTCAGCCTTGGATTCCTTAACTCTATTGGTAAGGGTATCTCTCTATATGCATTCTCCCCTCCAGCAATGCTCCCTCCTCCCCCAGATCTTGGAGGGCACCTTTCACAGGGGAGATTTATATCCTGCAATCAAGGAGACAAGAGAGGGTCAACATGCCTTCTTACACAGGCTGCTGCTTGTCAAGTAACTTTAATGTAAAGTAATCGATAAGCCATTGTGAGGTGTTTGGGGCAGCCTTTCAGGGGCCCTGATAGTATTGTTATTTTTCTTGGTTGGAAATAAATGAGGGAGGCAGACAGACCATTTCTAATCTAAGGAGCTCCTCAGAGCAGAAAGGTCTTTGCATGGGATAGAGGCAGGGCACAATGAGAGTAATGAACCCTCCTTCCTCCTCCCCTCTTTCCCCCCCCCCACCCCCCCCCCCCGCCGCGCATGGTTGATCAACAAGGTTTACTAGACCCATGGTCACCCTTACCATTTGGTCACCCACGGGTGTGTGAGGAGGGAGGTACATAGGAGTGGTTGCAGTGAACACTGTGCAGGAGATGTTTATTGAGAAACTAGAAGAAACTGTTTCACACAGGCATGAGCCTTGGGGGCTCCATGCATTCACAAGACAGGGGATTTACTAAAACACAAAATGGATTCACTCCCAAACCTAGAAAATGCCTAACTTCTCCAACTAAGCCTCAGAGTAAACCAGAAACAGAACAAATAGCGGGACTCAACTAAGATTGAAAGAAAGATCAAGGACAATTAATGGTAATATGATAACAAATGAAACCTGTGGACAGAACTCTCCACAAGTTTAGTCAAGGAGAAAGGAAATTGCCAGACAACTGTAGAAAAAGTACTTAGATAACTTTTCTTTTGAAAAGAAAGAAAAACAAAACTAGCATGGAAAATAACCAATTTTAGAGAAAACCTAATTCAGGGTATTGAAAAAATTCCCTGTTGAAATTTAATGATACAACAAATTCAATAAACAGGAGCTCAAAATTGGAAAAGGAAAATTAAAGGAGCTCATGGAGAATGAAGCAAACCTCACACAGAACTAGTAAGTGATTAGACATGGCAAGAAGAGAATAGATACAGCTGAAAATGGAATCACGGACAAAAAGAAAATTAAAAAGGTACGTGATGATAAAGTTTGAAGAAATTACAAAGAGAGTAACAGATAATGAGGACAGTAAAAAGACACCCCATTTAAATATAGCTGGTATTTCTAGACACCTTAACAAGTGAGAGAAAAACTTTTAAAATAATGTTTTTCTTCAAGGAAATTTATAAAAGGAATAACTGAGTTTGAAGTCTACACAGGCACACTGGGAAATGATACAGATAATTGATACTGAGGCATATCCATGTTAAGTTGCAGCACTTCAAGAATTTAAAAAAAAAAAATGAATTTAAGCAACCAGGCAGAAAGAATCAATTCACTTTCATGTGGTAAAATTCAAGCTGGGCCAGCCAGAGCCAGAGATGAAGGAGCCAAGGAGCGTATTTGTCAGGTAAATAAAATAGGTCCCTATACTATACCTAAATAAGGTGTTGTTCAACTGTAAAAAAAAAAAAAAAAAAAAACAGAACATGATCATTGACAAACCTGAAAAGTTTAAAACAAAACAAAACACATAAATAACATTCATCTTCCTTGAAGACAAAATCCAGCTTTAAAAAAAAAAAAAGACTCTTAGAGGAGCAAGCAGACAACTACTGCGATATTTCTCCACCGAAGACAGAGGTGTTTGTCTGAAAAATTCTGAGAAAAAGTGTGAAGATAAAGTTTTGTACCCAGCTTTTTTTTTTTTTAACTTATTAAAGGAAAGGCAACGCATAAGCAGAAACTCAGACACCTGCAAACTGCTTTCACAAATAGTAAGAGCACACCAAGCAAAGCAACAAACAAACCATACAATTAAATTCAAGGAATTAAAGGTGAATGTGACACCGTAACTTGTGACTAGAGAAGCTTTCGCAGAGACGGGCTGCTGTGCTGAATTACTATAAGGACCCAAACATGTGCATTACCAAGGAAGACTGAGAGACATGAAGACTTTGATGCATTTAAATTGCTATTAATGTAGTAGTGGAAGTGGAAGATTCTGGCATTTTTATACTTATTATAAATGTTGGAATACTTTTTAAACCAGGCATGAATAAAGTACTAGTATAGATCCAGAGGCAAGCTCAACCTGGCCTTATATGGTGAAAGGACCTTAAGCTATTTTAAAATAGAATTCATATTAAACAACTGTAGAATTTAAGGCTATAGCAGAAAATTTTTAAGTAACATAAATTATGAAAATTGGAAAATAATAGGTGGTGATGTGGGAGGAAATTTAAGTGAGCTGAGCTAATTCCCTGATCTTTCAAAGGATTCAATCCCAATTCAAATTATGTATCTTTTTATATTAAAAAAAGATAATGCTCCAAATGCTTAATTTTTTTCACTATCTACTTTCTTCTAACTTTATAGGAATATTTAAGAAGAATCTTAATCTGTATAATATAAATTTGTACCTGGAATACATCATGTTTTTCAGTATCATTTCTACTTTTTTAATGCTTCAATTCAAGTAAAAGTATATTTTCTTAATATAACATGCATTTGATGACAACTTAAATAAAAGTACATGTGAATATTTTATTGAGGAAGGGATCTCAGGGAATGATGGGGAAGAATATTGGGGAGAAACAGAACTAGGCTGAAATAAAGAGATATTGATGAATACTTCCACCACTATGGACTATTGGTGGCATGATTCAAAGGGACTCTCTGAGACGTGGTATGAAGTGCATCTCAGGACTAGGAAGCTAAAGAAAAATGCATTGATCCATCATCTCCCATACCACATTTTTCAAATATTTATTTAATAATGCACTAATTTTCCTCTTAGGGTTGATTATGAGAGGCAGCCAGGTTGGATTTACAGTGCTTACCTGTCCTGTTTTTCTGGGAAGCCTCAGGAGAGGCATTTGGTGCTAAAAATAGGATGGCCTCGGAATACCGGAATGACTTAGTCTAGCACTCGCCTTTTTTATAACCTAGTTTATGCCTTAGTGTCAACAGAGAAGAGACAGGATAGAGGCAAGAGGCACTGATATGAACTTGAGATGAGAATATTTTACATTGAAAAACAGTTCACTTCAATGTTAGTGGAATAAGGGGGTAAAACAAAGAATATCTGAAGTTGTCATCCCCAGCTCATTCAAACAGTAGTATATGGTAACATTAAGATACTGTATTTCTCCAATAGTTCTAGCTCTCATGTTACAAAATGGGTATTGTAAACTTCAAAGCTGCTAAGTGACTAGATCTTAACTGTTTTCACCATAAAAGAGGAAATGATAATTATGGATGTGATGGAGTTGTTAGGGTGGTAATCATATTACAGTATATAAATGCAACAAATCACACATTGCACATCTTAGACTTACACAATGTTGTGTGTCAAATATATCTCAATTTTTACAAAGTAATTGTTTGAACTAAATTGGTTATCAGAATGGGTGTATGTGTCATTTTACTAGCTCAACATTAAGTTCCAATCCCCTTCTAGTATAAACTCCAGGATTCAGTTGTACAGCAGTGTTTTGAAAACTATACGTAGCATATACACATGTACAGACACACACATCAGCCTTTGGATGTTTATTTTAATTATAAAATGAAGTAAGCAGCTGAGTGCAGTTGACCTTGAAAAACAAGAGTTTGAACTAGATGGGCCCACTTATATGCATATATTTTTCAATAAATATACAGTCCATTGAGAATTCACAGATTTGGAGGGGCAGACTGTATGTATCATTCTACATCATTTTATATAAGAGATTTGAGAATCCTCAGATTTTGGTATCCACAGGGGGTCCTGGAACCAATCTCCTGTAGACACCAAGGGATAACTATAGTTAAGTTTTTGGAGAGTGGAAAGTTATATGCAAATTTTTTACTGCAAGAGATGTTGGTGCCCCTAAACCCTCACATTGTCCAAGAGTCAATTGTACTTTCAAAGTTGAGAATTTAATAATTTTTGGAAAATGTTTTGAGGTAATTTTAGTCAATTTGATATTGACCTAAAAATGAACCGCATCTGCCAGCTCCATACTACTAATATCCAGTACTGTTGTGGGTGAAATTGTGACCCTCCAAAAGATATATCAGAGTCCTAAACCCTGATATTTATGAATGTGACCTTATTTGGAAATTGGGTCTCTGAAGATGTAATCAAGTTATAAGTTTGGTAGTCTTAGGTTAGGGTGGGCCCTAAATCCAATATCTGGTGACCTTATAAGAAGAGATAGACACACATACAGATAGAGGTACAGCGAAAAAGCCATGTGACCATGGAGACAGAGATTAAGTGATGCAACTGTAAGACAAGGTATGCTAAGGATTTGCCAGAAACCAATAGAAGCTGGGAAGAGGCAAAGAAGGAATCTTCCCTAGGGTTTCCGGGGGAGTATGGCCCTGCCGACACCGCAATTTCTATTTTTAGACTTCTAGCCACCAAACTGTGAAAAAATAAATTTCCATGTTTAGGTCACATATTGGTAATACTTTGTTAGAGCAGTCTTAGAATACTAATACGAATAATATAATCGGTACATTTGCAAGTTGTATTTATATTGGACAGCCTTTTCTTTGACATGTTCTTACATGGATGGGCATTCACCAAACCTTTATAATTTGTGATTTATGGTTTGCTTCTGTGACCAGACACATGATATGAGCTTTACAACAGCAATGACAGGAAGCATTGGATCACTTAACAGTGTTGTTTCTCATGAGAGACACCAGAAAAAACAAGAGTCTAACTACCCACTGCTGCTAATCTATATACAAAGCTACTGACATCTATTGCTGCCTGAAATCAGTCTTAAAACGCACACACAAAAGAACAGTTTTATGAAATATAAGTTACATGTTATAAAATTCACCCATTTTTAGGTGGGACCTTGGGGAGGTGATTATGCTATAAGGACAAAGCCCCCCTGAATAGGATGAGTGCCCTAATAAAAGACCCAAAGAATCCCTCCTTTCTCCTCCAAGTGAGGAAACAAAACATAAAGACATCTCTCCAGGCACCAAATCTGTGTGCACGATGCTATTGAACTTGCCAGTCTCCAGAACTGTGATAAATAAGTTTCTGTTATTCATATGCCATCCAATCTATGGGTTTTGTTATAGTAGCCAGAACAGACTAAGACTAAGGAGTAGAGAGACAATGCATGACTTTAGGAGTTGAGGGGTATGCTGGATATTGTCTGAGGGCTCTCAGTGCTGCACTCCCACTCCCCCCCCACCCCCACCCCATACTTTCCTTTGTACCTCTGGGTGGTAAATGTGCAAATCACATTTTTCAGCAGCCACCCTTACCAGCTGAATTCTTCTTCTTCTTCTTTTTTTTTTTATGATGGGAGATACTGGGTAGAAAGGCACATGGAGACTTGGAGACTCCAGGAAGCCAGTGGGCAGGGGTCTGGAGGTGCGCGCACACAGAGAAGACTGACTGCTGAATTTGCCGCTAGCTCTCCCTAGCAGAAGGGAGTTGGAAGCTCCTGACTGCACTGAATCCCAGTTCCGACTGCACTGAACCCCAGTTCTGGGTGAGCCTGGGGGAATCTGGACTGTCAGGCAGAAACTCAAGGGAGCCTCAGAAGGCAGAGTCTGGAGGCGCATGCTCAAGGGCAGGGCTGATGGGAAGCCAAGACTGACTGCTCAGCCCTGAGACTCCACTCCATCCAAGCTGAGCACAGAGGCTTTTGCAATTTTGCAAGTCTGGTCCTATAAGGCTGTCTCCAGCACAGGTCTCCCGGCATAGACACAGCTGATACACATAGCCAATTGGCCTGGAGGTCAATTCCTCCCAGTGATACCAACAACAATCGAGACTTAACCACAACAAAGCTGTACACACAGACCACAAAGGGGTGCACCAAGAGTGTCCACCTCAGGTGACTGGGGAGGCTGACCCACTGGGCCATATAGGAAACCTAGCACACAAAGCTACCCTACCAACTCAGGGAAGCAGCGAAAATGTGGAGACAAAGTAACATCACAAATGAAAGAAATGGAGGAAAACAAAAGACTGGATATAGAATTCAAAACCACGGTTATAAGGTTTTTCAAGAATTTCCTAGAAAAGGCCAATAAATTTAACAAGACCCTCAAGGATATGAAAAAGGACCAACTAGAAATTAAACATACACTAATTGAAATAAAAAATATTATATAGAGACCCAACAGCAGACTAGAGGAATGCAAGAATCAAGTCAAAGATTTGAAATACAAAGAAGCAAAAAAACACTCAACCGGAAAAGAAAAAAGAAAAAAGAATCCAAAAAGTTGAAGATAGTGTAAGAAGCCTCTGGGACAACTTCAAGCGAACCAACATCAGAATTATGGGGGTGCCAGAAGAGAGAGAGAAAGATACTGAAAACCTATTTGAAGAAATAATGACTGAAAACTTCTCCCACCTGGTGAAAGAAATAGACTTACAAGTCCAGGAAGCGCACAGAACCCCAAACAAAAGGAATACAAAGAGGACCACACCAAGACATACCATAATTAAAATGCCAAGAGCAAAAGACAAAGAGAGAATATTAAAAGCAGCAAGAGAAAAACAATTAATTACCTACAAGGGAGCACCCATACGATTGTCAGCTGATTTCTCAACAGAAACTATGCAGGCTAGACAGGAGTGGCAAGAAATATTCAAAGTGATAAATAGCAAGAACCTACAACCAAGATTACTCTACACAGCAAAGTTATCATTCAGAATGGAAGGTCAGATAAAGAGCTTCACAGATAAGAAAAAGCTAAAGGAGTTCATCACCACCAAACCAGTATTATATGAAATGCTGAAAGGTATTCTTTAAGAAGAGGAAGAAGAAAAATGTAAAGATAAAAATTATGAACAACAAATACATATCTATCAACAAGTGAACCTAAAAATAAAGTGAATTAAAAATCTGAGGAACAGAATAAACTGGTGAATATAATAGAATCAGGGGCATAGAAAGGGAGTGGACTGATAATTCTCAGGGGTAAAGGGGTATGGGGAGGGCAGGAAGAGACTGGACAAAAATCGTACACCTATGGATTAGGAGAGTGGGGGGGAGGTAAGGGCAGAGGGTGGGGTGGGAACCGGGTAGAGGGGAGCTGTGGGAGGAAAAAGGAGAAACTATTGTAATAATCTGAACAATAAAGATTTATTAAATTAAAAAAAAAAACTTCTCTGAAATGAAGACAAATTGAAAGTTTAGGCTGAATGGGGCTCAAAGGTTTCCAAGAAATAATGATACTGAACATTTATACCTAACATTCCAAATCAAAGCATATTCTGATACAGATGTTACAATTCACGTACAAAAGAAGAATCACAGGAGTAGGCAGGGGGGAAAAAACATGCTTCTTACTAGTGTGAAATGCCAAGCTGTACTCCAGAACTTCATAGCAATATTCAATGTTAGGAGGCAGTTTGATCATTATCTGAAAGATCCTGAGAGAAAGAATATGTGATGCAAGAATTTTATAATAAGTCCAGGTTATCTTTTGATTATAAAGAAAACTCTTGAGTGTAAAGGTAATGTACACACAAATTGATGCCTTTTATGAATAACAAGATTTGAATGTCCTGGAGGAGAAAGCCAGCTGGGGATAAAGTAAGAAAAAGGGCAGAATGGAGCTTAAATCAACTGATTACATAATGAGAACTAAAAAAAAAGAAAATGCTTTTTGAGTTGACAAAAGTAAACACCCTTTTCCACCTGCTCGCACACCTACCCAAATATATTCAGATTAATTTTTATTAACGAAAGTCACAGAAAGGTACGCGTGGTGGCCACAGTGATCAGAGCAAAAGCAGCAGGAGCATTCAGCCAGCTTCGGTTTTCAGAATTCCTCACTTTCACCCTGTCCCTATAGAAGCAATCTTGTCAATGTGAAAAGTTCATTTCTTTCTATGCTTACAGGTGTTTCAGACTCAAGTCACTCAACCCTAATCAGAAAGAACTTTAAACAGTATTTGCATCCTTCCTGTAAACTATAGACATCTTGCATTCTGGTTATCCAGTCAAACCCATCAACATTCTCTTCCAGGGTCACCATGCTACAAATGGAAATCCTATTTAACCACAGCCCACATCCACCTAATAAATCTATTTTTTGAAAGAAGCATATCTCATTATTTTATTTTATTTCCCCAGTAATATTAATAGTTGCATCATGATTCCCATTTTACAGACATACAAGCTTCAACTCTGTGAGTAAACCAATGTAAATTACACATAAATTCAGATTTATAGAGGACATTAGACCCAAGTCTCTGTACTTTCCCATCCTACTTACTGTAGTTGCTAATGCTCTTATTGATAATAACATGACCACCTGATTTAAGAGTATAAGCTCCAAGTGTTAAAATAAAAAGTATGGCTTCTACAGGTCCTTACCCCCCACATCTTTAATGACAGAATTCACAGATTTTATTCCTGTGAATCATAACTGTTGAAGTAAAAGACTAGACATTTTGAGATTTTTATTTATATTGTTGTACTTATATGGTGCCCTACATAAAATGACATATAAACATTAATGTTCCCTGGCCCAATATCATATAAAGTATAGTAACTTGGAAAAACTACTTTTCAGAAATTAAGATGCCTCAACAGTAAAGGAGAATGGTGCAGTACTATTTCCTTTGACCCTAATAAATATTTGATTACCTAGTCCAGGGGTCCACAAACTTTGATAGTCTTGACCAAGGTAAGCAAGCATATGCACAGCTCACATATGACCCATTCATAATCACAGGGGGAAAATAGTGGCATGAAAATAATAAAGCATTAAAAATATAAATAATTGTGTTTTGGGAAGTTGATTTGGTCTCCTGTATTTACTATAAAGATATTTATTATTCACATTGAAAAATTAAATATTTATTTGGATTATTATTCATTGAATTACTGTTAAATAAATAACATATATTATCCTTTTTAGAACTTGCAGAAAAATTATAGTCCAAGTATAATATTTCATAACTTCATATCATAGACTAATCAAATAGTTATAATAGGTGAGATAGGAAAGGGTAATTTATAAAATAACTACAAAAATTTGTATGCAATATAGTAAACTCAAGATATCACTGTCAGTGACATGAAAACAAACAAAAAATTCCTTCTGAAAAAGCTATGTGTGTGTATGTGTGTGTGTGTGTGTGTGTGTGTGTGTGTGTATACATATATATAAATGTCTAGTGAAGGGAAATTTGTGAAGTGGACAAAAATATATGTCAATATTCTCAAAACTTCTACCACTGAATTTAACCCAATTACTAGGTTCCCAGTAAGAAAATCTTGGTGTATATAAAAATGAGAATCTACCAATTTGTACTTGATTTCACTGTAAAACACTTCATTTCTTGAAAAGCTTGCAGTCCAAGAGATATTTCACTCTTTGGTATGCCTGCAACCACATTTTGGGACTCACCGGCCTAAATAACAATGACATTCCATCTGATAGCACAAGAGAGATCCAGAGGGCTCCTTACCGAAAGAAGCTAGAGGACATTTATTCCTTTGTTGTTGAATTATTAGGTGAGTTGGTAACTCACTGAAGAAATAAACATTTCCAAACCAATGACTTTTTAGTGAATGCCTACATGATAGATATGAACTATCCTGAAAATAGAATCCAAACATAGTAAACACATTCTCTCTCTCTCTCTCTCTCTCTCTCTCTCTCTCTCTATATATATATATATATATATATATATATATATATATATATATATTTGTGTGTGTGTGTGTGTGTTTGTCAAGATATATGTGATTAGGTTCTGAATGTGTCATATTAGGTATACGTAATTGTAGCTATTTAGATAACTAATAACTTTCAAAAATATTTTAAAATTCCTTAAATATATACAATTATGTTATTTAAACTCAGACAATAATTGAGGTTGTTCATTAATGATTTCATTAGTAAGAAAGAAGAAAGGTCTGAAGGATAAAAAAATCAAGAACAGTTTGAAGGAAACTGGAAAACACATTCATAAGCATGTTAGTAACTGTAATTTTTATTCAAGAATCTAAATGTAGCATTTAACACATAACATCCATGAAAACTGTTGTTATGGCAAACAATTTTTTTACACATTTAATTTTATACTTCACATTTCTGTTAATTTAGTTTCATTATAATCCTATTTTTTCAGTCTAATTATGAATATTTTTTTCCTTTTTAAACCTATTCTTGCTGTCATAATTGGAATTTCTAGCCTACGACAGATAATTATTATAAAATATAAAATATAAGATTACTAAAATTATATATTCTTCTGTAGAAATTGCTTTAGATCACCCACCTCATTTTAGGTCTATTACAACAAATAAAAGTGAAAATGCATAAAATTATGCATGTGATGTACTTATTAAGTAATGTATTCCTATTTTGTGGATATTAGGTTATATTTTCCCATCCCTCTTTAATGGAATAAAAATATTATATTTTTTATAAAATAAACATACTAGTATTTAAAATATAGATTTATATTGGGGGGCATTTTAAAAAGGTGAATCTGCTTCCTAGCTTTTAGAACAGAAATAAAATCTGGGCATTTCTAATGGAAGTCACACTGGAGATTTGTTTCTTCTGTTTCAGAAAAGCATTGTTAGATAAAAGTGCTTTTATCTAAATTATAAATAAGAATAAGGCATCACAAAGTTGGAACTTTTGTGATAGCGATTAACTGACAAAGAGGAAAAGTGACAGCCTAATCCTCAAGGGTGGAGTAAGTGGGAGCCATCTTCCTGTTGTTCCTCCAGGGAGACGGTGCTGAGAATCAGGAGGGACAGAGGAAAGTGAAGAAGTACGGATTAAAAGAGAAGAATTTATTAAAGACTTTTTTATGAGACAACTGCACTAGTCATCTAACTTCCCACCAACCTATTGATGCAGTAGGAATAGTACCGGGCATTTTCCCCAAAGCCAAACATTAGAATGCTTACCCTTAAAGAAGCACTGTCAAATAGATATTTTAGAGATGATGTAAATGTTCCATTACCTGCTCTTTCTAATGGGGAAACCACTGGTTGCACATGGTTACTTTAAGTAGAGCTAATGTGGTTATGGATTTAAATTTTTAATTTTACTTAAATGTATATTTTAATATATCATTTAATTTTAATCAATTTGCATTTTAAATTAGGGCATTTGGGAATTTAGTGTAAATGTAGTTTTCCCTATTCTCTCACTGAGTACAACTAAAAATGCTGGGTATATAAAAAACAAACACAAAAGAGACTGAAAGATGAAGAGAAGAGGCCCTATCGGAAAGGAATCCAGTGCCAAGGAATAACATCATGGTGAGTTCCCTAGGCTTTATTTTTGCTTAATATTTCTCAAAATTGGAGCTGAAGAAGCTGGAAACCTGGAAATGCCAACTGGCCTAGACAATAAAAGGCCTGCCAAAACCCTGCTCTCTTGAGCCCATAAACCAAGAAAGAGCAGCTAGCAAGGTAGAAAATTGTTTGGCAATAAATGCTCCACCCCAGGAAGCCACTATTTTTCAATCTAATGCTCATTTGTAAGCTTGTATGTGAGAAGAACTCTCCGATGGGCTGGGTGGGGGGGCTGGTGCAAGGCCAATGCAGGGCTGATGAAGTGGGATCTCCCAGGTCCTGGTTGCATCGGCGATCTGCCAGCCAATTGAGTCTCTAAGACTCACTTAACACGGTGGCAGGTAATGCCTTTGACAGGAAGCCCGACACACGCTGTACATCAGGCATCAGCTGAAACACTAGTGGCCCCTCTTGGGACCACTGCTGTTAGGCCTGGGGCCCCCTTTGCACTCAGGCACAGTGTATCCTGCAGTCTGTTCTTGAAACATCTTGATGGCTTTTCTTCAACAACTGTCACCAAAACCCAAAAAGTTGTTCTCAGTCTTGTTTTAGGGAGAGATTTTATACCCCGATCCTCTGGGGTGACCTGACAGGAATCTCTGCCTTTTACTCAGGAGAGACTGGTTTTGGTCTCTTCAAAGACTGGTTTTACCTGTGAATTGTTTCTGTTTATTTTTCTCTCGTCCCTCAGTAGCAGCCTTTACTCTTCACCAGTGATATGGATAGTCCTTTTATCTGCAAAGCCCCTTGACTGATACAAGAGTAAAACTCTATCCAGATAAACCCAGGTACATTGAGTTATTTATTTTTAAAATACATATTTGTATTGCTTTCAGAGATAAAGGGAGGGAGGAAGGGAGGGAGAGGGAGAGAGAGAGAGAGAGAGAGAGAGAGAGAGAGAGAGAGAGAGAGAAGCATCAATGATGAGAGAGAATCATTGATTGGCTGTCTCCTGCAGGCCCCACACTGGGGATTGAGTCTGCCACCTGGGCATGTGCCCTGGCTCAGAATCGAACCATGACCTTCTGGTTCATAGGTGGATGCTCAACAATTTAGCCACACCCGTGGGGTGGTAATCTGGTTATTTAAATCCTCCAGGTGTCATATTTTATTCCTGTTGACATTGGGAAGAAGAGATGTTTGTGAACCTTGGGTTCTTAGGTTTGATTTCCTCAATAAAATATCTAATGAGCTATTCTTAAACACCAGCTTGGCATAAATGACTATTGACTCTGGTCTGTTTCTGACACGTTTGTAGACAAAAAGTCAGTTGCTCAGGTACGCCAAAGAGGAAGGAAGATTTGACTAGGCCACCCTTTATAAAGCTTTGCAGCCCGCTGGACCAGCGGTCGCCTACTGGTGCTCTGGGGACCACCGGTGGTCTGGGAGGTCCGAAAGGTCGGCAACCGCGGCCTGGACCACATTCACAGTTTCCAGAAGAGACTGGGAGACCTTAGCCTGGGAAATTAACCAGTTTGGCAGCAAAGCCCCAACTGGCCAATTCTATAACATTTACCAGCAAAGATAAGAGCCTGGCAAGTTACGTTGCTTTAATCTGTCAGGCAGAAGTTTCTCCCATTCAGGATCCTATTCAGCATATAAAAATTATACGTACAACAGACTTCTCTTGAGTGTTCTAAATTACAATTAATGGTTGAATTAAATTACATCATTATTTAATATGGTTCTAAATATATGTAGAGGAAATATTTAAGATATCGCATTATAAATTGGGGAGTATAAAGTGACTTCATGGGTGGTAAGGTTTCTAGGGTTTATTCAAACTGGTAAGAAGATGACAACATGGGCTATGCTAAATTATGCATATATAATAGAATACCCAGCACCACTATGAAAACATAGCCCAACTATATACTGTCTACAAGAAATACTTCCAATATAACAATATAAGGATGTTGAAACAAATAGGTGAAAACCTCATCTTTATGCAAATAATTTAGGACTCATTATATTGATATAAAAAGTAGACTTTAGAATAAACAAAATTATCAGAGAGAGAAAATGACTTTTATTATGATAAATAAACCAACCCACACATATGACATGAGAATGCTAAATGTGTATGTAGCAAATAACAGCTGAAAAACACATGATGCAAACACAGACATAACTGACAGGAATGAACAGATCCACAGATAGAATTGGCAACTCCAGTACCCCTCTTGCAAGAATTGATAAAACAACTAGAAAGAAAATCATCAAGAGGGCAATATTGACATTTATAGATCACTCCATCTAACAACAGTAGAATGCATATTCTTTTTTTAGCACCCATGGAACATATACCATGATAGATAATACCTTGGGCCATAAAATATAGCTCTAACACTTTGGGTGGAAATCATACAAATCAAGTTCTCCAGACACAAGAAGATATAAAATTAGAAATCAATAACAGAATAGTAGTTCAAAATTCAAATCTAAAGAAAACACTTCTAAATAATCCATAAGTCAAAGGAGAAGTGTCAAGATAAACTTTAAAAATGGATTGAACTCTATGGAGATGAAATAGAACATATCAAATCTTGTGGAATGCTGTTAAAAACCTGTCAAGAGAAAAATTAATACTTGGGCAGACTGCTATGACTAAGTCAAAAGAAAAGATTACTTTGTGTATCCTCTCATTCTGTAATACTCCGCATGATTACAGACCTAACTACTACACAGACCTACTTACCAATCAGTTAAAGAAACACACATTATCCTATATCATTTATATCTCTCTATTTCTATCTATCTCTATCATATATCTATATCTATGTCTATATCTATATCTATGTCTATATCTATATCTATATCTATATCTATATCTATATCTATATCTATATCTATATCTAAATCTATATCTATATCTATATATCATCTATATCTATATCTGTATTCATACCCATATCTATATCTATAACTATCTATGCCTATGTCTATCCATCTATCTATCATCTATCTAATTTAGGACTTAGAAATGTTACCTGTTAATTTCATAGTACAGGAAGATCTTTCACTGTGAGTTTAAAGGAAGAAAGGAACCTAATGTTTAAATTAAGCATAAGAAAACAAAAGAGAGAGAGAGAAAAAATACATCAGAGCAGGTAATGAAATTCCAATGCAGACCATTACATGTATTTTGTAATACAATGATAAGCATGATTTAAAACTAAAATGTGTTGAGTATAAAATCAGTACATGTACTTTTTCAATTGTCAATATAAACTCTATAAACTCAAGAAATGACAGAAACTGAGGATAAAATAATATTTTTAAACATGATTTAAAATGATTTTTTGTCAACTCAGGAAATTCTTTTAACCTAACACTTTCCCTCAAGTGGTATTTGGATTGTGACTTTGCTCTTAGAGATGGAAAGCTAACTGGTATTTTATTACTTAATAGGCTCACAACCATAATAATGCAAATATTGTTTTTTGGCTTTAAAATTTGAGAAACAATCTTTAGGTGAAGAAAGAAAATGTTATGCTTAAATGATGGTATGAATATATAAAAGCTGTGAATATGTAAAAGTGTAAGTAATGCACAGCAAATTGTGGAGAAAATTTGGTAGGGAATAAATGGTATTAATATTGCCATATAAAGAATAAAATCTGCCCTAACTGGTTTGGCTCAGTGGATAGAGCATCTGCCTCCAGACTGAAGGGTCTCAGGTTCGATTCCAGTCAAGGGCATGTGCCTTGGTTGTGGGCACATGACTAGTAGGGGGTGTGCAGGAGGCAGCTGATTGATGTTTCTCTCTCATCAATGTTTCTAACTCTCTATCCCTCTCCCTTCCTCTCTGTAAAAAATCAATAAAATATATTTTTTAAAAAGAAGAATAAAAACTAAGAAATGATAGATAAATAAATTGAGGTTTAATTACATTATTTATATGATATAAAATCCAACAACAATAAGACAATTGTCAAACACAGATGGAAGAGAGGACTGAAGCAAATTAAATATTTATGTTGGATATTGGGGAAATAGTGTTGCTTGATGTTAATAAATACATAAGATATAATAATTATATTATTTTGGAAGGGGAATTACCAAAATATAAACAATTTTAAAGAAGTCCTCTGGAGGGTAGATCTAGAAGTAAAGCAGTGGTATGAGATTATTAATTTTGAATTAAAGAAATTCTTTAATGTGATTTTAATGTGAGTATATTACTTGAAAAAAAATAAAAAATAAAGTATAACTATATTTATTTATAATGTACAGTGATTTATGATATAAGAATGCTTATTGTTGAATTAATATGAAAAATTAGGAATAAAAATAATTTAACAAACTGGCATAATGTATATAAACATTTTTCTAGCATTTTTTATGCATGAAATATGTTACTTTTCCTTGCTTTATACTGCTGAGTTTGAAATATCACTCACCCAAGGCATTTTGTTTTCTCCTAGTTACTTGGCTAGCAGCTGCTTCTATTTGCAAGCATATATCATGTGAATTACAAGTAAATAAAATAATTGGCTTTCAATTATACTAAATTTTTACCAAGTGGATTGTTGTGCCCTGATTACCGCTTCATGGTCTCAACACCACACTCACAATTCAAATGTGCTCTTAATTTAATTAATCATACCTTTTAGTAAGGAAAATGTGGTTTTACATAAAATATATCATTAAAATTACTATAATAAAAATAAGAATTACCTTTCATTTGGGAACATACAATTGAGAGTAAGATTTAAATAATTTCTGCTTGCAAAGTATAATAATGCTCAATTCTAATTTTAAAGTTAAGAATCTTAAAAGCTTTCTGACTTTACTTTTAAGAAAAAGAATCATCGATATTATAAAAATGTATGCTTATGGAATAAATAATCTAATTACTATATTTCTATGTTTAAACCTTTCTGATCTTCACGCAATCTATATATATAAAATCCTAAGTGACCAAAGGACCGGTTGATTGGTAGCTATGACACGCACTGACCATCAGGGGACAGACACTTAACAGGAAACAGGATTAGGCTCCCTCCTGCCTGGATCTGGCCTGTGGGGATCGGGCTTCTTCCTGTCTGGATTGGGTCTGTGGGGATCAGGCTGAAACAGACTATCCGACATCCCCTGAGGGGTGCTGGATTGCGAGAGGGCACAGGCCAGGCCAAGAGACCCACCAGTGCATGAATCCATGCACCGGGCCTCTAGTAAAGTATAAGTCACAATAGCTTTGTTACCAAAAGAGAGTGGCTGGTACCACCAGACCTATTCCAGAAACCAACAATTATAATATGTGAAATAATTATCCAGATATTTTTTTGGTCATTCCCAAAAAATATTGATGTTTCTCTCTCATCAATGAGATTCTCTGTTTGACTAGTTTTCTACCATTTCTTTTTCCCAATAATAAATATAATTTAAAATAATCACTGATTATTTGTTTTAATTTTTCAACAGAAATTATTATTTCCTGATAATGATATCTTTGTTGAAAACATATTTTTTAAAAAGATCAAAATGATCAAGATAATAAATATATTGAAATATTTTTCTTTCTGAATTTAGAAATTAAGTTATGACATAATATAACATTTTCATTTCATAAAACATAAAAATAATAAGGAATTTAGCAATCTAGAGAACATTATAAATAATGAATCACTTATATCATGTATCTTTTATTTTTAAATTATACATATCCAATACTTAAATGTTATATTCAATTTCATTATCATATTTATAAATTAAAAATCTTGTTTTTGCTTGAATTTCTCCTTTGCCAAAAAATCAAAAATTGAGTGATATATTTTCATTTATGTATTAATTTCAAAATGTTATAGATAATTTAAATTTAAATCTCAAATATGAATAACTATACTAATAAAGAAAAGTTTTCAAAAATGAGAAAAATATAGTAAAATATATATTTCATAAATTTGTGTTAATGAAACTTAATATACTTAACATTTATTGTCAATTTAAACTAAAAGCTATCACAAGAGATGAAGGATTAAAATAAAATATCTTCTCCAACCACAGCCAAATGAAACTAAAAAGAATAGCAGAAAGAAAACTGGAAAATCCACAAATATGTGGAAATTAATCTTCAGAAAAAGATCAGAGTTGGAGGTATTACACTTCATGATTTCAAAATATAGTGCAAAGTTACAGTAACCACAAGAGTATGGCACTAGCATAAATACAAACATATATACCAAGGGAACAATAGAGAACCCAGAAATAAATGTAGGCATGTACTGTCAACTGATCTTTGACCCTGGTGCCAGTAATCTACAATGGGGAAAAGACAGTCTTTTTAACAGACTGTGTGGGGGAAAGTGAGTAACCACATGCAAAAGAATAAAATCGATGCTTTATATCACACCATACACAAAAATCCACTCAATTGATTAAAGATTTAAAATAGGTCCGGAAACTCTAAAATTTCTGGAAGAAAACAGAACAAAAGATTCATGATATTGATCCTGAAAATGATTTTTTTTTTTTGATATAACACTAAAAGCATAGGCAACAAAACCAAAAGTAAACAAGTGGGATTACATCAAACTATAAAGATTCTGCAGAGCAAAGGGAACAATCAACCGAGTAAAAGGCAACCTATGGAATGGGAGAAAATATTTGCAAACCATATATTTGATAAAGGGATAATGCCAAAAATGTATACAAAACTCCCATATTTTTATTATTAAAAATACATCAACACTAATGAACCAATTAAAAAATAGACTAAGGACTCGAACAGATATTTCTCCAAAGAAAACATATAAAAAAAGTCAACAGGTATATTAAAAAATGCTCAATGTCACTAATCATTAGGGAAATGCAAGTCAAAAAACAATGAGGTGTTATCTCACACCTGTCTAAATGACTATTATAAGAAGATATATAGGTATACGTACATATACATATGTGTGTGTGTGTGTGTTTGTGCGTTGCTTCAAATTTATGTCATAGTTTGGAGTCTATACCATAGGTGTTGTGTTAAAACCTACTAAATTTAGTTCTTTTGCTCATAATCACATTACTTACAGACTTTGCCAGGAAATCACACACACACACACAAAAAAGTTTGTGGTAAACTTCCACCACATTTCAGAAGTAAACTGTACATATATAGCCTCTGAAATAGATCGATGTCTCTTGTTAGTATATATTTTGTTAATCTATGCTACGTAGATGCTACAGATTAATAATTTATCCTCCAATTGTTTATTGCATTTAACACAGCACCAGAAGGGACATTATATAACAAAGTACTAAGAAGTGAAGCCTGTGTTAGCTATTTGATCAAATATGTTCCAATGCAAACTGCCTAGGAACGTCAAAACAATTAGTCAGAGCTGAAATTCAATCTGAGCTAGCATTCATATTCAAAGATTTAAATTCACGTAAGTTCAGAGACCAAACATTATATCTGATTTGTTTTGAAGTGGCCATCTGCCCACATCAAAAAGCTACTACCACAGTTTGGCAGGCAGATTAAAGAACTGAAATAATTACTTGGTGTAGGTCAAGGTCACAGGCATCTCAGTGTTGCTTGGCACACAAAAATGTAATGTTCACAGCCTGCGGTACTTTACCAAGTTGCCACCCCAACGTGGTTATAACTTCTAAGTTGTCAAAAATTGAAGCTTCCATAAACATCCTTTAAGGAAACTTTACAATTATATATCAAACTTCAAATATCAGTGGCCAACGTATTTTAAAACAGTATAAAAATCAAATAAAATGTTGTAGAAAACTCTACGATATCATAATCTTGATGTACACATAATTTATGTCCTGACACATTTAAAATGCTCCTTTCATTAAAAAGGGTCTTCAAAGATATTGACAGTTTTACTTGCACATTCAATACGTATGTGCTGGTCAATAATCTAATTTTTTATTGTGTAAAGCAAATTCAATGCCAAAAAAGACTTCTTGTTGGAGTTTAGGAGGAATAGCCTTTATCTTCATCCCCTCTGCCGCTCTCCCCTCCCTTCTAAATGCCTGTCTTCATCCTCCTCTCAAGTCTATGCCTGGGAATCCCAAGCATTTACAATTCACCTTCTTGAAAGAATAATCATAGAAAGAAGTTAAAATGGCTCTTAGGTAGCAAGTTGGGTTTGGGGGTCTGTGAAGAGGACTGGGCAGGAAGACAAGCTCCCGTACAGAGTGGACTACCAGCTGAGTGAACAGGGAGTGGGTGCCTGAAAGTCAGTCTGAACTACAGGTGTCTACCCTGACTCTCTGAACTTAGAGGCCTGCTGGGTAAATATGCCTGTGTCCTTCAGTAAAGTTAAACTTATCAACAAGCTCAACAGAGGGTGTCAGATCATACTGAACTCCTTACATAAACATAAACTTCAAATTCACATAGTATGAGTTGAGAGTCTACACAGGATGATTATCAGCCATTGCATTCCCCCAAGACTCATTGCCTATCTGTGATGGCTTATTAGAACGAGGAGACCGCAGCTACCCAAACTAAATGCAATCCATTTGCCAAGGCTTGACTCGATGCAAAGAGAAACAGGGACCACAAAGATAAGAGGGAAGAACCTGGAAACAAGGTGCAATCTGTGTATTCTTAGTGGAAGGGCTTATTTCTGGAATCAGCCCTTCTGTCTACTGCCAACCCATGCCCTCAGTTGGGAGGTCCTCTCTCACACCCCTCCACACATGGCTATGGCTCTGTCCTCAGAAACCACAGTTCACTCTCTTCCCCCCTCAGCCCAGACACTCATTGGAACTCCTAACAATCCAGGATAGATTTTTTTTTTAATACTTCAGGTTTTATTTGGAATAGGCAAGTACAAGATAGAAAATTAACCAGTATTGTACTCATTCATGAGAGCAGCACACAGATCAACCCTTCCTCAGGGGAACAGTGTCCTCCCTGGTAGCCGTTTTGGTTGCAATGCAGATTCTGGATGTATTCCCAACCTACAAGTGTCTCTGGGACACAGACAGAGACACCTCTCACAGGCGGTGGGGCTCTGTCCAAGAACAGTGGGATGTGCTCCATGACCGCCAAGCAGAGACTGGAGCATGGGACTTGCTGAGCCTGCAGCCTTGAAGGAATCTTTCTGGTAGGACCCCCCCCCCCCCCGCCCCCCAAGTCAAAACTATACATGGCTTTATTCCCTTCTTCACCATGGCCCCGGATGATCTTGCAAACATAGCATGGGAAGAAGCATGAGGCTTGTCAACTGCATTGCAGTAATCGCTCCCATAGTCAGGGCCTTATTATTGAAATGCTCACACATCTTTAGTTTAGTTTTAGTAACCTTTGTCAGGGTAAGACAGTCTCCATGAAAACTGTTACATCCAATGACTGTTTAGAAAATTAAATGCTATGGCAAGTTTTTCGTTTCCTGCCTAATACTTTCAAATTATAGTCTTCTGTTAAATGACTACATCGAGAAATATGTATTTTAAAAAATGTGAGCAAACTTTTGCAAGGACTGGATTAAAAACTTTAAAGTTTAAGTTCAACTACACAAAGGAGCACATGCTTTTCTTTTCAAAGGAGAGTGATTTTAAAAGCTTATAATGACGGTTTCTGAAGATCAAAAGCTTCTTAAATGCCCCTTCTTTTGAGTGGTAATTTCTAAATTAATTGACAGCATGAAAAGTGACTCTAAAGTAATGACAAAAACGAACTTTAAATTGTTTTAACTGGCTCTTTAAGCTTTACATTAATAAGTCTCAATTCATGATATAATGTAAAAATTTTTTATGAATTTTGAGATTAAGTTTCTCCAAAGAGGTGACATGCATTTCTACAATCATTTGTGATAACTGGAACGATGACTATATTAGACTAAAAAATTATATTTTGACAGTATTGAGGTGCGAATGTATGTGAAAGTAACATTTTGACAAAGGTGAGCAGGTGTGTTTTTATTCTAGTCGTGATACAGGGCTTTTCACAGGATATTTCTTTTGTCTGGAAATGACTTTCTCCACATAATTGCCTGACCTACTCCTTCAATTGCACTTCTCATGGAGGCCATACCTGACCTTCCCGCATTAACTGCCCCAATGCACTCTGAAAACTCTTTGATCTGTTAGATTTTTTCAGAACTTATCAATCTTTAATTTATTATGTGATTAACTGTTGTATGTTTGGTAATGTTTATTGATTGCCTTTCCTGCTCCTGCCAGAATTTCAGTTCCTCAAGTACAGGATTTTTTTTCTTAATAAGACAAAAATCTATCCCTAGGACCTAAAACCACTTTGGGAACATAGTTGGAATTCAGTATATAGATGTCAAATACTCTAGGAAAAATTTCAGGAAATCTTTGCTATCTTAAACAGGATAAAAATAAGTAATGTCTATACCACAGCAATCACTAATTATGGGGGAAAACAGGCTAAAATAAAAACATAATAATATGAGTAAAAAATGGATTGGGGAGATTTTTAATAAAGGAAGTAAAAATACAACCTAAAAATTACAACCACAATAGAGGCCATAAACAAAAAGAAACATTAATGTAATTATAACTGTATGGCAATAATTTTTAATTAAATTCCTGAATCAAAAAACAACACATAAAGTCTTAGGTTAAAAGACAATATATTGCCCTGGACGGTTTTTCTCAGTGGTTAACCCTTTGCACTCGCTTGCTTTTTTCTCGATTCCTTTATTCTAATGCTAACCGTGTTGAGTCACACTCGACAGCCGAGAACAAAAGGTTTAAAGCTTCAGCCTGCAGACCAAAGGATTGCGGATTTGATTCCTGGTCAAGGGAACCTACCTCAGTTTGATCCCCAGCCCAGGGAGGGGCATGTGTGGAGGCAACCAATCAATATGTCTCTCTCACATCAATGTTTCTCTCTCCTCCTCCTCCTCCTCCTTCTTCCCTTCCACTCTCTCTAAGAAAACACACACACACACAAAAAAAAAAAAAAACAATGGAAAAATACCCTCAAACAAATCTTAAGAAAAATTTATACTTGATAATATTTAATTATATGTTTAATCAAATTGAAAGGAAAGTATAAATAGCAATCAATGTATCTAAATATGACTAAGAATATCTTTATATATATACATATATTTCAAAATATGCTGGAAATTAACAGACTTAATATTATAAATTTAAAAAGAAGCTAAAATTGGGGTATTTGACCTAGCAGCTACCATAATACCATATATTTTTGCCTTGAAATAGTAAAGTTTAAAGATAATAAATAACCCCACTAAGTCAAAACTTATGAATATCATTGGGGAGAGATTGGATAATACATTGAGAATTGGTTAAGTAAAACTGGGTTGATAAAGCCAGGTCACATCTTAGTTTAAGAATAAAATCCTAATCCCATCTCAGTGGGAATAAACAAGGCGTTCATTTGGAAAGTGTCTTTAGCCATCAAAATCTGGTTAGGCCAACTTAATGGCCAGTGAATTAACCACACCTCTATGGGAGTGGCAACAAATATAGACAATGTAATAACCATATTTTTCAGGGTATGTTAAGAGATAATTGTTTGCTGAGCACTACATGTTGTACTAGTTTTTCTCATAAGTGCTAATTTTTGTTAATAAGATTTCCCTCTACCTATCTATACTTTGTGCACTTGGATTTATAATGTACATATTTCATTGAAAATCATACTTAGTCACATCAGAGCCAGATTCATTAAAACATTAATGCAATCCTCAAGAAGCTTTGGTAACAAGGTACATGTGTGAGGAATAGCAATTTATTAAAATTTAAGGGGGAAATGGGATGACCAAATAATAACACTAAACCTCAAAAAAGGCCCTTTTCAAACAAGCACAATTTCTTAAATGCCGGGAACCAATTCCAACTTGTCATAATTACAAGAGTTTCACCAAAAGGTTGGTGAAGCTTGGGGAGCTCAACAAGGGCTGAGTCAAATGTAGTCTACCTGTTGGAACTGCTAAACGGCATTTCCCCCAAACCTGAATATTATTGCTTGCTGCCAGACAGCTCAGGGCATTTTATTGCCTCCTGTTGGCCAAACACCTGAACAGCTGTAGGCTATTCCGCAAACTGACAATGCTTCTGTATACCCTTTGATATCCTACCCTTTGAAGTGTATTATCTCCACCTTGCCTTAAGACAAATTGTGTTAATAAAAGCAGGGTCCTGAGTCAAGGAGGGAGTCTTTAGTTCCTTTAGCTGAAGATCCTCTGACCCCCAATGCCTTTATCTTTCCTCTATGGACTCCTTCTTGAAACTACGTGCAGCCCCTTTCTCCAGATTGTTGAACCCTTTATAAGGCTGGGACAAGAACTCTGGCTCTTAAAAAGTCTAATCTAGGAGGTAGAGGGAGAGATGAGTAAGAACAACTCACAGAAAGCCACATACGTGTGAAAATTGAAAATTGTCAGAACCAAGTTCTTTAATGTTGTCTTGATTTTAACTGTAATTGAAATTCAAAGCATAAGTCATAAAGGTTTTTTAATTGGACACCATTTCAGAAAAAAAGTGACAAATGTAATTTTGGTATTGCAAAGTGTAAGTTTATTCATTACACTTTGTTGTGAAGACATAGAACAAAGTTGGGAGAATATTTATATAGCACTCATCCTAATGACACACAGAAAAAGCTTTGCCACAGCTCATCATTCTACAATTGAATATCACGTCATTTGTTACTAAAATAAAAATGGATAGAGTAAAGCTGTGATAATTAAATGTTTTACATTTAGATCTATAGATAGTTATATTTAACATGGTGTTTATAATAGAAAACTGCTGTTGTTCAAATGGGTGCTGTGATATATTTTTCTTGTTCACCAGAACTTACCATCTATGTTAGACACAGGAAGTTGAACTTACCAGCTTTCTCTAATTATTTATACATATATCCCTGTTATCATGTTTTAATTAAAAATTATATAAATTTAATTAAATCATTTTGAATTATGAGAAGCATTTTAAACTAGCTTTCTTGCATATTGGAAAAGTAAAATTAAAATTATGTTTATAGTAGATTCATTTAAAAATTTATTTTCCACGAACTTTTGTATGAAAAAATGTATTTACTATTACCTCCACCCTTAAAGGGATTGGTTTTCTTAGTATTAAATAACATATGCCTAAAATGGGGAATGATTTATTTCTTCATCACATGGGTTATGAATCACATTGTCTTGCTTCAAACCCTTAGTTTCATAATCCTGGGAAAAGTTACCTCACATCTATTAGACTCTATTTATTTGTGAAGTGGGCATATATACATTTTTTCTCATAGATTAATTACAGAGGTGAAATAAATTATCACACAAAGCATGCTTCTATAAATAGAATAAATGACTACTATGTGTTGACTACTATTATTGTTCACTTTAATGTAAGTAAATTTATGTTATTCCCACCCTACTAGTTTATCTATAGTATTCATAGCTTCTGTGGTATTAAAAGAACAATTTTCATTAAAGGTTGGAAATGACGTCAGATATAGCATACTTCATTCAAATATATCTTTGATCCTGGTATGTATTTACCATTCTTTAATGTACATGAAATTCTCCAAAAGGAACCAAGCCTCTTTTGCTGCATTTTATTTAATACTAGATGCCCATTGCACAAATTTGTGCACCAGTGGGATCCCTTGGCCTGGCCTATGGGGATCGGGTCAAAACTGGCTCTCCCACATCCTCCGAGGGGTCCCGAATTGCGAGAGGGTGGTTCTCGGGTGGTGCACCCTGGAATTGGGCTCCTTCCTCTCTGGTTCTGGCTGCGTCACCCAAGAACCGCAGCTGCCAAGTCACCGCAGCTCGGCAGCTCCTGCATTAAGCATATGCCTCCTGGTGGTCAGTGCACATCATAGCTACCAGCCGGTTGGCTAGTCAGCCATGGTTGAGGCTTTTGTATATATAGATATCTTTATTGATTTTAGAGAAGAAGGGAGAGGGAGAGAGATATAGAAACATCAATGATGAGAGAGAATCGACCGTCTGAAATATCTGAAGATCGAGCCTGCAATCCATGCATATGCCCTAACTGGAAATCAAACTGACCTCCTGGTTCATAGTTCCACGTCAAATACTGAGCCACCAAGGCCAGGGTTTTGACGCATTTTGTAAAAAGACCTTAACCTCAGTATTTGATAGGACAACAGAGTTGATCTCTTCAGAACACTGTTTTTATCACTCAACTCACAACATTTCTCAATGTGTCTGATTTTCTGTCTGCTATAAATCAGTTTCTGCATCAATATTTCTAGAGATATTTATTTCTGCACCTTAACTATTACCAAACCATCCAAAGTTTAGATTGGTTATTTCCTTGGTTGTTTTATATGTCAAAGGCACTTGTTATTAATTGCACAGCTCCAAAAACCTAGCTTTTTGTCTGTATCACCCATTCTCACTGGGGAATATATAGAGCAGTGACCTATATGCTGTTCTCAAAAGCCCAGTCCCTCAGATGATGTTCCCCACTATTTTTTTTTGAAACCTCTGGGACTGAATCCTGGAATTGAATTTAGTTCTTATTTTGATTAAATCCATAGAAGAGAACTTGTAAACCTTGAGGTTTATAAAATTATCTCAAATAGTAAGACTTTAACTCCCCCTGTAGGCCATGCCGTACAGTTATGGCTGTTTCCTTGGGACCTCAGTCTGGACAGGAATGTTCTCCTCCTTCCTTGTCAGGGGGTGAAGTCATATCTTTGTGCTTGAGTTTGTTAAGTTTCCCATCTTAAGTTGGCCCACATTACATTTGGAAAGGCTTTTTTGATTATTCTACAATTATGATTCTCAAATGTGAGTATGCCTTATTTGGCCAAAACTTTTAAGGACTCAGGAATATATCATCACTAGAGGCCTGGTGCACAGATTCATGCACCGGTGGGGTCCCTCGGCTTGGCCTGCGGGGCTCAGTGGACCTCCACGCCTTACCTGCCAGCTCTCCTGGCTCCAGCCTGCTGTGCACATTGATCCTGCACAGCACGAAGTAGTGTGTGAAGCGGCAGGCGGCCGGGGAGGAGCCCGAGCCCTGGCTGGGTACCACACCACTCCTGCTTATTCCAGCCCCAGTGCACCTGCTGCCGCAGGTCAGGCACACATGGGAAGTGTCAGAGGGAAAGGCCGCCTTTCAGCTGAGTGGCGCTCCCACTCTGGGAGCGCACTGACTACCAGGGGGAAGCTCCTGCATTGAGCGTCTTCCCCCTAGTGGTTAGTGTGCATCGTAGGTACTGGCCAGTCGTCTGGTCATCTGGTCGCTTAGGCTTTTATATGTATAGAAGACAGTGCTGTTCTCAGAAAACAGATAGTGCCACTATCGACAGGAAGATTAGTTTTTGGTGATATACTTAAGTTTTCTGGCAAAAAAAAAAGAGAGAAAAATTTAAATGCAGACCACAGCCCTAGCTGGGTTGGCTCAGTGGACAGAGCCTCAGCCTATGGACTGAAGGGTCCTGAGTTCAATTCCCATCAAGGGTACAAGTCCGGGGTTGCAGGATCAATCCCGAGTAAGGGGCTTGCAGGAGGCAGCAGGAGGCAACCAATCAGTCATTCTCTCTCATTATTGATGTTTCTCTCTCTCTTCCCCTCTCCTTTCCTCTCTGAAATAAATAAAAAATATAAAAACATAAAAAAATGTAGACCACAAACAAGTATTATACATACTTATGTATAATACATACTGCATTGTGTAAGAAAACAAAAACACAGGTAAATAAAACTTCCTTCACAATTTCACAACTCACTAAATCGCACTATAAAATGTCTTTGTAAAAGAAGGGAATAGGTCTGTTGTTGGTTTCAAAGCAGTTCTAGGAGGCTGTCTTGAACTGTCACCAAATGTGGTATCCATCTTATCTATGAACAGTCTGGGGAAGACCGTTTTCAGAATACAAAAGTTTAAAACTGAAATCACTTCTTGGGGTTAAGCTTTTAATGGACTGTCACTGATAAGGAAGTGATGGAAAGCACAAGGTTTCTGTAATCTTATTAGTTGGATGTATTGTGTGAAGCTGAATTTCCCAATTTCCAGAATACTAACATATAGGACTAGCTGAGGGGAAAAGAGGAAAGCAATTCAAAGTTCTATATTTAACTTTTATTCTTTTAAATACAGCATTAAAAATAACCATTTCCATTGCACTGCCTTTTCCTTATTTTTTTAGAGGGCAATAAAGATAAATCTCATATTAGGTTAGCCTAATGTCATCCTTCAAAATGAAATCTATTTTGGATATCTCAAGTGGTCAGAGAGCTTACCTTAGTTCAAATAAAGTTGGCAACTCGATACTGCTGTCTCGGTTAGAAAGAGAGAAGGGACTATATTTTATCATCAGTGTCATGGGGCACTCTTCACAATGTTCGCTTCGAACTTTTAATGCTGTGCAATGTGACATTTCAGAAATATTTAAAGGAAACCAAAATAAACTTGATGACCCCTTTTCATAATGTCCATGAAATACGATTTTCTGTTGATCATTGATATCGACTGTCAAAGTGTGAAAGTAGATCTCAAAATGCAGGCACACCCGAATGGGAATGCAAACTATGTCAATCATGTAGAATTGGTTGACAGGTTCCCAGATGTTTGGCACATTACAGCTTAACTAAGAAAATGTGTTTCTCCATAAAAATAATGGGTTTCTCTTGCTAATGTAACACCCTCCTTCCAATTTAATGGATTAAATCTATTAATTAAGTCATTCATATTTTAGCACATCTATATTTTCCACTGAAATGCATTCGGATAGAAATGTATAATTAAAACAAAAAACTGTTTTAATCTCAGCTCTGCCACTCCTTTTTTTTTTTCTTTTTGTTCCAGACAAATTACTCAGTCTCTCTGAGTTCTTATGTACCCATTGTATCTAATAAATACATAATTGTCAAAACCACTCATACTTTTATGGCAATTTAAAAAATATCAGAGAGGGAGCAGAGTAATCTCAACCATGCATTAGATACTTGCCACCCTGAACAGAAATACTATTTTTTTCTCCAAGAAGGTGACTGCAATAAATGTGTGGTTTCAAGTGGGAGAAAACTGTGTCTTGTGATACCTATAGCAATATTACTAATACCGTTGTAATTTAACCTAGTTATGAATAACTGGAAAGGGTCAAAGGTGAGTCCAGATATGGGCGTGGCATGTCATTTGTGCAGCATTGCAGGAAGCTGCAGTTAAACACTCCCCAGGTCTCCTCTCCACAGATTGCTGGGGGAAGGGACTGGATAGAGGAAGAATAGGTACATGTCCAGTGAAGTCTGAGTGACATAGGGAAGATACTTGCTGTCAGTCACACCTAGGAACAAACAGGTCATTGGCCAGAGTAAATGTGGCCACTGCAAGTGCAGAGGATTTGAGCCACTTAACCTCCTAAACAAAGGAGTTCCCTCTCTTGCTCTCTTTCTGCCCACACTTGACTCCTGGCTTGATGGACTCCCATGCTCCTGCATTCACCCACCTGGCTCATGGCCATATGGACCTCACACACAATGGACTGATGGACTGCAACTAGCCTAATGCTAAACCAGACCCAGCTCCACCACAGAACGCAAACTCTGGACACAGGCTTTGCTTCTAGCTCTACTAAATCCCAAGCTGCACATCTTCCAGGGATGGATTAAGGGAAATGGGACTTTGCAAACCCAAAGATGTAATTCCATTCAACCATTCCATAAAAACCATTCATCCTCCTATGCTGGAGCATAGTAATCCCTCCTTTGGAAAACTGCTACTTGAAACTGCTGTTTGAAGTACTCTGTTATTCTTAGACAGTCTCTTATTCTGTAGGTCAACTCTGTTATTTTCAGGTAGTCTCTTATTCTGTAAAATAACTGTTTTAGTTTGAATAATAGAAAAGATAAACTTAATTGTCTGACCTTGCAAGCTAGCCATCTGAAGCAGGAGTTTTAGGGGGACACATAGGCAGGCTTAGGGATTTTTTTAGAATTGGGGTCCATGGAAAGCGTGGGGCTGAGGACTGGGAGAAGGTACTTTTTCATAACACAAAAGCCAGGTGCAGTCACATCTCCATAAGACAAGGGAACTGGACCTAGGCCGGAAAGGTCTATATTTACAAAATAAAGAGAAGGAAGTCCTTCATTCAGATGGAAAAGAAGAAAGCCCAGAGGGAAGGAGAAGAGAGAACCTCACATGTCAAAGGGGAATAGTGACCAATCAGAGGGCCTATGGGGGCACTGGGATCTGCAGTCTTTATAAACCATGGGGAAAGGAACCCAGTGGGACTCTTCCCCCTCCCCACAGTGGGAGTCTGTACATGTTCTTCAATAAATCTCCATCTTTGCTATACCACTTTCTGTCCGTGGATTCATTCTTCGATTCCTGTGGACAAAGAATCTGGGGTCCAGTCCAAAAATTCGGTATCAGATCTAACATAAGGGACTGATATGCTGATACTGATGCCAGGTGTCTGTATAGATATGTACCCAAGGTTACAGGTGTCTGCATAGATATGATATGTACTCAAGGTTACAAGTTGTCTATATAGGTATGACAGGTGTTTGTTAGATATGATATATACTCAAGGTTCCAAAATTGTCTGTAAAAATAACTTACACAAGGACCTAAAAGGATATAAAAAGAGAATGCTTCCTCCTTTGGGTCTTCAGAAGTCAACAGAGGTAATCTGCTCTGAACCTGCGCACAATAAAGATGACTCCTAACTAACTGGCTCATTTAGGCGTCTTGTCTAGCTCGCTGATTTTTGATACAACATGCGACTCTCAGAAAAATTATTTTTCTAGATATATCATAAGGACTCCACCCTAAGCACTCAGTGGGGAAAGGGATACCTCACTTTCACCGATAACATTACCATATAAACCAGAAAAAATAGAGTGATTTCAAAGGTCATGATAATAACTAAAATGTATGGAACACTTTCTATTTTTCAGTTGTTAAGCTGATGGCTTTAATAATTTCCTTACAAAATTCTCATAACAAGCCTACAAACTAGATTCCATAATGACCATGATTTTTTAAACGAGGAACCTGGAATTTGGATAATACACATAAGGTGAAATAGCTAGTAGGTACCAGAATTGGATTCAGAATCTGAGTCTGACTATTGAGCTGATATAATTGAGTCATGCCTAATGCTAAGATTAAAAAAAAAAAAAAAAAAAGGATGAGAACTCCTGTAGAGTTTTGGAAGAGATATGCAAATATATATATATATATATATATATATATATATATATATATATATATATATATATGAAAGCAGTGAATTGAGGGCAATTTCTCTTATTTAAAAAATATGTATACTACAATGATATTTAAAAATAATCTTTTCAATATTCTTCCTCCTTTCTGTTGTGGGGTTGAACCCTGGAATCAAAAATAAGACCACCGGAGGCTGCTAATTGATTAAAAAAAGCAGGCAAGGATTTATTGAACTGGCCAGGACGGCCGCGAGGGCACCACACGCAGGTGGCCACCCTCACGACCACACTGTCCCAGGTGTAGGCAGTCCTTTTAAAGGTCCAAACCACAAAAATTTTCCTTTGTTCTAAATTCTAAATTCTAAAGTCTGGGAACAGCCTGCAGGGGGGTTCCCAGCCCCTGCTGGACATTATTGGAATGTGGCCCTATCTTGGGAAAGCAGGTTTTTACAGAAGCAGACCCAAGCGGACTCAGTAATCTCTAAAGGTTATCTACAGTTTCTACTCCTGGAGCCACTGAGTCAATGGGAATCAATCTCCTGTGATTCTGGTCCACAGGCACAGGAAAATTACCTCTGTGTCTCCAGGTCTCAGTCTGGAAGCTGAGGTAACCACCTTATTGTCCAAGCAAGCAAGTGTGTACAGAAGCCAGAATAGCAGGGTTAAAATTCAAACAGCAGTTTTTACCTAAGTATGGTTGCCACCATACTTCACTTTCCAAGTAAGAAACAATTACTTGATTACTATGAACTAGATTAACAATCTTATTGATATTAACTATCTGATTAAAGTTACTTGGTTTTTGACAAATCACCTTTGGCAAGAAATAAAATTTTCTCTTGATGCTTCCCAAGAAAACACTAGCATGAAAAACAATGGTCACTTAAATGTTTTAAAATGCCTTCAAGGGATTTGAGTAGAATGGCTGGGGATGAGTCAGGTCCAAGGTCAAGTAATAATGTTACCTTAATAAGGAGAAACTTCTCAACTTACTTTGTTCAGCTCACAAGGACATATATATTTTTTTTAACATCAACATTCAAAAATTTAAAGAGTTCATATCAAACCGTGAATTTCTGTCTTTCCACAAGCACTTGATTATCTGCCAAATCTGGATTTGATCCCAATGTGGCAAGGATCCATGGTTGCTGGGTAACAGCTGCCACCTTTAGGCAGGCCCTCCACTTTGCATTGTTTCCAAGCCACCTGTGGGGGGAGGGGGGTCTGTGTCCCTCATTTACATTTTCTATCTGGCATAAAAAACTAATTTGAATAGTTTGCAATTTCTTTCACACCACAGCTTAATACTTTTTCTCCCCTCCCAAATCCTAATTTCATTAGGGTCTTATGAAATGCCCTGTGTCCACATCACTGACTAATTTTTATTGCCAGTAGAAAGAAGGATGGATTAATTTGATTAATTTCTTTACATGCTTTGAAGTAAAGCATCAAAGGATCACTGTTTACCTCTTGAAATGCTCAGACTTGATGCTAGAATAAAGAAAATTGGATTCAACTATTTCAAAGGACAATTGCAGAGTACTGAAACACTGCACTAAAACAAAGACATATCACAGTTCATTTTATTATTGCCTTACCAGATAGATATGTATTTAGCATTAATATTATTTACCCCCTGGCATATATCAGTTAAAAGGTTCCCCTTATATGGTTTTTAAGTGCAGATTTCTAATTAAAGCACATTTGCACTATAAAAGAAGCTTTCATCCAAAGAAAAAAGAAATTTGAAAGTATTTTATACTCAAATTTGTGCTTTCAGAAAAACTTCCTGAATTGCTGCATTACAATTAGTTGCTATGAAGTAACCTAGCCCACACAATTCTGAAAAGAACCTTGCATGCTAGCCTAATAATTGTATGCATATTATCTAAGGCAGTCGGAAACAATAAAATAAATTTATAAAATACATCATTGAGAGCATCATTTAGGTTTTCCAGAAGAGAATTTTTACATAGATGAAAAATAAAAATGAGATATAGTAGTCTTGTTACCCAAAAGGGGACCTGGCCTGAATGGGTCTGCATTAGCCTGGCCCATAGTGTGTGGGTTCTTGACTTGGTGCAGGAAAGATGAGTCCAGGTGATTGAGAATGCATTAATTAAAGCTGGGGACAGTGAAACAAGGAATGGCTTCGGATATAAAAAGCAGCAGGAGAGAGACTAGGCAGGGCTGTTTTGGCTCTCTAGAAATGTTATGGGAAAGAAATGAGCACTGAAAGTCAGAGAAAAAGGGGCCCTTGGTGACAGGTTAGCTGGGGACAAGCTGTCACTTTTCATTGCTCCCCTGGTTGCAAGTCTCCTGCCGTCCCTTAGAGTTTAGGAGATATGTGTCTGTGGGGAAGCAAAGGAGGAAGGGAATGGTTCAGACATGTTTCCAAGAGGAAGAGCACATGCTGGATCCTTTATTTTGAGGGCTTTTAAAGGCTGGGAGTTTAAGGAGGTCTCAATAGAATAGTCATCAGTTTTTCCAGGTAATCCTTTTCAGGTCATGGTTTCTACTGTTTGGTCAGGGCCAGGACAAGGGGTCATTAGTCATTGCAGCTGTTCCTGGCATCACCCATCCTGTTTTGCTGCTTTTCTGGGCCTGATACTGAACTACAACTAAGCTCTAGGGAGGTGACCTGTAAATTGCTTGGCCAGTTTGTTTGGTTATCTGTCTCAGTTTCCCATTCCACTTGCCAAGGAATTTTCCTAGATTTTTACTGTCCGGCCGTAGCCTTGCTGTTACCAGGCCTTGGGTTCTTACAGTCTTCAAGGATACAAATCAAGAGTGATCTCCAGAAGCCAACTGTAGACTAGACAAAGGAAAAAAAATTATCAAGTTTGTGCACAAGGAAGCTAACACGATGAAAAGGAAGAAATGGGCAGGAAGCTGGGGCAGAATTTTTAAAGGGAGCTGGGTGGGGAAAAGGCTATGTCTGGGAATATAGAAGCAGAGATTTCTTGGTGACTACCTAGTGTGACTACATGCTTCTTCATACATCACAGGTCTCTTTAGCATGTTAAATCTCCACGTAGGAGTGTATTTCTTAACATTTAAATGGGAAGACATCATCAAAAGGACAGTCTTTCTTGCTGGCATGCATGCTTGATCCAAAGGAAAGAATATCCCTTCCCCCACCCTCCCCAAAGAAAAAGAAACGAAGTCCCCTGAAGTAAAACACGGGGTCAGCAGTATAAATTCAGTCTAGTTGCTGATTGGCTTTTTGGCCTAAAGAGAAGGGAGGGCACAAGGGGGCAGTTCAGCAAGTCTTGGCTTCCTGCCAGCTGGGCCCAGGGTGTAGCCTGCCTATTTCATTGCTTTCTCTCTAATACTTGGTATCTCTCTGTCTCTTGCTCTCTCCTGTTCTCACAAGCACAACACACACACACACACACTCACACACACACACACACTAACTTTTAAAAGTTTGAAAGATAATACTAAAATGATGATTTGGAACAAAGAAAATTAATGCTATGACATACTATTCTAATAACAGAGTGGTTAAAATGAAAAAATCTAAATGATGCATAAGACTGCATTTTCCAAGAGCTTAAGTAATGCACACCCTCTGATTTAAATGTTTATTTTATAGACACTACACTGAAGAATTCTAAAAGCAATTCACATAACCTTTCTACATAGAGATGTTTATCATGGTTCCACAAAATGAAAGCCAGAAAAGAAAATTTCAAAACTAGGAAATAATTTTTCTTACATCATGAAGTGATTATTCTAATATTATTCAAATTATATATATATATATATATATATATATATATATATATATATATATATATGATGTGTAAAAAAAACAAAGGCCATACAATATATTCTAATGTTAAATTACTAAAGAGTGCCTATCTAAATATTCTATTTCATTCTGTGGCTTTTAAATATTCTATTTCATTCTGTGGCTATTAAATTCCTTAGCAGCATATTTTGAATGACAATATTTCTTAATTTGAATGTAGTCTAATTTACCAATATTTTTATTTTTTGCCTATGCCTTAAATGTCCTGTTTAATAAAACATTGCCTAAAACAAGGTCACAAAATAATTTGCCAGGATTATCTTCAGGAGGCTTTATTATGTTTCCTTGAGCTATACATTGGCCCTGTAATAGAATTTTGTATATGGTATGAGACAGGGATCGAGTTTTACAATTTCTGTATGGATATGCAATTTGACCAACAATAGTCATTTGAAATCTCTCCCCTCTTTGTTCTGCAGTATTACATTTAAAAATGACTTTGTTGATTTTCTCAACAGTATGTTTGTTTTCTTTTCAGTAATGTTGGTTCAGTTGCTACCTTCCTTTTACTTTCTTTGACTTTAATCTGCTGATATTTTCATGACTTTTTGAGACTAATATTTAGGCTAAATGCTTTTCAATCTCTCTATGTGTTTAAGATCATGAGTTTTTCTCCATTGTCTTCATGATAATATACAAATTTTCAAACTACAATAGTCCCCTTTATCCACTGGTTAGACATTCCAAGACCCCAGTGGATGCCTGAAACTGTTGATAGTACAAACCCCATGTATACTATGATTTTCGTATACATACATACTTATAATAAAGTTTAATTTACAAATTATACATAGTAAGAGATTGAAAACAATAACTAATAATGGAATAGAATAATTATAACAATATGCTGTAATAAAAGTTAAGTAAAATAAGGGTTACTTGAACATAAACACTGAGATACCATGATAATTGATCTGATAACCAAGGCAGATCCTGAGTGACTGACTGGCAGGTAACATATAGAAGGTGGAAATGCTGGACAAAAGGATGATTCATATCCTGAGGAGGGATGGAGCTGAACTTTCAAGATTTCATCACGGTCAGGAATGACACACAATTACATTTTATGAATCCTTTTATTCCTGGATAAATAAAACCTTCCTCCCTTGAGAATAACATAGGGGAGGGGATGTGACTATGGACCTAAACACTAATCTTCTGAAGAGAAAGAAAAAAATTCTCTGACCAAATTTTTTTACAGATCATTACAACACTAAGCAAAAAGGCAGTTTTGAAAACTATACCCCATAGTTCAGCAATTTTTAATTGGTATGTCACAGGACTTTTTAAAACATTCAATACCTGACTATTTAGTCAGGGGCACTCATCTCTTTTCCTTTAGATTGTCAAATTAAAAAATGACAACAGCCAACACAACAATAGACATCCGAAGTGAATGAATTAAAAGTATACTTTTTTTCAGATGAGCAAAACATATATTTTTGGTGCTGCAATAATTTTAGTAATTAGTTTATGTGTGCCATGAGATGAAATTAGCTGCCATACTTGACAAATTGGTCCTACATGGAAAAATAAAAAAGAATGCTATAAGAATGAAACTAACAAAAGTAAAAATAAATCAATATAGGATCAGAATAAAAATGGTTAAAACGCCAACTCTAGTACTAGACAACATGAATCAGCAATGAGCTTGATGCTCTGGTGGTGAGATCATGTGTGACTTTCTTCCAGAACCTGCAGATTCCAAGGACTTTGATGAGCAGTCCTCTCCAAGGCTCTCACCAGGCAGTGCTGCACTCCTTGCCGTCATTTATCCCTAAGTCTACCCAACAGCCAATCCACTGTCCTGCATGGGACTGAAATCACTTCGTCACATCTCTATCTCTATCTATCTCTATCTCTATCTCTATCTCTATCTCTATCTCTATCTCTATCTCTATCTCTATCTCTAATCTCTCTATCTATATCTATAAAAAGCTAAGCAACCGGCTGACCAGCTGACTGGCTGGTAGGTATGACACGCACTGACCACCAGGGAGCAGACACTCAATGCAGGAGCTGCCGAGTGACAGCAACTTTGCAGAGTGCCCTCTAGTACTCCAGGACTCATCCGGGGATGTCAGAGAGCCAGTTTCGGCCTGATCCCTGCAGGCCAGGCCAAGGGACCCCACCTGCCAGAGGGACCCCGCTCACTGAGCAGATGCCTTTCGAGCCCTGGCACTGCCTCAGGTGCAGCTGGCCTGGGAGGGACCAAGGGAGGTGGGCTCCAGGGCGTGTCTGGCCTATCTCACCGAGTCCACCCCGCCAACCACCTTCTAATTAATTTCCTTTCAAAGTGCACAAATCCATGCACCAGGCCTCTAGTGAAATTATAATTTACAATATAATATATAATATACAAATTAATCATTATAATCTGGAAGCCATTTTCATTGATCCCCCAAGAGATGGCCACAAAAAAGTTTGTGAGTTTTCAAAGGAATCAAAAAGAAAGAAAAGGGTAAGTTTTCAAATAAACAATGTTACCTATAATTAAAAATTTTTAAATTCTTGTGAGTCTTCCTGACACACAAAACAAACTTAATTTCACACTTTCACTTGTGAAATCTCTTCCTCAGAATGTTGACATATTCATTAATTAATTAACTTCCCTTAGGACAATTCTAATGTTTTCATTGTAAATTCTCTATAAAGCAGAATTCAAATGTAAAAATTCTGTGGATCTCTATAAAACAAAGTCTTTTGAGTTAAAACACTCCTAGTTCTATTTGCTTAGTACAATGCATTACACATTATTTGTTTGTATGAAAGGAATTTCTAATTGTGTCTTCCATATTTCCTTTTTGTTATTTTATCTTTCCACAATTTCACCTTTTTTCCCCTCCTGACTCACTGAGTGTTGAATTCAGACTGTTAACACAAATTATATTGAAAACTTATTTTAGAAGTAATTTAGAAAAAAAATCTATTCATGCCTCCTCTACTCCCGATTGTACAACTAAGTTTTGCTCTCTTTATTTGACTCAAGAAACAGAAAATAATTTTAAACTTTCCTTTCAAATCTAGTCTTTATACAAATGTAAGCCCATATTTCCAACATAAACTAAGATATGAACTAAGTTCACATTTTCAGAACAGACATTCTTTTCTGCATTCATTTTTCTCTGTAAAGTTTAAAGTTAATAAGTACTCAGGAATATAATTTGAATTACAATATAATCAACATTCTTATTTTTTTAAAGTTTTTATAAAGAAAACTGCCACTCAAATAGATGACAGTTTTATAAGTCACTTCTTTTACTTACTTGTTTTTTTGACAGCATATTTATCCTACTATATAAAATTCTCGAAGGAAGGCTTGCAGTAAATGATAGTATATTTCACAGGTCATGTAATTTGCAATTTGTCATTCTTCATTTTGTAGGAAATGGTACATGGTATCAACACACATAGGCAATATCTTAACATTTTTGCTATCTTTCAGTATGTCTAGGTTTTTCTTTTTAATTTTGATGACAGTAAAGGCAAACCATAAAATGTTCTGGTCAGTTATAAATTATATAAAAAGGAGATATGCATAAAGCTGGATATGATGCAGTAAATTACACTGTGATATCTCTAATTGATGTACCTTACTTGTTTGGTGGAGGTCGTCCATAAACTTCTAGAAAGAAACATACTTTTTAATCATTCATTCGTTCATTTAAATATTCACCAACTCTGTCAATATGCTTTTATCAAATTCCTAATGAATTCAAATAAAAAAAAGAAAGAAAACTGTGGAATACTTTTTGCTCTTGAGAATCTCATGAAAAAGATAAAGAAACAAACAAGCAACCATATGTTTTGTAATGTGAGCTTTGCCATTTGTGCATTTGTGTGCTGCCTGGATATCTGCTTACTAAACACTCTTCTGATACCAAGTATGTGGTATTGACAGAGGAGGATTCCCTTTGCCACTGTATATTTCTCTCTTTATAGAAGTGGAGAGGGCAGCATTTTCCTTGGGGATTGTGGTTAGACATGTGACTCAGGCTTAACCAATAGCACATTTTAACGTGGCCTCTCTGAGTGGGGTGTTTGGCTGAAGATTTGGGAGAGTTTGGGGATGGTGGGTCATCACAGTGGTGGCAGCAGTAATTGCCTTGATAGCTATAGCACTGGCAGCTACGATGGTGGCCCTGGCAGAGGTACTGCTGGTGACATCTGAATAGATTAAAACTATTGTTGTATGTCCTTACCCCTAATTTTTGCTTTGTAGCATCCACTGTTATGCCCCTTGCTAGATTTCCAGGATTGCTATCTCCCGTTAATTCAATGAAGCTTTCGTTTACATTTATTACCTCCTCTCTCCCAGAAGAAAACATAGCTAGAGTTAGAAAGATCAGCTAAAATAACTGTCACAGCTTAAAATAGAATTTATTGGTCAATATTTTATGTTCCAAAATAGTGAAATTATGATTAAAATAATGCAATTCCCTTCCTTGTGGATGTAAAAGATTTTTTTGTGTTTAATTTCAAGTGGCTTTCTATCCATTTAGTCTTTCTTTTGCCCTCATTCATTAAAACATGTAAACCACTCAGAACAGGGCTTAATCATACTGTCAGTATGAACTATTTTATGATGTATCAGGGGTAAGCATAGAGATTAAGAGTGCAGGTTATGGATCTGCATTGACTTCATTCATAAACTACCTCTTCCATTGGCATAGTTGTGTGACCTTAGACAAGTTACTTGACATCTCTGTGCCTGAGTTTCTTCACATCTAAAATAGGACCAACAATAGTATCATTCAAGACTGTAATTGATAACTAATGTAATATTTGTAGAATAGCATTGGTATATAAGAAACTCTCATTAAATAATATTTCTAGTTTTGTATAATTTTCTGTCCCCTTTTCCAATAAATGAATTAAAATTTAATAGTTAACATGATATATACTCACATGAAATAATTGAAAGCCTTTCTTATTATCTCTGAGTAGAGCTTTAAGTATATTTTTATACTTTGTTGAGTTCTGTTCTGCCAGTCATTAATTTCTAAATAGTCTTTTGTAATTTTGATTTTCTTTTAAAAAATAAAGCTATTTAGATAAGTGCTATATTATAATTTCCTACTGGTTGTTGTGGTATTAAGCTTATTAATTTTTCAAGTTATTGCACTCAGGCCAGAAACTGTGATCTTCTTCTAGTTTTAATAATTGAATACAGTGTATTTATTGCTGTGAGAACATATATTTTGAATGTTTCCCAGACATGTCTATTTGGTCTAATTTTAAATTTTCACATAAACCTAAAAACTCAGACTTATTAATAATGTTCTTCAAAATCTACATCATATCTGATTTTTCTATGAATGTATTTGATGCCATTTGAGAGATAAATGAAAGATCTACATTTATATTGTCAGGCCTATATTAACCATGATCTCATTATTCTAAAAGTGTTTGCTATTTATACTATTACTAGAGGCCCGATGCATGAAGATTTGTGCAAGAACAGGCCTTCCTTCCCCTGGCTGCTGGCACCGCCTTCGCTCTGGCCAGAACCACCTTTTTGCTCCAGACTGGAGCCGCCTTTCCACCTCCCCATGCTGCCCAGAGGCCCAGAGCAGCTGGGGTGGTACAGAATGCCTGTGTTGTCGCCATGGTCCCGCCCCACCCCGGATCTCGGCGCCTGCATATGCAAATTAACCCACCATCTTTGGTGGGCTAATTTGCATACTCACTCCTGACTTGCTGGTGGGCATCACGAAGGTATGATCAATTTGCATCTTACTCTTTTATTAGTGTAGACTAGAGGCCCGGTGCACGAAATTCGTGCATGGAGGGGGTTGTCCCTCAGCCCAGCCTGTACCCTCTCCAATATGGGACCCCTCAGAGTCGGACATCCCTTTCACAATCCAGGACTGCTGGCTCCCAACTGCTCGCCTGCCTGCCTTCCTGATTGCCCCTAACCACTTCTGCCTGCCAGCCTGATCACCCCCTAACCACTCTGCTGCCAGCCTGTTTGCCCCCAACTTCCCTCCTCTGCTGGCCTGGTCACCCCTAACTGCCCTCTCCTGCAGGGTTGATCACCTCCAACTGCCCTCCCTTGCAGGCTTGGTCCTTCTCAACTGCCCTCCCTTGCAGGCCGGGTGCCTCCCAACTGCCCTCTCCTGCTGGCCATCATGTGGTGGCCATCTTGTGTCCACATGGGGGCAGGATCTTTGACCACATGGGGGCAGCTATATTGTGTGTTGCAGTGATGATCAGTCTGCATATTACTCTTTTATTAGATAGGATAGAGGCCTGGTACAGGGGTGGGGGCCAGCTGGTTTGCCCTGAAGAGTGTCCAGGATCAGGTGGGGGTTCCCTTGGGGTGTGGGGCGGCCTGAGCGAGGGGCCTGTGGTGATTTGCAGGCCAGACACGCCCCCTGGCAACCCAAGTGGAGGCCCTGGTGTCTGGAATTTATTTTCCTTCTACAATTGAAACTTTGTAGCCTGGAGCAGAGCCAAGCCTGGGGCTCCCTCCGAGGCTGGCAGCCATTTCTGTTGGGGTTATAATTGAAACTTTGTTGCCTTAAGCAGGTGGGCCCGGCCAGGGTGTGCGGAAAGCTTTGCTTCCCCTGTTGCTGGGGGCAACCCTGGCCTGCTCTCTCAAGCTCCATTCTGCCGCCATTTGTTTGAATTTGTTTACCTTCTATAATTGAAACTTTGTAGCTTGAGTGGAGGCTTAGGCCTGGCAAGGGCAGGCAGAAAGCTTGGCTTCCTCTGTTACTTAGGAAACCTTGCTCTCTGTGGCTGTAGCCATCTTGGTTTGGGTTAATTTGCATGCTCGCTCTGATTGGATGGTGGGTGTGGCTTTGTGGGCATGGCTTGTGGGTGTGTCGGAGGTATGGTCAATTTGCATATTTGTCTATTATTAGGTAGGATATATTCTTTGTGGATAAGACATGTATCATTATAAAGTAATCCTCTTTGTACTCAATGTAATTTCCCCTTGATTTTTTTCCAATTGAATATTGATAATACTCTTCCTCCTTTTTTGTTATTGTTTTTATTCATTTGTTTGCTTTTTATTAAGTCAGATAAAGGTCTCTTCACTACTTTGCCATTGAGAATATTTTTAGCAGAGCCAGGCTATTTTAGAAAGGAATAAAAATTGAGGTGACGGGTTTATTCTGTGTTTCAGAGAGCAGTCATAATCTCTCCAATTATTTCTGAAGTGGATGGCTCATTTAAGTCACATGGCCATCAGTTATGCTTAGTCAGTCTCTCCTTGAGTCAGATTTGACCGTTTTCCACATTGACGTCACCTACACTTTTGCTACTATGTATAGCTATGTATACTCAGGACGGGGTATAGAATTTACAAGACACAGTACAATGTGAAAATGCAGTGTCTCTGTTTAAAAATTCTTCAGAATTTTAAGATGACAAAAACAGAGCATTAAACAAAGGGTATAATCCATCTACATCTGGAGCCCAGTGTGGCTGCATGGGGTGCACATCCATGACACTGACTATGCTTGCACCTTCTGGTTTTCAGTGGTAATGTTTCCATCTCCTAACAGACACATCAGGAGAAACATGTAAGGAATAAAACAGGAATCAATTGCTTCCAACCATTGATTTTGAATTTTAACATGCAATAGAATAAAATCCATGGAGCCGAAGACACAATTGAAGTACAGCAATCATAGTAAACTGCAAGGGTATTACACACGTTTGATTTTATAGTATACACAGGGTTCCTTTGTATAATATACCTGCAGATTAAGGAATTTAAAAATGTTAACAATTGCAAAATTTCTATGCTTAGGAGTTAAAGAAGTAAGTATGTAAGAATGAATAAAATTTGCCTTCCTTTTCTTATCTGTAATACTAGAGGCCTGGTGCATGAATCCATGTACCAGTGGGGTCCCTCAGCCTGGCCTGCAGGATAGGGCTGAAACTGGCTCTCCAACATCCCCCGATGGATCCAGTATTGCAAGAGGGCACAGGCCAGGCCAAGGGACTAAACCAGTGCATGATTTGGGCTGGGGAGAGATGTGGGAGGTGGGCCAGCTGGGGAGGGACCGTGGAAGGGCTCCAGGGCATGTCCAGCCTGTCTCACTCAGTCCTGATCGGCCAGACCCAGCAGCAAGCTAACCTACTGGTTAGAGCATCTGCCCCCTGGTGGTCAGTGCACATCATAGCAAGTGGTTGAGCCGCCTTAGCATATCATTAGCATACTAGAGGCCCGGTGCATGAAATTCGTGCACAGGGAGGGTGTGTCCCTCAGCCCAGCCTGCACTGTCTCCAATCTGGGACCAGGCCTGGGTCCCCCCCAACTGTCCTCCCCTGCAGGCTTGATTGCCCCCAACTGCCCTCCCTTGCAGGCCTGGTCCCTCCCAACTGCCCTCCCCTGCTGGCCATCTTGTGGTGGCCATCTTGTGTCCACATGGGGGCAGCCATCTTTGATCACATAGGGGTGGCCATCTTGTGTCTTGGAGTGACAGTCAATTTGCATATTACTCTTTTATTAGATAGGATTATGCTTTGATTGGTTGAATGACCGACCGGTCAACCGGACACTTAGCATATTAGGCTTTTATTATATAGGATTATTTTATTTTTAATCTCAATAGTATTTTACATTTTCTTAGTTATGTAATTATTTTTTAAATTTTAATACTGTGTGATATGCCTTAATGTTAATGATTTGAGTTTTATTCCCCAAACACTGTTTTATTATTGATCACGATAATAATGATGATTAATGATTGAAGGGGTAAATGTACATTACCCATGAATTATTTTGTATTAAGGTTATCTACATGTAAGAATCAATAAACGCTAAGTTATAAAGTTCACAAATTAATCATGTTTCCATTTACTCACTTACTCATTCTATTATTTTTTGTGGATATCATTTTATTCTAAATAACCCATTGATAAATGTGTCTTCTGCAATTCCAAGGCTAGAAACAATTATGGCCACTTTTTCTCAATTTAAGTGTGTTACTTAACTTTAAAATCTAAATGCATCATAATTCAAAGTTAATTGCAGAGACTTTTTGTTAAATTATTTCAACTCATCCTGCTCTTTGTATTCATAAGCTTTAACCTTGCATGTATTCAAGATATTGAAATAGCCTTGAAAGCCTATTCCAAATGATAGCTTTTTCACTTACATTAATCTGCTACTATGATACAAAGGGTGTTTTATTAAATATTCATTTTCTTCTATCAGCACTGATATTAGTAATTTAAGTTTGACCATAGAGTAATCAATTAAAGTAAAGCATGCTGTGTGAACACTCAACCTAACACATTAATTTAATCTATGTTGGCTACTTCTGCTGTCTCACAAATCATTTCTATGGTTACAACACATTTGTCAAAGTTTCTAATAGAAAAACATCCCGTGATAGCAGGGCCTCTACTAAATAAATATAAGATTTATGGGTAATGAAAATATTTATATTTAATTTCTACAAATTAAGTGACATTTTTCTAGTATCACAGAATACATAAAATAACATGAGCTAAATACATGAAAATCTTTCTTAAATCATTGCAGAAAAATTGACTGTAGAAGGTTAATTATGGAAGGTGCACAAATGATTAGATTTAAAAAGGATAAAATTTAATTAACTCAAATAAGCCAAAGAGAATGAACATGCAAGCCACAAATTAGAGTGGGCATATAAGTGGGATGGTCTAAATATCACCTTTTCCTTTGGGGCTGCATCTTTTTCTGTATTCCTGGTAAACATTTGTTAATATTGCAACAGAATAGCCTGGCTGGTATGGCCCAGTGGTTGAGCATCAGCCTATGAACCAGGAGGTCACAGTGATATTCCAGGTCAGGGCACATGTCTGGGTTTCGGGCTTGATCCACAGTAGGGGACATGCGGCTGGCGACCGATCAATGATTATCTCTCATCATTGATGTTTCTCTCTCTCTCCCTCTCCCTGCCTCTCTGAAATCAATAAAAATATATTTTAAGAAATATTGCAACAGAATAAATGAATAAGAAACTTTACAAACAATATTGTCTCAAACCTTAGGAATCATTATTGGAAATCCTTGGAGATAATCTCTTTCAGAATGTTATGCCTGACATGAGTGTCTTTGTGTGGGGGCCTGACCAACCAGATTTGGGAGGGGACTGACCAGGACAGAAAACCCAACATTGTGATGGAGGGTAAGGCTTTGAGTCACACAGTATCACCTGCAATGGAACTAGAGATCAGCAATGGGGGAAGTGGAACCCTAGTAACAACTGAGTACTGAAGCTGAATACCGGACTGAGCTGCCCCCACTGGCAACTTTGGGTATTGCTGCGCATTGATACAGGTAAGTAACACCTCCTAACTCCCCATGGAGTGGACACTGGAAGCTCTGCATTTAGTGCTTCTCCAGACTCTATCCCATGTGCCTCTTTCATTGGCTAATTTCAATCTGTATCCATTCCCTGTAATAAGCCATAGCCAACCTATAGTGAGTTCTGAGTCCTTCTAGCCAGTATCCTGGACTTGCAGTGAGTGTCAGAAGGAAAGGATGTTTTGTTAAAGACCGTATTTTTTCTAACTTTATGCTTGACCTAAACTCCCATAAAACTGCATATGACACTGGTCAAAAAAGTTTTGAAATGTTCTCTTTCTGGACCTTAACAAATAAAGAAACTTAAGTCTATTAACAGAAAATAGCTCATGAATATTGGACACAGAATTCTATGCCTAATAATGGTATAATAAATGTAACACATATTTCCAGTGATTTTAATCATGCCATCTAAAACTATTTTTTGTTGTTGTTGTTAATCTCCACCCCAGGATATTGCCCCATCAATTTTAGATAGAGTGGAAGAGGGAGAGAGAAATGTCAATATGAGAGAGACAAATCAATATGAGAGAGACACATTGATTGGTTGCCTCCCAAACACTAGCCAATGGAGCCAGGGATCAAACCTGTAACCCAGGTACATGTCCTTGACCAGGAATTGAACCTATGACCCTTTTGTACATAGGCCTATGCTCTAACCACTTACCAATACCACCCAGGCTCATCTACACTAGTTAAACCTGCATATCCATCTCTGAAAATCTAGGATGCTGGTTTTTAAAATTCCTGTTGTCTTATTGGTTAGTTTAATGTCTGTGTATGATAGTTATACTATTCGAGACTCATAGTTCTTGTATTTTTTAAATATTTATTTCATTAATTTTTGTAAGCTTTAGCTGAACTATCAATGGCCATGAACCTTCTCCAGAGTTATTAATACACCATTTTCAACTATATTTACAAATCCTTCAGTTGCACTGCATCCTCATCAGTTTTTAAATATATATTTTTATTAATTTCAGAGAGGAAGGGAGAGAGAGAGAATCATTGATTGGTTGCCTCCTGCATGCCCCACACTGGGGTTCAAGCTCACAGCCCAGGCATGTGTCCTGACCAGGAATCCTGATCAGTTTTTAAGCTGCCTAGAACATAGGGTCTTTGAGCAGCTCACAACACATTTTGTTTCCTATCATACTTACTGTATGTATATGGTGAATAATTTAGTTGAATTTTTCATTAACATCCTCAATTCTTTCCTTCATCCTTGGCCCAGCATGAAAATCTCTTATAACTAAGTACATCGTTATAGAAATCGCCTCTGATTTCTTAATTTAAGCCTATTGTTCTTTAAAATAGAAGGTATAATTGTTCATGTACTTTGTTTTGAGTGCTGTGCTAGGCATTAGAGATACAGTGCTACACATGATGGACTTGAACTCTGCCTTCAGCAGAAGTCATTGGGGGGAAATAAGCAAGAAATGCAGAGGCTTATGATACGTTCTATGATGGGTTCAACAGAGAGAAAATATCAGGATGATCCGGGAGAGTCCAGGGCAATGGAAAGGTCAGTGATGACTTCCTATAGAAAGTGCTATCTAAGCAATAGTCATAGGCAGCCTATAAAATCAAGTTGTGAAACACAGCCCTAGTCCATTAGCTAAGCTTTGAATAACGTTTGCCTTTATTCTTATACCTATGGTTTCTTGATTCCATATGCTGATTCTGAGACTATCCATAATAGACTATATTCATTTTTAACCCCTGTTCATTACCCAAATAATTACAGCCTTGCCCCACCCCATATAGTGTAACACACTATTTTAACAAAGATAATCAATCATATATTTTCAATCCTCTGATTATATTAGTTCTTGGAAGTACTTTTAGGTAAGCATTTATTTTTTCAGATTATTTATCAAGAAATAAATTCTTTTAATAAAATGATTTAAAGTTGAGCCCTGAGTGCTATTATACTTGAAAATATATTCATTCTTGACTTCTTGAAAATATTTAATTTTAATTTCTTGATATTACTTTCCTAATCTATTTTTACTAAAGTGTTTCCTTATTTTTAATTATGGTACATATACATAACAAAATTTGTTACCCTAACCATTTTTAAGTTTTCATTTTGGTAATATTATGTATCATCACCAGAACTCTTCTCATCTTACAAAACTGAAATTCTAAAACCGTTTTAAAATCTAAGGCTTCTCTAAAATAGCAATGTACTGTCATTATAATTTAACTTTACCTAATCTAGTGATAAATAGTAAATTAGAGTGAGGAAGTACAGAAAATCTATATGCCCGTTTAACCATTGGCAGTACAACAAATTTAAAACATACTGCCACATTATTCTTTAAAAAAGTAAGCACCTTCAATTTTATGTGAAACAAAAATGGAGTATTTATATAATGAGCTTGTGGCTGTAGTGCATTTATGAAAAAATAAAACAGTAACTAGTAAAATATTTTTATGAAATTATTAGTTTATAATTTTAGAGGATTTCAACTTGTTTGTTTTCTTAATTTCCTAAGATGTTGCACCATTTTTAACGAGAAATGCAACTCCTTTGGCTCCCCCTTATTTGTGTGTATTAGTGTCATCATAACTCAGAATCATTGCAATCAACCCCAAACAGGAACAAGTTTCCCACTGGTAATTGTGTCTCTACTGGAACTGCAGCCAGGCATACAGATGGAGTGGCTATGCTTGTCTCCAGATACGACTTCTCATTTATGTGCTTCACTATTGGAAATTTAGGGGCAGGGAGCCATTCTTGATCGTTTCCCACTTTCTTGGGGGGGAAATACACGCTTTAATCCTCAGTTAATGCCCTTGACCTCTTTTTTTTTAATTATCGGTTAATTATAATTCAGAACAAAAAGAAAGCACTCTCTGGAAGAGTTTTAATTATTTCCAAATGCCTCTCTAGCATGTAAATGCTAAACTGTGTGACTTTTCCATTTATGGGCTGTGAGAAATAAACAGCTGGGATAAACAGCAGGCATTTCAAGATATTTTATTTATTTCTCAGCAGAAGTTTAAGCATATGTCATAATGATGGCATTTACATCATAATATATGTTGCTTCATACAGCTCTGCAACCCCATCAAAATCTGCACAATTGGCTGTGGAATGGTAGAATGAGAAGAGTCTATCAAATACACTTCCATCTGCTTCGATTCCAAAAGTTTAACTTTTATTATAAACTAAGCCACTGAAAATCAAAGTTCTGAAAACTTAATTGCTTTCCCTAAACCTTAATTTTAGTTTAACTTTTAGGATGATCTAATATGCCATGAATTAGGCATTTGCATTTTCTGTTGTATTTTTCCTTTTCTCAAAATCCTGTTATCTTGGCTTCCTAATATTGAATTAATGCTGTTTACCACTTTACAGAGAAAATATATATTATTTAAGGTTAACTAGCAAATATTCTGCTAACTCCATAATGAAACTGTTCTTTTGAGAATTTGATTTGGTAAGAAAATGAATGAGATTTTTTTTAAAATATATTTTATTGATTTTTTACAGAGAGGAAGAGAGAGGGATAGAGAGTTAGAAACATCGATGAGAGAGAAACATCGATCAGCTGCCTCCTGCACGCCTCCTAATGGGGATGTGCCCGCAACCAAGGCACATGCCCTTGACCGGAATCGAACCTGGGACCCTTGAGTCCGCAGGCCGATGCTCTATCCACTGAGCCAAACCGGTTTCGGCGAGATTTCTTTTTTAATAATTGCAGTTTTTATAAGCAAATGGAGGACAGGCCTTGGGGAACTGATCATATAATAATATTTTATTAGACCATAGGACAGAGAGAATACAGGCAGGATGTGACTGTCATATTTTGTCAAAGAGGAAGACAAAATGGAACACCTGTCCCTTCAAGTTCAAAGAATTATAGGTTGGAAGGAACTGATAATGCCTTTTGCAGCTATGGGGACCTGTGTTATCCGAATGCCTTATTCTGGACCACAATTTTGTAAAAATTAAGGGAAAGTGCTAGGTAGATGAGTCCCTAAAGTCAGAGGGGCTTTGCCATGTTGCCTTTGGAGCCCTAGAATAGCCACAGGGTAGGATGGTCCTGAGGCATGTGGCAGTGACAGAGGATGTGACAGTGAGATAGGGATTCTGAGTAGCATTTCTCTTCACAGGTGGAGGGAAAAAAAAGCTGCCATGTGCTCTGAGGCCAGGGTATAGACAAACAACCTACATGTCTCTTGAGGAAAAAGCGGACATATGTAATACTTTCAACAATATCCACCAAGCTCAATCCCCCTCCCCCATCACCACCCAAGATTCTGCATTTTAAATAAGAAACCCAGGGGTGCTGTGGTTGTTCTGAGGATTGCACATTAAGGGGCCCAAGATGTAAACATTATAGGAAACACTGAGATGCTGTGATATTTGATAAAACCTGTTGTCTACTTTCAGAAAATTCGTAAGTCAGAAGGAAATAGACATAATTGGTCATGCTAATTTCTCTGAAACAAGTGTCACTAATTTGTTAAATACAAAACAATTGCAATGATAAAGAATGCAGTTCAAAAGCTACTGGAATTATTTGTTTTTCCAGCTTAAAACATGGTATCCTTTTTCAGATCTTAAATACCTGTTCAAATAATCTGTCTGTATCTGTCTAAATAAAATATTCTGTAAACATCTAACAAAAACAGCAACCTAAAACCATCCCTATTACTGGAGGCGATGGGGAGTGGTTATAGTTTCATTAATTTAGAAGAGGGATCTGTAATTGTGGCCTGTGGGACAAATCCAGACAAACATAGCTTTAGTAAGAATATATATGTTCTATTCGTAGCTTGCAATCCTTACAAAAGCTATGTTTGTCTGGATTTGTCCATTCAAACCATTCTCTCTCTCTTTATGTGTGTGTGTGTGTATATATATATATATGGAGAGAGAGAGAGAGAGAGAGAGAGAGAGAGAGAGAGAGAGAGAGAGAGAGAGAGAGAAGAAGAAGAAGAAGAAGAAGAAGAAGAAGAAGAAGAAGAAGAAGAAGAAGAAAGAGAGAGAGAGAGAGAGAGAGAGAGAGAGAGAGAGAGAGAGAGAGAGAGAGAGAGAATGATTTTAGAGAGGAAGGGAGAGGGAGAAAGAAATAGAAACATTAATGATGAGAGAAGAGAGAATCATTGATCAGCTGCCTCCACCCCCTACTGGGGATGGAGCCTGCAATCCAGGCATATATATGCCCTTGACCAGGATCAAACCAGGGACCTTTCAGTCCTTAAGCCAAAGCTCTATCCACTGAGCAAACCAGCTAGGACTGGAATTTATATATATTTTAGAGAGAGTGGAAGAGAGAGGGAAAAACAGACAGAAACATCAATTTGAGAGAAGTATATTGATTGGTTGCCTCCCTCAGGAGCCCCGGACCAGGGTCTGGGCTGAGGAGGAGCCTGCAACCAGGTACATGCCCTTGATTGGAATCGAACCCTGGACCCTTTGGTCCACAGGCCAATGCTCTATCCACTGAGCCAAAACAGCTAGGGCTGGAATCTATATTTTTTAATTGTTCAAAACAAATGTTCCTAGTGCATTAAAATAACATGAAATGGGAGATTAAGTGTTCATAAATGTATTATTGATATACAGCCACATCCATCATGTAAGCACCGCCTATGGCTGCCTTCATGCTCCTGCAGCAGAGCTGAATAGTGGCAACAAAGACTATGTGGTCCCCAAGGCATAATATCCATATTATCTGTAAATATCCTAAAGGCACAAAAACCAACCAATGAAACTTTTTGTGCCTGTATGATTTTTTTCTAGCGTTGGTTGTCAGGTAAATGTCCAACTTCTGTTTTTCAAAGAAGGCACTTGGAGTTAGGAAAAGACCACAGGGCTTGAAGCTGGCAGTCTCTGCTTAAGAAGGACTCCATCCGATTTCTCCAGCCCAGCAGCCCCAACTCTGTAAAATAAAGTTCAGGTACAGGAGGCTGTGGTCTGTTCCTAGCCCAACACATCTTTACATATTAAGCTCTTATTTATCTTTTGTTTTGTTTTCATTTGTAAACTCCATGATATTTTAACTAAAAAAATATTGGTAGTATTTAAACTGTTTCACACAGGACTTTCCCTTCTACCAACCTTGACTTTTCTTTCCTCTTTGAAAGTGTCTTATTATCTTGACTTCATAAGCTTCTTTTTCTTGCATGCTTTGAGAGTTTCAAATAGGTTATTTGTGTAGTCATCTGATCAAAGCTAATGAAGTTTTATTGCTATAATAAAATAAGACAACACAAACTACAAATTTTAATAAAAAACCCTATCTATATCCAGATATAAAATGCAGTGTGTAGCTAAGTTATAATTTTTACCGAAAATATATGCTAAAGATTCATGAAGAGAACCTAAATGTATAAAGTATTTAAATAGCCACATTAGAGATAGAATTACTTCTGCTTAAGGACACTATATCTCAAAAAAAAGTAAAATAAATTAAAATGCTTAACAGTTTTGCCTACTGCTTTTCTCATTTAATATAAAGAAAGAAAAACAAGATAAATAAAAAATAGTAAAAAAAGATTCATGTGTTATTACAGTCTAGATATTTATTCAAATAGAAAATTTGTTATATAGATTACATAGTGGATTAAGTAAATAACCCATGGAACAAAGAAATTCTCCAATAATTCTTAATCTTTAAGAAAATTATATATACTTTTTCTTCAGCTATAATTCCCAGCACTTACTGGGTGGGTGATTTAGCCTGAAGATTCTATCTCAGTAATGCTCAGTCTCCATATGTAAAGGTTTGTTCTCAAAATATTTTCATGTACAGCCCTGGCCAGTGTGGTTCAGTTGGTTGAGATTAGTCCCATGTACCAGAAGGTTGCCGGTTTAATTCCTGGTCAGGGCACATGCCCCAGTTGCAGGGTTGATCCGCAGTAGGGGGCATGTAGGAGGCAGCCTATCCATGTTTCTCTCTGGCATCAATGTCTCTGTCTCTCTCAAATCAATAAAAACATATTTAAAAAACACGTATATATTTTAATGTGTATTCAATGCAATTTATGAAATGTACTTAATATTAGAGCATCAATAATAAATCCTTGATAAAAATGCACAATTATTATCAATTTTGTGGACACATACTTCCTAGGGAAGAAAAAGGACAGATTTAGGAGACATTTTCTAATGTCTATTTTCAATAAAATTCGTAACACATTTTAGCAATTATAATGCTTAATATATGATATTTTATAACATGTACCCAAGCATACAGAATAAGCCACCCTAAAAATACATAATCCTGCAAAAGGGGCCTCCTTTTTGTTTTAACAGCTTTATTGAAATATTATTATATACACAATAAATGCACTTGCTTAATGTATATAATTTGGTGAGTTTGGACATGTATACATCACCCAAATCAAGGTACTATACATATCTAACACCTCCTAAAATTTCCTTGTGTCACTTTGTATTTATTTTATTTAATTAATTGTTTTATATGTGTGCTAAGAACACAACATGAGGTCTACTCTCATAACAAAATTTTAAGTGAACAGTCATATTGTTAACTATAGGCACTATGTAGTAAAATATATCTCTAGAACTTATTATTTTTGCATGAAATTGTATACCCATGTAGAAACAACTCTACTCCATTTTACAGTCTATATCTTTATTCAAATAGCCTTATAAGTATTCTCATTTTTTTAATAAAATGCACATATTCTGTAAGCAATTTTTCAGGCAATGGAAGACTTCTCAGGGGTTGTTCATGCTTTTACTTGTGTAACAAAAAAATTACAGAGCAATTGATATGCAATAGTCACTCTTCTAGAAGCTGGTAATACAGTGGTAATAAAACAGAACTGTCCCTGCTTTTAAGGACTTTATATTCTAGTCATCAATTAAGTAAATAAATGAAAAGTAAATAACTGAGATGCTTTTTAAATTATATGAATTAGGAATACTATAAAATAGAGGAAGAAAATAGTAACTAGAGGAGAGAAAAGGATTGATATGAGAAAATTACTTGATATGTAGGCTAAGCGCTTACATACATGAGTTTGGAGGACAGGATAAATATCTGGCTCCTAGATATAAATAGGAAAATAATTAACATATTAATAATAAATAAAACTATGGAGAGAGGAGAAAATCAACCATATCATCTTTGTAAATGGTGAAGTGCAAGGACCAGAAAAAAAAAAAAAAAAGACTTAAGGGATATAGTCTGTGAGGTGGGAGAGAAGCTATTACTGAGATTTCTGGAAATGATCACTGAGTTTCTGAAAAATAGAGCAAGACCTATCCAATGGCAGTTAGCAGAGGAGTCAGAAAGTGAATGTTCTGAGAGCAGAATTAGAAATAATAGTATGTGAAAGCCAACCTAAAGAACTGTAAAAAGTTTTACTGTGAAAGGGACAAAGAATGGCCATTAACTGTGGAGAAATGTGGCTTAAGGGAGGATATCTTATGGTAAGAATGAAATAATCATATTTTTATGCTAAGATAGTTATTGTTAAGCAACATAGGAATCGATGATCCAGTAAAAAGAGATATTTCCAGTAGCAAAGTCAGATGGGTATGTGTTCATGGAAATAATTCTTGTGGGAGTGCTTCTGTTTTTTTTTTTTTTTTTTAATTTTAATTGTTCAGACCTATAAGGCAAGAGAAGGTGAGAGCAAACATTAGAGTCTACTGAAGTTTCCGTAAAGCACCCAGATGATAAATACCAGAAAACTGAGAAAGCATTTTTAGGACAGTGGTGAGTATGCACCTGAGATCTTACATCACGAATTGAGTGCTAACCCTGTGTGCACATTTGCATGCTTTTCCAGTAAGATTCAGACACTTAAAGTAGGTGACTACATATGCATGTCTATGCAGGCTCTAAGTTTTCCCAAGAAGTACAGTAATGGAAGGGAGATTCAAAGAAGTGAAGTATTTTATCAAAAAGGGAGACTTTAAGAAATAGAAAGTATGAAAAGTATTTCAATTAAAGACCACTCTGATATCAAAAGACAAAATGACAAAAAAAATAATTAAACAAAAACTATAATGTGATTCAGAGTCGAATAATTATAGGAAACAGTTACTGCTTCTAAGGCTGGTAGGAAACAAAAGAAAATGAGATTTCAGAACCTTGACAAGAGTTTCCTACAAGGCTGATGTTAGGAGCAGGGAGGGTGCCCACTAAGTTACAGACCATTGTGTATACCATTGTGGGGACTGCCTGGGGCTCAGTCTCAGTCTGGAAAACTGGAGGGGACTTTTTTCTCCCCTTCTCCTACTTTCCAATTTCCCACCTATGCTAAGGATTAGCTCATAACTGGCTGGAAGTCAGCAAGGAAGTTTGGGAAATGATAGTCTTGCTATCATGTGGCAAAAAATCCTATCTAATAAAAGAGTAATATGCAAATCATCACTCCGCTACACTCACAAGCCACGCCCACCAGCCACTCCCACCAGCCAACCAGAAGCGATATGCAAATACACCCAACCAAGATGGCTGCAGCCTCTGAGAGCGGCCATGGTCGGAAGTGGGCAATTGGAGCCCAAGATCAGAGGGGAAGATTGGAGCCAGCTGGGGTCCCCTGCAGGCGATCAGAGCCAGCTGGGGTCCCCTGCAGGTGATCCGAGCCAGCTGGGGGTCCCTGCCCAGGACCTGAGCCTCAAACAGAGGCTTGTGGCATTGGCTGGGGGCAGAGCTGGGCCATTGGAACCAGCTGGGGTCCCCTGTGGTGATCGGAGCCAGCTGGGGGTCCCTGCCAAGAGCCCGAGCCTTGGCCAGAGGCTTGCAGCCTTGGCCGTGGGTGGAGCCGGGTGATAGAGCCAGCTGGGGTCCCCTGCGGGCGATCGGAGCCAGCTGGGGGTCCCTGCCCAGAGCCCAAGCCTCTGCCAGAGGCTTGCAGCCTTGGCCGTGGGTGGAGCCGGGCGATAGAGCCAGCTGGGGGTCCCTGCAGGCGATCGGAGCCAGCTGGGGGTCCCTGCCCAGGGCCCAAGCCTCAAACAGAGGCTTGCGGCCTTGGCTGGGGGTGGAGCGGGGCATCGGAGCCAGCTGGGGGTCCCCTTCCAAGGGCTGGAGGCTTTAGGCCTTGGCAGGGGCAGAGCCGGAGATCGGAGGAGATAGGTGTGAACTACAGAGGAAACACCTTTTCTGACCACTCGTTGGCTAAGCTCCCTATATGCCACTGGTAATATTCTTAGTAACTTGGGTATAAGAATCCAAAAAAGTGATCTAGGGCTTTTCCACCACACTCCTGGGGAAAAAAACGAAGGTCCGCTGCTGGAGGGCTAAGAAATGTCATAACCTGCCCTACACAGTTTGGCTCAGTGGATAATGCCTAGGTTTGCCAACTGCAGAGTCCAGGTTAGATTCTGATCAAGGGCATGTACCTAAGTTGCAGGCTCCTCCCTGGCTGGGGCCCAGGTCAGGGCTCATGCAGGAGGCAACCAATCAAAGTATTCCTCTCACTTTGATGTTTCTCTCTGTCTTTCCCTTTCTCTTCCACATTCTCTAAAAGTCAATGGAAACATATACTCAGGTGAGGATAAAAAAAAAAAAAAAAAAAAAAGAAAGAAATGTCATATCCTATGAAAGACACAACTTGAAAATGCCTAAAGAAAGTTGTCATTTTTTCTTGGTGAAGGGACTGGAGTCCGTGTTGATGAAAACACCTTGGTGGCTGCGGTGACTGCCACTTGTTCCAGCAGCGGGGTGATGGGGCTGGTGCTTTCCCCTGACCAGCCCGGTTGTCTCCCACAAAGGGAGGCCAGACTGCGGCTTAGGACCGCTATGGGGAGCGGGCCTAAGCCGTCAGTAGGACATCCCCTGAGGGCTCCCAGTATGTGAGAGGTGGCAGGCTGGGCTGAGGAGGACCCCCCCAGTGCATGAATTTCATGCACCGGGCCCCTAGTATCTATATAAAGGTTTTAACGGACACTTTTCTGTGTTTTACTTGTGTTTAATTGGTGTTAACTCCTGAGTATAACAATGTTCACATGTTGAAGACTTTCACAGTGTGTGCTTAATTGCTTCTTCTAAACTAAGGGAAAAAGTAAAAACTACAATACCAAGTATATCACAGACTCCAAAAGGAAGTTGAACAATCCATTCCAGAGCCTGTGTCACCTTCAGATGAACCCTCAGCAGAAAGCTTATAGGAGAGACTAGGCTTCCCAACATAAAATGTTGATTCAGTAGCGATAATAACACAGCCTAAGTCATTTAGTGCACTTTTGTCACCATGACAAAGGATAATCATTCTGGTAAAAATTGTCATATTTTCTGTCCTTTATGATCAATTATAATCTAATGAAAAACACAGGGTTATAGAAAGAGTACAATAAAACTAAAAGAAAACCTTACACAAGTAAGTGATTCCATACATATGCTTAAGGGACATATGTAGAGTTTAGGTTATCTGTAATATGTTCTTTGTTTGAAGTTATAAGACCTATTATTAATTATATGAACATATACTAATACTGATGTGGTAGATTGACATTTTGATTATGTAAAAACAATATATATATATATATATATATAGATAGATAGATAGATAGATAGATAGATAGATATAGATATAGATATAGATATAGATATAGATATAGATATATAGATATATTTTTTTCCAGACAAGATGAAAACATAAGCAACTAACAGAGGACAAATATGCATTCACAAAAATGATTTTTTAAATGGAGCATGGCCCAGCCAGTGGCTCAGTGGTTCCACATCGACTGGTGAACCAGGAGGTCACCAGTTCGATTCCCAGTCAGGGCACATGCCTGGGTTGCAGGCTCAATCCCCAGTGTGGGGTGTGCAGGAGGCAGTGAATCAATGATTCTTTCTCATCACTGATGTTTCTATATATCTCTCTCCCTCTCCCTTCCACTCTGAAAAAAATAAAAATATATTTAAAAAAAATAAAAAATAAAAATGGAGCATGGATTCACAAATATACATAATAAAACTGATTGAAAGATTGGACGTGGATCCATAATATCTAAAAAGAGCTTTAAAATTCCAAACTTTCAATTCTCTATAATTTGCTCCATATTGACGCTAATATTATTAGAATGTTAAACTAGTTTTTGTTTCTTCAGATGGTTAAAAACTAAGTTGGAATAAGCCCTCTAAAAGAGTTGAACATATATAAAATGTATTTCAACATTTTATCAACCTGAATTCATTATCTTGTCATGATGGTACTGTTGGAAATGGTGTTCTTTCACGGAGTCACAAGGAAAGCATTCCAGGGACCCACACCTGGGAGGATGTGGTAAGATTGATTTGGGTGGAAATCGGAAGCGCCCCCAGGTTCCCAGTGTCTCCTCTCCATCTGTCCCACTGCGAAAGAAGTTCAGCCTTATCTTCATTAGGCCCAGAAGAAGGGCCAGTTTCCAGATACTTTGCACTATTGTCTCCATCCACGTTTCAGGCCCCTTGGCTAAGCTTCTGTTCCCAGCTGTGCTCTGGCCTGCTGGAGCTGTGCCCAGGACCACTCAGACTGCCCAGGGCCCAGGCAGCTGCTAGGGCCACCTGGAGAGGGAATGCGCAAATGAAGGGGTGAGTCTGTGTTACCCAGCAAGCAAGGGATTACTGTTAAGCGCTGGCTATATTATCTCAGGCTTAGGAAGGACCAGGCACCCTTTCAAACTAACCAATCAACTTCACAATCTTTTGCTGGCTTCCGATGGGTCCACCTCCTAACACATCTATTTCCTACATCTTCCCGGATTCTGAATCCCTTATCCAATCTGATCCTTTTCCTGGGCTGGGCTGATGGGCCTCTAAAGTTGTCATCTTAGTTCCTACTGTACTTGTCTCAAAGTGGAAGTACTTCCCCCTGTGCCATCTTGACCTCTACTGGGTATGAGCCCAGCAGAGGAATTTCTCTGGCTATTTTATTCCTCTCTCATACTGACCAGTTAGAAATCCTTCCAGCCTGCTTTGGGGACTTAGAGTTCCCTTGTACAGTGTGTGAAGCTGTAGCTTCCTAGTGGAGCAAGCAGCATCCAATTCATTATGCTAAATAATGTCTGATTCCCTTTGCTCCCTTTCTTTATTAATATCTAGCTACCTGTGCTAACAATCCAATTTCCCAACTTCTTTTACTTGGGACTCCCAGAATCTATGAAATACACCACTTTGCAAACAAATCCAAACTTAAATTAAGCAGTATTTTAAACAGGTTCAGATTACTGACCTTTCAGGATTATAGCATCTTATTTTTTATTCTGAATGTTTTGAGAATAAATAGTCCTAGAAGTGATTGTATCACTTCTTAATGTAATAATTGAGTTACATATGTTGTGTTTGACACCAGTTCCAAAAAAATGACACAGTTCCTTTTAATCTCCATTTGGCATCTAGAGACCAACAAACCCTCAGTCAGTTATCTAAATTGATACTAGCTATTATTAATATATTATTATTTATGGTCTACTTTAAAAAAATCTTTAAGCCCTGGCCAGTTTGGCTCAGTGGATAGAGTGTTGGCCCTAGGACTGAAGGGTCTCAGGTACAATTCTGGCATGAACCCTGGTTGCTGGTTAGATTCCCAGCGGGGGGGGGGGGGGTGTGCAGAAGGCAGCTGATCTATGTTTCTCTCTCATTGATGTTTCTAGTTCTCTATTCCTTTCCCTTCCTCTCTATAATATATATATATATATATATATATATATATATATATATATATATATATATATAACGTTTATAACACTCATCTTTACGTCTATAGATATAATACTCTTTTCAGATAAATCACTAATATTGTGGTGAAATATCACTTGTTTGATAACTGTGAAAAAAATTAATATGTATATGTTCCTGAACTTCTATATCATATATATTGTACACATTCAACACAATTATTTGTCATACACAGATATAAACCTCCAGTAACTTTCTATTCAATAGGTAGTTTTAGCAGTTTACTTTGGGCTTTTAAATTCCTTTCTCTTTTTTATATTTAAATTTCATATTACATCATCTGAAATGAAGCTCATCTTCAATTAGCAAGAAGAACATATGTATGCTCTTCATTAAAATCCCCAGGTATTATGAGTAACAGTTCACTGAGAGTTTTCAGATAATTAAAGCCTCATACACATTTTCTGATATTCCATCTGGCATAAGAGTGTATTCAACTACAGACCACTTGAGCTACCAGACAGCTGAAAAGCTTAATAACAAACATTAATATTGGGAACACCTCCACTTTGATGTTGAACAGAGAAGCTCATTAATAGAACCTCAAATATTCTCAAACAAGAAAACAAAGGAAGGTTAATCTTATCTTCATTGATAACCTCGCTAGACAGTAACAGAAGTCTCTTCAAACTTTCAGTTTAAATAGGTCTTAGATGGCTGCTAAAGAGGAAATGTGGGTACAAAATAAGGTTTAAGAATTTATGTCAAGAAATACTGTTTCTATTACACTTGCTAACTAAAATGCCATTGAGAAATACACACCATGAAATTAGTGATCTTGTGACACTTATTCATTGAGTCAAGTCTAGTACATAATTGGGGCCCAATGATACTGGTGAAATACTGTCTATTCTTAAATGTCTGAATTTAAGATAATTGTGTTTACTATTTGAACCCATTTCTAAATTGCACTACTAAATATATTATACAATATTTCTTATAATTAAAATTGTACTTTATAATTACAAGTATATCAGGAAATACGAGTCTTCATTTTTAAGCTGAATCAGAATTTTCCTTGATAAACAGGTTAGATTGATATACTACATATTTGTTATATATGTATCTAATCATTAACAATAATCACCTAAGATTGAATAACCTTTCATTCAATTGTATATACACTAAGGAATGTGTATTTAATGCTTATACACAGAATAGAAAATGTAGTGTGTGGTTGTGTGTGTGTGTGTGTGTGTGTGTGTGTGTGTGTGTGTGTGTGTGTGTTACTGTGTTCCCAGGTTTCTTGATTAGTATGCATTGCTCGGAAATGTATCTCTTGCAAAGTTTTGCTCCCTGGAATGAATCAAGCCATGCCTAGCATGCTATAATCCATTTTATCAGCTTCATGTAGACAGGTTTAGTGTGTAATTCTTGTGCTTTCCTCCTTCCCATATGTCTTTTGAACCACAAGGTTCCCAGTAGTGGAATTTACCTTTCTCTTCTGCTGCAAACCCTTAGGGTAGGTAAAAAATTGGTTATTTTCCATTTGCCTGATTGAAAGGGCTATGAATTCAAATCAATTCCTAGTTTAAATTGGCTTTTCATTTATGGAATCCTGCCTTGCAGATTTGTTCTGGGTGATGGCTGAGATTTTTCATTGCTAAGTGCTTTGCCTTTCTTCAGAGTAAAAGCACTATCAAAGTGCAAAATATTACAATTAATATTAAAATGAGAGTCTACTGGGTTTAAAAAGACTCTTTAAAAAAGAAGCACAAAGAATTGCAAAAGAAAAGCAGCATGTGGCTTCTTTGTATTTTATAGATATGATTTTCCACAAAGTGGACATGTTTTTTTCAATACTAGTATATGTGATTTTAGTAGAGAAACCTAAAAATACTGCAAACACAAACTGATATGATATTAAGAATTCTGAAATATTAAAAAGGAACACTGCAGTTAAGAGATTTTTTTATATGACACATTTTAAATTTAAACCTACACAGAAATTTCTCTTTGCTTGCCTTTACAGCTTTTATAACTGATCATACATATACTTGACCATTACTATTACATTAACAGTTTTGTATAGTAATAAGTGTCTTATTGTTCCTAAATGCTGTGCTTTTACAGAATGAGGCAGTAAGAAAAATACCAACATAACACCACTGTTTAATAATGCTCCAGAAATTGTAAAAATGGTGCTTTTCTAATGCTGAGTTCTCTTTTGTTCAATATTAAAATATAGTTCTACTTGATGAATATAAAATAAATTTTTTGGATAGTTTAGTGCTTATATAATGACACTATTGTCATTCAACCTGTGTGTATAGATTTTGAATATGGTCAACATGTACAATAATAATGTTTCTTTGAAATAATGCAGGAATAAATCATGTCTGCCACAACATGGTTTTCTAAAAAAATAAAAATTCATGATTTTATGATATAAATATTAGTAAATTTTATCTTAAAGTATGTTTCAATGTGTATCTCTCTTTCCTTATCTATTTACATATCTTTCTAATTGTGTGTAAATAACTAATGAAATTATATTTAGCTATTCCTTCAATCAACATTTATCTAACTATGAATCTGACAAGCAATTATAACTTTTCATAGAGAAAAAAGTCAAATAAAGCCACAGGTATTTTAATATATATTTTAGTGTGATATTTTAAATTTCAATTGATTAAAAATATATTCATAAGCACTATATTAAATATTTAAAATTAGAAATCTTTAATGACGGGTAGGGTCCCTAAGCCAGGCTGCTGATCAGGGTCGATCAGGGCCTTCTGGCTGCCAGCCTGGCCTTCCTTGGTTCTGCCTCACCCCCTGGTCACACACATCATAGCGAGTGATTGAACTCCTGGTCAAACTCCCGAGGGGAGACTTTGCATGTTAGCCTTTTATATATATAGTTAGAGTGCATATGGAGTGCATTTATTATCTACAATATATAATTATATAAATTCTCAGAAAATTAGTGCAAGACAAGGATTTGAAACTGGATGTGTTTCCTCTTCCTGGATTGAATATTTATGAGGTTATTGAGATGGGTCTGCAGAAACAGATTTTCAACAAGGAAATTCAACTTAAAATATTATTAAAACACTTAACAGGTGAAGGAAATCACCAGATGCTTTTATACTCGCCTTAAATGTCTTAAGAGAAATAAATACTGGTACTGCTAAGAAAAAAGAAGAAAAGCTTTTGATAGCTATAAGTGCTAAAAGAAAAAATAATTGTAAAACCTAATCTTCAGGGTTTTGTTTAACTAGTCATTAATAAGTAAACATAATTGTTTTTACTGAGTTCACCCTCTCAGTTCTCAGTGTTGTATGATGAGCTGATGAGCAGAATAACTCCATTGTTCATCCACACTTATTTGAGACAAAGACAGGAGAGAAGGAAGCTCATTTCCAATGAGATAATTTTTACAATAGTTTTATCTTTTTACTGTTCAGCTGCAGAAACATTTCTAAAAGTACATATCCCTAATATGAATGAGCATTGTTCCTATACAAATAAAAAAAAAACCTGAAAACTCATCTATAATAATAAAAGTGTAACATGCTAATTAGACCAGAAAGCCGAATGACCTTCCAGACATCCGTCTGGACGACCTTCCAGACGAAGCCACAGCTGCGAGAGCTGAGACAAGTCATTGTGGCTGTGCGGGTCGAGCCCCTTGCATGAATTTTGTGCATATATAACCAGTATGTGTGTGTGTGTGTGTGTGTGTGTGTGTGTGTGTGTGTATATGTATATATATATATATATATATATATATATATATATATATACACACACATATATATATATTAAATCATAGTAAAATAAACTCCTACATACTGTTTTTTCTGGCTGTTTAAAAAATGAATTTTATCACCTTTAAGGCAATTAGCTATTTATTTAGTAAAAATTATTATTTAAAAATGTTATTATTTTGAGAATGTTGCATATGTGTGTGTATATATAGACTCATATATGAAAAATTTATAAAAAATTACCCTTTTGGATGCTTTTTTGTTTTTATAAGATATATAATATTTCAAATACATAATGAATATTTAAATTTTAGTTATAAAAAGACAAATTGAACAATCAACCCCCTTTTGAGAATTATGTATTCACTACTTTGTGTTCATGTTTTAATATCCAAAATATATTGTTTAAGTCAATATCAACACTCTGGTTGCTTAAACATTATGCAGTAAACCTTTTAAACAGCTGTATAAACTATTAACATGTTGTGTATGTATGTATTTATCTACATCTACTTACACAATAACTGACACACAAACTTTCTGTTCTGGCAATGTTATCCATGGTGAAGGCAGGGGAATAGAAAACCAAAACATGTTTCAATATTGTAGCTTATAAACATTAGTTACAGTGAATGAACAGAGACCATTTGTCACAAAAATCTCTAATGTTTTTCTCTTGTAAATTTGCCAGATGTTGAGACATATCATTTGAAAGGTTTGAAATTAGTTATTCAAGTCATTTCTCCGTCATTGTATTCTCTGGTATGATATAAAGGTATTGTTGATAAAAACAAGTGGCTATCTCATTCTGATTATAAACTTAGGACCCTTGTTTAGATATGTAGAGGGAAGAATTTTAAAAAGCAATGTATGCTCTAGAGAATTTATTTAGACATTATTCTTGAAGCACATATAATATTTATCAACTTAGTAAGTAATAACCATTTATCATAGACACCATCATCTCTTTTTTATTGCTGACACTATTACAGATGTCCTCATTTCTCCCCCTTTGCCCACCTCCACCAAGCTCCTGCCCCACTCTCCCTCTGACATCTGTCAACCCATTTCATGTGTCCATGCCTCTGGTTCTATTTTGTCAGTTAATTATATTCACTAGATTCCACACATAAATGAGATCATATGGTATTTGTCTTTCTCTGACTGGCTATAATCTCTTAAACTCACCTCTGTGTGTATAGGAAATCAATTATGATAAGTGAAGTCAGAAAAATTACAGAAATACTTGTGTCATATTTAAATAGCAAGTGCTAAATGACCAAGAAACCACTAGATAACTTTATACCATAAACAGTCATTGAAATTAATTTCAGCTTATATTCCATATTAAGTATAGAATAATTAAATAGCTATGAAATAAGAGAAAATAGCTTAGTACATCTTTAAATTATGTATGCATATAAAATTAGATGAAGATTTTGAAATAACTCATCCTGTCTATGTAATTCATTTTTAATTTAAATTTCTATCAATTGTTTAGCATACATATAAATTGTTATGCAAATTAAAATGAGTCCTCAGTTATTATTTTTTTTAATTCTCACCCAAGAATATTTTTCCACTGATTTTTAGAGAGAGTGCAAGAGAGAGGGAAAGACAGAGAGCAACACCAATGTGAGAGAAACACATGGACTGGTTGCCTCCTGCATACACCCCTACCAGGGCTGGGCCGGGGGGAAGAGCCTGCAACTTAGGTATATGCCCTTGACTGGAATCAAACCTGGGACCCTTCAGTCAGCAGGCTGACACTCTATGCAATAAACCAAACTGGCTAGGAACTTAGGTATCCTTCTTCATATGTCAATTCACTTAAATCTATATAACTTCTAGCTTCTCTCCTCTTATATATGAGTTCAAGAGAGAGGTAACTAACCTGGATTTTCCTGATTCATTCATTTTCTCAAGTGAATAAAGTATTGGACAATTCTTCAATGAATGAGAAATGCAGCAGATGTCAAACTTGGCATACTGAAGATGTACTATCATATTAAAATATGGGCGATTGAAGATAAATGCTCAAGTTACTCATCCTTGAAAAGCACTTGGCAAGCAATCACTGACTCCATCTACATTAACATAATTCCATATATGACCTCCTAAACATACTTCAAATTCACTACAAGATAAGATCATAAACTTAATGAGCACTTAAAAATTAAGGTTAAGTTGAAGACAACTATTCTCATCTAGTCTATAGATAATAGTTTGTGAGTACAAAAAAGTGTTGAAAACTATTAAAATTTGCAGCACATTTTGGGGCTATAGTTGTGAATAAGAAAAACTGAAATGCTATATTTTAATACCAGATAGATTAAGGCCACTTCCTTTAGTAAAACGTGTATTTATCCACAGAAGAAACATTACTAAGATATAATTTGTTACTATAAATACATTACGGCAATATGTCTTTCACTTGTCTAAGATAAAAAGTTTGCTTTAATTAATACCTCAGTCTCATGATTAAATGATCAAACACTACATATGCTAAATTCTCACACCACTTAGGGGGCAAACACATGGACTGCTTGAAAATTTTAGGTATAGATGCAGCTCTGGTCATCAAAATTTACTGGAAATCTCTTGGGAAAAAAACTGTTTAATGTCTTCTGTGTAACTATTCAGCTGGCATTTATAGTTTATAGTATTTGAAAAAAAATTACAAGAAAAAGGTATGAAATTTGGGATTTAGCATTAACATAATTTGAAATTTTACAATCTTATATGGTTATTTTAAAAGAATAACTTGTGCTTTAAACATAGTTAACAAAAATATAGATGATTTTATTATTTTAATAAATAATTTGTAGTTTCTAGGGATTCTGACATTCATATTTACATGACAGTATTTTTATGGAAATTTGACTAAAATTTTTGAAAGCACATGTTTTACCTGTCACTGTTATAATTCTGGTAAAATTGTCAAGGCAAGACACTGACAAGAACCCCAAGAATTGGGTTCCCTTTGAACATCTAGATTTCATGCAGCTAACCTGCAATATGTTTTAAATATCTTCCTTTCATTGTGTGCTTATTCTTGAGCTGGGCTGAATGTTTCTGTGCCTGAGCCCTGTGGTTCTAACAGTAACAAAGAATTACTTGGTTTGTGTTCACAATCTGGAAATTCTAAAATAGCTCTGTGGACAGAGATACCCATTTTACTAGCACTATTTGTAAATACATGTGTATAGCCTTGGATATTAATAAGAAATGTAATTGTTCCTATCACTTCTAGCTTTGGAAATGTAGTAAGTATAATTGATTCTGAAACCAAAATTGACAAAGCTTTCAGAGTCTTTTGAACTTTCATTAACTAAAGTATTTCTGTTGCTTTTTTCTTTTCTTTTTTACAACTGAAAAACTAACCCAGTTCACTCTTTTATTTTACCAGTGAGAATATTAAGCTTCTAAAAGGTGGGTTTTTCTTATTTGTTTGTCTTTTTTTTGTAACTTTTTCTTTTTCTTTATTGATTTTAATGACAGTGAGATCAACATCTTCTGGGATTGTAGCTCCCTTTAAAAATTCTAAGAGGCTACCCTATGCTTCTGAGAATAGCACTAACAATTCTAATTTTCACACTCCCTCAAGCAGACATAAACAGATATTGTATGGGAATCATACAATACATACAGTATTGCCAGTAGATGTGGGCAGTCATTTCTCAACATCTTCCTAAACATCTTCTGCGTGAACAAAAATCCGAAGAACCTGGGCTCTGAAACAATACCTGATAAAGACATTATTTGAACCTGTTTTGATGTTATCAGATTCTGTTAGCAACTATTTTATCAGTGAACTCTAAGGCTCTCATCCTTCTGTCAATGTTGTCATATAGAAACATAAGTAAAACATAAGTAATTCTCAAAACACTTGAATATCATCAAGATTATAAACCTCACGTTGAAGATTCTTAGAAATCTTCCAGAAGCAAATAGTCTTCAGAAGGTAGATAGGTTCCACTCAAAACACAAAGAACAAGAGCTAGACAGCCACATACTATCACACTTTAACTTGAATGCATGTGCATTTTTCCCTAGTTAATTCCTGTTTTCTGAGTTTAAGGTTTTAGACACTGAATAGACATCTGTTACCTATAAGTTCCACATTCTTAAAATTTCTCTGTCTTCTTATTCACTTCCTGGAATGAGTTAATAACGAGTTGCAAGTTCTTCCTGATTTGGCCCAAGTGAATGATGAAACTCACTTGGGTCTATGCACAGTTTCCTATCAGAGCCACCCAGCTACCTTTGATACCAGTTTCTTTTAGTAATCAGTTGATTTTCTAGAAATTTTGCTCAACCAATAAGTTATTTTTTATATGGAAAAAACATAATAAGTCAGATATCTAGGAATCTAAATGCTAGTAACTCAAAGAATTCTACATTGCTTTTGTTCTTTCCTTAAGACTTTTCAAATTATGCATTATAGCTCTAACTGGTTTGGCTCAGTGGGTCGACCATTGGCCTGAGGACTGAAAGTTCCCAGGTTTGATTCCGGTCAAGGGCATGTACCTTGGTTGCGGGTACTTCCCCAGTAGGAGGTGTGCAGGAGGCATCTGATCTATGTTTCTCTCTCATCGATGTTTCTAACTCTCTATCCCTCTCCTTTCCTCTCTGTAAAAAATCAATAAAAATGGTCAATGGGGAGGGAGGGTAAAGGAGACATATGTACTACTCTTTGTAATATTTTAAGCAATAAAATAAAATTAAAGAAAACATAAGGGTAAAAAAAGTAATAGAAATGATGTAATCAAATTGGACATTGTTATTTGGACAGAATAAATGGAATTTTTAAATAGCTGGATTATATATATATTTAAATTATGCATTATAAGACCACAAGGTAGGAAGGATACTAAATGCCAGAGTCCTGGGTTCTTGCTGATGGCCAGAGGGAAGCCCAGGTCCCGGGTGCCAGAGGGAAGCCATGCTTCCAGGAGAAGGAAGGCCTACTCTTGCACAAATTCCGTGCATCAGGCCTCTAGTATAGATATAATATTGGCTTCTCAAGAAGGTCTTCGGTCTATGTGGATGTAAGCACAATATTCTAAAAAAGATCTAAGAAGCAAACAGATATAATAAATGTATATATTTTAGATAATAATGCCATATATTTCTGTGGGTTCTTTAGGTTGGAACTGAGGTCTGTTCTCTTGGCTTAATTTATACACTCTTGAGCCTTAACTTAAGAACTGATTCAGAGGCTCTGTTCACGATCCTTGTCTTAGTATTTTCTGTGTTGTAGTGTTCAAGTGTGGGATCTTCAAAATCTTAAGTGCTCCTGTGGTGCTGATGTCCTCCTCTCCAATGATCCAACAAGTGACCCTTCAAGTAAAAGAATAGGGAAGTCTAATTTTTATACAGATTGAACTAAACATCCTCAAATACTTATTATGTGATCACAGCACTTCATAAGAAATAAAGAAATGATTGACCACTTCTCCAGATGTTGATGTTTTAATAGTTAGCTTAGGCCCGTAGTCGGCAAACTGCGACTCGCGAGCCACATGTGGCTCTTTGGCCCCTTGAGTGTGGCTCTTCCACAAAATACCATGGCCTGGGCGAGTCTATTTTGATGAAGTGGCGTTAGAAAAAGTTTAAGTTTAAAAAATTTGGCTCTCAAAAGAAATTTCAATCGTTGTACTGTTGATATTTGGCTCTGTTGACTAATGAGTTTGCTGACCACTGGCTTAGGCCAAAGAAAAACAAGAAAAAGTGATACTGAAAATAAAATCCATCTATATCCACACTATTTAAGGTCTTAGTCAATAAAATCTAATATTAAATTATTTACATTAACATGACTATATAATTCTAAAAACACTTCCTCAGGAATATGAAATTGTATATAACTTTTATTATTTGTTTCAAAAACTTTCAGGAAGTTTTCAATTACTAAAAGTAAGTAGCTCTATTAAGCTTAATAATGCTATAAAACTTGCCTCTAAGCCCTGGCCTTAACTCTTGACCCTCTGTGTACATCAAACTTAAATTGTTATATCATGCATACTCTGTAGACCTAACTAAGACTTGCCTTAAATCAGACTCCCCAACCAACCTCTAATATATTCCACCTATGATTATCCTGATATGCTACTAAAATCCTGTTGAGAAATGATCTGCACTATTGTGGTAAACAATAAACTCCATTTTGCTTCATCAACAGAATGTTCTGGAGAAAAATATTTGTCATTTTAATGCTTCGCTGGGAGAAAAGTAGATGCAAGGAAACCAATTAGGACTCTATCAGAAGGTTGCCTGGACAAATTTGGGACAAGGGTGAGTATATGGTATGAGGTCAAACTTTTACCTGATCAAAAATTGCATATTTATTAAAAGAGAAATGCCTTTTCAAACATAGTAATTTAGAATATATTGTGTATCTATATAAGTGTCTGACAGAATAATCTAGAGGGGAGGAATCATTTGATGAACAGCCTATGCTAATTATATTACATTATCACTACTCACTTCTTTCTATATTTAAAAGCAAAAATGATAGAGTATTTCATGGTTGCATTAATAAAATACTTTGAAAGTATGCATATATTCTGTGTAATTCTTCACTTTCATTCCCAGAGCAATAAAATCTACAAGGATAAATGGTCCATCTAAATCAAATGAAGTATCATTTACAAATTTTCTTTTGCATTATATATTTAAAAACAGAGCACTTGTGGAGACAGACATACCTTTGATTAAGCTTCTGGGAAACTTAAAATGAAGTACTCTGTATCTCACAGAATTTTCAATAAAAAAGCACAAGTAAACTCAGTGTGTCTGAAATTTTAGAAGACAGATACTTTAGTATGCCTTTCAGGCTTGCAGCCTTATGTTAAATATATGATCATTCCCATTTTTTATTTGAATAGATCATATAATTTGTAAAAATTCACCATGATTTACACTTGATTTTTTTGTTTTTTAATGTGTTATGGTGCCATGCAAATAATAAAAGAAAATGTTAACAGCAGATTCTCTATGAATAGGAAAAACATAAGCTTTGTTCCCATTTTGCAAATTAACTTGATTTCTTTGAGAGTCCTGTATGTAACAATGAGAGATATACTTTATACTAGAAACTTTTGCTTGATTTATTATGTATCTTAGGTGTCTCGGCAAGGTGAAAGAGCAAAAAAAGCAGATGGAAAACAGCAGGCAAACACTTTTTGATGTGAGAAAGTCATTCATGATGATGACACTATTACTGTTCAAAATGAAAACAATGGAATGTGAATAAGCAACAGAAGTACAATAAATCAAAGTAAATGAATATTAGCTTTGTCTGACAAATAACAATAGTGTTAGTGTATTTTATTCAGATATAACTACTCTCTTAAAAGTAAATGGAACCTAATAACCTCCTTAAAATAATCACATGCTTCCTTATTAATAGGAACTTCCTCATTTCCATCTTAAAGATGAAAGCAAGTATGAAAAGAATTCCACTCAAAAAGCAATATCACACTTCAAAAGTTTTAAAATGATTGCATTGCAAAAGCTATCGAATTGTATTATTCTTAACCCAAAAGCAGTGTCAACATTGAGATATCAAAAAAAAATTCTTACCGTACTCCTAACCAAGATATTTATCATGCTTTCACTACATTCATTTGGATATGTAACTAACATTTGTATTTTTCTAGCCTCAGATTACTGCTGTTTCCTTTTATCTTTCCTTAGTAAATGCAGAACTTTTGTTCACTATCTTGATGTCATGTTTCTTAATGTTTTTTGTGATTCAAAGGGTGGTACTTCACATACTTTTGCTTAACTTATTTCATTCTGCTCTCCAGCCTTTTAAGTACAACTGTATCTACTACCTGATGTTAAATTCTCAGCAATGTCAGAGCACAGAATTATACATAAAGCCAGTCAGGGTTCACTCTTTGTTGAGTACAAACAAAATGTTCTTATTTGTTCTGCTAAATGACCAATTGCATTTCAATATATTTATTTTTATCAAAATATTACATGCTTGACTCATTAAATATTTTGAATCTTTAATTCTTAACCAGATGTGACAAATTCTCCCTACAGAGTATGTTAAGTTACGATGTGAAGGCAAAATGGCAGTGCCAAACAAAGACAAATCAAAGACACACACAAAAATACACCCCCTTTTTAAAAAAATAGAGATGGTTAAGCAGGCCTCGCAGAAACTTTTTTTTGTGTGGAAGGTGAGTGGTAGTATCAAGCAGACATGACCAAGATGGTTTAACAGGATATATTTATGTCTACAGTCAGAATGAGCCATTAAAAATATGTTTTCTTGATTATGCTTAGTGATAAAGTTAAGGAGACTGAGGAAGAAAGAAGCCTGACAAAAGTTTGGTCCAGTCAATAACAGACAATTCTGAGCATATGTTGAACAGAAATCACTGCTTAAATTTAAGCCCAGTAATTATGGAAATTATATAAGTTAAGATATGAGAATTTTCAAGATAGTTAAATTAGACTTCACAAGATTAAATCACAGCTGTATGTATAGATGACAGCTACTTATATGTATTATTTATGATACATGACAACAGCTCATGTACTCTACACTATTTTATTTTTGTGTATTTTATTTCAGTCTTAGCTCAGGCTGCTCTATAGTAAAATGTCATAACCTGGTTGGCTTAAATGATAAACCTTTCTCACGGTGCTGGAAGCTGGAATTCCTAGATCAGGGTGCAGCAGAGTGGGGTTCTTGTGAGGACCCTCTTTCAGGTTGCAGTCTACCTGCTTCTCATTTTATCCTCACAGAGTGAAGAGAGTGAGCTCTGGTCTCTCCATCACCTTATCCCGTTCATGAGGGCTCCACATTCATGACCTAATTACCTTCCAAAGCCCTACTTCCAAATACCATCACAATCTCTAAACCATCAGATCACAATATAACATGTTATATTATTTATTAGACTATCTGTTCTGGTAACATTTGTTAAAACACATAAAATGAAATATCAGCATAGAAACTGGAAAAGATGCAAATGTATAGAGTTCTTACTAAACTCTTTTTCACACACTAACTCTATTTAGAAAAAGCACGCACACTAAAAAATCAGCTGCATTTTAACTTAAAATAAAATATAAATAAGTTTCAGATATAGGGGGCATCTTAGTGACAAAAAAAAAATGTCCTATCCTCACTTTGGTGAATACTTAGACATACATTTTGACTAAAAGTCTTTTACTTTGGGGAAGAATGATGTCTTATGCTTAAAATGTAAGAACATATTCTGCTCTGATAAAATTACAGATCTATAAGTTTACAACTGCTCTAATAATGGACTTTCCTATCTACTTCAGAGCACACGTTGAACAGAAATCACTGCTTAAATTCAGTGGAAACTTACAGTTTTAAATTTTTAGATACTAAATACTTTTTCATCCATATGGTTAACTATCATTAAGTGGTTGCTGCATATTAAATTCCAGAGGCTTAGATATTACTATAACATCATAGCCTTGAAAGTATAGTGAAACACTCCTTGAACAAACATAGTTTCTTTCAATTTATCAATAAAACATCTCAGGGGAAGGAGATGTAGGGGGTGCAGGAAGAGATTGGACAAAGATCTTATATGCATGTATGCAGTACCTATGGACGTGAACAGTGGGGTGGCGAGGGTCTGGGGTGAGGTGGGAACCAGGTGAAGGAGAGCTATGGGGGGGAAAAAGAGGGACATCTGTAATAATCTGAACAGTAAAGATTAAAAAAAGAAAAGAAAAAAAGAAATGTTTGTAGTATTACTGAAGGTGGCTCACATTTAAAGAAGCATGTGTTTGCTGGGTTAATTTTAGTGTGCTAAAGGTAAATTGATCATGTAGCTCTGATTTATAAAAATAAATTAGACAAGATCTATCATATTTCAACATCAACCATTTCTCCAAAGGCATATGAAATATTCAAATATCTTACAAAGAGGATAGAGAATTGTTGAAAATGTTTTTATTGAAAACACAGACATTCCCAGATATTTTCTGCTTTCTTTATTGTAATCTTGCTAAAAGGGAAAAATAAAGAGGCAATAAAACATATATCAAGATTATTCTGTACTTGATTAATTCATTTATAATTAAAATAATATGCTATGCTTTCTCTTGGATATGTTTTGATCAAACTCTATATTAAGTTATCTTCTGCTTCTCAAAAATAAGGAAAGCGACTGGAAAATGACCACCAATGATGTGCCTTGCACTTATATTTAAATAGGGTTTTTTCTTTTCTTACATTTATAAAAAATAGGCTCATCAGGGTCACTGAGATATTTATTTTATTTTTTAAAATATATTTTAATTAGTTTCAGAGAGGAAGGGAGAGGAAGAGAGGGATAGAAACATCAATGATGAAAGTGAATCATCAATCGGCTGCCTCCTGCATGCCCCCACACTGGGATTGAGACCCCAACCCAGCATGTGCCCTGACTGGGCATTGAACTGTGACCTCCTGGTTCATAGGTTGATGTTCAACCACTGAGCCACGCCAGCTAGGCATGTCCAAGCATTTTGAGTGTGGGAGTGTTCAAACGTTTTCCAGGAGAATACATCTGTACTCCTTTCTCAAGTGGGATAGATAGGGCTACTCCAGACCATAAACTTAGGATGGCCATTTGGGGGGTTGGGAAGGATTTGGTAGTAGAGAGAATTACAGTGCATTACTTAAGGGAAAAGACAGGTCTTTGGAAGGTTCAAGTTTAATTAAAATTTAGAATCGAAGAGGTAAACGGAAGAAAGAATGAGAACATGAGCCTCTACTCTGCTTGAGATGAACGGCTTCTGGAAATATCCTGCATGACAGTCTAGTTTCCTGACTAGGTGCTCTGGCTTTGTGTAGTGAGAGTTAGATTTGTGACCTTGGATCACGGAGTTATTTAGACCAGCCTGCCAGACTCAGATTTTACAGGATTCACTGTGGGAAAATGAATGTATAAAAGGTTTTAGCAGAGTCCAACAATCTAATTAAAATAACATTTTTATGTAGATCACAAGATGTTAGGTGATGAAAATTAGCCTACTTGTATGTCTTCTATCTACCAGGGAAATGGGCAATGAGAGAAAATAAGATATATTTATGTTTACTTTTTAATAAATCAGTTGGTTTCAAATTGCAGAAGGAAAAAGCAAAAAGAAGCAATTGCCTAGAGTACAATTAAAAATTTCAAGACATAAATTAAGTATAAATATACGACTCAAATAAAAATCATTGTATGCAGATTGAGGCTTAAAGTGTAACGTTTTGTTTTTTTGGACAGTGTCAATTTAATTAAATACTTTTAATACCCACTGATCAACCCAGTTAATCCTATGTGGAAAGCTCTATCAGAAACCATTGCATTTTGCTGATACTCAAATAGTATGATACATGGTTAACTGTTACATTTATTGAAACTTTATTTAAATAATGATTCTTTTATATAAAAATGTGTTTATGTGGTAGTTTGAAGATCAAAGAATGCAATGCTTGTAATATTATATATTCCAAAAATCACACATTAATGCCAACTCATATAAGGTAATGTTAATAATTAAAAGTTTATATAATGACAGGTATTTCCTTTCACTTCCAAAGAACTACCTTTTTTGTAAGCAAGATATTATAATGTTATTTCTCAGACATCTAATATAGTTTCATTTTCTAAAAGCTGACAAACAGAAGATTATAAATAATAACTGCCTGAAATATATCAACATGGAACTACTTTTAGAGATTCATTCAATTTATTTTAAGTGTTATTTCCAGTTCTCTCTCACTCTTTCCAATAGCACACACATGATTCATATTATTATATTAAATTATAATATCATATTATTATAACATATCACTAACATTTACATTACCATCTCTTATACTTATAGTCAATAATAATGTACTGCAGACTTTAAAAATGTTATGGGGTAGAACTCATGTTAAGTCATCTTATTGAAACAAAATAAAAAGGAACAAAACATATCAAATAATTAAGTAAAATATGATTTGATTTCTTTTTTTCAGACTCAGAAACATATAGTACTGTAGCAAATAGGTGTCAAGCCTTGATAAAAATCACTTCAATTTTTCCACATGTATGTTTTAAGCATCTTTTTTAAAATATTGTTTTATTGATTTCAGAGAGGGAAGGCGAGATAGAAATATCAATGATGAGAGAGATTCATTGATAGGCTGCCTCCTGCACACCCCTGACTGGGGATCAAGCCTGCAACCCTGGCATGTGCTCTGACTGGAACTGAACCGTGACCTCCTGGTTCCTAGGTGGACATTCAACCACTGAGCCATGCTGGCTGGGCCACATGCATGTTTTATATTTAAACTACCACTAAAAATAGTTATTCCTCTGACAAAGATCAAATGCTATATGCTTTCATCCACAACTTTCCCATTCCTTTGTTATTATGTCAAGCTGTTACCTAGTTCTATACAGAAAAGATTAAAAAGAGTGGCATGAATTAGCTTTATCTATAAAATTTGGTCATGGTTTCCCTTTATTTTTTAATTTATAGTGCCTTAGCATGTTTGTTTACAGACCAGGAAGGGGAAAATTAAAGCAGGCAGGAAATGGGTGCGCATTCCTTCATGCTGGTGAATACCCTTCTTTAATTCAGTCTTATAAAGAATAAAGTCCAACCTTCAAGAAACAACAGGTGATAGTTCCAGGTGAATAACACCATAATACCTCCCTTAAGTGAGTGGCTGTCACTCTATACATGCTTCCTATTCACAACCTCTATATCAGTATGAGAAAAACGCAAGATGATATTATAGCAATTGGAATTCCAATAAAATCTCACTATCTCAAACTCAAAATATTTTTTTTTCATATTTGGGTGGAGGAATAAAATAAATGCAATTTTTTGTGTGTTATAGATATACTTTCTTAGGAGCTCTTCAATAGGGGATAATATGAAAACTTATCAAAGTATCATTAAAGTAGTCCTAGCAGGTTGGCTCAGTGGATAGAGTGTCGGCCCAGGGACTTAAGGGTTCTGGGTTCAATTCCGGGCAAGGGCACATACCTCAGTTGTAGGCTGGATTGCGCACCCTGGTCAATGAGCATGTGGGAGGCAACCAATCAAAATGTCTCTCTCACATCAATGTTTTTCTCTCTCTCTCTCTCCCTTGCACTCTCTCTAAAAATCAATGGAAGAGTATCCTCAGGGTAGGATTAACAAAAAAAACAACAAACAAAACAAAACAAAACAAAACAAAACAAACAAAAAAAACCCCCACCAAAACCCCAAAAACAAAACCACAAAGTATCATTAAGGTGTTTAGGTGTTTCAGGCTACAAAGGGCCAGGGTAAGAAATGGAACTCAAGTCCTGAGATTTTAACCACAAGTGTTATAAAAGCAAACATTTTAGTAACTGCTGGGAGAAAGCACCAAAAGTCTAAGTTCAGGATCGTTTTCAAAGAACTGACATGTAGTTTTATTCAAATTCACAAGAACTTTATTAGAAGAAAATTACATACAGGGGCAAAGCAGCTGAGCTCTTAGTGTGGGCTCCAGGAATTATCCACACTCCTCCCAGAACAAGGACTCTTTTTTTATAGGGCTTAATAGTAAAGCGTATGGTGGGTAGTCACGTAGGCCACCAGAAAGAACAATGCATTTCTAAGTTAACAGATAACATCAGGCAGTTATCCACACTCTATACATTTATTAACCTCCTTCCTAAGGGCTGACATTTATCTTTGCGTGGCATTATGGGTTTCTGGTTAGTCAGCCAAACCTGAGGCTACAGAGAGTTAAACAGTCACAGAAAGTTAAACACAAGAGTCCAACATTTCCCAGACGCTCTTACTACTGGAGACATATTGCATCTCTGAGCTCCCCTGTAGTAACATATTTTTTGTTATGTAGAGGATATATGAACTCCTCTAAACCTTTTCTTTCGCTTAAAAGGATATTCAGTTAATACTTAGCTGACTTGTGACTTAAAAAAATAAGATAAAACTAAAGTGATACAGTGGAGTGATTCCTTGACTGGAACTGAGCAATAATGAATTATACCATGGTCCTGGTGACTAACAAATGGACAGGTCTTGATCAACAGATGTCCTCAGTTCAAAGAGATTAATGTAAGTCAAGATCAGAAATGCATTCTTGGTATTTGGAAAACAAGCCTAAATAAATCAGAAAGGGCTGTATTTCCCATGTAGCACTAAGTCACTTTTCTGTATAAGAGAGTTTACAGAGTAGGGTATCTCCATACTTTCACCCCCCTCCTTCTCTAGATTATTGAAAACCCAATCTGGACTCTGGAACAGTTAACAAAAAGGAAGTTACTAATGCAAAGTAAAATTTAGTAATATGTAGATTTATAAAACAGGTCATTTCTTCACCACTCCATAGGGTGTGGTCTCAAGATCACAACTGTCACCTTATCTTTGTGTCTGAACCAATTCAACCAAGTTGGAATGCATCAAACATTATATGAGATAGTAGTGTGAAATTACTAAGAATTACATTTTATAAACAATCATAGTCCTTAAGTGTAACCTCAAAAACAATTGGATATGAACTTTCTGATTATCTCATTACATCCCTTTTATGATCTCATTCTAAATCACTGCCTTTTGAAAATTAATATTATGTACTTATATAAATATACAATGAATATTTCAATAGTAACCTAAGTGATGTAATAAATGTGTCATAATGATTTAACTTTACTTTAACCAACACAATATGAAATGTTTTCTAAATAAATTGGTTTTATTTATAATACTAAAAAGTTTATTAAAATATGGAAGAAAGAATGAAAAAATTATTAGTCATAATTTGACTTAATACTTAAATTTAGATAACCATGAAATAGTTAGGATATATGTAAAAATCTACTAAAAATAGCATGCGTAGGAAATGTGTGTGTCTTTCATATGCTTAGCAAATGTCTTTGTAATGACATGTTCACATTGATATTTATATTTAATTAGCATTATATCAAATTTTGGTACTTTAATTATATCTCTAAGAGTTTTACCGAATACTTAAGAGTACTAACTTAATTAGATTAATTTTCCTTTTTCAAAAATACTTATGCATTTGTAGAACTAAAGATGAGTCCAGAATAATTAATCTTCACTATGTCATATGTATAATCACATCTAGATGAATTGGAAAATCAATTCAAAAATAATTTGTGAGGATGCTCTGATTCTATGATATTTCAACAGATGGATACTTTTAAAAATATTTTTAGACAGAGAGGAAGGAAGGGAAGGAGAGAGAGAGATAGAGAGAGAGACATAGATGTAAGAGTGAAACATCGATCTGATGCCTCCCAACTTATCTTTACAGGGGATTGTGCCCTGACAGCGAATCAAACCAGCAACATTTTAATGCACAGATGATGTACAACCAACTGAGCCAGAATGGCCAGAGAAACAGATGGATAATTTTTAAAAAATGATTTAAACCTGAGATCTTCAGGTGATTAATACTCAGAAAACTGTGTTAATTTCTGGTAATTGATGAAAACTTCCATGAAGACAAGATCTGTGTCTGTTGTTAAGAAAGTCACCTGACATGCTTTCTCATGTAGTTATAATAATTAATTAGATTAAATAAAGCTATTATCTCCATTTATTAAAAAAACACCATTAAGTAAAAATTATCTGATATATTAGTAGTAAATTATATTGATGACCCCTTTCCTTATAATTTTATTGCATATTGTGTCTCACATAAACTCTGGGAGCTGCACTCTATACTATGACTTTAGTAGAGAAATAAATTAATAACTCAATTTAGGTCACTATAATATTTTTTTCTATTGAAAAAAAATTGTCCTATTACCTTTATTTTTTACATGTACATTAAAAGAAAATAGACAATTTCCATGCTTGTATCTTTATTTTATTTATTTTATTCCAGGGTCTACATAAATTTATATTTTAGGCAAGCATTTATACCTAATTTTATTTACTATTATTTAAATAAGGGAGTAGGGAACCTTTGATTATAATAAATAATTCTTTAAGAAAACTCATAGCACTGAATGGATTTCAATGTATAAATAAAATAAGGAAATATGCTGAAAGTCAGTAAGTTATATGGCAGTTTGTTTGCAAACTCCAAATTAGTGAAAAGTGCATGCAAACAACTCCATTAAGCTTAATCCAGACTGAAAAGATAGGATGCTTAAGATTTAGTGAAAATTGAAGCACTTCTTTAATTATCTGCATAAATTACTTAGCCATCAGTATAAAAAAAATGCAGTAATGCTTTCTGCTTAACAATGAAGTATGTAAAAAAGACAACATGACTAGTTTTCTACTAAAAGTCTAAGAAAAAAATATTACCATATCAAAATTTGATGAGGCAATTATATAGAAGACAAATTGCAATGATATTTCACTCTTGATAACTAGTAGACGATGATCGAATATTGAAATATCAGTAGGAGTTTAATATTACTCTATTTTGCTATAAATCCTCAAAAGAGCATTTAAAATCTAATGTGAATATAATTTTCAATGCTCTGATAATCTTATATGTAATTGAGTCATTTACAGTATTATGCATCTTCTTGGGACAAAATTAATGCAAGTCCATCCCTGTATATTTCATCAGTCTTTTTAAGATTATAGAGATTCAAGGATTACTAAATTTTGTTATGGAATAAAAAACAACAACAATAATTTCAGTATGAACACTTTTCTTTCAAATTTTAATTATATCAAATTATTATAACATACTTCCATAAACATGTTTTTGGTGAGTTCATATACATTTCAACATTAAATAATTTTATAACATTTTAAGATAGTTTTTCTCCAGGCAGTTGAATTGAGGGGGAAGAGGGAAGTAAATAACTTCAAAGAAAGTTGAAAATCTTTGAAGAGCTTGAAGGTCATATACTTTAAAGAAAGATTAAATATAGTTTGAGAATTTGAGAGTTTGAAGGTAACATAGGAAGGAAAAAAAAAACTATTTTGTCTAAACATCCTTTAATATCAATTTAATTCACTCAACTTAATCTACATAAAACTAGTTTAATTAAAGAATTTATAGTAGTGAAAGTGTTAAAAGGATGCTTACAGTCAAGATAATTCAAAGAATATCTCAGACTTTTAGATGATAGGCAACTTTTATCTCTAGGTTAATTCAAATGCAAAAACCCTTCCCCTTATTTCACTCTCCAAATCCTGAAGACCAAATTACCTGTGAGGGCTGTGGCTCCTGTCACTAGTAAGTCCTCATTTGTGGATTTTATATAATAGCTAAATTTGAAAAGATGGAACCTCCTGCTCTGAGGAAAACATACATTCTTTCAAAGTTATTTGTAAAATCTATGTCATAGAAAAACAGAATTTCTTTAATAACAAAGTGGAGGATCATATACTTTGTAATTTAGAACACTTTCTGATCTTACATATGAGAGAACCAATTCCTCAAGTGGCCACAAGGATGTACCAGATAAAAGCAGAGCCTTCCCACAAGAACATTCATCGGCTTAAAATAAAGTTTCCCTACCAACTACCTTTACTGTTTTCATATATATGTCCCAATTTCTTTTTCACTTAGTCACCAGATTTATATAATTAAAATCATAAACCACATATAAACTATAGCACAATGCTAATCCATATTGGAACTTAATAAATTACTGCATATATTATCTTTTAAAAAAATAGATTTTTATTGATTTCAGAAAGGAAAGGCAAGGGAGAGAGAGAGATAAAAACATCACTGATAAGAGAGAATCATTGATCAACTGCTTCCTGCATGCCCCACCTGGGGATAGAGCCTGCAACCCAGGCATGTGCCCTGACAGGGAATCGAATGGAGACCTCCTGGTTCATAGGTTGATGCTCAACAACTGAGCCAAGCCAGCTGGGCCTGTATGCATTACATTTATTTGGAGTTTCTCCTGTATGAGCCAGGATTGTTTTCCAAAAGCATTGAAGCAGATAAAAATCTCCTAGCTTCTTTTCTTCCTTTCCCACACACAAAAGAAACCCCCAGATATGAAGAAGACTAGGAGAACAGACTTGATATTAATGGAGGACACAAGGGTGGCCCGTGGTGGGGAAAAGTTATGGAATATATGGATTGGAATGGCCAGTTTTGAAGACAGCATGTGAAGAGATTGCCTACTCTGAGGTCCCGGGCACTTACTACCTCAAATCTTACTTGCAAAAGCACAAATTAGGGTAAGGTAAATTGAATTAGCTTTAGCAGCAGAGAGCCCCAAAGGGGGAAACAATGAGAAATTCACAAGAAATAATAGTAACACATATGGAAATAAATATTATGAAAAAAATCTACAGATGGAAAGTCATATCATACAGAAAGCAGAATTAATAGAAAAAAGGCCAAAATATAAATATCTTCATCCTGACAAACAATACTAGAAATATAAAAACCTAATTGTTCAACTAAAGAATCAGTGTTATAAATTAATACAACAGCAAAAAAATGCGAGTATCCTGGAACTCAGGGTCAAAAACTCACCCAAGAGGTACAAAGACAATAGATAGGATGAGAGAGAAAATCAGAAAAACAGATTAGAAGTACCTATAATTTAAGGGACCGAGAAGGCCAGAATGATATAAATGGAAAGGAATTAATATTCATACAAATAATAAACAATAAAATCTGAGAATTATTAAAAACAAACTGATGGATCAAAAGGGCTCATATAGCTCTGAATAGGACAGATAGGACAGACCAATGATAAACAAAAATTGGAAAAGTTACACAAAGAACTCCAGAAACATATTATGAAATTTAAAATTATTTTTAAAAAAGAAAATTAAAGCTTCCTTGAGAAAAGAGGATAAAACTCCTAGAAGTATAATAGATAAAATAATATATATTTTTCAGGTGCATCACCAGTGAAGAAAGATAATGTAGTAATATCTATATAGAACAATGAGAAGAATAGTAAATCCAGAATTTTATATAAATCCAAGTCAGTGTCAACAAACTATGGATTGTAGCTTGCTGCCAGTTTTGGACATAAAATTTCATTAGAATACATCCATGTGATTCATTTATATTCTGTCTATAGACGCTCTCCTATAATAATGGCAGAGTTGAGACTTGAGAGAGAAACCATAGAACCTGAAAGGCCTCTAACATTTACTATCTCATTCTTTACAGAAAAATTTTACTGACCTCTGATCTGAGCTGTCATTGAAATAGCAGAGTGAATTACAGATGTTCTCAGGCCCACAGAATCAAGGATACTACCACACAAAGACAATCTTTGAAATAACTTTGGGGAAATTCACCATCAAGAAAAGTAATTAATCCAGGTGGAAGCAATAAGATTTTAAAAATTAGATAAGTAAAATCTTAATTAAAAATATCCTGCCCAGCCAGCATGGCTCAGTGGTTGAGCACTGACATATGAACCAGGAGATCATGGTTTGATTCCTGGTTAGAGCACATGCCAGGGTTGTGGGCTCAATCCCCAGTGTGGGATGTGCAGAAGGCAGCCTATCAATGATTCTCTGTCATCATTGATGCTTCTCTCTCTCTCTCCTTTCCTCTCTGAAATCAATAAAAACATATTAAAATATATATTTTGCTGGCTGAATTTTAAAAATGCCCAAACAATTAAAGAACAAACATAGAAATCAATATATAATATTCCAGGTGAAACCAATATTGGACCACCATAAGGAGGATCAGAATAATATGAGAGACCAGAGTGGTTGAAAACAATCTTGTTCAGGGAAAGATATAGATATTGCCAAATTTCAACATTGATTTGGAAATTGAGTTTGAGTCTTAATAAGCTAGTTATACAGATTTGTCACAGGAATAAAAACAAAACAGGTACATTTCAAAGCAAAATGATAAAATACCATGCAAATAATTTTTTAAAATAAATAAAAATTTAGTTTAAAATACATAGTAGCATTTAAAAAATATAAAATAGCATTTAAAATATTAATTGCTGCTGTAATGATTAAAAAAATCAGATTAGATAATGAAGAAAGTAAAGTAATATATTGTCTATAAAAGATACATTGCAATATAAAAGATAGAATATCATTGGAAATAAATATGCATACATAAAAAAATCAAAATGAAGAAGCAGATTAAGGTAATAAAACATTAATGTCTATAAAAGTAAATGGATTAAAATCTTAAGAAGATATGTCATAGACATATTTAATCAACAGAATACAGAGTCCCACACCAACCCATCATTGCATGTGAGAATACACATACACGAGAAATAATATTTATACATACATATCATATTTCTAGAGAGAAGGATATGAAAGTCATCTGCTCACTTATTGTTCAAATATCTGTGGCTTTTTAAAATTCAATCATCTGATGCTTAAGCCATGCCAAACTTGTAAAATATTTCATATAAAAAGTTAGCTTTATGCTGAGTTAACAATTGCATGTTATTGTACGACTGCAGGGCTACATTGCCTTTCAGTTTTATTTGGTTGCTTTTTCAATTGTTTTCCACAAGTAAGGACATATTAAGCATATTGGTGTCTAAAGAACATCCGCTGTGTTTCTTCTTCCAGTTAGCCCTCTCCTACTATGCAGCATTCCTCAAAAAGACAAATGAAACACATTTCTATTGATTCTCTGCCCAGCATAATGAATTATATTTAAGGCTTAGATATATTATATGTATATAAACACACATGTACTTATTGAAAATATAAATTTATTTAATTTAAATAAAAATCACAGTTGTTTTACTATGATACATTGGCAACCATTTTCTCATTTTTAATAGCTTTCATTGTTATGGTTTTCCATACAATAAGTATTGCTCTATTCTAATGAGTTTGTCATAACATCAGAAGATATATTATCCACAGAGTTCCTCTTTATTAAAAAAATGTACATATGCACATGTTAGTTTAATAAATTTATTTTATTTCTATAGATGATGAAATTACAATTATTTTAAAGTGCATTGCTGTTTATTTGACTTACTTTATATAAGATACAGATAATTTTATATTTTCTCATTTGCCTTGTTACTGTGCCCAAAGTAGTTACAGGATTACCTAAGTTTGATATTACCACAACATACAGAACACTTTTTAAGAAAGGCAAGTAAGAACTATGTTATGGGAGAGAAACCAAGATGGTGGCATAAGGTAAACACCTGTACGTGCTGCCTCTCACAACCACACCAAAATTACAACTAAAAGACAAAATGACTATCACCCAGAACCAGGGGAAAGCTGGCTGAGTAGAAGTTCTATAACTAGAAGAAAAAAGTGCATTGAGACTGGGTAGGAGGTTCAGAGGCGCGGAAAAGCAGAGGTACGGAGGCGCATGAATCGGGCTGTCGACTGGGTGCGCTGTTTTTTCCAATTGGAAGGGAGATACAAGCTCCCGACTGCTCTGAACTCCAGTTTCCGGCGAGACTCTGCGGACCCAGACTCCTATGGGGAGAAGCTGGACTGCCTGGCATCGGGACAGAAAGTGAGGGTGGCTTTCTTGCAGAGGTGCTCGCAGGAATCATTGTTTACTGCACTGGGGCACGGGACGTGGGGATGCGGAAATGTGGAGATGCAGCGACAGCTGACTGGCAGCCATCACTGTTTCCTACACCTTGGTGATTCTCTGAGACCCCGCCTCACCCAATTTACAAACCCACCCAAGCTGTGCGCAATGGCTTTTGCATATGAATGGCCTGCCCTTTCGCAGCTTAACCTAACAAATTGCAGCTGGGTGAGAGAGCTCCAAAACTTCCAAACCCCAAACAAAGAGGAGAAATCTGCAGATCTCACTGTAGCTCCTGCTGGGTGGCCTCAGACAGTAGCTGACTTGCACCTCCTTGGAGATCCAGGAGCCAGTGTACCTAGTGGCCAGTGTGAGACGACACCACATTTCAACTCCTCACATATATAAGTGACACACTCAAGAGGCAGACTCAGTGAGCACCAAAGCCCCACTGAAGCAACTCCTGTCCCATAAGGGTGTCTCCAGCACAGCAGTTCTTCCATTATAGACACAGCAGATCCTCACAGCCAATTGGCCTGGAGGTCAATTCCTCCCAGTGTACCAACAGCAATCAAGGCTTAACTACAACAAGACTGTGCACCCAGACCACAAAGGGGCGCACCAAGAGTGTCCATCTCAGGTGATTGGGGAGGCTGAGCCACCAGGCCCTTTAGGTCACCTACCACACAAAGCCACTCCATCAACACAGGGAAGCAGACAAAATGCAGAGACAAAGAAACATGTTATAAAAGAAATGGAGGAAAGCAAACTACTGGACATAGAATTCAAAACCATAGTTATAAGGTTACTCAAGAAACTTCTAGAGACCGCCGAGAAACTTAGGGAGACCTCCAAGGATCTTAGTGAGTCCTTCAAGGATCTTAATGAGAATGCCCAAAAAATGGAGAAGGACCAGTCAGAAATTAAGCATACACTGTCTGAAATAAAGAATAATATACAAAAATCCAACAGCAGACTAGAGGACCCCAAGAATCAAACCAAATATTTGAAATATGAGGAAGCAAAAAACACCCAACCAGAAAAACAAAAAGAAAAAAGAATAAAAAAAATGAAGATAGTGTAAGGAGCCTCTGGGACAACTTCAAACGTACCAACATCCGAATTATGGGGGTGCCAGAAGAAGAGAGAGAGAAAAATATTGAAAACATATTAGAAGAAATTATGACAGAAAACTTTCCTTACCTGGTGAAGGAAATAGACTTACAAGTCCAGGAAGCACAGAGAACCCCAAACAAAAGGAATCCAAAGAGGACCACACCAAGACACATCATAATTAAAACGCCAAGGGCAAAAAACAAAGAGAGAATCTTGAAAGCAGCAAGAGAAAAACAGTTAGTTACCTACAAGGGAGTACCCATACAACTGTCAGCTGATTTCTCAACAGAAACTATGCAGGCCAGAAGGGAATGGCAAGAAATATTCAAAGTGGTGAACAGCAAGAACCTACAACCAAGATTACTCTATCCAGTAAAGCTATCATTTAGAATTGAAGGTCAGATAAAGAGTTTCACAGACAAGAAAAAGATAAAGGAGTTCATCACCACCAAACCAGGATTATATGAAATGCAGAAGGTTATTCTTTAAGAAGAGGAAGAAGAAAAAGGTAAAGATAAAAATTATGAACAACAAAGTGACAACAAATACATATCTACCAACAAGTGAATCTAAAAATCAAGTCAATAAAAAATCTGATGAACAGAATAAACTGGTGAATATAATAGAATCAGGGGCATAGAAAGGGAGTGGACTGACAATTCTTGCGGGGGAAGGGGACGTGAGGGGTGTAGGAAGAGACTGGACAAAAATCTTACACCTATGGATGAGGACAGTGATGGGGGGTAAGGGCATGGGGTGGTGGTGGGGGAATCAGGTGGAGGGGAGATATGGGGGGGAAAAAGAGGAATATCTGTAATAATCTGAACAATATATATTTATTTTTAAAAAGGACTATGTTATGAATATTATTTTAAAAGTATTGCAACAGTTTAGTAAGCTAAATTTCTATTGTTAGATTGTTTAAAATGATAAAAAGTGTATGGAGTAGAATGACCATAACATTTTAAAGAGAAGTATGCTATAAGTTTGAATAAGCTCTAAGGTTTAATACATCAAAAAGCATTCATTTGCAACTCATCTTTAAAACAATCTTTAAGTTTTATATTCCTCATAGAAAAGAAAAAGTGTAGAAAATACTAAATTGCATTTGTATGTAGAACATTTTGTCCGATGATAATTCTGGGATTTAGTCTAGCATTGTCAATAGCAGTCATTAATGAATTGTCTTATGCTTTAAAATGTAAATATTTTCCGAAGACTAAAATATGTAGTTAATGATCTTTGAAATAATAAATTTGGCTTCTGATATTAAAAAAAAAATCTATGAGTCTCTGCCTTTCCCAGGCATCCTAAGGAAATAATTTATATAGATCAGATATTACCACTGAATGTTACATTGATAAAAAAGAAGAAAATGAGATTTGACATGAGAAAATGGTATCAATATATTCCACATTTTAAAAATTAATATACTTGATGTATCAATTTTAGTCTGAAATGTGCACTTACCTATTGAGACTTTATTTTTTTAACTTGTCTTTTTTCATATTCCCAGTTCACATAATTTATTATATTCTATTGACTTCACCTTGATTGTGTATTACAGAAAATTTCATCTTCCCTCTTTCCAGTGCATCATTTCCACCTCATCCTTGGACTATTTTCAAAGACTATATTCTCTATTACATAAAGTTAGGAGAACAGCATCTCCCTATTCTGATCTCTATTTTATATCTAATATTATCTTTACATCATCACAAAATAAGTTTCTGAGCATGAAATACTGAGTTACATTCTAAAGAAGGCACATGGAGTAACTCAAGTATCGTAAAAAATATCCTATAAAATCCCTCCAAACACTCAAAAGCAACACAATAAATAAAGGTAAGTGTAACAGTTTTTCAGCATGTGTTATGAAATATGTAGCTTTTTACTAAAATGGGAGTCAGATGAAGTAGTTATTTTACATTTAGGGGTATTGATGTATAAAACCTACATGTTAAAGCTTACAATATGTTCAGTTAATGTTGGTTTGGTACAGTTTATTGTGTATAAAGTAAATGTTTATCTGATTTGATGTCACTGTATTTTTCCTATTCACCAGAGTATTTTGATTAGGTGTTAATTTAACTCTTACATCTGTATACCCTGTACACTCACAAAGTATGTTCAAACATGAAACTTTAACACAGTGGGTATTATAATTTTATCCAAAATTTATTTCTATCCTCCATAATTAAAAACACAAACACATTTATTTAATGCTTACTATGTGAGGGGCAGATGTCTAATGGTCTAATAGCTTTATCTTATTTAATCCTACCATTAATCCCCAGGGACGGGAACTTTGCAGACCCAATTTTACAGATAAAGGATTGAGGATTTTAAAGATTAAGTAACAAGCTGCAGGTCACTTCATCTGAGGAATAGAACTTCGAAGACCATGTAATCTGATAATTCCAGAGCTTTCACTGAACTACTGCATGGTAGTTGTTTATGTGCACCAAATAAACTCACAATCAATGTACAAACATGTACTTTTTCACTGTTGTTCAAGTTTATTTTTATTCCTTAGCTGTGTCTTTGGAAATCAGATCACCAATCTCAAAATTGTAAAACTTAGTTACGCCACCCTAACTGGTTTGGCTCAGTAGATAGAGCACTGGCCTGCGGACTGAAAGGTCCCAGGTTCCATTCTGGTCAAGGGCATGTACCTTGGTTGTGGGCACATCCCCAGTAGGAGGTATGCAAGAGGCAGCTGATTGATGTTTCTAGCTCTCTATCCCTCTCCCTTCCTCTCTGTAAAAAATCAATAAAATATATTAAAAAAATAAACAAAACTCAGATACGCCATAAACATTATTTTTTGCGAGTGTGACTTTAATATATTTGCCCAAATTTCATACATCCTATCTAATAAAGAGGGAATATACTAATTGACCATCACGCCCTCACAAAGATGGCAGCGCCCACAGCCAATAAGGAGGGAATATGCTAATTGACTGCCATGCCCTCAAAGATGGCGGAGCCCAGGCCCCTCAGCCCCCCAGTCACCCAGGGCTGGCCAGAGGTGCAGGTAAGCCTCAGATAGCGGCTGCCCAGCCACCTAGGGCCGCCCGAGGCTTAGGTAACCAGGGCCAGCCGAGGCTTGTGCTACCGGCTGTGGTAGCAGCAGAGGTGTGATGGGGGCATCTCCTTCCCCTGATTGCCGGGTCACTTCACGCCCCTGAGGGCTCCCAGACTGTGAGAGGGAGTAGGCCGGGCTGAGGGACCACCCCTCCAGTGCATGAATTTTCATGTACCGGGCCTCTAGTATTGGTAGAACTGAAATGGAACCCAAATCCTATGATGTAAAAACCACTGCATTATCTATCAATTACATTTTCTGTTACTGTATAGTTAAATAAAATATAGTATACTTATTAAACTTACTTTTATTTTAGTTTTATTAATATCCACAGCAAATAAAATATAAAAAAATCAATGGTCACTCAATCGCATTGTCTTATCTACCATTTATGTAGAGTATTCCGGCACTTAATAAATATCTTGCAAATATACACAATGTACTAGGCTAAATGAAAATAATGATGATCCCTGTACATGTGGAGTATGCATTAAGAGTATAGAGGGAAAGAAGACAGACAATTTAAAAAAATTCAAATAATAAAAGAAAGAAGTCTATTGTATGTTTGATCTAGGAAAAAATACTAAACAGTGCTGCAAAATAAAGAGAAATTGAGAGATGTATGGAAAGATAAAACTTAGAAATCTGAAGGAGGTGCTTCAGCTAAGTATGGACATACTTGGGAAAAGACTCTTCTAGCCAGAATACTGAATAGAAGCAAAGAAGTCAGAAGGCAGCACAACTAGCATAGCCAAGGACCTATAAAGATACCAGTGTGGTTAGAGCAGAGAAAGAACAGTAAGAAAAACAACCCGGAAGGCAATAGATGACAAGATTGTGCAGAATCTTATAAGCCAATTTAAGGAATGTGGCTTTCATTCTGAATAAAATAAAGCCATTGATACATTTTGAGTGATAAACTCACTTGTGTTTTAAAGGATCACTGTAGTTCTCTTTTGTGGAGGATGGACTATTGGGGCTTAGGATAGTAGTAGGTAGAACTATTAGGAAGCCATTGCCATAATAATCCAGAAAGAAATGGCTGTGGCTTGGACAAAGTTCATTTCTGATTTCTGGATATATTTTGAAACCAATGCTATTTCCTATTGGCTCTCTATAATATATGAGGGAAGAAGTCAAGATATATATATATATATATATATATATATATATATATATATATATGCTCTTTAACCTGATATTGTAAAGATGGAGTTTCCATAAAAATAAATAAATAAATAAATAAATAAATAAATAAATAAATAACAGACCAAAACAACAATGGGTGAACTACATTTGGGAGAGAAAATCAGCAGTTTTGTTCATGTTTAATTAAAAATGTCTTTTAGATATTCAAGTAGCAGTAATGAGTAAATACTTAAAATGTGTGTGGAATTTGTGAGACAGTTTTGGGCTAGGAATGTGAATTTCAAATTCTTGGCTTACATGTGATATTTAAAGTCATTGCACTAGATGAAATCATCAAAGAAGACAGTAAAGATAAAACAAATAAGATCAAAGATGGATCCTGTGGCTTTTCTATATTAAAAAGTCAAAAACAGAAGGAGGAAAAAGACTGAAAACATAAGTAGGGTAGAACTAAGGGAGCGTGTTCTCACATAGAAACCCAAAGAATACTGAGCCAGGGAGGAAAAGATAAAGAATCATAGCAAATACTGTCAAGAGGTGAAAAAGATCAGGACGAGCAAGTGAAGAAAGCAACATGGAGGCAGTAGAGACATCTGTGGGGTCAGTTAATAGAGTGGAAACCTGATAGATATAAATTTAAGTGGAAGAAAGCATTAACAATAGCTATAAGAGCTACTGTTTACAGCAGCATTTGTGAAAACATAAACACAGAAGTGTAACTGGAAAATATGATGAAGTTAAGAAAATAACTGTAACACTGGCCAGTGTGGCTCAGTTGGAGTGCCATCCTGCACACCAAAAAGTTGCTGGTCGATTCCCCAGCAGAGCACATACCTAGATACCTAGGTTGCAGGTTTGATCCCATCAGACATGTATGGGAGGCAATGGGTGTCTCTCATTGCTGTGGATGTCTCTCTCTCTCCCATCCTCCCTCTTTACAATCAATAAATAAAAATAATATAACTTTTGAATATGAAAAATGTATCAGAAAATGAGATGTTTAAATGCAAACAAAATGTGAGAATGTGATGTTGTAAATTCTCCAGTTTGTTCTTATTTAAATAAATTGAAATGACTTAGCAGTGTTTAATATTAAAGTTTTTTAGCACAATGACCTGTTTTAAGTAGTTTCATATTAAGTCATGAATTATAGTTTATCACTGATTAAATTCTCACATGCAATTCTGATTTACTCATTAAGAACTACAAAGAACTACTGAAAAGTTAAGAAGGTGGTAAAGGCAGTAGTTTGAGGTGAAAACACAGAAGATACAATAATAATAAAGGCAGATGTTAATCATGGGAAAAAAGACTGGATGCTTTTTATCAGGATCCTCGGAGTGCAAAAGTGCAAGCTCTATCAATGGTGCTATAAAATAACATTTACTTAACAAATTAAAAAATAGATGGACTGTACTGTTTATTTTAGTCAGATTGAAAGGGAAAATATATTTCCATTCTGGCTAACCTGCATAGTTAACATGAAAAAAAACCCAAATACTCTCTCTTTACATAGCATTTTTTTAATGGAATAATAATATGTCTCCCATAGAGAAGCAGTGTAGCAGAAACTTCATTCATGGCAGCGTTTTAATTAAAAAAGTGAAAAATATTCCACATTTGAGATAGTCTATTGCTCATATTTATTGGTTGTCTGAATTTATTCTCATTTCCACAACTTTGCAAATGAGTTCAAATAACTAATATTTATTAAAGAAAATAAAGTATTCACACATTTATTTTTCAAGAAGACAACAACAAGTATGTAAACATATAGTATCTGTCTACACTCTCTATGTAAAACACACTCCCCCCAACCAATTTTCAGTCCCCACTCCCTTCTCAATTCTTCTCTTGGAAGGTAAAAGAATATCAGTGCATCCAACTTCCCTGACATAGACATGGACTTAGAGGGAAACATTTGGAATAAATGAAGCTGATCATAGTAATCCCCAGAAATATTGCTGGATCTATTAATAAAAGGTCAATTCTCTCTCTCTCTCTCTTCTCTCTCTCTCTCTCTCTCTCTCTCTCTCTCTCTCTCTCTCTCTCTCTCTCTCATCATTTTACCAACTCTGGTAGCCATCTGGACATCATTGCTCAGCTAAAAATATAATCTATTGACAGCAAAATCAAAACATATCCTTAATAAGATCATTTGACACCCTTCCCCCAAAGTGGAAAGGCTACAAAATATATAAATACTTAAGCAAGTTTCAATAGTACTCGACATTCTTCTAGAAGCAAATATAAAATATTTCTAGAAGCAAATATAAAATATTTCAAAAAACATTCTTCTAGAAGCAAATATAAAATATTTCAAAAAATATTTCAAAAAAATATTCTTCTAGAAGCAAATATAAAATATTTCTATTACCATGTACTAGAACATAAATAAAGCCTCAAATAATATAAATTATAATTATTGGGACATAATTTTAGGGTAAAGATTAATAATAAAAACTATATGTTAGCCCTAACCAGTTATGCACAGTTGATAGAGCATTAGCCTGTGGGCCAAAGGGTCCTGGGTTTGATTCCAGTCAAGGGCACATACCTAGGTTGCAGGCTCCTCCATGGTCGGGTGGAGGGGGGTGCAGGAGGCAACCAATCCATGTGTTTCTCTCACATTGATATTTCTCTGTCTTTCCCTCTCTCTTCCACTCCAAAAATCAATGGAAAAATATCCTCAGGTGAGGATAAAAAACAAACAAACAAAAAGTAAAAACAAACAAAAAACTATGGGTTATATAATCATATATGTGAAAATTAAAATACACACACACACACACATACACACAAATTTTTAGTATAGTGTGCTTCTGGAAATGGCAAATTAACTTGATTAGATCAATTCTCCAGCCCAGAGTAAAAAAAAAAAAATTGGGTATTATAAATACCCCAGTGAAAGTGCTACTATTGTAATTAACCCAGTTATTAATTAAAAGGAAAGGAGCAAGGGGAAGGTCAAACATTATGGGCATTCATCTGTGCAGCTAGCTGCAAAGCTTGTGGTCTGGGGAAAGGGACTGGACAGGGGAAGAATGGATGCATGCCCAATAAAGTCTGGGCGACATAGGGAAGGTACTTGGCTTTCAGTCACACCTGCGAACAAGTCATTGATCAGAGTAGGTGTGGCCACTGCAAGTGTGGGAAGATTTGAAATATACAGCCTCCTAAAAACAGGAGTTATCTTCTCTTCCTCTTGGCTCTCTTGTAATTCACTCCTGGCTTGCAGGACTCTCCTGCTCCTGAATTCGCCATGTGGACCCCACACACAATGGACTGATGGACTACAACGAGCCTAATGCTGAACCGGACCCAGCTCCACCTTGGAACAGAAACTTTGGATGCTGGCTTTGCTTCTAGCTCTGCTGAGTCTCCTTCTGGGACTGGATTACAGGAAATAGGACTTTGCAAACCCAAGAATATAATTTCATGCAAATAAAGCTTTCTACTACATTTCATCCTCACATGGGGGCCCCCGGAAATGCTTATTCCAGTGGCACCCCAAGAACCCCACTCCCATTAGCAACTAAGAAAGTCCATCTATACATTTCTCTGATAACAAAGGTAAGTTGTTTGGGAGAAGAGGTCTTGAAGGGCCAAATCCTGGAGAGAATTAAAACCAAAAGTTTGACTCTGATATTTGACAACTTACTCTCAAGCTAGTTGACAATTCTAAAAAATGTATCTAACACCTCATTAAATGTAGTAGCTATTTCATCCGTTTTGTGATAATTACATTTCAAGAGTAGTCAAGGAGGAAGGGTCTTTATGGGACCACTGGACATAATCTTGCTATAATCCTCTCCATAAGTAAAGCTGCCCCGCAGAGGAATTTATATTGATGTTCTACAAATTTTCAAGACCTCATATCATTTGTCTACAAGTTCTCCCAGAGTAGAAAAAGAGAGTTCTCTGCAATTCATTCTATGACAAGTACAACACTGAGACCAAAACCAAAAAAAAAAGAAAAAAAGAAAAATTACAGGCCTATTTCACCTGCAAATATATAGAAAAATATTTTAAAAATCAGTGTACAAAATCTAATAAAATATTATAATATAAAATACCATTAATTTGTATTTATCCCAGGGCTGAAAAGCTGGTTTATTATTCTTGAATTTATAAATGTATTATAAATTAATTAAAAGAGAAAAGGAGAAAAAAACACACATGCTTATTTCTATAGATGTAGAATAATCATTCAATGTGAATCAGTATAAATTATTGATTTAAAAAAATGATTAGGAATGAAAGCAAAGGTCCCTAAGACTTATAGAAAATTATAAAGATATTAAACACAAGTGTATAACAATAAATTAGATGACAGACCAAATGGTCAAATTCCTAGAGACATGAACTAACAAAACTGATTTAAGAATAAAGAGACAAACTGAATATACTTATAACAAGAAAATAAGTTTAATTAGTAGTTTAAAAACCCCACAAATTAAAGTATAGGTCCAGATGACATCACAAATATTTCTACCAAACATTTAAATAAAAGTTAATTCCAATTTTTTCAAAAACTCTTCCAAAAATTAGAAAAGGAGGAAACAATTCTCAATTCATTCTTTGAGGTCAGTCAGTAATTACCTAATTTAAAAAAGAAAAGAAGAGAAAATAAAATAAAAGAGAAAAGAAAAAGAAAGAAAAGAAAGACAAACATGTCACAAGAAAAGAAATCCTCAGACCAATATCCAGGAATATTGACAGCAAAATACTAGCAAACTGAATCCAGTAACATTTAAAACTAGCTATACATTATGACTAAGTGGGATTCATCCTTGGAATGTAAGCTTCGTTTAACATGTAATACACAATGTCAAACAATAAAAAACAAAAATCACATAACCAGCTGAATAAACACAAAAAAACTCATTGGAAAAAATCCAACTCATTTTCATGATAAAAAGTCCTGCATTACCACCATTTGTCCACCATCCAGAACTGAAATATCATTGCTGACATGTATGCATAAGGAACGGTTTGACATTGAAATTGGGACTCAAAATAACTGTTGGCCCAGAAAGAAACTCACTACAGACTGATTCATTTGCCTCTCAGCATAACTATTATTGCTTGTCTCATTTTCGGTTCTTATAAGTGTATTTCTATCATCACATGATCTCACTCATCTAGGGGAAATAATGAACAACATAAACTGATGAACAAAAACAGACCCAGAGACAGGGAAGCATCGATCAGACTGTTGAACCTCAGAGGGAAGGTAGGGGAGGGTGGGGGAGAGATCAACCAAAGGACTTGTATGCAACAGTGAATTGTATTTCTATAAATTTGCAAAGAAATATGCAAAAACTGATCTGTGAATATATTAAAACACATTGAATTATACTTAAAAGGATAAATTGCATAGTATGTAAATTACATCTCAAAAGCACTGTTATTAAAAAAGGAATACTTACTTCTTTATATAAAGCATTTGCAAAAAAATTAAGAAAGCAATTCCATTTAAAATAGCATCAAATGAAACTAAACACTTAGGAATATATAGAATAAAAAAGTAAAAAACATTATATTTTAATATCACAAAACATTGTTGAAGTAAATTAAAGAATTTCAAAATAAATGGAAAAATATCCCAAGATTATGGGTCATATGACAATATTGTTAAAACAGCAACAAAAATTTGTCTACAGATTCATTGCAATCTCTTTCAGAATCATAGCTACCTATAGAATTTGATAAGCTGATTTTAAAATTCATATGAAATGTCAAGGGTCCCTAAATAGCCACACACACACACACACACACACACACACACACACACACACACGTAAAAAAGAAAACAGTTGAAGAACCCAGATGTCCTGATTTTGAACTTATTACAAAGTAAAAGTAATCATAATATTGTACTGGTATAAGGACAGACTTAAGATCAATGAAGTAGAACTGGGATTCCAGAAACAAACCAATGTGTCTATGGTCAACTGATTTAGACAAGGATTAACCATTCAATGGGGAAATCCTATTTTTTAACAAAACATCCCTAGAACTGTGTATGATTATCATGTCTTCTATTAGGATTGCTTCTACTTGTCCTTAAAGACAAATCTAAGGGTAGGAAAATATCTGATGACATTTTCCAGACAGCTCCTTTTCTTTAGAATGAGAGCTTCACAGTCAACTACGGACTTGGGTTTTCCATTACATATAATCCCCTTACTTGTATCTACATCAGCAGCTTGACTCAATTGATTGAGGCCGCTATGATTTTAGGCATGGCAGTAATTCTGCTAAGAAGACTCTCTAGTGAAAGAAAATCTGTTCATTCATGTTTGCAACAGAGAAGTCAGGGGCTGAAAGCTAGAGTGAAAATGCTGAGAGGCGGGAAAGTACCATAGCTTCCTGAGGCATCTGCTGTTGAGACCAAAAGCCTACTGCTTTTATAGTAACTATTAGAAGATGATTTACTTCCCCGGGGCAAATAGTGATAAATTTAAATTGAATACTTAAATGACAAGTGATAAATCACTTTTGTTATGGTAGCCAACTATGTATTTCTTATTTCAAAGCTCCGGAGTCACCTTGATGATGGTTGTGTAAAATGGCAGCCACAACAGTTGTTCTTGGCCACATCTCCAATAGCTCTTTCTTCAATAAGTATAAATTCTTAAGAAAATAAGAAAGAAAAAAAAGTAAGAGGTGGAATAATATCAAAAGCTTTACTTCTGTTTTTCATTAGGTTCTCTGACAGAGTTTCCGTAGGAAAGTTGTGATTTATTTCAGTTTCTGTAATGGATTATAAGAGCTTTGGTTTGTGTTATATATTGCTCAGTAAATAAAGGAGGTGACCTATTGAGGCTCATAAATTAAGTCTAGCTTGAACAAACACTTTAATTAAATTATTCTATGTTATACTACTAGTACAGTTGTAGATGTAGTGGCATACACACAGCACAACTTAAGAAACTGTTCAGAAATAGATTCTCGAAGAGGTGATATGCCAGTAACACCTGACAATGTTTTGTGTTTTTAAGAGGGAACATTACAGATGTCTATGACTATTCCTTGAAAAATGACCATTTCCATGGGTCATATGCATGGGAATGATAAAACCATCTTATATTTTTGCTTGATAAACCATGAACAAAATTATTTAAACCACTAGGGGTTATACATGGCATCCTATATCTACCTTGTAGCAAGAGTTCATCCCAAGTACCAGGGCTTCATACATACTCTTGTCCAGTTCTTGTCCAAACTCCATCCCAAGTACCAGGGCTTCATACATACTCTTGTCCAGTTCTGGATGTTCTTCAGACAATAGTGTAAGCCCCTGACATTAAAAAATAAAAATAAAAAATACTTTTCCCTAATTAGTTTCTGTCTGTAGCCTCAGGAATTGTAGCCCCATATCTATACAAGGTGCCAGTCTAAGTGTTGATGACTTTGTGTTTTCTTTATTTCTCACATGAATTAACTATTGGTTTTAGATTAAATCAAATCACAGATATAAACAACAGGATGCTTTTGGAACTGTGAAAGGGATAGGGGAATATACTAGTAGGTTTGTTTTTTTTTATATTTTTACTATTTAATAGAGTTCTTACTGTATGTTTATATATATTTTTTAAATTTAATTTTGTTGTTTAAAGTATTAGAAATAGTAGTACATATATCTCCTTGTTTTCCCCATTGACCTTCACCCGGCTTCCCCTAACCTCCATCACATGCCCTCACCGCCCCCCCTCAGTGTCTTGCGTCCATTGGTTATGCTTATATGCATGCATACAAGTCCTTTGGTTGATCTTTTACCTCTTCCCCACACACCACCCACCCCAGCCTTCCTGCTGTAGTTTGACAGTCTGTTTGATGCTTCTTTGTCTCTGTATCTATTTTTGTTCATCAGTTTATATTGTTCTTTATATTCTACAAATGAGTGAGATCATGTGGTATTTTTCTTTCACTGACTGGCTTATTTCACTTAGCATAATGCTCTCCAGTCCCATCCATGCTGTTGCAAATGGTAAGAATTCCTTCTTTTTTACAGCAGTGTAGTATTCCATAGGTTTTGAGGGAAACTGAGCATGTCCAGATTCTTCAAATCATATTAGTCATGTTATCCAGCAATGTGTATGGACTCTGTGCATGGAATGGCATCTTTTGCTACTATTTGAACTTCTGGGGAAAATTCTTTTAATATTTAGATTTTAAAATGTTGATGAGGCTTCATGCCTACTACTAAAAACAACTGTATTCTGGTGACAAACTGAATGAATTTGAAATGAAATTTTTCTTATAATTGGCTAAAAAGAGCTCATCTAGCTAACACCTTGATTTTGCCACTGTGAAATTTCAAATAACCAGCTGAGCCGGCCTAGACTTTTGAACTACAGAACTGTAAGAATATATCTGTGTCATTCTATTCCACTAAATTTGTGGTAATATGCTATAGCAGCTAATATATCTGGTAATCTGATGATCAGGGGACATATGAACCTATAAACTCAAGCTTTAATCATCTGATTCAGTTGTATAGCTCCTAGCAAAAATAGAGTCTGTTGCTCAAACTGTCTCTGCCTGTAGAGTCTTGTTTGTTTGTGCAGGGGATAAAACACACAATCTAAACAAATTACAGATGTCAAGTGAGAAGTAGGTGATGAGACAGACTACTGAACTTCATGAAGCAAAGAATTCTGAGGTCAAAGGCAGGATGTTATTTGGTATCAAAAGAAGGTCCTGGGAGGTTGTAGATAAGAGTATTTAAGGAAAAAAATGTTTGGGAAAACAGTACCTCCTTCCTTTTTAGCTTTACTGAAGTTCTACCCTAGGAAAATAGGCCAGTCTTTTGTACTGCAAAACAGGCAAGTCTCTGACAACAATGGCAGGACACACCTGCCTTCCATAGGGACAATATGATGATGAATGCATAAGCCAGGTTCTAATTACTCCCTTTCTTTTTTTTAAAATATATTTTATTGATTTTTTACAGAGAGGAAGAGAGAGGGATAGAGAATTAGAAACATCGATGAGAGAGAAACATCGATCAGCTGCCTCTTACACACCCCCTACTGGGGATGTGCCCGCAACCAAGGTACATGCCCTTGACCGGAATCGAACCCGGGACCCTTGAGTCCGCAGGCCGACGCTCTATTCACTGAGCCAAACCGGTTTCGGCTAATTACTCCCTTTCTTATGTGAAAGAAATACCCATTGAGTTTAGAGAAACTTCATCAAAGCTGGAGTTTATGAGACACTTATTTTAGTGCACCACAATGCATAATGAATACACTTGAAAGCTTTTTACTTGATAATAATATATTAAGCCCCTATTATGTATCAGATTCTTAGTATTTTCTTCTATTTTGCTTAAATTTATTTAATGAAGCTAATCTGTTTAATTGTAAGAAAGCCACATGCTTATATTTATTTATTTACAAGTATTAGTATTATATAATGAAACTATATATGCTTCATAGAGAGAATATCATTGAATTGGAAAAAAGGCATTCATAATACAGTAAAAAGATCATGTTCTAGCAATTTCACCAATTCTTTTCAAGTGGATGGTTAAGGATTGATTTAGTTCACGCCAGAAACCAAAGCCTTAGAGAAACATTGATTATTCAAATTTTAATAAGGAAAGAATAGAATCTTCATTACAATTTTAAGTAAGTGTCACAAAAATTGCTAAAAAAACTCAATCATAAGTGAGATTAAAAACAGTAGCCTCAGGAAATCAAACTTTGCAGCTCTTTTCTATTTGAGAATACATGGTACAAGTAGCTCATGTTATTGTGAGAAATCTATATGATATAAAATTTCTAAAGTTAACACACAAGCTAGATTTGCATATTTTAATTTTCAATCTGTCTCAATTAAAATATCTTTATTATTCAAAAATGTATATGTGAGTTTCAAATGTTACTGCTTATTAACTTTATTTCAAATGTTATAAACATAAGCATCTACTGTTCCTGGAAATTTACTCAATATTCTTTAAGGAGCTGCAATAAAGACTTAGTTATACTTTTTTTTTAGTATAAGTTCAAGATTTTGCCTTTAAGTGTGTACTACTAATAAAAATCAAATATTGTTTTAAGTGACACTTTGAAAATATTCACACCATTATAAAAAAGATTAGAAATAAACGAGGACTACAACTACCTCAGTGGACATAATATCTAAGATAATAAATTTAGTTAGTAGTGTTAGATATATTTGAGGATATTAATCATACAAAACAGGGATGAACCTTTCAATTGACATGCTAAATGGAGTAGTCAAGTCTAAAGCATTACTTAGGAGATCCTTGAGCATAAACAAAGATAGAAAGATTCAGAAGGCTGGCATAGAAAATAAATCATTTCAAATCCAATACCTGATTCACAGAATCTTAAGCAACAGACAACAGAAACAACAATATATGGCAATTTACAATAGCTAAAAATTCAATTATTTATACCTTTTAAGAAAAAAAATCCAAAATTAAAAAGAGAAAAATAAGGTTATATTAACAGTAGAGGTTGCTGGAAGACTGTTAGAATACCTTCAAAGTTGTGGGCAAGATAATTTTGAAATTGAAGACAATCAATGAAAGTATTTAGTAAGCATAATGCTTAAAAATTACACATAAGCATCAAGGAAATGGCTCTTGAAATAGATCATTTACTCCTTGGAAATGATACTGTTTAAATAAAATGCTCCCAAATAACATCTCCTCAATAAATTTTTATCTACTTTTTATTGAATGAATTGGTTATTTGATGAGGGTTAAAGATGAGGGAGAGAAGAGAACATTGAATTCGATAATCTAATTTGGATTAAAATAATTATGATAGCAATATCAATAGTTGTAAGATCTGAAACAGAAAAGGGTTTATGGGAAAAGAGAATAACATGAAACATCAAGACTCAAACATGTTAAATTTGAAGAACCTGACATATATACATTGGTAATTACATCAAATAAACTATCAAAGTGGGAGACAGATTTGGCATTTTTATGCTTTCCTTTAAAAAACTTTCCCAGGAAGAATTACTTACATTGCATACATCTAACCCATTCATTTGAAATACTACTATATTATCATGGTGTTAGAAATTATAATTTCTAAACTGGACTGCTCACCCTTATTCCTGATGATTGTTTATTTAGTATCTCCAGAAATATCCTAATATATAAAAACCCTGGGTCATAATGACCGGTCATGAGGAGGCTTGACCAACCGGAAGTCAGTCCTACAGTCAGCGCTGGGTTGCCCTGGCACTGACTGCTTCAGCTGCAGGCACGGTGCCCCAGCACTGACTGCTGAGGGGCTGCAAATCAGGGCCAGAGAGAGGCCTGAAGAGAGAAGCAGGGATGGATCTGTTGCCTCTGTGGCAGCTTTTGATCAGCACTTGCCTCTCTCTTTCTCTCCCAGTCTGGCCAGCAGCCACACCTCCATTTCTCTCCAGGTTTCCACCTGGTTGCTGATCAGCCCCACCTTTCTGATCAGGCCCAGAGATGCTGACTGGCATAGGAACTGACCAATCAGAACAGAATCTGGGTGCTATGAGCAGCAAATGGCTGCCTAGGAGTTGGAGCTTTTTTATTTTATTTTATTTTATTTTATTTTATTTTATTTTATTTTATTTTATTTTATTTTATTTTATTTTTTATTAATATTTTTTACAGGTACCTTAAAACAAAGAACAGCCCTGAAAAGAGGCTTCCCTTGCCCTGGGCTTCAGCACTGTTGCAGAGTGCCTTCCAATCACCAGCTACCGAACAATCAGGGAATGGAATGGGTATCTCTGCCAGGCCTGTTTTCCCTCCTGACTCCGAAGCTGAGGTGGAGCTTTTGACATTGATTGACATAGGAACCAATCAATCAGAACCAAATGTGGGTGCTCAGAAGAACCACTGGCTGTCTAGGAGGCGGAGCTTTTGATGCTGACTGTCATAGGGACCGACCAATCAGAACCAAATCTGGGTGCTGTGAGGTGCTGCGTAGGAGGTAGCGCTTTTGATGCTGACTGGCATAGAAACCAGTCAATCAAAACCAAGTTGGCCAGCAGAGGAGGGCAGTTGGGGGCAACCAGGCTGGCAGGAGAGGGCAGTTAGGGGTGATCAGGAAGGCAGGCAGAGGCAGTTAGGGGCGATCAGGCAGGCAGGCAGGTGAGCAGTGGTCCCAGATTGCGAGCCTGTGGGATCGGGCCTAAACCGGCAGTTGGACATCCCCTAAGAGGTCCACAATTGGAGAGGGTGCAGGTTGGGCTGAGGGACCCACCCTCCATGCATGAATTTCGTGCACTGGGCCACTACTCTCTAATAAGAATTTCAAATAGACAGGACCCTAATTGCAACCATGACCACAGCCCCACCACTGAAAATCAAATCTCTTTTTGCTAGTGTCTTCTTTTTTTAATCCTACCCAAGGATATTTTTTTCCATTGATTTTTTGAGAGAGTAGAAGAGAGAGGAAAAGACAGAGAGAAATATCGATGTAAGAGAAATATTGGTTGCCTCCTGCCTGCACCTCCACCAGGGCCCAGGCTGGGGAGGAGCCTGCAACTGGGGCTTTTTTTTTTTTTTTCTTTATTGCATCGGATAGAAGTTTGAGTATAATGTGGAAGCAAAGTGATGATCATGACTATCTTTGTCTCATTTCCAAGTTCTAGGCAAATATATGTAGAATAAAATAGAAAAATATTTTGCTAGTAAACATTATTGGATTGATATCTTTCATATTGATATCTGTGATTGAGTCTTTTTCTAAATTGTTAATAGTTTATCATTGCTGCATTTTGGATTTTATAGAATTCTACTACCTTTATCAATTGAGATTGCCATGTTTTTCTTAAGTAAATTTCTGCCGTTTAAGGCACTTTTTCTTTGACATTTGTTATGGCTCCTCTAGAAAACCAATGCAAGGGTGATGGGTATGCTCAGCATCTGGATTGTGATGACAGTCTCATGAATGTGTACACATTTTCAAAACTTCGCAGATTTTATAGTTTAAATATATTTGTGGCATTTATGCCTATTCCTCCATAAAACTTTTTAAAAAGGTAAACATTGTGAAGAAAATCTTTCAAATAAATATCTATCTCTCAATTTTTACCCAGTATATTAAATTGCCGTTCAGACTTTCCTATAAATACAATGATCACTTTGATGAAGCCATATGGAATAAAAGCGAAAAGTTAAAAATCTAATATTTCCCCTTCACAAATAACAGCTGAAGACCATCATGTTAAAATATTATAAAATTGCCAATATGTCAGAGTTTTTATGTATATTGAGCAAAACATAAATTTTGGAGCCAATAAGTACGACTTCAATATTTAGTCTTAACCATCCTCATTATGAGAACCTGAACAAGTGATTTTTGTCAGAATTCTCTTTTTATTTGAGTGTGAAAAGGCAAAAAAAAAACTATTGAAAAAAAATTTTAAAATTATAACCATCAAAGGGTCTGTCTTTGTTGCTCAATAATAGTTTTCTTTTATTCCATGCTTTCTTTTTTCTATTATATATTTTTAACATCTTTCTTGTTTCTTATTCTTCATCAAGTGCCTAATGTTTATGAATACTGATTTAATTCAATTTCCTCAGAAGGGTCTCTTTATATCTGCCTCTCTTCTGTTTTCTAAGCAAGGTACATGCACATCTTTGGAAAACATCATATAAAGCATTGATTAATAAGGCCCTTAGACTTTAAAATGTCATTAAAAAAAGACAAGCGTTGAGAGCAATCCATTTTTAGTATGCAATGTATGGAAAGCATTTTGGTGTATTCCATAGTAATCAACAGCCTCTGCACTGTTATTTACTGATTGCTATTACATCTTCCTAAGGGGCCTGAGCAGAGATTTAGTGCTTCATAGAAAAGTTACACAGCCTGAGCCTGAAGGCATTTCATAATGAAGGTAAAATTAGAGAGACAGTATTTCTGACATCTGTAGGAATCACATTTTGCAAATATAGCTTAACATGCTGGGATTTCCCCCCCTCTAAATCCAGATATGCTGCAAACCTCTGTAGACACTGTAGGAACAAAGCTGTCAGAGTGGCTAGTTTTCTCAAAATAAATTCAAATATCCTTTCTGAGTTCCTCACAGACATGTTTTTCATTTACCAGTGGACTGATATAGGTAAAAACCACAACAACTTTCCCCATTAATAAAAATATTATCAGATGATTCTTGGATTCATATCTTTCTTTAGCAAAGATAAAGAGGAGACACATATACTCTCAGGAACAAGTTCAAACTGAATACAAACTCACTTTTCTTTATGCCTTGCAAACTTTTTTGGAATAATGCAAATGAATATCATTTCAAAATCTAATGGAAAACTTGCACAGAATATATACCACCTGAATTTTGAACATTGTATAGTGCCAGAAAAATAAAGGCATACTCAAAAATAAAACTGACTAACAACCTCAATGGGTATGTTAAAGGGTTTTTTTATTTTATTTTTTTAATTTCTTTATTGATTAAGGTGTCACATATTTGTCCTCATCCCCCCATTCCCATCCCACACCCCTCCCCATGGATGCCCCAACCCCCTGTTGAACTTAACCATTGGTTAGGCTCATATGCATGCACACAAGACCTTTGGTTGATCTCTCCCCCCTCCCCCCACCCTCCCCTATCCTCCCTCTGAGGCCCGATAGTCCGATCGATACCTCCTTGTTTCTGGTTCTGTTCTTATTCATCAGTCTATGTTGTTCATCATTTCCCCTAGATGAGCGAAATCATGTGTTACTAGAGATATACTTATAAGAATTGAATGTGAGACGAGCAATATTAATATATTTTTATTAATTTTAGAGAGGAAAGGAAAATTGAGATAGAGAGGTAGATGAGAGAGAATCATTGATCGGCTGTCCTGTACACCCTGCACTGGGGATTGAGCCCACAACCCAGGCATGTGCCCTGACTGGGAATCGAACCGTCACCTTCCAGCTCATAGGTCGATGCTCAACTGCTGAGCCACACCAGCCAGATGAGAGGTTTTATTTTTAGTTAAAAATAATGTATGGATATTGCTTAACTAATTGAGATAAATGAACCACTGTAATGTAAGATATTAGTAATTGGAGAAACAGGTGAGGAATATGTGGGAAGAAATTCTGTTGCAATATTTCTGTAAAAATAAACTATTCTAAAATGTAAAAGTCTACTATAAAAAGAAACAAATATATTTAACAACAGGAATTTTAAAAAGTATGCTTGGAACAATATGTTTATCATTAAGTAAACTAATAGCCAATGCATTTTAAAATGCATCTTAGTAATTTTTATGTGTTCATTTAAACAAGTTAATTTATTATCATTATGAGTAAGGAAACATTTCAAGACTAAGATGATCACTACAAGAACCATTTTTTTTCTCAATGTTTTTCAATTTTTATTTTCTGTGTAAGAAAAAGATTATGATAATAGAAACAATCTTATATTTTGGGTCAGAAAGATCTGTAGCAGAAATAAAGTAATAATATATAAAAATGTTCTGAAGCCTATAGGGCTTAATGTAGTCTTATTTACAGTCATTTTATTTATTGTGCACATTGAATGATGTATATGTAAAAAATTTTAGTTGATTGGAATACACCAAACATTTAGTTTGTGCAAAGGAAATCTCGTTTCTATAGTTATAGCCCAGAGTTTGAGCAAGCTATGGCACCTTCATTATTCAGAAATGGCAATAGCATAAATACAGGCTTTTGTAGAGTGTGATTCTTGGAACATAATTCTTTTAAAACATCACGTATTGCATTCCTCTATTACATATTAGAGACACACATTATTATATGTATGAATAGCTCTGAAGAGTCTTACATTAACAAAATCTGTTTAACATTGTTTAATTCAACATGTCTCAAACTTATTTAACTATAAAATGCTTTTTTACCCAATAGTTATTAACCTTGTACAAATATTATATTTCATGGAATATGATTTGAGAAATGCTGCATATAAGAAATGTTGGCATGGGCTCAAATGATTGATAATCTAGAAATGCCATATAATAGCTGTTTGGAAATAAGAAAGTCACTTACATTTTCTTAGATTTAGTTTATTCAGATATAAAGCAGGTATCATAATACCTATCACAAAGAACCATAAATATAATTTAATATATGGAATTAGATACATATATAAGCAAATTTGTCTATGAATTTGTGTATTTAATTATTAGATTAGGATTAATGATATTGTAAAAATCTTACCTCTATACATCTATTGACCATTTATCTGCACATTCATGTATGTGATGTATATGTGCATATGTATATATATTTCATATTTATCTACATTTAGATATTTGTAGGTATACTAATAAATATCTAACATTCTCCTGCTCCCTATAAATATTCCAGGATTTACAATATGATAATGAATCAGAGTGACAGTCCTGTCTGAGATGTGCTCAATGGGGCCTACAGATACTGGTTTTTATTACAGTTTTTGTCATTTTCAATGATTTAATAGATAACACATTCCTAAGTACTCATTAGTCACAGATCTAGAATTGAAGATTTTGCTAATTTTGATCATCCTAGACAAAAGAATTTGAAAGACAAATTGGGGGAAGCTAAAATATTAGTGCTGGATGAGAATTTAAAATTATCAAACACACCCTTTACTTATAAAAAGGTGAGAATCTTGAGCTGTATACAGTTTTATAGAAATAAAGATAACCTGTGTCTTTTGGTGTTGAATGTGTAGTATTCTTTATGTATATCACACTGCACATAGAAAATTTGCTAGTGAGTTGGTGAAAATGATTTCTTTATGATCAAGGTAGGCTTTCATAACTAACAAGAGAAATGGTATACTATAAAATAGAGATTAAAGTAAAATCTGGGTATGAATACTGTCTGTCATTTGATGGCTTCATGTGTTCCATTAAGAAGTTAAGGAGGATGCTAAACCTCCTTAGCATCATATTTAAAATGTGTGTATAACAGATTAACCACTTAAACTATGGCTGTGAGTGTAAAAATAGACACAATCTAAGAAGGGCTTAGCTTAGCAAAAAAAAAAAAAAATACCATTTCTAAAAGTAATTGTGAGGAAATGTTGAGTTAGAATCCCATTTCAATTTAATTCCTATAACGTTTTTATTTTTTAAAATATATTTTATTGATTTTTTACAGAGAGGAAGGGATAGAGTTAAAAACATCGATGAGAGAGAACACTGATCAGCTGTCTCTTACACACCCCTTACTGGGTATGTGCCCACAACCAAGGTACATACCTTAATCCACTGAACCAAACCGATTAGGGCTCTTATATTTTTTAGAGGCTAAACATAAAATCTGGTCTCAAGATCATTTTTTACATTTGTTCACTGAATTATAAAAATATACCTGTGATGATTAATGTTATGTGTCAACTTCACTAGGTCATGAGTTGTTCTGATATTTGGTTAAATATTATTTCCTGGTGGATCTCTGAAGGTGTTTCTGGATGAGATTTATAATTCAATCAGGGAAATGGGATTGACCAAAATTTACTCAGATTTTTATCCTCTCAACATGTACTTGGGCTTGTATTTGACTCCAGCTTAAATTAAGCAAAAAATAAAATGCAAAACATCATCGAACAATTCATTCTGGAAACAGTTGATTCCAGGGAGGGGCAGATCAGCTTAAATATCCCTCATTATGCCATGAATTCAATGCCACCTGCTGTAAAGTTCCCATATGAACTTCCTGTTAGCCCTACATACTCTCCCTATGCAACAATAGCCTTTTATTTCGGTTGGATTTGAGGATGCAGATGTTGTGGTCAGAGAATTCTTTTTATTGCAATAGTCTTTTTTGAATAAAATCTCTCCTAACTTTAGTCCAGACGTGTTATTGATCTGACAGGTATAAACTCAGATTTGCAAGCAAAAAGGATCCCCAAAATAATTACAGATTTCAACAGAAGAAACTTCACAAAAAAAGTATATATATGAAAGAGAGTGGGGAGAGACGCGATCTTAAAGCAATACTTGAGGGAAATGGAAATGCAAATGTCTCATAAGAAAACATGTGTTGCTTACTTTATGCTTTATATACATTAATTAAATGCTCACAACAGCTTTATGCAATGTGGACTATTATTATGTTCGTTTGTTTTTACACAGAGTGAAATGAGAAACAGAGGCTAAGTAACTTGCTTAAGGTTCTGGTTTTGAAATGAGATGGAGTGTAAACCTTTGTAGCCTGGCTCAGGGTCTGTCTTCCTGAACCTTACAATCTCATGTCATTCTATTGGAGATTTAAAAATCCAAGTTTGCATCATCAGAATGCAACAAATGATTATTTCTAAAATAGTACAAATAAAAATGGAAACTATAAATCGAGCATTTCAGAAGCACTCCATAAACTTTGTCTCAAGGAAAAGTAAGATTTTCTATTTGGATGCAGCTTTTATTTTGAAAAGGAAGCACAACCATCTAGTATGATTACAGCTACTTTATTTGTCAATTCTTTTTTGGAACAGAGTTGCTTTCTTACCATCATTTTATTTTTCTACATCATAGTATAATTAGATATTGCCACACTGACAACATATCTGTGAATTATTAATGAGCATATTTTAATTTGCTGGATCACTAATTCTTTTCAAATAAAAACAAACAAAAAAAAACACAACGCTCTTTATAAAATTGATGCTCCTGAAACATAACAATGTTGACAAGAGCAGATGTTTCCATCTCATTCTTAATCCCTTTATAAGTCAATTCAAATGCTCCTGATCCCTGAAATTCCAAAAATAATTAGTGAAAAAAGTGCTTGAAAAGGCATCCAACTTTGATAAAATCATAATCTTTCTCTTCAAACACATCTGACTAACACTGGATCTGAACAACTGGCAATCAGTGACACATTCTGTATTTTCATAATTTAAAATGATGTCAACTCTTTTGGTGACTAAATTTTAAAAATAGTAATTGAAAATAGCAGACATTTATTTTTTTTACTATTTCTTTTGAAGGTTTTAGTTTAGACAGTCAAATTACAGTACTAAAAATCAGCTCTTATGTTTGCAATCAATTCAATTTACATAAAGTTAGCAATTTTACTTTTTAAGATAAATTCTCTATTTTTAATCAACTTATATACTATCTTCAACTGCTTTCTTAGTTTAGCATGTTGACATGCTTCTCTCTGAGTAGCAGTATAAGAACATACCTTATACCTTCTTTAAGTAAATAATGTTTAATTGAAAATCTTAATAGAACTGTAAAATTTGAAAAATATGAGATATGATTTGGGAAAAGCAGTAAAGTTATTTAATAAAAGTAATTATGCACCTGGCCAGCATGGCTCATGGTTGAGTGTCAACCTATGGAACAGGAGGTCATGTTTTGATTCCAGGTTGGGGGCACATGCCCAGGTTGCAGGCTAGATCCCCGGTAGGGAGTGTGCTGGAGGCAGCCAATCAATGATTCTCTCTCATCATTCTCTATCTTTCTCTCCCTCTCCCTTCCTCTCTGAAATCAATACAAATATATATATGTATTTTTTAAATGTTCATGTATTTAGAAAATTAAATTCTATACCCAAAATATACTATTTCCTTAATCAAAATCCTCTTTCCATATGTGTCTATGGATTTTTAATTTTAAAATTATTTTCCATTTTCAAAGTATATATTCTTCATTTGTCTTTATTAATTTTAAGTATTTTTATATAGTCTCCATATCTCAGTTTCTCCCCTTCCATCTTGCTATCTCTCTTTCCCTTTTATTAACCAGTAGAGGACCCTTGCAGGAAGATTCCTGCAATAGGGCTTCCTTCTGTGGTCTCCGCTGTCCCGCCTGCTTCCCTCCCTTCTCTGAAGCCCTGCTGGCTTCTCTCCCTTCTCCCCGTCCCCGCCTGCTTCCCTCCCTTCTCCACCGCCCTGCTTGCGTGCTTCTCCACAGCTTCGCTCCCTTCTGCAGCGCTTGGCTTCTTTCTAGGCTGTCTTCAGTCTTCGCTCTGGCCTGGATATGCAAATTACCTGCCATCTTGGTTGGGTTAATTTGCATGCTCGCCATGATTGCCTGGTGGGCGTGGCTTGTGGGTGTAGTGAAGGTACGGTCAATTTGCATTTTTCTCTTTTATTAGAAAGGATTAGAAATTTGAAGACATCTTGACACTTCACATCCGCTAGCATGTATCTCTAAAAATATACCATAGAATAATATACCATATAATCATAATACAATTATTGTACCAGAGATTTAATAATATCTAATATATAGTATTTTTTAAAATTTGTCCCAATGTCTAATTTATAGTGTTCTATATTTTATTTGTGTTTTCAATCCAGGTCCAGTGCATTTAGTTTTTATGTGACTTGGGTCTCCTTTGATCTTATATAATACCCTCTGTATCATTTTTGTCATTCATGAATGAAAGTTTTGGAGAATCCTGAATGGGTGATAAATTTTGCACCACCATCTTTGTCTCCAGAGCATGCCAGCATGTCTACCAGGTGTTCCAGTTAATAATGCAGATTTCGTAATCAAAGAAAACATGATAATTTCAAGAGAAACATCAAAAGTGCTTTATTCAAAGTTATGTCCATCACTAGCTACACATTTCCCCATCTTTCAGGTAATTTATGGATACCGTCCCAATAGAACTTTTCTTGTTTTGAGGCAAACTATTTAGAGGCCCAATTTTCCACTTCTTAGTATGTTTTGAAGTGCTGCTCAGAAGGTGTGTGTGCCATCGATTGGAACAAGTGGTAATCTGAAGGAGCAAGGTCTGGTGAATAAGGCGGGTGGGTTAATACTTCCCAGGCAAGATCTTTTAAGGTGTCTTTAACTGGTTTTGAAGTGTGTGATGGTGTGTCATCATAAAGCAAAATTACTTTGCTGTGTCTTCTGGAACATTCTGGTCATTTCACGATCAAAGCTTGGTTCAAATTGATTATTTCTTGTCAGTAGCAATCAGTATTAATGGTTTTACCTGGTTTTAGAAGCTCATAATACACCACACCTTCCTGATCCCATCAAACGCAGAGCGATTTGGCCTTGCAATCGATATTGATGGTTGACCTGGATCAACCCATGATTTTGTGCATTTGGGATTCTCAAAACAAATCCACTTTTCATCACCAGTCACAATTCGATGCAAAAAAGACTTTCTTTTGTGCCATTGAAGCAACATTTTCTGATGATTTTTTGGTTTTCCATCTGTCTTTTGTTCAGTTGATGTGGCACCCATTTTCCTTCCTTTAAAATCTTTCCCATTGCTTGTAAAGGATTGGAAATTATTTGCTGAGCAACATTTAATCTTTCTGCAAGTTGTTTTTGAGTTTGACATGCATCTTCATCCAATAATGCTTGTAATTGTTGGTCTTCAAACTTTTTCAGTTGACCTGGACGTTCTTTGTCTTTCACATCAAAATCATCACTTTTAAAGCGTTTAAACCAGTGTTCACAAGTATCTTGAAATGGAGCATGTTCACCATGAGCTTCCCGAAGTATATGATAACTTTCAGTAGCACTTTTCTTCAAAATAAAGTGATTAATTAAAACTTCCTGCAAATGCTCTTTTTTATGGCACAAAATTCGACGTTTTTAAGCATAAAAATACCTATGATGTTAACGCCTTCAGCAAATTTAACATAAGAAGTTTTGAAGCTTGCTGTCAATAAAACAAAATAGCATACATATCAAATTGCATATATATATATATCAACATACTAGTGGCCTGGTGCATGAAATTTATGCACGGAGGGGTGTTTCTCAGCCCAGCCTGCACCCTCTCCAATCTGGGACCCCTCAAAGGATGTCCTACTGCTGGTTTACAGGGATTGGGCCTAAACCGGCAGTCGGACATCTCTCTCACAATCTGGGACTGCTGGCTCCAGCTGCTCACCTGTCTGCCTGCCTGATTGCCCCTAACTACTCTGCCTGCCGCCCTAATCGCCCCCAACTGCCCCAGCTGTTGGCCTGTTCACCCCCAAATGCCCCCCCGCCAGCCTTATCACCCCCAACTACCCCCACTGCTGGCCTGGTTACCCCCAACAGCCCCACCCCCCACCAGCCTGCTCACCCACAACTGTCATCCCATCCTGGCCTGATCACCCCCGGAGAACCAAGCTTCCAGCCCCTCCTTTTTCTCTCTCTCTCTCCTTTTTTTTTTTTCCCCAGGCCCAGCTGGAAGCAAGTATCTGGGATTTATTTGGCTTCTATAATTGAAACTTTGTAGCCTTGAGTGGAGGCCAGGGCTGGCCAGGGTGGGTGGGAAGCTTGGCTTCCTCCATCACCAGGGCAACCCAAGCCTCCTGCTCTATTCAGCTCCGTGGCTGCCGCCATCTTGGTTGGGTTAATTTGCATACTCACACCTGATTGGCTGGTGGGCGTGGCTTGTGGTTGTAGCAGAGGTATGGTCAATTTGCATGTTTCTCTTTTATTAGTGTAGATGTGTAACTCCATCTATTGAAAAAAATCTGAATTATTAACCAGTACACCTTGTCAGTAATTTTACCACTTCATGCCTTGGAGAATTCGCTTTAGCCAGTAAGATTTTTTATTAAATTTATTGATTACTTGCAACTTATGATAGAATTGTTTTCCAAAATTTTATAACTAATTTATATGTATTTATATTTCATATGTATATACATATATGCATTTTGTGTATATACATGTATTTTTTGTGTCTATATATGTACACACACAGAGAGAGCATAGCAAACTCATGTATTTATATTTTTTCACAAATGCTTATCTGTATTATTTCTTTCAAGGTAAACGGTACTATTACCATTTTTGTTCTGAGATAAATGCAGTTCAGAGATAAGCATGGTATTAAAGACCACTTGTAAGTGGAATTTTTTATCTCAGGCTCTTTCCATGGGAAGTTGGAACTTACTCATTGTACACCTTGTTGACAGAGCAAATTTTCAACTATTATTTCTGTATATTAAATCAAGAGTTTATAATCAGATAGTTGAGAGAGAAAATATCATGTAGCTGTTGGGGCAACTGAAAGTTGGGGTGGAGGTGGAGGGTGGCTGTGCATGCAAACTTTTCTGTTAAACACACCCTGGTAAATTAATATTTGCCACCAATCTTTTGAGAAGTACTGTATGCAAGAAAGAGTAATTATGTTCACTGTTCAGCTTGATAACAGTAATGGTATCAGTTAATTGTTATAAGTTAATTGTCTCACTTCTGTAATGCATATAATTGAATTGAGTAAACATTTAAAGTCAGAAATATGTCAGCATTTATTTAAACACCTATATTAAGTTTTACCCTTTTATTGTGAGGACAAAAACAATAGCTCTAATTATAAAAAATGGAAGGTCAAAAATAGCACCGCTATTGGTAAATATTATTACATTACTAATTTGTATATTTCTTTTACTTTTTAAATATATGCATTTGTGTTATTGCCCCAAAAGATAAACACACTTTCAACATTTTATAGAAAAACTATTAAGGAATCATAATTTTCTGGCTTTACTTTTTCTGGTGTCAACATTCACCTTGCTCTAATAAGTGACAATCATATTTGTCCATAAGAATATTGGTTGTTGGTTAAAAATTCTGCTTTCTGGAAATCTCTTTTACAAGGTGCTCCTTTAGTTGATCTAAGGTCCAAGGATTTCAGTGTCAGCAACCATACAGGGTAGCCAAAGCTCAGGTATTGTTTGAAAGCAACTGCTCTGGTTCACTTGATAAAGAACTCATGGCCCCATCCTCGCTCAGTAATTTGGAAGTGCTGCTCATTGTTAGCTCTGTCCTGAGTCACTAAGCCCTTTGTCATTGGCCATCAGGTGAAACTTCATAAGGAAATCCAGTTCCTGTTGCACAGATTTCACAGTAAAAGTGAATGGATGGAGATGAAAAGTTCCTTCTCTTTGAATTCCCATTTTTATTTCTACACAGCACAACTGGGTGACTGTAAAACTGCAATGTTAAAGGTTACTGATGGGAAATACACCATTTTCATGCGGACTTACTTTGATTAGTCCATATACTAAGCATAAAGGAAAACAAAAACAAAAACATACAACAACAAAATATTAAAAAACCCACCTACTTTTCTTTCAGTGGGTTAACTGCATGAATTGACTTCAGTGTTAAACCTCAATTACTTGTTCTTAGTACACTACCAATATCAGAGGAGAACCACTCTTTCAAAACCTAAAATACAATGTTCACTCTTTTTCTTAAGTCTCTAAATGCAATAATTAGGCCTGATTTTGTCTCAATTTTCATTTCATATTAGTGATTTCAAAAGATAGGTGAAGACAGAAGGTGGAATGGGTCAAAGGATGCAAAATCAAGGACCTTCCCCAAAGCCACACTGCTAGGGACAGAGACAGCTGGATTCTGCGCTCCACAGGTAAGCCTTCCAAGCATGCTTCCTAAAAGAAAACAGGTGCCTTCCTTCAGGATCAGACATTCTAATACCAATAGGTTAGTAATAATATGACACCCTTCATCTCCCTGGCAAGCATACATTTTTTATATCCTTATTTCTTTTATGAACACCAGAACTCATTACTACTGTAGTCCTAATTATGCACTATCTAATGTAAGAGTAAATTGCGAGGTATCTTTGTACATAAGATGACTATCTTTGAGTAAATTTTAATTTCTTGCTGAGTAAGCTTCCAGCTGATAATTTTGCAAACTTTAGGTTGAAATGAACAATCTCTATATAATTAAATGCGTGCTGTGAAACTACTCTTCTCCTGACACATTTAACATACTGTCAATTTTCTCTTGGTTGTCTTCTTTTTATCTTTGGACTAAAGTACTATTCTTCATATTATAGCTCTTGGGAACATGTAATTCAATGCAAGATAACATAACATTCTTATGAGGTTTTATGAATTCGGCTCCCATGATCACCGACCTATACACATTTCTGAGATACTGAAAACCAAAAGCACTTTTAGAAGTTAAAAAATAAACAGTTCTTTCAGAATTTGAGCTTAATTATATACTTCTTTTTAAAATTTATTTAAGGTAAGCTTAATTATATGCTTCTTTTTAAATTGTTACTTAAAATGTCTAACAAATGTATTTTATATCCTATATAATAAAAGACTAATATGCAAATTGTCCCCTTGACTGGGAGTTCAACTGGGAGTTCGACCAGGGGGTGGGGTGGGGCTGGACTACCTCGTCCCCTACCCCCAGCTGCCCCCCCCACCTGTGATTGGCTCATAAGGGTGGGCCGGCTGGACCCCACCTGTGCATGAATTCATGCACCAGGCCATTAATATATATATATGATTACTAAAGCCAAGCTACTTAACACATCCTCTCTTCACATAGTTAACTTTATTTTGTTAAGATTTGAAGAATTTCTTGAAGTGGTTAAATTTGCTGTTCCAAACATTAGAAGAAATGTGGCCTTCAAAATTTATCTTAAGAGCCACAGCAGGTGGAAGAGCCAGTTTCTCCAAATATGCTCAATTGGATAGCCTGCATCATAATCTGCTGTGATATTTTTAAAGTGGAAGATTCTAGGCTCCAAACCCAGATGCCCTTTAACTGAATCTGTGAAATTTGATCCTAATATTCATATTTTAAAGAACCATTTCAGGTGTTCAGTTTGCATTAAACTTAGAGACCACAGGGTTGAAGGAAATTACTAAAAAATGTGTGCTGGGTTCAGAAGATTCATGCAAAACTGATTTCTTAAATATGCTTCTTAGGTCAGACAAAAATCACTGTAATAATAGCAGTAGTTAAAAAAAATGTCACAGAAGTAGTTTTTTGTAATGTTAGGGAAACAAAAGTGCCAATCTTTTTGGGTTTGAGGCTAATAGGATAAATGATTCCAGAAAGATAGGTTTATACAGCTCTGGATGAAGGGCAGAGAGGATATTTTAAGGATTCTGGTGACACAATTGGACAAGGTTGTAGTAATTGAGAAAGGAAAATAGGTACAGAGCTTGGACATTAGAGAAGTTATAGGCCAGCATTTCCACTGGCTCATCAAATTCAGCATTCAGGTTGCAGAGCTGGTATAACACCAGACATATGGTTTCCAGGACCCACGGCTAATCATTTTCTCAAAATCCAGGAAAAAGAGTGAGACAATAACACTGCAAGAACCAAACACTATTTATGCTTGTGTTTCTGATCTTCCCAGGAAATATTAAGCCGATACACATGGCATGTACAAGAATTGAGATGTTTAATCAAGATTAATATAATGCCAAAGCCTATGCTTATTCTATTACGTTAAACTGTATGCTGGGAAGTGGATAAATAATAGCTATGGATCACCTGACCTGTTCTATCTGTGGATCCTATTCATGAATTTGTATGAGTAGGTCAATGGGCACTCTCCATTGTTCAGAGCCATCTTTCCTCAAAGTGACACTTAAGACAATGGGGTGTTCTCATAATCACACTGTTCTCATCAGCCAAAAACCCAAAGTGCCAGGATTGTCCCTTCATTGATCTCTTCATATATCTTTACCTCAAAGACCTCACCATATGAACTCTAGATAAGAGATTGCTCCCATGTTCTTTATCGCTTTGAGCACACCCTATATATTTTATCTCAACCTTCAGGGCACCAATTCCACTTGAGGACTTCCATATGTTGGCTGCTCATACCCCTATTACTTTTAGTGCAGGGGATAGATTGATACTCTATTTGATCCACATTTATCCATAAAGACAAAAGTTAGCCTTTCTTGTTTCCTAAGAATCTCTAGGTTGAGGCTTCTACCATTTAACAATAAAGGGAAGCATGTTCTCACTCTTCTTTAGCTATTCTTTACCAACATTCAGATCATTCCTTCTCATTTATTAAATAATAGTAGCAAAGTAAAGAAGAGAAAAAAAAGAAGGAAGGAAGAAGGGAAAGAAGGAAGAAGGAAGGAAGGAAGGAAGGAAGGAAGGAAGGAAGGAAGGAAGGAAGGAAGGAAGGAAGGAAGGAAGGAGAGACAATCATTGCTATTTCACCTAAAGTTTTCCTCTCTTTTCCATGTTTCATAACCTTCCCAGTAATTCCTGTATCCTGTAACCTGTAAACTCTTGGTCTTTTAGTGATTAAAATTTTCCATGTATGAACTTTTCTCATTGAGTCCAATAATAAAATACAGCCAAAGTCATAACTTGGATTCTCTCAGTTGGCTTGCTTCCCTCTTTATTTTATTTTTTAATCCTCACCCAAGGATATTTTTCCATTAATGTTATAGAGAGAGTGGAAGAGAGAGAGAGAGAGAGAGAGAGAGAGAGAGAGAGAGAGAGAGAGATGTGAGAGAAACACACATCAGTTGGTTGCCTCCTGTAGGAGTCCAACCAGGGCCAGGGATCCAGTTTGCAACAGAGGTACATGCCCTTGACGGGAATTGAACCTGGGACCCTATAGTCTGACAGCCAATGCTCTATCCACTGAGCCAAACCATCTAGGGCTTTCTCACTTTTATAAAACACAAAATGGAGGAAGCACACAGAAACTAATTGAGGTACTGAGGTCTATGTAGCATTTCATCAAAGACCATACAAGGATAACTGTGGTCATCTTCTTAGTCTATGTTCCCAAGTATATGATAACCTAGAAGTACATTTTTTAACCCATTGTTTTATACCACATGACATTCTGATTGAAAATAAATTATCAACCCATTAGTAAAATATAGATTGTGAACCAGCACCGAGAATTATTTTTAGAAATATAATGTAAAATGGAAAATTGTGCAAGATGCAAAATTTAAATAAGGTTTACTATATACTCCTGTTATACCAATTACTGTGCATGGATCATCTCATTCCTTTCTCACAATAAATGATTTTTATCACATCCTCAAATAAAATTCACTTTTAATGAAAAGTGCTGAAAGGAAACATGGAGGATACATAAGGCTATGATCCAGAAAGGACTGAGAAGTCAAAACAAGGAGGGGATGGGAGGAGTGGTATATTGGGGGTGGGGTGAGGTGGGATGGGGTGGAGAGAGGGTGAGATTGTAACTTTTTAATTAGATTATTAGTGATTCCATAAAGGTCCTCTTGTATGTTGTTATACTTTTTTGAGAAAAATAAAATGGAAAAATAATTTAAAATGTCTCTGTTTAATACAAACAGAAACAGATTTTGAACTGACTTCATGGAAATGGAATTTTGTGCCAATAACATCACAAACACCTTCATCAACATCATCATTATTAACTATTACTCTAACAATAATTTTTCAAGAATGCTAAATTTTTATATAATAACGCTATATTTTTAAAACTTTCTTTGTATTGTCACCACAGTGAAAATGTATTTTGTACAGTTTAGGAGTATTTAGCTTTTGTTCTTTTAAGAATATAAGATTAAATTAAATATTATTATCTATAACATTTTTTAAAAGGGGGACTAATCGAAAAATTAGAAGATAACATTTGCAAAACTGCATTTTCTTTTATCTTAATGATTACCACAGGCTTATATACATCATCATAGTTTGACAAATCTAAACTTTGTAAAACCAATTTAGACTCTTAGTAATATGCATACTGAGTAAGAACAATGTACACTGAATGTTCTGTGAATTAGAAATCAGTGCTGCAAAGACTGTGAAAAAAATAAAGGGCCACAGAAACAGCTGGAAAAAAATTACGCTTATCCAGCCTTACGAAATGTAGTTTAAAATAAAAGGAATAAGAAAAATGTTACTCATAATTTATTTCAGAAACAAAAGAATCATAAAAAGACCTCCCAGAGGATTCGTGTACTCAATTCTCCCTAATACGAAAGATTAGATTCCAGAAAGAGTCTGTAGGAATATAATAATATGACTTGTCAAAACTAGACTTGTTTTTAGTTCTTTTAATTTAGAAAAGAGAAAAAAAAATAACGAAGAGGATGTCTTGTTCTGAAATACAGAACAAAATTAAAGTTGTAATTATATAAAAGACTACATAGTGGCAGATGCAAAATCCCCTTACATTACTTTCCAACATTAATTCCCAGAATTAATCCTGATCTTATCGTCTGCCTTATTAGCTGCTGTAAATAGCAAAGCAAAGTGTTTGTGGGAGGAAGTTGGAGGCATCTGAGTATAGGATGACAAATGGCATTATGATAACATATTCTCTCTGTCCTAAATGGTATATTCAATTCTCAAGTATATGAAAAAGCATGTCAAAAATATTGATAATAACATCAAAAGTTTATTACTTTCATAATTAAACCTGAAATACTTAATATATTTTTAACTTTACAAGGGTTAGGAGCATCTGTTCTGATTTGTGAAAGAACACAATAGAATATAATGTAATTATTGCTGTTTTCCCCCCTAGTAATTCTATTCCAATTTTTCCTGTGTTAAACTAGTTTTCTTTTGCCCTTCAGTTACACAATGTTCACTGCTTACAATTTTGGTAGTGGCATCTCCAAAAACCTCATATTTGCATTCAGCTTGTGTTATTCTACCATTTGAAATTATACAATGTAACACATTCATTTGTTTATCACCTCTGCTTTGGATCTCTGTTTTAAATCTCTCATAGCTTTGTTTAGTGAATCTTTTGAATAAGTTTCACATATACATTTCATCTCTTCCATATGGTTTTGGAGTAATACAGGTTGGGGAATTTGACCTTCTTGGGAATGGTTCATAGGTAAACTTAGTCATTATAATTGCACACTCCACCTGTGGATGATTTAGGAAACCAAGTCTACATAAGCCAATATGGACATTATATTCCCCTTTCCAGTCATTGGTTAAGGAACAGACACATGACATGGGTTTGTCAATTTTGATAATTTTGATATGTCAAATTTGATTCTTCATGTTCCAATAATTACAATTCTTCAGGTCTCAATAACATACTAAATAGATACTGAGAATTGAGTGAATGATACTTGAAAACTAAGGAAATTCCTTTTCATTGAGATATAATTGACATACACCATTGGTTTCAGGTATACAACATTATTCAATATTTGTAATAATGATGCAGTGATCACCACACTAAGTCTAGTTAACATCCATCTCTACATACAGTTACAGGATTGTGTGTTTTTTTTCTTGTGATGAGAACTTTTAAGATCTACTCTCAAACGACTTTAAAATGTGCAATGCGATTTTATTAACTACTAGAGGCCCAGTGCACACAATTTTTGCAGGGAGGAGTTGGTCACTCAGCTCGGCTTGCCCCCTCTCACAATCCAGGACACCTCGGGAGATGTCCGACTGCTGGTTTAGGCCCCATTCCACAGGAATCCATGCAGGATCAGGCCTAAACCAGCAGTTGGACATCCCTCTCGCAATCTGGGACTGCTGGCTCCTAACCGCTCACCTGCCTGCCTGATCACCCCTAACCACTCTACATGCCTGCCTGATCTCCCCTAACCCCTCTGCCTGCCTGCCTGATTTCCCCTAACCATTCACCTGCCTGTCTGATCTCCCCTAACCACTTGCCTGCCTGCCTGACCACCCCTAACCACTCTACATGCCTGCCTGATCACCCCTAACTGCTTGCTTGCCTGTCTGATTGCCCCTAACCACTCACCTGCCTGCCTGACCATCCCTAACCACTCTGCATGCCTGCCTGATCGCCCCTAACTGCCTCTACCTCGACCCCACTGCTGCGGCTTAGTCCAAAAGGTTGTCTGGAAGGATGTTCAGAATGACCTCTAGAAGATCGTTCGGCTGTCCGGTCCAATTGGCATATTACGCTTTTATTATTATAGATAGTCATGATGCTGTATATTACATCCCTAGTACTTATTTATCATATAACTGGAAATTTGTAGCTTTTGACCAATTTCACCCATTCCCCCTCCTCCCACTATCACCTCTGGCAACCACCAATCTAAGTTATTTTTAAAAAATAATTTTAAAACTCTGCACATAAATAAGTACAACTAAAGGCATCCACATTCAAAAACCAGAAATGCACATAAAAACACCAGCATTTTTTCTTTTTTTAAAACATATATATTTTTGTATTGATTTCAGAAAGAGGAAGAGAGAGATAGAAACATCAATAATGAGAGAGAATCATTGATCAGCTGCCTCCTGCATGACCCCTACAGGGGATTGAGCTCACAACCCTGAGTGTGTGCCCTTGGCCAGAATCAAACCTGGGACCTTCAGTCTGCAGGCCATCACTCTATCCACTGAGAAAATCAGCTAGGGCAAGTAAATACCTATTAGCCCATGGTTCAAATATATCCTTAACCTTTCTAATTCTATTCAGTTTTGCTACCATGGCCTTAGTGGTTTCACCATTCTGATCTGCCTGTACTCTCAAAATAAAACAGGTTATTATTGGGCTCCCTGCTTTCATTGTTGCTTACCCTAAGATCTATTTTCCACCAGAGTCAATTTTTTAACATAAATCACATCATATAATTTCCTTAATTAAAACCCTCAAAACCTTCTCCCTGCAAAAGAATGCAATCTAAACTCTTCATTATGCCTGATAACCCTTGCATGATTTGCTTCTACTTAGTCTATTAGATTCTATACTTATCCCAAAAATGTATTAGGACAATTAAATCAATAATGAGATACAAATATCAACTTTTAGAATGCTAAAGTTAAATATACTAACCAGAGAAATTTCTACAGAGAAAGCACTTTTCAAACTTACCTACTTGAAGTCAATTTCTTATTATATTTAAATTACTCCAACTGATAACATTTAGGAGCTATTCTAGTTGAGTCTGAGCTATGAAATTATCATTATAACTAGTAATTCTCATTTATTTATGAGGTAGATGAGTTTGGAGGAAAAGCTTTCATAAGAAATACGTGTATAGATAAAGGCTTCTGAAACTGGAGTCTGTGACAGATGGGGGTCTATAAAAACCTGTTATAATACACAGGGCTGGTGCTGATATGAAGTTAATTGGGATCAAGATTTAGGTAAATAAAGTCTTTCACAGCAATAAAATGCATCAGTCTTTGAGGACCAGATAATCTCCTTTTACTTTTTGAAAGAAATTAGTTTAGAAGTTGCAAAGCAATAAAGGAAGAATGAATCATCAGAAGGTGAAAAGTGACAAATACCAGAAAATGAGTTTCATCAATTAACCATTCATTCCTTCACTTAACAAACATCTTGAATGACTTACTTGTGACTAATATTGTTATTTTTGGTGCTGGAAATGCCACATGAATAAAGTCAAACACTTTTGCCCTCATGGACTTACATTAAGTTGATCTTCCATAGGAAAGACAGAACATATATTTCCTGCCATTATGCAGGTCTCTTTACTGAATAAAATATGCTCTAGACACTGTAATTTGGAAACACAGGTTTCAGAGTTTTATATAAAACTAGAGGCCCAGTGCACAAAATTCGTGCACGGGGCCGGGGGGGGGGGTGTCCCCCTCAGCCCAGCCTGCACCCTCTCCAATCTGGGACCCTAAACAGGCAGTCGGACATCCCTCTCACAATCTAGGATTGCTGGCTCACAACCGCTCGCCTGCCTGCCTGCCTGCCTGATTGCCCCTAACTGCTTCTGCCTGCCAGCCTGATCACTCCCCTGCCAGCCTGATCGACGACTAACTGCTCCCCTGACAGCCTGATTGCCCCTAATTGCCTACCCCTGCTGGCCTGGTCACCCACAACTGCCCTCCCCTGCAGGCCTGGTCACCCCCAACTACCCTCCCCTGCAGGCCTGGTTGCCCCCAACTGCCCTTCCTTGCAGGCCCGGTCACCCCTACCTGCCCTCCCCTGCAGGCCTGACCACCCACAACTGCCCTTCCCTGCCAGTGATCTTGTGTTGGTCATCTTGTGTCCACATGGGGGCAGCCATCTTTGACCACATGGGAGCAGCAATCTTGTGTGTTGGAGTGACTGTCAATTTGCATATTACTCTTTTATTAGATAGGATAATGCTGCAAAAAAATTACCAATAGCTATCAAAATAAGGGACACCTGAGATATTTGATTATCTTTTATATCAAAATGTGGACTGCAGCAGAAATGAGTGCCAGTCTAAGAAGTAGTCCAAATGCTATTTATTGTGACTGGGTGTATTGTCAAAACATTGCAGAAACAAAATTGTATCACATAATGTCATGGTGACCAAGTCATGTGACTCCATACAGTCTATACCTTAAGATCATGCCTAAGAGTTTGAAAGCAGTGAAGTTTGGTTAAGAAGCGGATGGTGATCATGGATGAGAGGCCATCTCTACATGGTGGGGGGTCATTATTCTCTGCAGGATGCTTTTTGGAGAGCTCCTTTGCCTGAATCATTTTCCTGGGAAGAAACTACTGAAATCATGTACCCAGTTAGGATGTTATCATAAATATTATATGTGTATATGGGGTTTATTCTCTGCTAAAAAGAGCAAGACTGGTAAGTGTATACTGTGTAAGCCACGAGAATAGATGGTATTCCTAAAAGAACAACAATGTGTATGAGAAGCAACACAAACCAAGATTACAGGAGAAAGAGAAAGAAAAGTAGATTTCAGAGAAAATACAAGAACACACACTGAAGACATGGATTAAAATTCAGCATTTAAATTTTATAAACCAAGAGGACAGATTTAAGTAAAGAAGATTGTGATCGATGCTAATAGTCAGTTGCTATTTGTGGACAGAAACAGTTCTTGCTGTTCTTACACAGCTCATGTTCGAGACAAAACAATACACTAAAATCAGCACCATAGAATTTCTAATCTATATGTATGTTTCACCAACCAAAATATTTTATTGTTTTAATTATTCCTCCAGATATAAAGGACTGGATCCAGGAAAAAGAGCTTTCAAAAATAAATAGTTAACAAAAAAGAAGTGTTTTCTGAAGAAAATGATATTGAAAATTTGGGGCCTGGGAAGATTTATTTTTAAACATAAAATTAAATTTAACATTTGTTTGGATTATGAGGCCTCTAGTTAGCTTTCATGAAAACCTTAACAATATAAGGGAGAAATCAGGACTGTCAGCAAACACATTTAGATATGTGAAAAGGAACATTGCTAAAGCAACTGAAGTAAGATCAACTGTAGTTAAAACTAGATTTTCCCTCATGCTAAAAATGTATATTTTTTCTGGATAATCATTTCCCTAGAAGGAAAGTAAATATCATTTTAATTTAAATATTTTGGCACAAAGGTGCTAAGGAATGAGATGTTCATTCAAATTGAAAACATCAAATCATGGAAAATAAATAATTTGCCTGAATGAAATGTATATTGTTTCTCAATAAGACATGGTGCTGTGTTGTTGAAAACATATTGTAAGATTTTGTAGTCAACCTAGGATGCAAATCCAGATTCAATAGCATCTTACCTAATAATAGACAAACATGTAAGTTGACCGTACTTCCACTATGCCCACAGCCAATCAGAGTGAGTATGCAAATTAGAAGGCAAAGATGGCGGCCACCCAGCTGCTCCAGGCATCGAGTGGCCAGGCGGGGCAGGATGCCTGTTATGAGAGGGAGGGTGTGGGGCAAAGGGATCTACAGGAGAAGAGTGCCACAGTGAAGCCAAGACTGCAGACTCCGCAGCGAAGACGAAGATGGCAGACTCCAGCCAGAGTGAAGGTCTGGGTCCCGGGTGCCAGAGGAAAACCGGTGCTGGAAGCCAAGGGAATGAAGGCCTATTGCACGAATCTCTTCATGCAATGGGCCTCTAGTTTTAAAATAATTAGCAATATAACATTGTTGATTCGGGTAGTAATGTTTGTCATGGGTGGCCAATAGAATTACATTAATAAGTGCCAAATGTATTTTGTAAAGTGCAAAATTAATGCAAGGTTCTATTATATATAAGTTGCTCTATCTTTATAAATGTTAGTTTTACATTGCTTATTAAATTGATTACTTATGTTAAAATCAAGATAATCCTGATTTTCTGCTACAGATGTGATATTACATTAAAATTACATTTAAAAAGTAATATCCCAGAGACATCTATCTTTCATAGTTATATATGATTGACCAACATTTTTATCATACAGAATTATGTCAAATTTTCCAAGGTGGAAATGCTATTTAACATTATTATTGTTTAATTTGCTTAGAGAGATTAGAACTCTGCTGACCCAGTGGAGTATTTGTATTAATGCTCTGCCTCCTTCATTCAACAAATATACTTGGGAACCCAGGGTGGTATATTGGGAACCAAAGACATAGGTTAACTCTTTATTCATAAGAAGCCTATTTTTTATGTATAGAAAAGTAAGCAATAAGGAATGTTATACATTTGAAAATGCCATATAGTAATATGAAATACACCATGGAGATGACAAAATAAAAATAATGGTGTGATAGAGAATGACTAGAGGTAGAGAAAAGGAACTGCTCAGATTGGTTAATCAGAGAAGACATTTTATGAGAAATTAACACTTATTCACAAGAAGCCAAACTTGAGATAAAGTAGATAAAACAGGAAGTGCATGATGCAGATGCACTGGTGTAATAAAGGCCACAAGAGCATCACAGGGCAATCATCTTAGGAGGCCTGGTTCAAGGAGAGGCCTCAGATGGAGAGAGCCCCACATGCTGACAATAATGGAATGTGTAGGCCATGGTCAAGGGTTTGCAGTTCAAAAAAGGCACAAACTGCAAAAACGTCAATTCAGAAAACCACTTATGTAGAGGAACCAAAAAGAATCAAGAATCAGAATCTAGAAAGCGACAGCTATCAATTTTCAGGACTGAGCTCAATTTATCACAAGCAGAGAATGTGGGAAGGTGACTATAAAAATTTAGCATAGCCCTGACCGATTTGGCTCGGTGGATACAGCATCGGCCTGTGGACTGAAGGGTCCCAGGTTTAATTCTGGTAAAGGGCATGTATCTTGGTTGCAGGCACATCCCCAGGAGGGTGTGCAGGAGGCAGCTGATCAATGTTTCTCTCTCATCAATGTTTCTAACTCTCTACCCCTCTCCCTTCCTCTCTGTAAAAAAATCAATAAAATATATTTTATAAATTTAGCATAAATATTTATTCAAATGGAAAATGGAACTGATAAATTAGGAATAAAAGTAATGAACTCTGGTTTGCAGTGCTGAGAGGGATATATTTAAGTAAAACAAAAGAAAAAAAATGCAAGGAAGAAAATTAAAATCCAGAAAGCACATAGGCAAAGAGATAGCATTTCTATATATTCTATTATAAATATCACCATACACATTAATACAGAATAATTTAGGAAGAATAATCTAGATTATCTGGATTGCCCAATTGATCTTTTTACATATTATGACAATTCCTTTGGTCTATATTATTTACTTTGCCCCAAACTACAATTTCACTATATTATAAAGGCATAAAATCAGATATTCTTAATATATATGACTAGAGGCCCAATGCATGAAGATCCGTGCAAGAATGGGCCTTCCTTCCCCTGGCTGCCTCTGGGCAGCGTGGGAAGGTGGAAAGGCGGCTCCGGGCCAGAGCTGCCTCTTCACTCTGGCCCAGAGCCACCTTTCCACCTTCCCACACTGCCCAGAGGCCCGGAGCGGCTTGGGCGATGCAGAATGCCTGCATTGTCGCCATGGTGATGACACAAGCATCCTGCCCTGCCCCCAGCTGCTCAGAGCCTGCTTATGCAAATTAACCCACCATCTTTGTTGGGTTAATTTGCATACTCACTCTTAATTGGCTGGTGGGCATCGCAAAGGTGCGGTCAATTTGCATCTTACTCTTTTATTAGTGTAGATTATCTCAAATGGTTGGACAAGAATTTTACCTCAATTGGAGTCTTTAATCTCCATCTAGTAAATCATTTATATCAGTGTATTTCAATATCAACTGCAACTATAATAGGTTTTTATCTACTGGCCACTGAAGTCATTCACAACCTTTACAGTTAATTCAAAGATCAATATTAGGATGATTATTTTGCTTTTTAAAATGCCACAATATGCCAAGAACTTAGACTCTAAAGACAGGAGGTAATTATTTTGTCACTTATTTTGTCATTTATAAATACAAAAATCAATACATTATGAAATGTGTAAACATATCAATAATTTTTTGGTAAATAAAAATTAACTGTCACTTTGTAATAAAAATATTCAAAATTATGACATTATTTGATTTAACATAAAGTTAAATATAATCTTTGGATGCATTTGTTATAGCCACATCAAATCATATGATATATAAATGTCTTTTAGGCAAAGTACCAACAGCATAATTTGGAAAAATAAAGTGTTTTTTCCTAAGGCTTTACAGGAATATAAAAGTCTCTACCACTGTCAATGATATTTTATATGTCACCAATAAAAAAAACAAGTATTTTCCAAGCATTGTGAGGCATAGTGTTTATGGGGCAGGCCTTGAATTCTTGACAGATTTGTGGCCATTTGAGACAGGAAATCATTGGGTCATTTTCACATCTATAAAAGAGTAAGCAACTATTGCAACTGCTAACGAGCCTTTAGAGAATGTTACAGCTGTAATCCCAATAATTTAAATGACTAAAATGACTGCAGCATTTCATCTGAATCACATTTTAACCAGCTACATAAGAAACATATGAAACCAACAAGAAGCATCATCATTCACAAGGAAATTTTCTTGATGTCCATAAAAGTTTCTTCTCCTGCTGAGGAAATCATGAAGTTGTCCATAATATTTAATATCATATAATACAGCTATGTTTGGTTCTGCTCTTCTGACAGTGTTCTGAGTACCTTGGTTAGTCAGCTGTTATCATGTTGTTCTATCCATCAGTGCTTCTGAGTTTACTTGCTATTATTGTTGTTATTGTCATTATTTCCATTACTGTTGTTATGTGTTGTGCTCTTACCATATGCCAGAGAGTTTTTTCTGTGTTCCATCAGATGGCAAATAGTCTGTAACCAAACTATGTACCTGTCTTATGCAGAGGCCAAGATGGTATCATTAATCTCTGTTGTAAAGCATGTATGTGTTCAGAGTAATTCACATGAACTACTGTGTCCATGAAGATGTTACAAAATAAATAATATAGGTAGCTACAAAAATGAGAAAATCACTACTATAATAACTTCCTCTCCCCCATCCTGGAAAAAAAGAAAGAAAGTTCTTACATTATAGGACAATGAAAGAGTAAAATGATAGCTCCAAAGATAGTCCCCAGCTTTCTTGGAGTTCATAAAACAAGCAAAAAAAAAAAAAAAAAGTGCTTCAGAGGATATTCTGATGCAACGTGTTAAAGTATATACTGTGAGTGAATTTTGAATATTCACAGGTTCCAACTAATAAAGGAAAACCATTTGGGAAGCGAACATTTCAGCACCACAGAACCTAAGCAAAGCACACAGGAGATCAAAACAGAAAATTCAAGTGAGACAATCAGCCAACTAAGATGCATGGAATGCATAATGCATATGAGAAATTTCTCTAGATATTGGGACAATTCAAAGAGAAAGAAAAATCTCCCTCTTAGTAAAAGAAATGTATAATTACAGCAACAATGTGCTAAAACTACCCACACTAATAAAAGAGAAACATGAAAATTGACCATCACTCCACTACACCCACCAGCCAATCAGGAGGGGATATGCAAATTAGAAGGCCAAAGATGGAGGCCGCCCAGCTGCTCCAGGCGCAGAGTGGCCAGGTGGGGCAGGACGCCTGCTATGAGAGGGAGGATGGGATGCGAAGGGATCTACAGGAGCAGCACTCCGGCCACAGCGAAGACGAAGACTGCAGACTCTGGAGTCTTCAATGAAGATGAAGTTGGCAGACTCCGGCTGGAGTCTGCAGCAAAGACAGCAGACTCTGGCTGGAGTCTGCAGCGAAGACAAAGACAGCAGACTCTGGCTGGAGTCTTCAGTGAAGATGAAGGCAGCAGACTCTGGCTGGAGTCTGCAGCAAAGATGGCAGACTCCAGCCAGAGCAAAGGCCTGGGTCCCAGGTGCTGAAGGAAAACTGGTGCTGGAAGCCAAGGGAAGGAAGGCCTATTGCACGAATCTCTTCATGCAATGGGCCTCTAGTATAATCATAAGAGTAATCCCCCACCCCGAAAAAAAAAAAACAAACAGCAAGGCCCAAAACTAGTGGGCATGGCGATGAGGACAATTACTTCATAAATCAATGGTAGAAATGTGAACTGTTATAACTGTCTTATAAAACCTGAAACAATATGTAATATGAAAACATCATACCTAATAATAGACAAACATGTAAATGGACCGTACCTCCATTATGCCCACAGCCAATCAGAGCGAGTATGCAAATTAACCCAACAAAGATGGAGGATAATTTGCATACATAGGCACCCAGCAGCCTGGGTCCCGGGAACTTTCTCAGCACCCAGGTCACTCCGAGGTAGCCCCCCCGTGGGTCCTGAGCAACCTGGGAAGGGCCTGAGTGAGGGGGCTCCTGGGCAGGGGCAAAGTCCGAGTTCGGAGGGAACTGGGTTTCCCCTGCCCAGGCCCCAAGCCCGGCCAGAGGTTTGGGGCCTGGGCAGGGGCAGAGCCTGGCAATTGGAGGGAGCTGGGGATCCCCTGGTCAGGGGCAGAGCCAGGTGATTGGGCAATCAGAGGGAGATGGGGGTCCCCTGCCCAGAACCCAAGTCCCAGCCAGAGGCTTGGGGCCTGGACAGGGGCAGAGCCGGAGACCGGAGGGAGCTGGGGGTCCCCTTCCCTGGCCCGAAGGCTTTAGGCTTTGGCAGGGGTGGAGCCAGAGATCAGAGGCGATGGGTGTGAACTATAGAGGAAATACCTTTTCTGACTGCTCATTGGCTAAGCTCCCTGTATGCCACTGGTAATATTCTTAGTAACTTGGGTATAAGAATCCAAAAAGGTGATCTAGGGTTTTTCCACCACACTCCTGGAGAAAAATAAAAATGAAGGTCTGCTGCTGGAGGGCTAAGAAATGTCATATCCTGCCCTAGCCAGTTTGGCTCAGTGGATAATGCCTAGGCTTGCCGATCCCAGGGTCCAGTTCGATTCTGATCAAGGGCATGGACCTAAGTTGCAGGCTCCTCCCTGGCTGGGGCCCAGGTCAGGGCTCATGCAGGAGGCAACCAATCAAAGTGTTCCTCTCACTTTGATGTTTCTCTCTGTCTTTCCCTTTCTCTTCCACATTCTCTAAAAAATCAACGGAAACATATCCTCACATGAGGATAAAAAAAAAATAAAGAAAGAAATGTCATATCCTATGAAAGACACATCTTGAAAATGCCTAAAGAAAGTTGTCATTTTTTCATGGTGAAGGGACTGGAGTCCGTGTTGATGAAAACACCTTGGTGGCTGCGGTGACTGGCAGTGGCTCCAGCAGCGGGGTGATGGGGCTGGTGCCTTTCCCTGATCAGTCCAGTCGCCTCAGTAAGACATCCCCTGATGGCTCCCAGTATGTGAGAGGGGCCAGGCTGGGCTGAGGGACCCCCCGCCCAGTGCATGAATTTCATGCACTGGGCCTCTAGTGTATCATGCAGGAGGCAACCAATCAAAGTGTTCCTCTCACTTTGATGTTTCTCTCTGTCTTTCCCTTTCTCTGTCTTTCCCTTTTTTGATGTGTGTATATATGTATACATACATCTGTGTGTATACATATATACACACAGATGTATGTAGCAGCTTGTTTTTAGCAGAAATATATTTCATATCAATCAATGTTACTGAGTGAATTAATTACTGAGTGAATTAATAAATGGTTAATGCCTACCATAACATATCATACAAATATTATGTTGTTGGGGCACATGGGGAATTGTTTATTATATGTTACTAGAGGCCCGGCGCATGAATTTGTGCACAGGTACTGTCCCTATTCCTGGCCTGCGATCAGGGCCATCTTCCCCGGCTGCTGGCAGCTGGCCCAGCCCCTTGCTGCCACCCACCCCTGGTTCCCAATTTGGCATCTTGCACCTGAGGTAGGCCTGGCCCAGGATATAATTAGAGCCCATGCAGGAGGCTATGATCCCCCTGGTGGAGGCCCATTCATGGGAGGTGCTTTTGTGCGGAATTTCTTTCAGGTAAGGGATGGGGTGTAGGCTCAATGCCTGAGAGAGTTCCAGGGGGCCAGTGGCGCTATCAGGGTCATTCTGGTCACACCTGAATATTCACTGTGTTTATTCACTGGAGGATTCTACTTACAGGGTCCTGGGGTGCAACAACCCATCCCACAAAAAGGTCCCATTAGATTTCTGGTTGCATCACCACTGAGGAGGGTAAGATCAGGTGCTTTAAGCAGAGAACATGGAATTATGAACAGGGTTATATTTCAGCAGCATCAAGAGACAGGTTTCTCAACAACCCACCTAACCAATGCCTGCTACCTTGCTGATGGCTTCTACCTCCCCCTCAGGGAGCAGGTGGGGAGGAGTGAGGAGCAACTGTCTGCGTGTCCAGTCCTGTGTCTAGGCTGCGGGAAAGAATGCCAGCGGGCCTGGGGAGGGACCGAGAGGTTGGCTGTTCCTGCCCACTTGCTGGCCCTGCCCCCCACCACCAGTAACCCTCTGTATGTGGGGTGACTGGCAGGGTGGGGGCCTTGGCCTGGCACCACCCACATATGCCTCCATTCACCCCCACTTCCCCATTCCCCATTGGGAAATCGGAACCTGTCAGCTGGGGGAAGGGCCTGAGACATTGGCTGGCAGGCCTGATCAGGCAATTGGGGCCTGTGGGCAGCTCCTACATTGAATGTCTGCCCCCTGGTGGTCAGTGCACATCATAGCGACTGCTCGTTCTGCCATTTAGTTGATTTACATGTTACCCTTTTATTATATAGGACTAGAGGCCCAGTGCACAAATTCATGCACAGGTGGGGTCTGGCCAGCCAGGCCCCAATCAGGGTGGATTGGGTTCAGGCCTGTCGGGAAGAGGAGACAGTGGGAGGTTGGCTGGCCAGCCTGCCCCCTATTGGGCTAAAGGGGGCAATCAGAGGTGGGGTTGGCTGGGAGGAGGGGCTGCAGGAGGTTGGTTGGCCGGCCCCACCCCCCCAATTGGGCTGGTTTGCTGGCCACAGTGGGCATCATAGCGACCAGTCCTTCTGGTCATTATGTCATTCCAGTCCCTGGCTTTTTATATATATATATAAGCTGAGAACATTTTAAGTAATAAAATTCCTTTAAAATGTGTGAGAACAACTTTCCAGTATATGTGATTACATACTTGTGTATATTTTATTATGAGCATGAGAAGATGGTAGGATAACACATAAATTACTTATTAAACTGGAAAGCCTGGGGACTTCCCAAAGGGATATGAGAACAGGGGAGGTGAGTTATTGTGGGGGAAAAACATGTTAAAATATACACCCAAAACTAAACAGCTTTGAAGACCCTGTTAAGTCTCACAGTTTTAAATACCCCTAACTTTTTGTTACATACTAAGTTGTTAACATCCCTAAAATTTCTCCTGAACTACAGACACTTATATCGAAATGTGTTCTCAATTTTCATTTGTTTATCTAATAGTCATCTCACATTAAATTTTTTTTGATTGATTTCAGAGAGGAAGGGAGAGGGAGAGAGAGAGAGAAAAAAAAAAAAAGAAGAAGAAGAAAATACCAATGATGAGAGAGTCACATCATTTGGTTGCCTTTGGCATTCACCCTGATCATGGCCAAAGATAAAGCCTGCAACTGAGGTATGTGCCCTTGGCTGGAATTGAACCAGGGGCCTTCAGTGCACAGGCCAATGCTCTATCCACTGAGCAAAACAGGCTAGGGCTCATAGTCATCACTCACATTTCATATGTTTTAAACAACACACTTGAATTTTTTTCTGCATGCCTATTTTTCTTTCCATCATTTCCATGTGAGAAAATTATAAAACTGTCCTTCCAAATCTTAGACCTCCTCTCAGCAAGTCCAATCCACCTCTACTCTGAAATGATATCCCGACTCTGACTACTCTCACTATCGTGTACAGAGAACTATGAGATCCAAAATGCTGTGATTTCTCTCCTAGGACATTGTCATAATCTCCTGACCTTTTTCCAAGCTGCCACTCGTTACTTCCTAGTGTCAATTCTCTAAATGAAAGCACAGTCATCCTGCTAAAAAAAAAAAAGCAATACGTTAGTGTTCTGTTACGCTCTTACTATAGTTTTCAATCTTATTTAGAGTAATACCCATAGAACTTTTAAAGCCTTAGCAGGTTGGACTCCAGATTTCTCTGATCTCATTTTTTTTAAAGCTTTTAGTCATTCTGATCTCACTGCTGCTAATCAAACTCATCTAGCATTTTGAGTGAAATGTTATCAAAATAAGGAATAGTTCATTTTAACTACTGAAAAACAGGAAATTGATAGGAATAGCACTTTTTAAAGTACAAATAAATAAATGGATGATGAGCATATTGAAATATATAGTTTAACAATTATTCATATGGAAGCTACATTTGATCTATTTTTCTCTGGATAGAACAATGAAGTACCTATTACTAAAAGACATTAAAAATAATGACTGTCATCTTATGTTTTTTATCATGTGTTTGTAAAGAGTTTCCCAGTATTATTACAAGGCCAGAGTTACCAACAAGCAAGCACACCCTCCAGGATATGACTTTAAACTTTGAGGTTCCACTTTCGTCTAGAACCCACACTAAAGGCTTTGCTCAGCTGACACTGTTAATCTTTTTCACTGAGCATGAACACTATGCATGGCACCATTGCTCACATGCTACCTTCTGCTGAGGAAGTTTACAGAGGTTTATAGGAAGGCATCTTCTCTCTTTTTTTTTTTTATTATATATGCACTCTGAGGTCACTTTCACTCAAGAGAAGTTCAACATTATGACATCTGACAAAGGGGCATCTCACCTCTACTTAATGCAGTGTGTAGATTTCTTGATCCTTTAGCAGGGGTTATAAACCAAGACATATATTAAAAATGAACTCATGACTCTCCTAGTATATCACCTGCAGTCCTCCACACTACAGAGTAACTTTGGCTTAACTAAGCTTCCTTGCTTTCCTCGTGATTCAAATACACACACATATGACTCTAGAGCATCTGTCCAAATATTTTCCCCTCTGCATTTCCTTTAAGAAGACATGCATATTTAACAATGTTTAGATATACCAACTTATGATTCACAAAAATTAAATGTTTCCACGTACTTTGTCACAGAACACATGCTATAGCTATGAAGAATATAATTTCTCTCTTATTTAGCAATTGAGATGCCCAAGTGAAAAATAGTATTAAAACAAATGATATCCCCAATTCTATGTACTAAAAATGGAATTAAAACAAACAAATAAATAACAGAAGTAAAATAGGTTTACTAAAAAATAATACACATATTTAAATAGATATTCACTTGTAAATTTACTAACATTATTCTTTTTAGGAGGGAGTGCATGGTGGAGTGTGGGATTTCCCAAGAAGGCAAACAGAGCAGTGCAGTTGGAGCCCACAGGGTGTGCTTCATGGCCTTGGTTGTGATCAAGGGGTGAGTTTAGCTCCTGAAGGGGTGACAGGAGGAGATGGGCCAGCTATGCTGAACATCAGGGGTGGCTCAGAGAAGGTGGAATAGTCTGGAGGCAGAAACTGTGCTGCCCCAACCACTCTTCCCAGAGCAAATCAGATCTGACAGGTTTTAGGGAATTCAGTGGAGGTGGTAAGGCAGTTCTTTGGTGAGAAACATTACGGTGCTCTGGGTGCTGTAGGTTCCATATCCTACACTCATCTAAAGTGAGATGGGCTCATGCCACTAGCAAGCAAACCCCAGTCCTCTTATTGCCCCTACCCCACTCTAGTCAAAGTGTACCTGAGTTCAAAGAATCAGTTAATATCTATGTAGAAGGCTTCAGGAAACAAATTACAGGCAACACAGACACCAATAAAAATCTCAAAAAATAGAGAAACTGTGATCTAAATTGGCAGATGATAAGCTGTGACATAAATAAACACAAGGTTAGTTAATTATAACATATATGGTTATAAAACAGATGGCTAGTATCCTTCATAAAAGAAATGATACAAACCACCAAACTTATAAGCAGTGATATATATGTGATATAAGCACATATATATATATATTAGAGGCCCAGTGCACAAAATTCATGCATGGGGGGGGGTGTCCCTCAGCCCAGCCTGCACCCTCTCTAATCTGGGACCCCTTGAGGGATGTCCAACTGCCCGTTTAGGCTCGATCCTGGTAGCATCGGGCCTAAATGGGCAGTCAGACGTCCCTCTCACATCCAGGACTGCTGGCTCCCAACTGTTCGCCTTCCTGTCTTCCTGATTGCCCCTAACCACTTCTGCCTGCCAGCCTGATCACCCCCTAACCACTCCTCTGCCAGCCTGATTGAGGCCTAACTGCTCCCCTGCCAGCCTGATTGCCCCTAACTGCCCTCCCCTGCAGGCCCGGCCCCCCCTAATGGCCCTCCCCTGCAGGCCTGGGTCCCCCCCAACTGCCCTTCCCTGCAGTCCTGGTCACCCCCAACTTACCTCCTCTGCTGGCCTGGTCACCCCTAACTGCCCTCCCCTGCAGGCTTGATTGCCCCCAACTGCCCTCCAACTGCCCTCCCTTGCAGGCCTGGTCCCTCACAACTGCCCTCCCCTGCTGGCCATTTTGTGGCAGCCATCTTGTGTCCACATGGGGGCAGCCACCTTGTGTGTTGGAGTGACAGTCAATTTGCACATTACTTTTTTATTAGATAGGATACATATATATGTATATATAGACATCATATCTCGAATATATATATTAGAGATATAATATATGGGATAAAAACATTGATATACAGTTGAGTATGTGAATCACAGCGTTTATTCTTGTATTATTCATTAATTATTATATTATTTTCCATATGCACAACTATAAACCTACTTTTGCCCCACCCTGCATCAAAGAGAGATAGAGAGAGAGAGAGAAAGAGAGAACTAGTTCTATGACCTATATGGATTTCATTTAGATAACCTTAATTTAGATTTTTATTTTTGGGCCACTGCTCAGCAAATATAGCTGAGATACCTAATAAGTGCCTTTACTGACAAAGTGAAATTTTATGTGAAAAATTCATTGATATTAGTTACTTTTTTAATTTAGAAAATTGCACTATGAATTCATTTTTCTTAATCTATCTTTTTTTTTATAAAGAGGATATACACTCTTTTACTATTAATTTGTTGATGCCTTCATTAAATGAAAAATAATTACCAAGCATCTACTTATGCCAGGCAATGGGGTTTCATAAAGTTGAAGTTTGCCATGAGAGTTCTGTAATAAAGTTACAAAAAATCAATTTCATCTAACTAAATATCAGACACTCTGTGGAGAACTTGTGATATAAATAAGAAGAGGTTGAATATTAACTAACTTAATTGTTATCAGAAAGTAATACTATAGGGTTATTAATACCCCCTTTTATTAGTGGGAAACAGGAAAGACAGTACCTACTTTGTTCAATTCCATGTTGCTCATATTTTGAAAGTGTAAATTTGGGCCAGACATCTTTTCCAAAAGACTAAATTCTACTTTTTTGAATATGAATAAACATAATTCCTATCATCAAAGGCTTCATAGTATAACAGGAAAGATGAGCATATTAGGATTATTGTAGCTATAAGTGCTATAATGAAAGTTTGTATGGGATTTAACAGAGATGTATTTATTTTTAACATTTTTATTGATTTCAGGAAGAAGAGAGGGAGAGAGAGATAGAAACATCAATGATGAGAGAGAATCATTGATTGGCTGCTTCTTGCATGCTCCCAACTGGGGACTGAGCCTGCAACTCGGGCATGTGCCCCAACCAGGAATTGAACTGTGACCTCCTGGTTCATAGGAAGATGCTCAACCACTGAGCCAAGCTGGCCAGGACAGATTTTACAGGTATTTAGTAGTAGATCAAGAAGTAATTTTTCAAATGTGTAATAAGTACTAAAACATGAAAGTTAAATAATGATGATGACCTGCCGGAAGCCAATTGCAGCATGTCATAATTGCAAGAGTTTCATCGAAAGGTTGATGGAACTTGGGGACTCAACAAGGGCTGAGTCACATATGTTATTGCCTGTTGGGAATGGCTAAAGGCATTTCCCCAAACCTGAAAGGGATGCATAAATTGATTACTTGCTGCCAGACAGCTCAGGGCATCTTAATCTACATGTTATTGCCTCCTCCTGGCCAAACACCTGAACAGCGGGAGGTAATTCTTCTAATCTGACAATGGATTCTGTACCTAACCCTGGCTTTTGATGTGTATATCTCCACCTTGCCGTAGGACAAATTGTGTTAATAAAAAGCAAGGGGTCCTGAGACAAGGAGAACTTGGTTTCTTCAGCCAAGTTCCTCTGCCCCTCTCCCCCAATATGCCTTTCAAAATTATGTTTTGTCTCTAGACTCTTGATTAATTTATGCAAAGCCCCTTCTCCAGATTGCTGAACCCTTCTAGATGCTGGATCAAGAACCTCAGCATTAATGACCTAACTGAATTTGAGAGATAATTTAACAATGGGGTGCAGCCCATTCTAGGAAAAAATTTTTAAAGCACACAAAACAATTATGATGAATTATTAAATGAGTTTGTTAGGTCACTTCCAGTTCTTTTTAACTTGTATTTACCTATCTCCCTCTTCATAAAAAGCAATTTATTATTCTGAGGTGTGATTATGTATTCTTGGAACATATCTATAATAATAAAGGGTAATATGCTAATTAGACCAGATGTCTTCCAGATGTCATTCTGGACGTCCTTCCTGACAAACCCGGGGCCGGAGGGAAGCCAGACTGGATCCCGGGTGCCTGCGGGCAGCCGAAGGGAAGCATCCCAGGCCCTGGGTAGCTGAGGGGGGCCCGAGGGAAGCAGCCTGGGTCCCAGGTGCAGGAGAGAAGCCAGTACCAGCAGCCGGGGGAAGGAAGGCCTACTCTTGCATGAATTTTCATGCATCAGGCCTCTACTAACTTTATAAACCTTGAAGACTGGAAAGGAGAATATTAACATTCATTGGATGAATCCTTTATTCACTGTTAACGTGTTTTGCTTCCCTCCTTCTAAATACAAGCCGTACCTTTCAATTCCATATACAGTAAAAGATAATTGGGTACTTGGAAATAACATAACCAAAGCTGAGAGCCGGGAACATTCCATTGTCAGTCTGTTGCATTAATAAAACTGCAGTCATCTGGCTTTATTTTAAATATGCTGTGTGAGAGGGGAAAAAAAAACTCAGCCTCCCTGGTATGCACCATTGCCATTTTTATTGTCAGGTTATTCTCTAATGCAAAAATCACAGATGTTGACCACAATTAAAGTAATAGTTCACTCTCATGAATCCACTGTTTAACAGATTGTTTAGATAATGTGAAAACAATGCATGTGACCATATGCTTTATGCCCATCCATTAGTAATGTTACTACACTTATTTGATTTAAAACTTTACATTCCATAATCATCCATTCAAAAGTTTTTGTTGAAACATTTTAACATTAGATAAGATTGTACCTTATGTTTTCAACCTTAAATATTATTCTATATAGTTCCAATTCATCTTTAGGACAAGAGGAATTACTGGGAGATTTTTTAGAACCGTTTATTCCTTCTAGCCACACTCCTGAAACAAAAGTAGTTTAGTAGATATAAAAAGTCATAAAATGTCCCAAATTTAATTTTTATAATGACAGTTAAAAACTTGTACTTTTGTAATAGAAATTAAGAGAAAGAAATGTCATGTCACTTCTCCCTTTTGTTCTCTAATCATTTTTAATTGTGTAAATTACTATGATACATTATCTGTATATTGCATTACGTACCCACCACCCAAAGCCAAATAATCTTGTGGTACCATATATTTGGCCCCCTTTACCCTCTATCACTGTCTACCCCCTTCCTTCTGGTAATCACCATATTGTTGTCTTTGTCTCTGCGTTTCAATTTTATATCCCACATATGAGTGAAATCATGTGGTTCTTAGCTTTTCCTGACTGATTTATTTCACTTTACATGATATTCTCAAGATTCATCCATGTTGTAACAAACATGAATCCGATAACAAAAATTTGCATTGTGAAATACGGGGCCTTTCACTTTATTTTTTAAAAAGTTGGGCTTGATTCTGCATTTTAATTGAAGTTGATCACTTAACCATAACTGTAATTGCACCAAATTAATATTTGACTTGAGCAACCTATTTCGAACTGAGGGTTAATTGTTTCATTGACCCATAGAATAAGATGTGCACTGAAAAATTCAATTCCAAAGGAAATATTAAATAGGTGACCAGAATAAAAAGGTTCAGATGGTATGACCAGGTTCAGATTTCTATTATATCTATTTTTAGTTGTATTAGACTGCTAGGGCTGCCATGACAAAATACCACAGACTGGGTGCCTTAAATAATAGAAATCATAGTTCTGGAAGGAGAATCCCACAATCTACACACCAGCAGACTTGTTTTCCTATCAGGCCTTTTCCTTGGTTTCCAGGTGACCATCTTTCCACTGTGTCCTCACAGTATCTTTTTCTTGTGTGCATGCATCCCTGGCATATTTGTGCTTCCGAATTTCCTCTTTCATCTGGATGCCTGTCAGACTGGATTAGGGGCACCTTACAGTCTTCATTTTTATTAATTGCCTCTTTAAAGCTCTACTTCAAAATACACTCCGATTCTGAAGACTAGGGGTTCGGATTTCAATGAATTTTAGGGTGACACAATTCCGCTTATATCACTATTGTGTTGTCATCACAACCTAAACTCATTCTATGGCCTCACAGAATGTAACCTATGAACACTGAAAGGAAGAAGAAACAAATACAGCTTGGTTTTCTAAATAATCAACATGGTATATGCTGCTTATGAATATGTCATAATTGATGGGCAGAGGCCAATATTTTGGCTTGCTGTTCATAGACCTAAAATAATTATATTGAAAACCTGGCAACAGAATTGGAAGATGCTGTTTCCTTCTTCTATGCCCACTAAAAGTTATGTATTTGTGGAAGAGGATCTAAATAATAATGTAAACATTAAAGCCCATCTTGGAAATGTCAAGCTCTGCTAAATGAGCCTGAGTACTGAGTGGCCATGATTTCCAGGACCAAGGTCAAAGTTGGGCTCAAAAATATGATCTTCCTTCTGCTCACCAACTGTCATCTAGTTGTCATCACTGCTGAGTGCCCACCACTGCAGAGGCTAACATATAACTCCAGATGTGGCACATCCCATGGGTGTTGTAGGGTCTATAGCAATCAGACAGCTCTCTGGTAGCAGAATAATTACAATGGACACCTTTGATCATGGAGGGCCAGTGATAAAAGTGTTGAAATAGACACATATTCAGAGAACAGATTTGCATTTTCTGGCTGCAGAACTCCTGCCAGCACTAACATTCATGGACACACAGAATAATTAATCCTTTACAGCTTTATCCCACACAAAATCCCTTCCATCTAGACAATGCATTTTGGATCCATGTCTAAAGGAATTATTGATCCTGGAATCAGCAGCTCATTTGATAAGACAATAAATGCCTTGCTAAAAAGTCAGCGACCAGACCAACTGGAAAATAGGACCCTAACGACTTGAATAGTTATCTCAGAGTTTCAGATATGCCTTAAACCAGAAGCCAGGATCTAGTGCCATCTTTACCACAGTAAGGAAACTAAAACTGTAACTAGCAGAGTTTCCATCACTATTATCAAAATAACCCTTTGAAAAGAATTATTTTCTTCCTGCACCATGACTTCAAGCTCAGTTGGTTTAAAAGCACCAGTGGCCTAAATGAATGCTTCCAATGGGGAACACAGTAACTGTTCCATTGAATCTGGAATTGAGACTGTCCTGTGGCTATTAGTTTCCTGCTAAACCAGCAGAAATGGGGGACACTGGTCAGGGAATCCTAATTGCCGGAGGTGAAGTAGATGTTGATATACATTGCAGGGATGGAGAGTTGTGTCTGAAATCTAGAGGATTCCCTGCAGTGCTGTCTAGTATTTCCTTGCCCAACAATTCTGGTCAATGGCTAAGTCAGGCAATATAATCCAGATCGCCAGGGACTCAACTCATATAAGATTAAAGGTTTGAATTACTCCAGCAGATAAAGAGCCCCCTAAGGTGAAGAAATATGGAAAGGCTGGTAGAAGGAAACAGCAATGATTAACAATTTAGGCTCATGAGCAGAGGTAGATAAGAGAAGTTGTCTGTGACATTCATTATAATGGCCTTTATCTCCCTGCAGATTTATATAAAGAGCATGATGGTAGCTAACACTGTAAGTTTCAAATGGACCTTGAGAATGAATTATATCAGGATGATTTGGTAGCTGACAGGTCTTTTTGTGTTCTCTGTTACACAATTTTTCAACTAAAAGGAGGGCAATAGTGGATGCTGTGTTGCAAAAGAGGTGCGGTGTGTATGATATTTTCCATTAATCTACCTTCATTTTTATTCCTGAAGATGAAACAACTTAACTAAATCAAAAGACACTCTTTCTTGTTCTCTGTTTTTGTGGTTGATGACCAAAGATGGGTGCCAACAGGGCAATAAAGAGAAGAAAGTGAGTGAGGTTGGGGTATTTATTGCCTCAGCTCTATCTGAGGGTTTAGTGTATCCTGGTGGCATCCTCTTATCAAAGGTCGCAGCTGATATAAGGTATCTTTCTTCATGCAGTTCTTCTTTGTATTCTGATAATACTTCTCCTTTTTCTCCTGCCCCTTCAGGTCTCTGTTGGTTAAAATTCCTCCACAAAAGTGAACACATTTTATTGGTGGATGTGACTGATTCAGATATGAAGAGTAAAATAACATATTAATAAATACTTTATAAAAATAATTAGCTCCATATTAATATACCCACACATAGTCAACTAATATCTCAACCACAAAAGATCTTACAATTTGCTTCTATTTGCATAAATTAATTTTACTTGGCATCTAAAACTACTAATACATATTGATAGACAGAATTGGCCACCAAAAGACTATTAATGTACAAGAGGATCAGGCAAAGAAAAATCTGTCATTGTGGAGCGGGGGGAAACTTAGCAACTAGTGGCACTTTGCCAAGAAAGATGCAGATGTTTAACTATAACTGTCAACGATACATAAATAGAAAAAAAATGGCATCATATTATGGAAGTTTTAGTTTAGAAAGTACACAATCTGAACACTGACATACACAGCAAGATGGGAAAACAGGGGTGCAGTGGAATCTGTCACTTTTTGTGTGATATTTCCAAAGGATAGAAGGTTCCTTTCTAAATTCAAACACAATTATAATGAGAGCAAGTTCAAAATCAATGAATTCAAAGGTTCACAAGGAGAGTTTAGAATAAAACTCCTGGCAAGTAGTGAGAGCAAAGTTCACGGAAGTGACTAGATTACATTAACATTTGGAACAAATGTGGATTTTTAATGGATTCAGAGTCCAAGAAGCAGTGTACCAGTGTGAGGATCTCAACAAAAAACAGTAATCTGGAAAGACTAGCTTAGGAAAACAGTCTTTCACCAGGTAATTAATATCTTTAACCCGTGCATTTATTCAATAAAATAAAAATTAAATTCCCTTATATGAAAAGTGTCAGTGCAGAGATCCTTCTAGAAATGCTCACTTTACAGATCGTTTCATGGGCAAATGTATGAACCGCCCTTCCCCTGGCCCAGATAGCAAATTTCACTGTGCTCCCATGGATACTGAATACTAAATGGTTATTCCTCAAAAGGCTAAATTTTATACTTGGCAATATTACCATGTAAATTCTGCAACTGAAATCTTATAAATAGAGCTTGGTTCTTTATTGTATTAATATGTAATGGCCCTTGGTTTGTTAGAACATTTTCTTCACTTTTTTTGAGCATCCCCAGAAGGAAAAACGATGAAAGTGAGTGTAGGTGTGAAACTTTGTATCCAAAGGCAAAACCTACATTCTCATGATAACTTCTGAGAATGAGAAAAATCAAAGACTCAGTATACTTTAATGATTATTACACATTATACACTCACAGGTATGATTGCATACTGTTGTTCCAGTAATAACCAGTATTATACTTGCAATCTACTCCCTAACAGATGGTAGAACAGATAATTCTATCCTCCTACGGCAACACACTAGATTTTTAAAAGTATAAGAGGAATTTTGAAAAGAAATACAAACTGGCAAACCTCACTTTATACATAAACATTTATTTGAGTTTAAATTAGCCGGCTAAAATGGTAGTGCAATTTTATTTTATTTTATCTTTTTATAAAACACTGTTAGAAGTTTTAATGTTTACATAGGTCTGCATTTGAAGGCTAAGTGGATTTTTTTTTCCATTCTGTTTAAACTGTAGTTAAGAGTAAGAAGTACAAAAATAGGTATTATTTCCATCAATAAGTTTTACATCTGGTCTGTTTATCTAGGCACAGAATATTTTTAAAATGACAATGGGGACAACTCAGTCCATCACCTTTAATCCTTAAGTGTAAAAAAAATGAGGCTCAGCACAAGAGACAAGCGCAAGGGCACAGAGTTAATAATGACAAAAAATCACTAAAGTAAATTTCCTTTTCCATAATGGCTACACTAATTTACATTCCCACCAACAATGTATAAGTGTTCCCTTTTCTCCACAAACTCATTAACGTATTATTTTTGTCATTTTGATAATAGCTATTCTAACAGATGTGAGGTGATACTGTGATTTTGATTTCCCTGAGTATTAGTGGGGGAAAAAAGTGATTTCATCTCTATGAACTCTATGAACATCATAGAGTGCACTTACTCACACCTAGACAGTATAGCCTACTTCATACCAAGGCTGTTTGGGATAGCCTATTGCTCCTAGGCTACAAACATCCACAACCTATTACTTTACTGAATATTGTTGACAATTGTAACACAATTGTAAGTAATTATATATCTAAACATATGTAAATATAGGAAAGATAGAGTAAAATTATAATTATAAAAATTGAAAAGGTACACTGGCCGGTGTGGCTCAGTGATTGAGCATAGACCCATGTACCCGAAGTTCATGGTTTAATTCCCAATCAGGGCACATGTCCAGGTTGTGGACTCAATCCCCAGTAAGGGTTGTGCAGGAGGCAGCTGATCGATGATTTTCATATTATTGATGTTTCTATCACTCCTTGTCCCATTTCCTCTCTCTGAAATCAATAAAACCGTATTAAAATATTTGGAAAAAAATATGAAAAAGTGGTACTTGTATAGGGTACTTACTGTGAATGGATTTTGCAGAACTGGAAGTTGCTGTGGGCAAGTCAGTGAGTGAGCAGAGAGTGAATGTGAGGAACTAATGTTATCATGCACTACTATAGCCTATATAAACACAGCACACCTAGACTATGCTAGATTTATAAATAATGTTCTTCTTCAACAATAAATTAAGCTTAACTTATTCTCATTTTATTTATAAACATTTTAAAAAATTTAACTCTTGGACTCTTTCATGATAATGCTTAGCTTAAATCACAAACACATATGTATAGCTGTGCAAAAATATTTTTCTATATCTTTTTTCTATAAGCTTTTTCTATTTAAAATGTTTACTTTGATCCATTCGTCTGCTGATGGGCACTTGGGCTGTTTCCAAATCTTGGCTATTGTAAATTGTGCTGCTATGAACATAGGGGTGTATATATCCTTTCTGATTGGTGTTTCTTATTTCTTGGGATATATTCCTAGTCGTGGAGTTACTGGGTCAAATGGGAGTTCCATTTTTAATTTTTTGAGGGAAATCCATACAGTTTTCCACAGTGGCTGCACCAGTCTGCATTCCCACCAGCAGTGCAGGAGGGATCCTTTTTCTCCACATCTTCTCCAGCACTTGTCATTTGTTGATTTGTTGATGATAGCCATTCTGACAGGTGTGAGATAGCACCTCATTGTCATTTTGATTTGCATCTCTCAGGTGATTAGTGACTTTGAGCATGTTTTCATATGTCTCTCGGCCTTCTGTATGTTCTCTTTCCAAAAGTGTCCATTTAGGTCCTTTGCCCATTTTTTGATTGGATTGTTTATCTTCCTTTTGTTAAGTTATATGAGTTCCCTTTAAATTTGGGAGATTAAATCTTTATCGGAGATAACATTAGTATATATGTTCTCCCAATGCAGTGGGTTTTCCTGTTGTTTTGTTGATGGTTTCTTTTGCTGTGCAGAAGCTTTTTATTTTGTTGTAGTCCCATTTGTTTGTTTTCTCTTAATTTCCATTGCCTTAGGAACTGTATCAGTAAAGATATTGCTATGACATATGTCTGATATGTTGCTGCCTGTGGTTTCCTCTAAGATTTTTATGGCTTCCCATCTTACATTTAAGTCCATTTACAGCAGAAATAAATGACATAGAGACGAAAAAAAAAACAAAAACAACCAATACAAAAGATCAATAAAACCAAGAGCTGGTTCTTTGAAAGGATAAACAGGATTGATAAACCCCTAGCCAGGCTCACCAAGAAGCAAAGAGAAAGGTCCCAAATTAAAAAAAAAAATCACAAATGAAAGAGGTGAAATAACAACAGACCCCACAGAAACACAAAGGATTGTAAAAAATCCTATAAACAATGCTATTCCAACAAACTGGTCAACCTAGAGGAAATGGACATATTCCTAGAAAAATACGACCTCCCAAAACTCAATCAGGAAGAATAAAAAAATCTGAATTAGGCCAATAACTATGGAGGAAATTAAGCAGTCAACAAAAAACTCCCAGCAAACAAAAGTCCTTGGCCAGAAGGCTTCACAGGGGAGTTTTACCAAACATTCAAATAAGAACTAAAACCTATCCTCCTCAGACTATTGCAAAAAATTCAAGAGGAAGGCACACTTCCAAGTTCTTTCTATGAAGCCAACATTACCTTAACCCCCGAACCATATAAAGGCACTACAAAGGAAGAGAATTCCAGGCAATATTTCTGATGAATATAGATGCTAAAATCCTCAACAAAACCCTAGCAAATCAGATCCATTGTGTAGATGTAGCACATGTTTTTAATCCATCAGCAGATGAATGGATTAAAAAACTGTGGTACATCTAGACAATGGAATACTACACTGCTGTAAAAAAGAAGGGACTCTCACCATTTGCAACAGCATGGATGGACATGGAGAGCATTATGCTAAGCGAAATAAGCTAGTCAGAGAAAGATAAATACCACATGATCTCACTCATTTCTGGAATATAGTGAACAACATGAACTGATGAATAAAAATAGATCCAGAGACAGAGAAACATCAACCTGACTGTCAAACCTCAGAAGGCAGGCAGGGGAGGGAGGGAGTAAGAGATCAACCAAAGGACTTGTATGCATGCACATAAGCATTACTAATGGGACACAGACACTAGTGGGGTGAGGGCATAGACTGGGGGGAGGGAGAGGCAGGAGAGACGTCAATGGAGGGGGGGGATAATTTTGTAATAGCTATGTACGGGCCAGGGGGGTGGTACTTGAAATATCAGGGGGACCGCTCTGTAAAGTATATGATTATCTAACCACTATGTTGTACACCTGAAACTAATACCGAATAATATTGAATATGAAAAAAAATAGAACCCCTGAGCACCAGATGCCCTCAGGTGACCTATCTGTTAAACTACATGGAGCAAAGTGTATGCACACAAAGCATTTTTTTTTATTACTAGTAGTGGTGGGAAACAGGGCTTGCCAAGTTTAGAAACTTCTTTGAAAGAGGTTCAGTCTTTACAACCTGAATACTAACACCTACCCAAACCATGTTCCTTTTTCTTCTTAGGAAAAAGGGCTTTTTCAAATAATAAATTAAAAGATTTAAATATGAAAAAAATGTTTACTTTTGATTTCTAAACTTTTCTCTTAAAAACTAAGACACAAACACACACATTAGCCTAGACCTACACAGGTTCAGAATGCACCTCCACATCTTATCCCACTGGAAAGTCTTCAGGGGCAATAACACACTTGGAGTTGTCATCTCTGATTATAACAGTGCTTTTTTCTGGAACACCTCCTGAAGGTCCTGCCTGGGGCTCTTCTTTGAGAGGTGTCACTTTTCAACAATATGTTCTTGATGGTTTGCTTAGTATATATTATTTCTCCTCCTCCTCCTCCTCCTCCTCCTCCTCCTCCTCCTCCTCCTCCTCCTCCTCCTCCTCTTCCTCCTCCTCCTCCTCCTCCTCCTCCTCCTCCTCCTCCTCCTCCTCCTCCTCCTCCTTCTTCTTCTTCATAGATTTGCTAGCAAGCATATAATGCACCATAGTCATTACTCTCTAATAATACAAACTTTCTGATGATAGAGTCCATGTTTCTAAACTTTTTAAAGAGCTTGTTGAAATCTGCAAAACCTTCTGTTAAACCCTTCACTGTGAATTATCTTGGGGGTTCTTTTTCTTCTCCTGTGGTTTTCTTTTCTCTTGCCTCTTCTTTTTTTGATGCATTCCTGTTCCAGTTACAATTACTCCTCATTAGTTAAAGGACTCCTCAATTCATCTTCATTCACACCCAGATTAAAGTTGTTTGCCATATCAACCACAGCCTTGTTGACTTTCAATCTCTTCATCCTTGTTAAACCCTCAGAAGTCATGAATGACCCTTTTGAGTATCTTCCTTCAGATGTCACTTATACACTCATTGGTGACATCACCATAAGACCAAACAAGGTTCTTAAATGCAGTCACAGATGTTGTAATCTTTCCAAATTGCATCCGTGTCTTCCTCAGTTGCACCACTAGCTTGGGCAAAGTTCCTCTTCAAATAGTAGCCTTAAAAGCTGCTATAATCCCTTCATCTTTTGGCTGAATCAAAGAGATGGTGTTTGGAGGGAGAAATGCCACTTTAAAATTGGAATGAAGATCACCAAATAAAAGAGGATGTCTGGGAGCATTATCAATAATATTCTCTAAACAGTACTTCTCCATTTTGCTGGCAAAACAGGGGGGTGTCTTGGAAGAGCTGAGTCATTCATGACTTTTTATTGCTCCTGTAGTACACTGGAAGTGTGTGCTATCTGATATTCTTGAAGGCCCTGGGGTTCTTACAGTTTCAGATCACAAAGGGTGTAAATTTGTATCAAGCTATATTACCCCCAGGCAAGACTGTTTCCCTATCCTTTCAGGCATCCATTTCCAGAATAGAGAGGTTTCATCTATATTGAATATTTGTCCTGGCAAGTAATCTTCCTCTACAATCAGTTACCTATAGTTTCCAAAAGTTCTTCGGCTGCTTTCACATCAACACTGGCAGACTCACCACTTGCTTTTTGCATTATGAAATGAATAATGGTTCTTAAATAAATGTAACCACCCAGATCTAGCAGTAAATTCAACATCATAGTTGGGACTAGGATTTTCTTTCAATCCAGGTCATTAAAAGTTACTCCATATCTGATATAGGCCTTTCTCAAATATTTGTTAATCTCATTGCCTTCAATGAAGCAGATCTTTTAATCACTTTCAATACTTTGTTCTTGTTCAAGATAGTCGCTATGGTGAAATGGGATATGCCTGACTGGCGTACAGTAACCATCACTGATTGTTTTTACTTTGCAGTCCTTAATCACTTTTCATTTTGTTTTCAGGTCAATCACTTGATGTGGACTCCTACTGGAAAATTAGCAGTGAATTTTCTATGCTTAGTGGCCATGATGAACAATACCACATGATACTGAAGCACAAGAGAAAATGATGCAATCCTGAGATGCAGTAAACAAGAGATGTATGAGGCTGCTGCCAGCATAACACAGAATAATGTTTTACAACAAACATTTTTTATAAGTCGAGAGAATATACTCTAAAGTAATGATAAAAATGTATAGTTAACACACAAAACAGCTACATAGTCATTTATTAGCAAGTATTGTGTACTGTACATAATTATAAGTGCTATATTTTTATATGGCTGGTAGCATAATAGGTTTGTTTATACCAGCATCACCACCAACATATGTGTAATGCATTATACCACAATGTTATGATAGCTAAGTTGTCACTACGAAATAGGAAGTTTTCCTTGTATATGTGGTCCATTGTTGACTGCAATGTTATGTGGTACATGCCTATATATAAGTTTTAGTAATCAATTACTGTATATCTTAATAAAGCTAAAAGGAAGTACAATGTTCTGAAATATAATTAAGATTCATTCTATGGTAATCACTGCTAATAATTTATGACACTTTCCAAAAATGACATGTCTTTAAAATCTCCTTAGGAACTAAATACTTAAGAAATTCCTTATTGATACTATTTTACAAACATAAAAGATTATTTCCTAAAATTGTGAATTAGGAGAAATATTCCATTAATTAAATCATTTTTCTATAAAAACATGGACTATCTATAGGGCATATATTATAGAATATATGATAAGGCATAAAATATATTGTCTATTATAAAGTTTAGTTCAAATTATTAAGATATATTTTTTGGCAAAGAATGATCATCTTCAACTGAACCAGTTGACATTATGCAGTTTTATAAAGAGAAACAATCTATAGGCCTAAGAGTGTTTACTGATCACTCTGTGGAGTATTTGTCTATGCAGGGCCTGTAGCTTAGAGATTTAGCAATTACAAAACATCTATCCTGATTTCCCTCCCATATATACCTGAACTCAACTATGATGTTGCATTTACTGCTAACTCTGGGTGATTTAAAAGATTAAAAAATCATTACTCATTTCCTACTTCATTGCAGTTGGGAGAAGTAATAGGAATCATGCCTATCTTACTATTAAAAACATAGTTAGTGTTTGTCATAGGCTTTCCACAATACGTCCTTTTAGAAATTCTGTGTGAAAACATTATATCACCCCTATGTCAGTTCTCATTATCATCAGAGCCCTCTTAATGCCCCTTATTGAGATCCAACCATACTTGCTTTTGATGTATTCAAAGGTGGAGAGAAGATTCTGGAGTACAGTATAGCAGATACTTCTCATATCAAGTGTGCACTGAGATTCTAGGGGTCAATTACCCTGTCTAGAAAACAACAGCCTTTAACAAGTCTCACAATTCCTGGTGCTTCCCAAGTCTCCATTTGGATTGTTTATTTTCTGGTCTCTTTATGGAATGTAACATGTATATACCAAATGAAAAATGTGTGCCCATCCAGACACAAATAAGCCCACTAAATGTTGCACTTCCTTTTTATTTGTGGGATCCTTCAAACACAGTGATTTGTTTTTCAATGCTTGGGAGCATCATACAGTAATTTCCTAAAATTTCATAGTGATAGCTGGCTTCTGAAGTTAGCTGGTTGCAGTTGCAGGATGTGTCAATCAAACTCTATATGTTAGGTGAATAACCATTCTTGGTAAACCTCCCATTAAAGACTAGCTACATATATTGTGGGGCCCAGCATAAAATAAAAATTCAGGGCCTTTTTTTTTTAAAGAGTAGGTAAACATTTTACCTCTCTTTACATCTCTCTCTTGATCTATCATAGTGTTCTATATTTGTTCAATGTCACACTCCATTGCACTTTACACACACAGGTCCTCAGGAGCCCATGTCATAACTTAGTGTGTGTGGGCTACATGTCTAACCCCAACTTCTTTATGTGTATTTCCAGACCCCACTCCAGGGACAGAAAGATTACATGCAATTTAGGCTTCCTTTCCTACCTTTGCACAAAGGGAAAATATTTCCTTTTCCTCTCTCTCTTTTGTTCCTTCTTTTCTTGTTCTTTTCCCAGTAGTTTTCAAAGTGTTTTCCCATTCACATATCCAATGTCAGGTACAGAAGAAATTATATCTACTACTGTTACATATATGCTTGCTTTTCCGCCCTTTCCCAGAAGGAGGGTCACCTGAGAAGCATCAGTCTGAAAGGAACCTTGTTTCCAGTAAAGTGATTTGAGAAGTGCCACCATTATTATATGACATGATTTGGGAAGTGCCATTATTATTATACTAGAGGCCCAGTGCACAAAATTCATATACGGGGAGGGGGTCCCTCAGTCCAGCCTGCACCCTCTTGCAATCAATCCCGGGACTGCTGGCTCCTAACTGCTTACCTACCTGCCTGCCTGGTCACCCCCCAACTGTCCCTCTGCTGGCCTGGTCACCCCCTAACTGCCCCCCTGCCAGCCTGGTTGCCTCCTAACTGTCCAAAAGGAAGTTGGACATCCAGAAGATGTCCGGTCACCTAGTCTAATTAGCATATTACCCTTTTATTCGTATAGATAACAAATATAACTGATATTTACAGCATTTCTAATCAAGTTAGCAAGCATATTCTACTACGGTAGAGGGAAGGGTGCAATTTCCCCTTTTTGGTATTTACTGTTCAACTGTGCCCTTGAGGAGTTTAGCTATTGTATTTAGGTTATTATTTGGAGTCAGTAGCTTCTAATATGACTCCTAGTAATCCCCATATCCTTCACACCCTTCTTTTTTTTTTTTTTTTTTTAATCCTCACTTGGGGATATTTTTCCATTGATATATAGAGTGGAAGAGAGAGGGAAAGAATGAGAAAAATATCTATGTGAGAGAAACAGATTGATTGGTTGCCTCCTGCACAGGCCCTGACCAGGGCTCAGGCTGGGGAGGAGCTTACAACCTAGGTCCATGCCCTTGACTGGAATCAAAACAGAGACCCTTTGGTCCACAGGCTGATGTTCTATCCACTGAGCCAAACCGGCTAGGGCCCCTTCACACCCTTCTTATCCCTGGGCTGGACCTAGGAACTTAATTCCAATTAATAGAATATGGCAAAGATGATGGTCTATGACTAATGTGATTAAGTCACAATAGGAAATTGTGACAATTCTCTTGCTAGCAGACTGTTTGGATTGCCTTCTCTACTTGTACACTACACTTCGATGCAACTTGATGTGTTGAACAGGCTCATGTGTCAAAAATAACTGAGGATGGCCTTCGGCTACCAACCAACCAAGAACTGAGGGAATCTGTCCCACAGCCCTTGATGACTGAATTCTGCCAACAGCCACAAATCCTAAATTGAGCTTTTGGATGAGCCCCTGCCTCCACCATCATTTTTTAATATATTTTTTTGTATTAATTTCAGAGAGGAAGGGAGAAGAAGAGAGAAATAGAAGCTTCAATGATGAGAGAGAATCATTGATTGTCTGCCTCCTGCAAGCCCCACACTGGGGATCCAGCCTGCAACCTGGGCATAAGCCCTGAGTGGGAATCAAACTGTGACCTCCTGATTCATAGGTTGACGCTCAATCACTGAGCAATGCTGGCTGGGCTGTCTCTGCCATTTTGATCGCAGCCTTGTGAGAGACCCTAAAGTACATCCACTTAAGCCATTGCCAGGTTCCCAACCAGTAGAAATGGTGAGATAATAACCATGTTTTGTTTTAAGAATTACATTTTTGGTAACGTGCTTTGAAAGAATCAACCCTTGATAATGGTATATCTCCTATGAACTTATTAGACTACTAATTATTTAACATGAGCATTTAAAACAGTGAAGATTCTTCAGGCATCTTCTGCAATTTTTCTGTATATATCTTAATAATTTTTACACTGTAGTCCTTAGTTTCAGTAGATAATGTTTCACTCTTACACTGAGCCCAGACAGCTGCAAATTGTATTACTAAATGTCTCATGGGATAACACTATGATTATTACATTTTTCAAGTCTCATAAAAGCTTTGGGATGGCAATGTGAGCCAGGTCTTGTTTCCAATACTAATCTTAAAGTAATATGATTAGGACCTCCCTCCTTTCTGGTTATTGGTTTCATTTTAGACAATGTTTTCTATGGCAGTAATGGGATAGTATCATTTGTCATTTCCCTGTCACTTGGGCTTTCTCTCTCCATTAATTTAGCCATTTACAAAAGGATTTTATAAAAAATCTAAATTCCATTGGTATTGTCACAAAACTTTCATCAGTTTAAAAATTGGATGAGTTGGCAATCATCCTAGCATAAAAATATTGTTAAGTACTTCTTCTTCATCATCTCTTAAATTCATATAAAGCTATTTTTCATAGTTATTAGGGGGTGTCTTTACACCAGTCTAACCACTGTTACTACATTTGTGTGCTACATACCCACTAAGTCAATATCAGTTAGTTCTATGATCAGAATTCACAAAATTATCCAAGGACACTAAGTTTGAAAATTTACATAGCATGTAACAGAGTTCCCCAATATTTCAAATGAAGATTTCAGTATACTCAACAACATGGTGAACAACTAATTGTAAGAGATAAGCTGAATGCCGAGGCTGGTTTGGCTCAGTGGATAGAGCGTCGGCCTGCGGACTCAAGGGTCCCGGGTTCGATTCCAGTCAAGGGCATGTACCTTGGTTGCGGGCACATCCCCAGTGGGGGGGGGGGGGGGTGCAGGAGGCAGCTGATTGATGTTTCTTTCACATTGATGTTTCTAGCTCTCTGTCCCTCTCCCTTCCTCTCTGTAAAAAATCAATAAAATATACTTTAAAAAAAAAACAGATAAGCTGAAGAATATGGAAACAATTTCAACTTACAGGAACTATACCTTCAGTTTCCTACTCATCTTGTATACTGTGCTTATTATATAGACCCTCCAAGAGTACATACCAAAATAAACTTTTTTTTTTTTGGAATTTTTTGGAGAAGTATATTCTCTTTTTTAAATTCTTTATTGTTTAAAATATTACATATATCTCCTATTCCCCCAATTTTCCCCTGGCCACATTTTTCTTATGTGGCTTCACACCATCAAGTAGAAGATTCCGAATAATTAACTCAAATAACCAAGTAAAATTTAAATGTCCAAACTTATGTCAATATATATATTTTGCAGAGCATTATTGCAAGAAGAAAGATCAGTGGTCATAATGTCACTGCTACATTTTTTAATGGCATAGAAAACAAGAACAAAGACAGCCCTCATTGTTGTGGGGCAGTGGTTAGAGTGTAGGATTGTGCACTGCAGGATCAAAGTTTGATTCCCAGTCAAGGGCAAGAGGTTTGATCCTGATCCCTGGTCAGGGCATGTGCAGGAGGCAACCAATTGATGTGTCTTTTTCACATCTCTCTTTCTTTCTCTCTCCCTCTCTCTCCCTCTCTCCTCCTGCCACCTTCTTTCCACTCTCTCTAAAAATAATGGGTAAAATATCCTCAGGTGAGGATTAACAAAAACAAAACAAGGCAAATAAAATTTAATGTAATAGTGACCATTAAATATAACACAAAAACAAATGGTCCAGCCTAGCCAGCGAGGCTCAGTGGTTGAGCGTCTAACTATGAACCAGGAGGTCACAGTTCAATTCCTGGGCAGGGCACATCCAGAGTTGTGGGCTCAATCCCCAGTGTGGAGCACGCAGGAGGCAGCCAATCAATGATTCTCCCTCATCATTGATATTCCTCTCTCCTTCTCCCTTCCTCTCTGAAATCAATAAACGCATATTAAAACAAAACAAACAAACAAAAAAACCACCACAAATGGTCCATCACCTGCACATTTTTTTAAATGAAAATGTCTCAAGTATGTAGGAATAATAGAAATGACAAATTATGTCATATATATCAATATAAATTTATTGCCTACTTATCAGTAGCTTATCATGTTAAGTGGAGAAAGTACAAAAATAAAAAATAAAATACTCTTTAATACTGATAAGACTATAAAGTTCATGTATATGTTAATTCATTTTTATAGACATATGACATATTTATAAGAAATATAGGCATGGAGTAAAAGCATTGGCACATTGAAATCCTTCAAATATAGCACATAGAATATAACAAATATAACAATGGTATGATATCATTATGAGAACATTTTTATGTGGTTTGTATTATTTAACTTTTTTATTTTTTTTTTAAATCCTCACCTGAGGACATGCTTAAAGAGAGGAACAGAGAGAGAGAGAGAGATGTGAGAGAGAAACAATAAGTGGCTGCCTTCCATATGTGCACCTGCAACCTGGATATGTGCCCTGACTATGAATTGATCTGGCAACAACCTTTTGGAGTACAGGACAATACCAACCAACTGAGCCACTCCATTACTTAGAATCTTAATGATTTTTTTCCCTTTTCTTACAATCTATTTCTAAGGACAGGGTTGCATTTTAGATTTTTAAAATCTGAATTGCCATAAAAATATATTTCAAAATTAAATCTAATTTTTGATATAATCTTACAAAAATATTTTCACAGTCACATGCATTTATTACAGACACCACAACAGGGGTCAATTAATACCAAAGCTGTTGAAATATGAATTGATTGCATTTTAAATAATGAAATAATAGTGAAAACAATGTTCTATGTACTCTGCCTTTCACATAGGTTACCATTTGAACTGTGACTCTTATCAGATTTTGATTTATCTCTTTATTCATTCTTGTTGCTAATGGGAAACAAATTACTTATTACTCATGAAAGACACTAACTACCTAGTGTTGCAGAAAGAGAGACTATTACCATTTACATTTAAATGAGATTTGAAATGTTAATGAACAGCTCCAGTATTCTAATTATCTCTACAAATACTTTAAATTAAGGTGAACTTCTGTGGATGGATCATTCCTTGAGTCTTACTTTAAGAGTGTTCTACAGGATTGCTTGATAGAATAAAAAGTGTATTAGTGCACATTATATATATATATATATATATATATATATATATATAGTAAAATTATATAGTCAAATAGCTGTGATTTTTATTAATAAAGATAATTTTACTGTGATAAATAATCATAACCACATAAAATATTTTTAAATTGCAAAATTATGACAATATTGTTGAGATTGGGGTTTTTACTCAATTATTTTTCTCTGGTTAAAAATACGAATGGTTGGAAATATAGAAATTTTGATATAAAATGTTTTCTATAGAGCGACAGAGGTTGTTCTAACCTTAACACAGTAATTTCTGTAATGTATCATATGTGTTTGTAAGCAGAAAATAACAAAATGAAAAATAAGGTTATAGGTGATTTTTCACTAGTTCATTATGCTTTGGGCTACCAACAGACATGAGTTCAACATGAAATCTTCTATCCAATTTAATAGTCAATAATAAGGGAAAACACCAAAAAACAAAACATCTTATCTTTTTTATACCCCTGTTCAAATATCTTCACTGAGAGAGAGAGAGAGACCGCCTATACCTACCCAGAAGACCAGGATCAAAATCAAACCTGCAACCTGGATATGTGCCTTGACTGGGAATCAAACTCACCACCTTCAGGCATATAGGATGACTCTCCAAGTAACGGAGCCAAAGGGTCAGGGCCAATATTTTAATTTAATTTGTGTTTTTAATTGGGAAATGATGCCATTTAAACAGAAATTCAAGATGGTCTCAGAATATATGAAAACCTAACTTAAAAATGTATAGGATTTATAAGTGAAAAGCATAAGAAATATTTTACTGCCCATCCCATTGTAATTGTGTAACAAAAATGCTTGAGCGTATTTGATCCCTTCCTTATTTCTAGAAATTTAATCTGTTTTAGTCACAGAGTGGGAGTAGGAACTTCCCAGGGAAAATAATTCAATTCTGTTCTTAGAATTGATTGATTTTGATCACTTGACCATGATCAGGCCAATAACAATCCATTTCTTGCTCCTTGTTTACTTGGACACAGTTATGTAGAGAGGTGACGTGTGTTCAAGAAAGGTCAATGAAGCTGAGTCAGAATTTGTCCCAGGGACATTTAACAACAAGCTAAGATATAGTTTCTTTTGTGAGTTTGTTTTTTCTCCAGAGAATGACAAACCATAAAAAGAGGAAGACAAATTAGATGCATAATTAAAAAGAGAGGCTAGAGAGGGCTAGGATGTCATTATGGCCATGCCTCTCTTAGTTCCATTTCCCCCTGGGTCCCAGTTATAATAGAAAGCTTGATTCTGTATGAGATTAGGTTATTATAGTAAATCCCTCCTCATTTTCCCAGTGACTCTCAGTCCCAGGGTCATATGATTGAATATAAAGACTTAACGGTATACTCATAGGGGGATTTCTTTAAAGGCAAAAGATATAAGACAGCAGGAGAAAAAAGAAACACAAGTGTAGATAAGCAGTGGGACCAAGAGACTTCCACACACAGCTCCCCAGGATGCACTTATCCAGATTATAAACAGCAAGATATGTGCAAATCTTAGTTTTTGAGGAGCTTAAGCAAAGGTTCCCACAGTGTCTTTTTGTGTCTCTCTGGTTATAAAGTCAAGTCGGTCTGTAAGCCCCTTAGAGCAGATATAAGCCATACCTAAATAATATAACATAACTGGTTTTGGGTTTTGCCACGGGAATTTAAGCCTTTAATACATGTTATAAAGAATTATCTAGCCTGTCACATTCTTATTTGGCTAAAAGAAACCACCACACTTTCACGCAAGCCTGGAGTTAAGAATGTTGCTGTAAAATAGCTACATCTTATATACACTCTAACACAAACAGCTGGACAGATTATGTTGAATGTGTATGTGTTTATTTACCTAGTTTCCCAAATTTTCAATAATACTTTAACATAGTAATTTTTACAATCACATAATCAGAGATACAGGTTAACATTTCTTGATCCACCATACATATATACTAACATTGAACAATTAAGTAAATAGAATGCAAGTGGTGAGAGTCATGTTTCTCACTATTAGAGGAAGAAGTTACAGATAAGTCAGGGGAGGAGGTTGGAATAACATGTGATAAAGGATTAGAGTTAGAGACATCGGTATAAAGGCACATTTAATTTAACATAAATGCAGATAGTTACACATAGAATATGTATGTGTATATAAATATGGGACTATACGAGGTTAAGTAGAGGCATATATTCCCTCGGTTGTCAGCTGTGTGGCCCTAGAAGAGGGGTATCCAGGTGGCAATGAGCATATCCAGCTCATTAGTTTTTAATATTATTACCCAGTATTCGAGGGAACTAGTACGCCTTGAAGGAATAGCTGATTCTAGAATTGGGATAGGGAAAATGCAAAATAAGCCTGGAGCATCTGATAGGAATAGAAAGTAAGATAGTGTTCACACACACACACACACACACACACACACACACACGTGGACACACACACAAACATAAACACACAAACATAAACACACACACATGTGCACACACACAAACATAAACACACACACACACACACACACACACACACCCATGGAGATAAAGAAACAAAGCAGCCAACTGAATGAGCTTGCAAAGGTGGAGGCTCAAAATACACGAAGGTGTATTACATTATAACCCAAAGAATAAATTATCCACAAGTCCATCTATATATATAAAAGCCTAAGCAACCAAACAACGGGTCGCTATGATGCGCACTGACCATCATGGAGCAGACGCTCAATGCAGGAGCTGCCCCTGGTGGTCAGTGCACTCCCACAGCCAACCTCCTGTGGCCCCTCCCCCTGGCCAACCTACCACGGCCCCGATCGGCCTGGATCACTGGCCAGGCCGAGGGACCCTACCTATGCATGAATTCGTGCACCGGGTCTTTAGTAGTGACATAAATGATTAAAGATATGAATAAATGTGGAAAAAACCAGACAAGTACTTTATGTAGAAACTTTGTTCTCATGGAGGTGGAGAATAACTCTCTACTCCTTAATCATGTGTTGCACATAGTGATTTCCTTCCAAAGGTTCAGTATGGAAAAGGGAGCATACTTTACAATGAAGAAACCTGATAATTATGACTTCAGTTAGGTGATCAAGATTAAGAAATAAACTACAGTGATAAGTCATGTTGATTTATGTGTCCTTGGTATGATGTGACAAGAATGCCACTTTATTTCTTTGATCTTCCTTTCAAAAATACATAGACCATATCTAGTAATGAGAAAAATCATACTGACCAGTATTCCTTAAAACTGTCAAGGCCATTAAAAAAAACACACTAAAAAACTATTAAAGCCAGGAGAACCTAAAGAAGACATGATGACTAAATATGATGTCATATCCTGCTTGAGATCATAAGACAGAAAAATGACATTAGGTTAAAACTAATTACATATCAATTAGATATAATTGATAATAATCATTTACCAATATTTTGTCATTGCTTGTGGCAAATATACCATAATAGTATAAGTTGTTAACAATAAATAAACTGGGTGTGGGTTATATGGAACCTGTATTATCCTAGCAATTTTTCTGTAAATCTAAAAGTCTTGTAAAATTTAAAGTTTATTTTACAGCATATATAAGAGTATAAACAGATTAAATAGAGTTAATAAATCAATCCTCACCCACTTGATGGAACATTAGACAGCCAGTTAGCATTTTAATATTTGACACTTTCAGACAATAATTACCATTTTTTATATACAACACTACATATAATATATTGACTAATGGATCTTACTAGAACCAACATGTTTTATTTGTGTATGTGTGTGTATAACATAACATCTTCATGCATCAACATAATTGCCAAATGTGTGTGGGAAATCACTTTTACTATTAGTATAAGGCAAAGTTTTATAACTTTGAATATTCCCTTTAAATTGCAATGACATATTTATGAGAAATAAACATAAATTTTCATCTTAGCAAATACAGTATGGCATTTTTAGAAGAAACCTATTGTTTATACGTAATGAGGAATCTATGTTAAATTTTCTTAGTAAAGGCATTTGGCACAGATGGGCATCCTTAGGCCATCAAGCAATTAGACTTGGTGAAACTACTCTCATCTTTAGGAGCTTATCATTAGTTATAAACCTTTTCACAAGGTTCACAATTCAATAATAATGTTCTATGATTTCACCCGACGAGGAGAGCTTAACTATTCCTAAACACCAGAATCTTAACCCACAAAGAATTTTGTGAGCCTTTGCTAAAGAGAAACTCTTTCTCAACACTTCTTTCCCCACCTTGAAATCTAATTTGGCCCTACAACAGTTACCCTTGACCAGAGGCAGGTAATACTCAAGCCCAAATGGAAATAAGAGGCCAGAGGTTGGCAGGATGCATTATTTTGCTCCTCTGTAGTCCCTTTAATTTACATTACCTGGTAAATCTCTCTCTCTCTCTCTCTCTCTCTCTCTCTCTCTCTCTCTCTCTCACACACACACACACACACACACACATACACACACACATACGCACACACATTTGGAATATAAAACTCTATGAACATTTATTCTAAACTAGAGGCCCGGTGCATGAAATTCATGCACGGGGGGCAGGGGGTGTTCCTCAGCCAAGCCTGCACCCGCTCCAATCTGGAACCCCTCATGGGTTGTCCGACTGCCCTTTCACAATCCAGGACTGCTGGCTACCAACCGCTTGCCTGCCTGTCTTCCTGATTGCCCTTAACCGCTTCTGCCTGCCAGCCTGATCACTGCCTAACTGCTCCCCTGCAAGCCTGGTTGCCCCCAACTGCCCTCCCCTACTGGCCTGGTCACCCCTAACTGCACTCCCCTGACAACCTGTTCACCCCCAACTGCTCTCCCCTACTGGCCTGGTCGCCCCTAACTGCCCTCCCCTGCCAGCCTGATTGCCCCTAACTGCCCTCCCCTGCAGGCCTGGTCTACCCCAACTGCCCTCCCCTGCAGGCCTGGTCCCCCCAACTGCCCTCCTCTGCCGGCCATCTTGTGTCCACATGGGTCGGCCATCTTTGACCATATGGGGGCAGCCATCTTGTGTTTTGGAGTGATGGTCAATTTGCATATCACCTATTTATTATATTGGATAAGTAAAGCTACGGCTTATTTCCATGTTTTGCTGTTTTGTGTGTTTTTTGCCACTGCATTTACAACCTTTTTAATGGTGCTTTCATTTTATAGTGTATAATAGAACAAATAAATGCGAATGGATTGGACCATATCTCAGTTAGATACTGCCCTTGTAGTCCAAGTCACAGTTCTAGGGATTACAGCAATATTAAAATTTAGCTAGAGGGATAATGAAAAAGATGCATTGCACATACAGAAGCAAATATCATCATTAATTTTAGAGGTGTTTTTTTTTTTTTTTTCATGGCAAGACATGGTTCAGCTATAATGCTTTTAAGTATGCATGGAAAAAAAAACAATGAAAAGGGGTATTGGGCAATTCTTCTGTTAAGTAAGAGTGGTGTGTGGTATATACATATTTGATTACACAGCTACATTTTCAACAGTATTTTCTATATAAAATCTCATTGACTTCAATTAGAATTTGCAATCTAAGTACACCATATGGCTTTTCTTAAAAGGAATGAGACTATTAAATTTAATTACTTTTATATGTGTCTCGAGTGGTAAAGGTGATTGTTAAAGGAGCAGCACTATATGAGAATTATTTCTAGTAAAATTGAGAACTAAGAAGATGGCTATCATCTGGTGGTTACTAATTGGCAGTCAATGCCACAAAAAAAGTAATTTTCAGTAATACTAAAAAATAGCAGGCAGAGAACAATGTCACTTTGCTAATGCTATTGCTGCTCTTACAGCAATATTTGAATATAATGTGAATTAACACTAGTGCCCTAAAGCAAAATGTTCCTTCTACTTATAGGTTACTTCTTCTCTCTTCTCCATAAAAAAGAATGTATAGCCCAGCCAGTGTGGGTGAGTATTTGAGCATCGACCCAATGACCCAGGAGGTCACAGTTTGATTTCTGGTCAGGTCAGGGCTCATGTCCAGGTTATGGGGTCAATACCCATTAGGGTGTGTGTAGGAAGCAGCTGATCAATGATTATATCTCATCATTGATATTTCTGCCTCTCTCACCCTCTCCTTTTCTCTCTCTGAAATGAATAAAAAACATTAAAAAAGAAATATAATATACATTACAGTGTATATATGTAACACATTTTATATAAATATATTAAATATATGTAATATATAGTACATATATTACAAATTTATTATCTATACTAATAAAAGCCTAGGTGGCCTCTTGCCTTCACATCATCAAAAGATGGCCACCCCCATGTTGTCACAAGATGGCCGCCACAAGATGGCTGGCAGGGGAGGGCAGTTGGGGGTCATCAGGCCAGCAGGGGAGGACAGTTGGGGGCGAGATCAGGCCAGCAAGGGAGGGCAGTTTGGGGTGACTGGGCCAACAGGGCAGGGAAGTTGGGGGGACCAGGCCTGCAAGGTAGGGCAGTTGGGGGTGAGATTGGGCCAGCAGGGGAGGGCAGTTGGGGCAATCAGGCCAGCAGGGGAGGGCAGTTGGGGTGATCAGGCTGGCAGGGGAGCATATAGGCATCAATCAGGCTGGCAGGGGAGCTGTTAGGGGGGATCAGGCTGGCAGGCAGAAGCAGTTAGGAGCAATCGGGCAGGCAGGCAGATGAGTGGTTAGGAGCCAGCAGTCCCGGATTGTGAGAGGGATGTCCGACTACTGGTTTAAACCGGCAGTCAGACATCCCCCAAGGGGTCCCAGATTGGAGAAGGTGCAGGCTGGGCTGAGGGACAAACTCCCTCCCCCACCAGTGCACAAATTTTGTGCACTGGGCCTCTAGTATATAATATTTAAACATACAGTAATTTCCTTCATCTTATTCCATATGGAAAGTATTGCAAAGTCAAATCCCTAATGAAGTCAGATATATAATGAAATGAATAGAAATGGGTTATCTTTTGCTGTGCAAATATGTGTAGGGCCTTCAATAGTGAGTACTTAAGTCTTTGCAAATTGGAAAGCTGACCTTATTTTAAGTGTACAGCTTTTTGTTAGTTCCAGCTAATTTCCCCATGTGATAATTGATTTTTATCACTGTTGCCAGGTCTGTTCAATTCATTTTTAAAAGAAGCAGGAGATCTAGATATGAAATAAAAAATCTTCAAATTTTAAAACATGGAAAATAGTTAAACTAAGCAGTTTATGAGCAAAAATAGCATATCGGCTGGATAAATATGGCTCATGAGCTTATTTTTTACCCTAGAATTCTGACTTCATATCATCAAACAAATTGCTAACATATTAAACCAAAACCCAATATTTCCCTGCTTGTTTGTGCAAACAATAAAATCAGAAACCCTAAGCAATAAAATGTAGCTGTTTTTCTTAAACAAAACAAAGCAAACTATTAAGTCAAATTGAAAATAATTTTACATTATAAAACCTCATTAAAAGGTAACAAATTTCATTCAGACAATTCCAAAAAGTAATATATTTTTCTTTATCTTTATGGCAAACTATTTTTTTCTGATTTTTACTTCCTTTAAAATTCAGTGGTTATTCCTAATTCAGAGACAGTTGACTGAGCATAGATGGTTATCACTCCTCCTACAGAATACCATTAAAATTACAAAATAAACATTTTTTTAAAAATCAGCACAAATTCCATTGTTAAAAATCATAAAGCATTCATCCTAAGCAGGTATTTTTGAAATATTATGTATCTGATGATTACAGAGATAGTTAAATTCAATGGAGCAGAAACCTACTATTCTGTACAAGCAAAATAACCGTCTCTCCCTCTTCCTCACGCCCTCACCACCCAGTCAAAAAAGAAGAGTCTTTCCACCTTCAGATGATGGATCATGCTTGGGTTAGCTTCAAAACGAGAGGCAGAGAAGCAGTAGAGTTTTTTGTTGGTGGTGGTGGTGTGTTTTTTTTTTGCTTTTGTTTATTGTTATTTTGTTTGTTTGTTTAATGTCTTTTGGAAGTGGCCTTGAGACCTTTGATAGGGTAAATGCTTAAAGAGCTGTAGAACAGCTATATCTGTCAACTATTTCAATTAGCAACATTTTTGTTCATTTTTATCACCTATAAAATGATGCACACGGCAATCTAAATTGGAGAATAAGCTTTTGGAGACACCCAGAGTAGAACCGGGGGCCTAAGCAAGTCCTTGGATATTCTGCCCACAAACTAACCTACTCCAAACAGACACTTTTTCCACATTTCCTTAATAACATCCTATACATGCACACCACTAATTCACTATTAGGAGAACTCCTTTAAGCATTGCCAGAGATGCAAAAAGTGTTACTTATACTCATTATATATATATATATATATATATATATATATATATATATATATATATATGCAAATATGTCTCAGTAAAAGCCACTATGTATAAATATTAGCAGACAAATAGATATAACACTGTTTGACAGTTGAGGGAAGCCAATATTATGAAGGAAAAAGAAATATAACACTAACAAAGAATGCTGAGAAATATCATACATTTTACATAAATAAAATTAATACCCTTACAGTGACTAACAATGTCTCAAGCAAAATCAAAATTAGGCTATTATCAGATAACTAGAAGCCTGGTGCACGAAATTCGTGCACGGCGGGGGGTTGTCCCTCAGCCCAGCCTGTACCCTCTCCAATCTGGGACTCCTAGAGGGATGTCCAACTGCCCGTTTAGGCCCAATCGGGCCTAAACGGGCAGTCGGACATCCCTCTCACAATCCAGGACTGCTGGCTCCCAACTGCTTGCCTGCCTGCCTTCCTGATTGCCCCTAACCGCTTCTGCCTGCCAGCCTGATCACCCCCTAACCACTCCGCTGCCAGCCTGGTTGATGCTTAACTGCTCCCCTGCCAGCCTGTTTGCCCCCAACTTCCCTCCTCTGCCTGCCTGGTCACCCCTAACTGCCCTCTCCTACAGGGTTGATCACCTCCAACTGCCCTCCCTTGCAAACCTGGTCCCTCACAACTGCCCTCCCTTGCAGGCCGGGTGCCTCCCAACTGCCCTCTCCTGCTGGCCATCTTGTGTCCACATGGGGGCAGAATCTTTGACCACATGGGGGCAGCTATATTGTGTGTTGCAATGATGATCAATCTGTATATTACTCTTTTATTAGATAGGATAGAGGCCTGGGTGGGGGCCAGCTGGTTTGCCCTGAAGGGTGTCCCAGATCAGGGTGGGGTTCCCTTGGGGTGTGGGGCGGCCTGGGTGAGGGGCCTGTGGTGGTTTGCAGGCCGGCCACGCCCCTTGGCAACCCAAGGGGAGGCCCTGGTATCTGGAATTTATTTTCCTTCTACAATTGAAACTTTGTAGCCTGGGGTGGAGCCAAGCCTGCTGCTCCCTCGGGAGTGGCAGCCATTTCTGTGGCAGTTAATTCACCTTCTACAATTGAAACTTTGTAGCCTTAAGTGGGTGAGCCCGGCCAGGGTGTGCGGAAAGCTTTGCTTCCCCTGCTGCCGCCAGCAACCCTGGCCTGCTCTCTCAAGCTCCATTCTGCCACCATTTGTTTGAATTTGTTTACCTTCTATAATTGAAACTTTGTAGCTTGAGTGGAGGCTTAGGCCTGCAACAGCTATGGAAACTTTGGCTTGCTCTGTTACCTGGGAAACCTTGCTCTCTGTGGCTGTAGCCATCTTGGATTGGGGTTAATTTGCATACTCGCCCTGATTGGCTGATGGGCGTGGCTTATGTAGCGGAGTGATGGTTAATTTGCATATTACCATTTTATTAGAGAGGATAGAAGCCAGATTCCTTTGAAACTAAAATTTATAACTGCCAGAAAAACAATACCAGAATATAAATTGAAATGAAAATTGCACATTCTAAAGAAAACAGTTTTGAGGCATATAATGTAACTGACAGGTTATCAAATCTTAGTGCAGAAAATCAAATAGATTTTTTAATGAGAAAGAAAAAAAGCACATGAATAATTAATCCAATTGAATAGAAGTTACAGAAAGGGGAGGGATTATGGGGGGGGGCGGAATTCCTGTGCTAAAGAATTTTTAAAATCTCTGACAATGAAGACTCATATATATCCTCATAGGAGGAGGGAAAACATAAAGGAAAAAGTCACATGTTTACATGTATTTGGGGGTATTTTGTAAATGCAGAGATTTTAGGAAAGTATTGTTCACAGGCTTCTTTGGAGAAGGGATTGATTCCATGCCAGGAGGAAAACATGAGATAAGCCTGGAAAATTGTATAATGGCCAAAAGAAAGGAAGCCCACAAAACAGAGCAAGAAAAGCCATAAGTGTGAAAGAACCAGACTGAAAGCCCCCGATGCTTAAAGCTAAGATGATTTGAACAGCAACAAAAATAGTAACGGCACTGGCGCATAACCCATCGAATAAAATAAATATACACAGAACCATGCTGTGATCAATAAATGATTGAGTAATTAAGTACACAGAGCAGAAGTGACAGCTCTCCCTGATGGGAGATTTCTATTGAATGCGAAAGGGATGAAGGAAAGCGCAATATTGCTAGCGGGATACCATTGTCATAACTGTTGCAGGACAAAAATTTGAAGAGAGTCAAGATATTTGCATCATCTCAAACTTGGAGTCTCCTGCAAAATACTTATAAATTATAAAGGGGAAAATAGTCACTTTGCAGTGAAGGAAGCCAGCAGATACCAGAATAGAGGGAACTGGAAGGGATGGGTGGTATGTAAATGGCATTCATTAGAAAAAAATAATCAAGTCTACATTATATTTGTAAGCTACACAAAATTGAAACATTAAAAGAGTGCATACAGTTTGTGCATTGAAAAGTACATTTAAAAATATATCAGTGCTCTTGGCTTTATGTCTATTGATATTCTTACAACAAAATGTTGACTGAATTGACAATGTTTAAACAGTTAAGGGAAACATCGAATTTTGAATAGTGGATTATTCCGCTATCTGTCATTCACCTTAAAGTTATTAAAAATCATCCTTTATCTTATTTGGTAGTTAAATGAGTGGAGGTCACTCAAATCAAATATGAAGTATATATATTTTTTCCGGTCTAGAATAATGATTATTGAATAGAAATGTAATTTTACTCAATTTTAAAATTAAAGGGGAAATACTTTGTTTTATCCCTTTAAATGTATACAAATTCCAATAAATAGACTCAAGCTTATTGAAAAATGAGTGAAATATTTAGATAACTTAGAGATTAACACCTCATTTTTTAAAATTTTGAACTGTGAGTTTTTGCTTCACAGTTTTCAGCAATTCTACCACAAATCATTTGGTCAATCAGGAATTTTGTGAAGAGATAGAATCAAACCTTAGAATGGCTTTTTATGTCTTTGGTATGGATGATAAGCAAGAATGAGGTTTCTTCTTAATATAAAGCCATTTACCTTTTCCCATAGGTAGGGGTATAATTCTTCTGATTTTGCAAAGATATTAAACTCAATCTCATTATGTTACAGACTTATTTCAAGGTATATTCCACCTGACTTTATTTTTTTTAAATATAATTTTATTGATTTCAGAGAGGAAGGGAGATGGAGAGAGAGATAGATACATTAATGATGAGAGAGAATCATTGATTGGCTGCACGCCCCACACTGGGATCAAGCCTGCAACCCAGGCATGTGCCCTGACCTGGAATTGAACTGTGACCTCTTAGTTCATAGGTTGACGCTCAAGCACTGAGTCAAGCCAGCTGGACTACCTGACTTTATATGCTAACGAATATTTTATCAGTGTTTCCAGTTCTCTAAAACTAAACTATATTTCCTTCTTTAGAATCATGTTTCTTCCTGCTGTGATACTAGGATAACTTCAAATTTAATTTAACTTATCCCACCAACAGGATAAAATGTTATTAATAATATGGCATAGGCCATAATAACTCAATCATTTCAAAGGAGAACCAGGCAGGATGGAACTGTTTTGGATTCAAGAAATGACTTGGCACAGAATATAGACAGAAATAGACTTGCTAAATCATTTGACTGCAACTTGGATTCCATATAAAGTGGCACTGAAGGGCTTTAAGTCAAGCAGATATAGGTTTATTTGTTGTGGCTAAGAGAACCCTTTCTTGTGCTCATTAAATCATAAAATAATAATTAAATAGGTAGATTTTATTTTGTGATCATAATAAAGAATTAAATAAATTTATAAATGTATCTTTAGTTTCAAAAATCTCTTCAAAATATGTACACCTTATTTCACACTATTTTATTTGAATGTGCAGCCTGAATATGCATTTTTATGTACAAATATACATACATATGTATATAAGTATAAAAATATAGACCATGAAATGTTATGGTTTGGATACTTTTTTTCTTAAAGTATCTGGGACCCATCCTCAGATCCTAGTGAGTTCAATGAGCTACTGTTTTTGTCTTCCTATAAATATTGATCTGATAGGTCTAGTATGTATAATTTCTCAACAATTGTCCTGTGCATTCAACAAATCCTCACAATAACCACTTTTCTGTATGACAGATATCAACACATTATATAGATGTTGAAAATAAACTTGTTATTTATATTGCTAAGCAACAAAATGTACAGTAAGTACAGTAAAGTTAGTTGGTCAAAGAAAGCAGCAAGATTTCAGTCTAAGATGTGTAAATCAGAGTATAATTACAGAATATCTGACCTGATCACTATCACTTACAAATACAAGTATCTTTAGCTAATATCTGATATCCTCCATGGTGTTTGTAATTTTTAATGACACAAATAATGTCAAAATCTCCAACTTTCCCTTCATTTACTGTCATTATGCACTCAACAAAAATCATAATATTGTACTAGTATCTACACTAATGAAAGAGAAATATGCAAATTGGCCATACCTACACAACACCCACCAGCCAATCAGGAGTGAGTATGCAAATTAACCCAACAAAGATGGTGGGGGTTGGAGGGAGCTACAGGAGTGGTGCTCCAGCCAGAGCAAACACTGAAGGCTTCTGATGAAGCAAAGGCCTGGGTCCTGGGTGCCGGAGGAAAACCAGTGCCAGCAGCCATGGGAAGAAAGTACTATTCTTGCACAAATCTTCGTGCAATGGGCCTCTAGTATATGTAAATAAAAACAAATATATAAACACTAGAGGCCCAGTGCATGAAAATTCATGCACTGCAGGGGGGGTGTTCCCTCAACCTGGCATGCCCCCTCTCACAGTCTGGGAGCCCTCAGGGGTGGTGGGAGGCAACCCAATGATCAGAGGAAGGTGACACCCCATCACACCTCTGCTGCTGCCACTGCCAGCAGCACAAGCCCTGGCCGGCCCTGGTTACCTGAGCCTTGGGTGGCCCTGGGCAGCTGTGAAGCCAACATCTGAGGCTTGCCTGCACCTCAGGCCAGCCCTGGGCAGCTGTGGGGTTGAGGGGACTGGGTGCTGCCATCTTGTGTCTGTGGGTGCTGCCATCTTTGAGGGCATGACAGTCAATTAGCATATTTCTTCCTTATTGGCTGTGGGCACCACCATCTTTGCCACAGTCTGAGGGTCAATTAGCATATTCCCTCTTTATTAGATAGGACAATCATATTAATATTGATGCTCATATAGCTTTTATTCATTTATTTATTATACAAAAATATCAACTGACAAAATATCTTAAATGACAAGCACTATTGTGGTGCCAGGAATAGAGTTTGCATGGTTGTTATAATAGAGGAATGAAGGAAAGAAATACTTAGCATAAGGTCAGGCAGAGATAAAGGACGTAGAGAAAATTAAAGCAGAGAGGGAATGGAGAGTGGTGGCAGTAGTTAGGCATTCTTTTTTTTCTTTTTCCTTTTTATTTATTTATTTTTCTTTATTGATTAAGGTATTACATATGTGTCCTTATCCCTCCCTTACCCGCCCTGAACTCATGCCCTCACCCTCTGGTGTATGTGTCCATTGGTTAGGCTTATATGCATGCATGCAAGTTCTTTGGTTGATCTCTCCCCCTTACCCCCACCCTCCTTTACCTTCCCTCTGAGGTTTCAGCATCTGATCGATGCTTCTCTGTCTCTGGATCTGTTTTTGTTTATCAGTTTATGCTGTTCACTATATTCCACAGATGAGTGAGATCATGTGATATTTATCTTTCTCTGACTGGCTTATTTCACTTAGCATAATGCTCTCCAGTTCCATCCATGCTGTTGCAAATAGTAAGTATTCCTTCTTTTTTTACTGCAGCATAATATTCCATTGTGTAGATGTACTACAGTTTTTTAATCCATCATCTGCTTATGGGCACTTAGGCTGTTTCCAAATCTTAGCTATGGTGAATTATGCTGCTATGAACATAGGGGTGCATATGTCCTTTCTGATTGGTGTTTCTAGTTTCTTGGGATATATTCCTAGAAATGGGATCACTGGGTCAAATGAGAGTTCCATTTTTAGTTTTTTGAGGAAACTCCATACTGTCTTCCACAGTGGCTGCACCAGAGTTACCACCAGCAGTACAAGAGGGTTCCTTTTTCTCCACATCCTCACCAGCACTTGTCATTTGTTGATTTGTTGATGATAGCCATTCTGACAGGTTTGAGATGGTACCACATAGACATTTTGATTTGCATCTCTTGGATGATTAGTGAATTTGAGCATGTTTTCATATGTCTCTTGGCTTTCTGAATGTCCTCTTTTGAAAAGTATCTATTTAGGTCCATTGCCCATTTTTTGATTGGGCTGTTTATCTTCCTGTTGTTAAGTTGTATGAATTCCCTATAAATGTTGGAGATTAAACCCTTATTGGTGATAACATTGCCAAATATGTGCTCCCATGCAGTGGGCTTTCTTGTTGTTTTGTTGATGGTTTCTTTTGTTGTAGTCCCATTTGTTTATTTTCTCTTTAGTTTCCATTGCCCTAGGAGCTGTATCAGAGAAGATACTGCTTCAGCATATGTCTGAGATTTTGCTGCCTGTGGATTCCTCTAATATTTTTATGGCTTCCCGTCTTACATTTATCCATTCTTTGTTTTGATAGAGTATATGTTATTGCCTTATGTCAAGTTATTTGACAACCATTATTTCATGTATATTGTTCAATTAGAAAAAAAGTTCTAGGTGGTGGGGAGCTAAATCTCAAGCCTGTACCTCTATTTTATTTTATTTTATTTTATTTTATTTTATTTTATTTATTTTTTAAAATATATTTTATTGATTTTTACAGAGAGGAAGGGAGAGGGATAGAGAGTTAGAAACATCTATGAGAGAGAAACATCGATCAGCTGCCTCCTGCACACCTCCTACTGGAGATCTGCCCGCAACCAAGGTACATGCCCTTGACTGGAATCAAACCTGGGACCCTTTAGCTCGCAGGCCGACGCTCTATCCACTGAGCCAAACCGGTCAGTGATGTACCTCTATTTTAGTCAGATTGGAAGTTCAACTACATTCCTTATACTAGCAAATATTCATTATAAAGTGAAATTTAAAACTCTAGAAACATAAAATAATTAGAAAGAAATTAACAAATATAAACAAATGTGTATACTTAAAAACTATAACATATTGCTGATAAAAATAAATAAGTCCAAATAATTTGAGAGGTACATTTGTGTTTTTAATGAAAAATTTGTTCAAGAAGCATCCAGTTCTTTAAAATTCCCCCTTCTATTAATTCATTAAAATATAACAAATATATGTCTTTGTGTGCATGTATATGTTCGTGTGTGTGTGTGTGTGTGTGTGTGTGTGTTATTCTTCAAAGGTATATCAGATAAATGACAGCTTTTGGGAAACTAATATACAATACATATTTTTCAGTGCTTGTACTTAATATAGTTTTTATTTTGTACATATAAGATATAACTTAATGGCTGGCAGGTCTTCCATTTTTAAGATTTTTTTTTTCTACCGGAAGTCTCAAATTATGTATAACTGACTTACTACTTTTACATATTGCATGGTAAGATTTAAATTTAGGCATATTTTAACAACCTTTAATTATAGTAGATCATTATTCAAATAGTCTTAGTGATCTCCTTCCTTGTGTGATACCTATCTTTCATGATATCTTAAATACCAAATATTTTTATATGCTGTCTGTAGTTAGTTGAATAACTACAGTACATGATTTAATAAAATTACCAGTTTTCTCATATAGTGGATAATTTGGGTTATTAAATAATTTTCCTGGAGATTACTGTGTATCTCCTGACACAGTGAGTGTACCACCACCTTTGAACATGATTGTCTTAAATAATGGAAGTTGTAGTTTTGAATGGTGTATGCAAAGGTTAGACTGATTTGAGTTTTACTTTAGGTAGGGAACAGGTAAGGAAAGAAAGTTGAGGAATTCTACTTCCCATAATATCATCAAAGATAACTATCCCATTTTTCTCATTAATTTAGCCCCCATATCTCCCATTTAGAGAGCAAACATTTTATTCCAGCCCCTCATATTCACCTTTGCCTTTGCAGAATAAACAGCATAGCATGCACAGCCCAAAAGTAATATCAACCTCAGTGGTGCTGCAGTCATTAGAAATTCCCCCAGATCCTTGATATTTGGGTAAATGGCTATCTCTTGTCATTTGCTTCTTAGTTTTCTAACTTCATTTTTAAAATGATTGGGGTAAAATAGAGCAGTGGTTGCTAGTTGCTACCGGGTAATCTACAATCTCTAACCTTTGGATTCTATGAATATGTTATGTAATTGAATACCAATTTCATCAGAAATGCCAACCTTGCACACATTCATCATAAGCATCAAAGTATGGTTAAATTATTTTGAAAAAAATCATAAAATTACTTCTGTTTATGAAGTACTTTGTCATATTTTACAGTTTGGGTCAAGATAAACTTTAAAAATTGTATTGAAAAGTCTACTCTATGAAAAGTTAATGTAAAGTTTTCAGATTATTTGAGATGGCAGAGTTTTTCAACTTAAAAAAGAATATTTTAAGATAGTAATAACTTCTATTTTATACTTGGGGAGAATATATTCAAAAGAGAAAGCAGCTTCATTATGATTTCTCCCTCATTTCTTTTGAGGTACATTTCCATAATTTAGAATACTTGGTTTTAGACAATCAAATTCTTCTTTCAGAATTTCTTCTGATTTGCAAGTTCAGACTGACACTCCAAAGAACTGAAATGTGAATATTTTTTATAAATCCCTTATAAAAAAAAGCTATTGCCACTAAATTATATTCTAACAAATGCAGAACTTCCACAATTATGTTGCTGAACTTGGTAGGTAGCTTATCTGCCCAATCCTTGACACACTAATTTACATATAAGGAAGTTGTTTCATATTTGACTATAATAATTTGGGTTTACATTAACTACCAGAAAACCTTTTTACAACATACACAAAGTGTTACACATATGCAACTTATTTATATTCAAAATTGTATTCTTAAGTTTAATGTATGTCAATGCCGTGTTCAATTTATAAAATATGCAGGAAGTGGAGATACAGAAAAAGTAACATTTACACAAAAATAAGGCAGCCATTATGATAGTATTAGGTTTCAATTTTAAGGTACCATCATTTGGGAAATTAATTTTTAATGATAAATCACGTGTAACCCCAGCAATTATGTACACAAAGGTTATTATATCGCATATCAGAATTATGTAGTCCATATCTTTAAAAAGTTTCATGGTTTCAGAACTCTACCAGAAATTATTTGAAGGTTTAGGCAGGCATATGTTCCTTATCTTAAACAATGACTTTGCAATTGTTAGTGCCAAGTATAAGTCAAATATATGTTTTCAAACTGTCCCTCTTTAGAGCCTGTTTAAATAATAGAAGAAATACATTAACAATAATAAAAAAATAGTAAGAGCTAAAAAAAGGAAAAATAAAACCCAGAGAGGTGAGAAAGAACTAGAATTTTAAAAAGTATGTGTTTAAATTGAAGTGGCTCTTATAAATCTGCATAAGCATTTAAGTAAAATGTCTTTTAATGTGAAATTTTTAGCAATGGAACTCCTGAAAAATACAACATAAAGAACTGCAACAGCTAGGTAGAGGAGAACAAAGAGTGAAATAGTATTAATAATAACCTTAGGACATGTTGAGATTGCTGATATTTATAAGTGAAGTATTTATTAATGATATTTTCCCCTTGAAAATTCTCAAGGGCAAATAATATGTATAGAAAGGGAAATGTAATAAAAAGTGATGAGTTAAAAAATTTAAACAAGTGTAACAAATATATTTATATATAGGGTTTGACAAAAGTAGGTGTACATAAAACATAGAGCTTATTCTTACATTGTTATTTATTAAATTATTGTATTTGCCCCATATGAACAAATATACATACACTAGGGGCCCAGTGCATGAAATTCATGAAGGGAGGGGGGGGTTCCCCTCAGCACAGCCTGCACCCTCTCCAATCAGGAACCCTTTGGGGGATGTCACAGGGATCAGGCCTAAACCAGTGGTCGAACATCCCTCTTTCAATCTGGACTGCTGGCTTCTAACCACTCACCTGCCTGCCTACATGCCTGATCACCCCTAACAGCCCTCCCCTGCCAGCCTGAGCTTGCCCCCAACTGCCCTCTCCTGCCAGCCTGATCTTGCCCCCAACTGCCTCTGCCCCAGCCCCCACCACCATGTTTTTGTCTGGAATGAAGTTGGAGTCTGGAAGATGGCTGGTAGACCCAGTCTAATTAGCATATTACCCTTTTAGTAGTATAGATATATTATATAGAATAGGATTGCTTAAATGGGGGTGGAAGCCTTTTTCAGCAGGAGGAGATGCTCTTGGTAGACAAAAACACATAATCCCTATATCTGGACTGATAGCCAGCCATATGCACTATACTACCAAACCAGTCACGAAAAAATTGAACCATTTTCTTACACCTTACACCAAACAGCTATTGCCCTTAAAACCTCTCCTCAGCCTCCACCTTAGGTTCTGCCTTCACAGTTCACCCAGATTAGGTTCTGATTGGTTGGTTTCTATGCCAGTCAGTGTCAAAAGCTCTGCCTCCTAGGCAGCCATTGGCTCCTGGCACTTCAGCCAGATTTGGTTCTGATTGGTTGGTTTCTATGCCAGTCAGTGTCAAAAGCTCTGCCTCCTAGGCAGCCATTGGCTACTGGCACTTTACCCAGATTTGGTTTGGATTGGCCTGTTTTTATGCCAGTCAGCATCTCCGGGCCTATCTCTGGGCCTGATCAAAGAGGTGGGGCTGGTCAGCAGCCCCAGAGGAGGCCCAGAGAGAAAAAGAGGCACAGCTGCTGGCTAAGCTGGGAGAGAAAGAGAGAGGCAACGGCTGATCAACAGCTGCCATGGAGGCTGGGGATCAGACCCTGCCTCTCTCTCTGCAGGTCTCTCTCTGGGCCTGATCCACAGCCTCCTTGGCAGTCAGTGCTGGGTTGCCTTGGCGACCCAGCACTGACTTCCGGTGTTTGGTCAGCCTTGGTCCTTATGGACCCTGGTTCTTTATATATATAGATATTTGTTCCTTATATTATGTACATTTCTTCTTACAGCTTTCATATAATGCCAATACCCCAGGGCAACATGCAAAATGACAGAACAATAGGTAAGGTAATGCCAGCTCTAAGAACATCAAATCTGTTCTATAAAATATAAGGAAGCAGTTTAACAGAGATATAAAAGGAGAAGAACAAACAAAAACACATGACTATTTGAGGATTGAATAAAACATTGGGAAAGTAATATTTCATTAATGTGAAGAAAATTGTAAAGTGTGTCCACATCATCAATGAATTACGGAGTGACTGGCATATGTGTCAGTGACAAAATAGAACTCTATTGTGTAACCAGATTATGCATGGCCATTTTTCTCTCAAAGTTGTGCAAATATAATTTCATTAGTATGCCCAGGAACCCAGCAGGACATGACCAGATGGTATCTTATTATGTTGATGGACTCTGAGCACCTTGTTTTAGTGTTTGCCTGGAGATAGCAGCAGCCCCTGACTCATATTTTCTGTTCTCTGAAGTGCATAGAAGACATTTGCAGGTCTAAGGTCTGGCCTGTGGATTAGAATACTCAAAGTTCATGTAATTAAGATACCCTTTAAATGACCATAATAATCTTCTGGCCAGACACCTGCCCCCTGGCCACTTATCTGTTGCAGTTTCTACTCCTTCAGCCTGTTCTCACTACTTAATGATTTTATGCATTTTCTCCTTAGATGTGCTAAATTCATGGTCTATGCCATAGCTATAACTTAGAGCTTCATTGTGGTTAGTTGATTTGTAGTCACTCCTCAACTACCCCATTGCAGTTTGGACCAGTTATTTGGTAAAGAGTAACTTCAAACACTATGAGTTAATGCTGACAGAAGAAATGGTCATTAATATGAAAATATTACTTAAGCAAGGAGAATAGTACCTGTAGAACACAATCTCTCTCTAAGGCTCAGGACTTAAAGAAATGAATGACTTTCAGCCCAGCCGGTGTTGCTCAGTGGTTGAGTGTCAATCTATGAACCAGGAGGTCATGGTTCAATTCTGGTTGATGCCCGGTTGTGGTTAGATCCCCAGTGTGGGATATGCAGGAGGCAGCCAATCAATAATTCTTTCTTATCATTGGTGTTGTTGTTTTTTTCTCTCCCTTTCTCTCTGAAATCAATTACATATATATTTAAATTGAATTATTTTCAGAATTTAGAAAGATTGAGAATTTTGGCAATTTTTAAAAATAAAGTTAAGGGACTGGCTGACTTTCAGTATGGGTACTGTAGTACAACATATACTGATCTGGCTGGACTTCAAAAGTTAGAGTCACAGCCAAACTTGAACTGATTTTTGGGCATGAAACATTTTCTATAGTTTGTTTACTTCTTGGGTCTATGATCAAAAAAGAGTTGGGAGATTTTTTTATATAGTTTAAAGAGAAATTATTCTCAATGTCACAGTTCAACTGCCTGAAAATATCTCCTTTATTTCAGGAATGCTTCATTATAGTTTGAAAATAATCACAGAACCATGAACCTTGGAAAAAAAGTATTATTTTAAAATAGATTCTTCATGTAGAAGGACATCTGGAGTTAGAGATGAGGAACTAGAAGATAAACATTCTTCTATCCACTACCATAAGGTTAGTGAAATAAAGAGAATTATCCACTTGACAGGTGTCTTCACAATAATAAAGGTTAAGTATAGTTTACACAAGATATATTTTATTTTAAATAGAATAGGAATTTCAAGGAACACTAAGAATATTGAAATGGGTGTAAGAATAGTTGATGGAAGATTACTTGGAAATTGGCCCAGAATAATTTGAGGATGAAAATATAAGAGAATACAGAGGACCAGAAAAGCATGCATATTTTTTCTCAGTACAAAAGTAGTTTAACTCTATTCAGGCTTAAGCATAATTAGGAATTCCCTATAAAGGTAGAGCCTAAGACTGCAATGTTGTAGTCCTCATTAATTAAAAAATGTTATTATATATATATATATATATATATATATATATATATATATATATATATTACTGTCCCTTTTTCACAAAAGTACAATTTTCACATTTGCATTTCTTTTTTAAATGCATTTTAAAAATACATATTTTAATTGAATTCAGAGAGGAAGAGAGAGAGATATAAACATCAATGATGAGAGAGAATCATCAATTGACTACCTCCTACACACCCCCTACTGGGAATTGAGCACAAAATCTGGTCATGTGCCCTGACTAGGAATCAAACCTTGACCTCCTAGTTCATAGGTTGATGCTCAACCACTGAGCCACACTGACAAGGCTGCATTTCTTAATTCACTGGATATAAACTAAAGTCTCCTAATAGTTGTGACCTAATTTAGAAACAAGGAACCTTTATATTCAACAATTCTTCCATCTGTATTCTTTAATTTTAAAAAAAGTATTAATGAATAATTTAAATATTGTAAAAAATATTCATTTTACCCTACAGTTCCATGCAATGTGACAAAGCTTACCTTTTTGTAAGCAAAATCAAGTTATCAAAAGTTCTGTCACTTCAAAAAATCCCCTTGGGTGACTTTGTTGACAACTCCTCTAACCCAAGTCTTTGCAATCATGGACCTATTTGTCTTGTTTGTTAATTTTCATACCTTTTTTTCCTTTTGTGAAATGTATATATATATTTTGCATACATGTCAGTAATGCTACATCTCTCATCATTGTATTTTGGAGCTATAAGGAGACGATGATATGTATCTTTAACTCATTGGTCCTTAGATCAAGAGGAACTACCATCAAGGAAATACACTTAAGAACAACATATGATGAGCTCCATTTGCACATGGAGGCAAGATTCTGAAGTTTTATCTGATTCTATAGTAGGATATAATTGGTAGAGGTTTTGTGAGGGGGTTAATATATTTTGCATGTGGAAGAAATAGAAATAATCTCTGGTAAGAGGGTGGGCTGTGTTCATTTTAACATGCCTACACATACTTTGATACTTCAGCTACAAAGAGGTAGAGCCTAATTCCCCTTCCCTTGACTGAGGACTTAACATAGCTACTTTCTTCTAATGGATAGTTTAAAGCAGATATGATGGTTGTAACTTAAGGTACTAAGTCAGAGAAACCATTATGCCTTTCTGTGTCTATTTCAGTTTCTTGCTCAGGAGGAAGACAGGTCCCATGTCTTGGGTACGTTAGCTGCCTGTGAAGAGACCCACAGAGATTTTAGGCCACTGGCCAATACTCAGGAGGGAACTGTGCCTCCTGCCAAGAGCCATGTGAATGACCCATCTTTAGATTCTCAGATTACTGTAGCTCCTGCCAATATCTTAACTAAAGCTGTCAGCAGTGCGGAGGAACAGCAAGATCAGGTCCTTGTCTCTCAGAGGAAGTAGTTCAACGTGAGAGAGAAAATTACAGCAAGCAGCAAAGTTGTATTTAAAAGCTTAAGTACATCTTGGATAGGCACCTTCAGCCAGGTCAGTGGGTCTAGTTCCTGGTGCTTTATCTTACTCTTGCCCCTCCCATGCCATGTCTTAATCCTTTGGCACCATTTGTCCTTTAGCTGGTGGGGGGCTTCCTAGAATTTTGTTTGCCTGCAGGTGTCTTGTAAGATTTGTCCTTTGGGTAAGGTGAGTCATTTTAACTGCAGTTTTCTTCCTGTTTTTGTCTAACTGTGATGATTATCTTTAACTCCCTACTCCTCTGTTTTATTCAAACACGACCCCTTCGCCCTGTCCCTGCCTTGCTCATGTCTATTTAACTACCTACTCTAAGATAACCATATAAAATACCTTGAGATAGAACCACCTATCTTAGCCATACTGAAACTATGAGATAATAACTGTATATTGTTTTGAGCAACTAAGTTTTGGGGTAATTTGTTATGCAGTAATAGATAATTAATATAGCAATTCAGACATGAGTCTCAGTTGGCTTTTCTAAACATCAATGGAGTAGCAATTAATAGGGTCTTTATCCCATGCTCTGGAAAAGACTATTATCTCATGAAGATTTGTTACAATTGATTTGCAAAGTAATGTATGCTTTATTTCAAAACATTTATCTTATATATGTTGAGGAATATTCATAATTCATACTAATTCATTTTCTGACAAGAAAAACCTGAAAACTTAAAATTCCAAGTCAAATATTTTTCAGAGGTAAACAATTAAAGAAATTAGTTATATGCATTAATATACAAGAAATAAACTCTTAATGGAGTTTTAAGATGAAATTCAGTTCACAATGGAGTACAAAAAAAAACTCATCTCTTAACTCCTGCCTCAAACATAGGATTTCTCTGATATAAAGATGACAATCTGGACACTCTGGATTCTTTGACCTTAATGGACTCTATTAATATTTCTTTGAAAATTTTTGCACTCTTAGTACCACATCAGAATCAAGATGTGTAATAAATTCTGAGAATATTAATGTCTTTTGTCAAATGGTTAACTCCACCCTTGATGTTACCCCAAAGGTCAAGAAACAATCAAATGGTTAACTCTGAAATTAATAAAAATAGATTATTCAAGACTCTTTATTTAAAACAAATTTTATAACTTCATTGTGAAAAAATTAAGTTTTATATCATAATGCTTATTTCTGTTTTGTGTAGATTTAAATATTTTATTTATTTAAAAACTTATTTGAACAGAGAATCAGTATTTCCTTTCTGATTGAGCAGCTAATAGTTAAGTTCAATTATGCAATATTGATGCACTTAGAATTGTTGAACCCTTGATTAAAGATACATATATAAGTTAAAGGTTAAGACCTCACTGGAATAGGTATTTTCCATATAGATTTATTACTGCTGAGTAGCAAGTGGAAAACCAATGATCTTTTTTTACCATCACTGAAAATAAATTCAACCAAGGACAATGACTAGTCAACCATGAAATTGTGCACTTGAGCAGACTTCACGCTGACAACAGAAATGCTGAAGAGAATTGATATATACTTGCTGGAATCTCTTCTGCTGAGTGTTATTCTGCGAAATCTTTTCCATGATCCATTTGTAGTGAAAACAGCAGTATATCCATTTGCTGTTTCAATGTCTATTCTCAAGATTTATATCGATCAAGGACAGTTACTTCAGGTTTAAAAAGGCAATAACTCATTTTCACTTCACATTTCTCTACAAAATATCCTTTTGATTGATCAAGAATAGTCAAATCCTGACAATTATATGTAGGATAAATATCTAATCTAATGTATATACAGAAACAAATAATCCTCAGAAACAAATCCCATAGAAAATAACTATTCTTATTTTATGTGAGTTGAGAAACTGAGGCATAGAAATTAAGTAAATTGTCCATGGTTATACTTTTGAACCTATTCATCTTTTTCAGGTCTCTTAAGCATTGCATAATTTGATACCTTTAAAAGTGAGTATGACATAGCCCTACCTGGTTTGGCTCAGTGCATAGAGCATTTGCCTGCACTGAAGGCTCCCAGGTTCGATTCCGGTCAAGGACACATGCCCAGGTTGCAGGATTGATTCCCAGTAGGGGGTGTAAAGGAGGCAGCCAATCAGTAATTCTCAATATTGATTTTTTTCTCTCTCCCTCTCCCTTCCTCTCTGTAATAAATAAAAATATAATTAAAAAAGTGAATATGACATATATATGCTAAATTCTAATACAATACCTATCAATATTTATATTGTTTTAAAATCCAGTTTATTTTTTTTCTGTTTTGTGTATAATGTGTATAATCCTATCTAATAAAAGAATAATATGCAAATTGACCATCACTCCAACACACAAGATGGCTGCCCCCATGTGGTCAAAGATGGATGCCCCCATGTGGACACAAGATGGCCGCCACAGATGGCCAGCAGGGGAGGGCAGTTGGGAGGGACCAGGCCTGCAAGGGAGGGCAGTTGGGGGTGACCAGGCTGGCAGCGGAGGGAGTTGGGGGTGACCGGGCCTGCAAGGAAGGGCAGTTGGGGGGAACCCAGGCCTGCAGGAGAGAGCAGTTGGGGGGACCAGGCCTGCAGGGTAGGGCAGTTAGGGGCAATCAAGCTGGCAGGAGAGCAGTTAGACATCAATTAGGCTGGCAGGGGACTGGTTACGCGGTGATCAGGCTGGCAGGCAGAAGTGGTTAGGGGCAATCAGGAAGGCAGGCAGGTAAGCAGTTGGAAGCCAGCAGTCTTGGATTGTGAGAGGGATGTCTGACTGCCCATTTAGGCCCAATCCTACTGGGATCGCGCCTAAATGGGCAGTTGGACATCCCTCGAGGGATCCCAGATTGGAGAGGGTTCAGGCTGGGCTGAGGGACACACACCCCGTGCACGAATTTCGTGCACTGGGCCTCTAGTAATTACATAATGTTAGTTATAAAAATATCTATTATTCATTATTTTTACAATATGTTCTAGAAACTATATTAAGGTCTTCTCTTAAATTGTGCATAAAGATCTTCACAATAGTGCCCCATCATTATTTTACAAATGAGGAAATAATCTAGGGCAGATTGTGTGACTTCTGTGAGGCCAACTGCTGATTTGTGACAGATTCAGGATTGAAATATATCCATTTAAAGGACATTAATAAAAATTAACCTTTTATTTTATGGATTTCTTATTACATTACTAAAAACAATTTTAACTCAACATTGATTTTCATGGATTGTTCATTTATACCTGATTTATCTAAAATTAAATGGTGTGCAGCAAGTGGGAATAAAAGTCCTACATTACTAGTATATGCCTAAAAAGTGAGTGAACAATTGGATAAATGGAAACACAGAAAAATGACAAATATTAATTATTGATATCTCTTTTACACAACTGACTATTCTTTTTGAAAAAAAAAATTAATTGATTTTCAGAGAGTAAAGGGTGGGGGAGAGTGAAACATCAGTGAACTACCTTCTACTAGTACACATCCCCTCCTGGGTATCAAGCTGGAAACCCAGGCATGTGCCTTGACCTGGAATGGAACCAGTAACCTTTTGGTGCACGGGACGATGCTCAACCAACTGCACCACATCAGCCAGGGCTCTCACTCTTCTTTTTAAGTACTTTTAAACATACTTAAGCCATGATATGTTTTAAAAAATGTCTCTTTAGATAGGTATTTTTTTTATCTCATTCAGAAGCATATTGTGCAACAAAACAAAATATTTACATAGTACTTTAAGAAATAAAAATAATCTGTGGCTTAGTATTCTAAGAAAAGCATGATTGATGTGAAATGATTATTTGCTATTGTGGATGCACAGTTCAAGTCCTTTATAATTATACTTATTATCCTAAGACATAGCACTAGAATTAAGGCAATAAATATTTAACTTCTGAATTACAGTCTTCAACAGTACTTTTTACATTGTTATTGAATAGGTATAAGCATTGCATAATATTGATTTTGTTATATTATTTAGTTTTACCATGTAAGACTTAAGATTTAGGGTTGAAGAAGTTTCAATAACATGAATATAGATGGTTCTTAAAACAGATATGAAATCTAAATCAAATATTTAGAAATTCTATAGAATATTATTAAATTTTATATTTGAAAGTAAAGGTCACCTTGGGTCATTATCCTTATGTTATCAAAATACTCATTGAACAATATTTGTAATTAGTCCATTAAGAACTTAAGTTATTAGGATGGAAAAAATGTAAAGGGTCAAGGAAAGTTGGATACATGAAGGTGGAATCAAAATAATTGTTATTGTATACTAAATACACCTCTCTAGAAATTGAGTTAAAAAAAGATGGCAAAAGTAATGTTTTATGTATCCATGTCTCTATTTCTATTTTATTCATTAGTTTATTTTGTTCATTAGATTCCACATGTAATTAGATAAAATGATACTTGTCTTTCTCTGACTGGCTTATTTCACTTAGCATAATAATCTCCAGGTCCATTCATGCTGTCACAAAAGGTATGATTTCCTCAGACTGACAGAATATCACTTTGTATAATTATTATATATATGGTGAGAGCAGTAGAAATATGTGATAGAAAAGCTAATATTTCTAATTTTCTTGAATGGTAATGTTTTTGTTTCAACTTTGGCACAGAAATTGGTCCATTTCAAAGACCAAAATTATAAAATAACAACTCATGTACGTGTCCATATGTATAGGTAAAATCTAAAATGTGTATGCACAAGAATCATTATATGGTGAATTACAGTTTAATATGGTGATTATTAAAATGTTTGTTCTGCCCAGTTGGCATGGCTCGGTGGTTGGGCATCAACCCATGCGCCAAGAGGTCACCCATTCAATTCCCAGTCAGGGCACATGCAGGGTTTCGACTACATCCCAAGTGGAGGGCATGCAGGAGGCAGCAATTGATGTTCCTTCCTCATCAATATTTCTATCTCTCTATCCCTTTCCCTTCCTCTCTCTCTGATATCAATAAAAACATTTTAAAGAATTTTGTTCTTTTACTTTAGCCAACTATTTTCATCAAATTTTTCATGTTGGTAATCTTAGTTATAGAAATATCTAAAATATACTGTTTTACAAAGGACCAAACTGATAAATTATTAGTTCTTAATGTTGAAGATACTTCATTTTAAGTGCAAAGGCATTTTCATTATCTGGAGGTGTGTGTGTGTGTGTGTGTGTGTGTGTGTGTGTGTGTCCGTGTGTGTGTGCTTGCATGCAGTCATGTAACATTTTTATATATATCATAATGACAAATTTCAAAATGTGCATTCATGAAAAAAATACACTTTTACTTTTCAGCAGATGGCCCTATAATCTACATACCAATCCTCTAATTTCCTTGCATTTTGATGACTCACTTTACATCATAAGAAGCTCTTTACTAATCTCTGATTATAATACTGTTGTTACTATAATTCTCATTTATCTCAATCAGTCAGTTTTCTTCATCATGCAAGTTTGGCAGAAGCTGGAAATTTCTGTAGAGATTAGGACTGATGTAATCAGATGTTATTGATGAGATGCCCAGATACAATTTTATACAGTCACCCTCAAACAGTCCCTTCTCTTTTACACTCTTACCTTCACTCTGTCAAAGGAAACTGTTATCACTAATATATTTTTCAAGCTCTTCTGCTCTGTCATTTGGACCCCTTATCATAAAACCACTCCATTTCATCAGTGAGCATTGCCTCCAACTCATTCTTTACTGACCCCTAGCTGTCTTTGCATAATATGAATTTCTTTGAAACATTCAAGAGTAAAGGTTTTTTTTCTATAATTTTTCCTACCAGGTAATAAGACCAAGAAAGTGGTCGGTATACTTCTAGCTTATCTGAGTGCACTGAAACTAATTATTTTTAATCTACATTTAAATTTCTTCAAGCATTAATGTTCCATTTACGTAGTTACATTAATCTCCCAAATCTGAATCATTTGCCTGTGTTGAATTGCTTACTTAACACTCAAATTCTTTTCAGTAATCATTTTTAATTTATTGTGTATGTGGAAAAAATATTAAAAAGTCTACCAATTATTTTATTAATTATATTTGATATCATTGTAAATTCCCATGCAGTTACAAAAATGATAGAGAGTGATCGCATGTGCCCTCTACTCATTTTCATCCAACAGTGACATCTTGCAGAATTATAGTCCAATCTCACAAAATGGATGTTAACATTGATACAATTAAGATACAGGATCCCTCACTACAAGGATCCTTCATGTTTCCCTGTTTTAGCCAGATTCATTTCATTCAAGCTTCCCTCCCCCTGACCCTTGACCTCAATCTCTGGCAACAGGGGTTCTGTTTATATAATTGTGACATTTCAAGAATGTCATATAAATGGAATCATACATTATGTAACCTTAGGGTGTTGACTTTCTTCACTCAGTATAACTTTGTAGAGATTAATCCAGCTTGTTACATGTATCAGTAGTTCTTTCATTTTATTGCTAGTAATATCCATGGTATGTATATGCAAACATTAATTTTTAAAAATCATTTATTTTCCTCTCTAATCCAGTCAGTTAGTCATTAATACACAGCCTTTCTCACACTTTTAACAGCTCTGAAATCTGAAGTTCCAACATCCTTTATGCTCCCATTATTATTCCCTACCCATCATCCTCATCCCTCCTATTCTCTTATAGAAACTTCACTGATACTTCATAAAAGTTATTTTATTCTAGGTCAATTTTGTTTTCATAGGGTAATGAGTTTGCCTATCCAACTAACTTTCCACACTTCAAATGACCTATTCCATGCATACATAGTTGTTGTTTTTTTGACCTGTCTAACATCCAATATTTCTCAGTAATGTCTCCTAGCACACTTCATAGTGAAATCCTTAACTTTACTCAGTTTATACTCCTTGCACGTTTTTTAATCGTCAGGTATTTATAGTCCTCACAAAGACAATATCAAGATTTCATTAAGTTCTGTTACACTTATCAAATGACATTGCACACAATTTTCACAGTTAAAATAATGTTTATCATGTAAGACTTCTGTCAAATTCCTGTGAAATACACTGCAAATATAGACAATGAGCTATTCAATATTGTGTTCTCTCCAATTATTACCTCTAGAAACTTATTATATCAACCCCTTCTCACTTTATTACTGCTTTCCTTTTCCTGAATTCTGTCTTTTATTTTATTTTTTGTCATCAGAATTAAACTTACAAATCTACATTAATGAGTAGGAACACAGTTGTTCAAAAGTCATTTTGAAGAGACAGAATGTAACTTCTGGGTTGGACTTGAGTAAAATCTAATTGAGTGAAATAATAAATGTCAGTAAGAAGTGACAATCAGAAGTTTGGAAAGGGTTGGTTACTCGTGGAAGAAGAGTAAACGGAAAATATCAGGCATAATTCCTACCAAAATCTAACCCAGTACTGCAAGTATTCTAAACCCACTTGCAAGGCCATCCGACCACTTTGTAGCCCCTAACTATGATTTGTCCTCCTCAAATATATGGAATCAAAGAGAAAGTGCAATATACATGCTGACAAAACAATGTTATCCATGTGACACTTATGTTTTTTATTGAAAATTAATAAATTAAAATTCTGCACCTATATGGATCTGTTAATTCCATGCATCAGTCTGAAAATAATTCTACCTTATTATATTGATAAAATCTTCACTTTTGAATGTTTTATTGAAGGACCCTGGATTTTTATATTTTACTGAAGAATATCACTATATATCTAATTAATGTTGAGAGCCACACTAATTTTATATTTTATTAATACTTGACTATTTCTTCTGATCTTCTTAAAACACTTAAGCTACTCTTGGCCTAGCGATAAAGTCACCCCTGACCTCCTTGAGAAAACAGAAGCCATCGGGAACTTAAAGCATTGCCCTCTTGCACCCCCAGACTCTGTCTTCCTCCGTATCAAAGAAAAAAATTCAAACTGCTGTCCAACTCTGAACTCATCACTGTCAGTTTTTCACACAACAGTTTCAGGTTCTCTTTACCTTTAGGTCTTCCCGTTCCACAGCTTCTGTGAGTTTTGCTCCTAACATGGGCCTCTGAAACCTTGAACTACTGGAAAGACATGCCCTTCACAGTTTATGAGTCCTTAGGGTAATGCTTAGCCAGCCACTTACTGAGACAGGAGTTTGGAAGTCCAGCTCCCTTTCCTAGAACAGGGAGGATTTCTGACTTGTCGTTGTTATTCCTGAGGTTCCTGCAGAATGAGGATAACGCTCAGACGAAACTTGAAATCACCACTTTGATACTTTTCCCTACCTTGCTTCTTTTTCTTCTGTAGCTGTTTCCCCAAAGAATCACTTGTACATAGTCTGCATCTTAGGTTCCACTCCCAGGGAACTTGATCTAAGACAAAAGCTAATTATAACCGCCCAGCACTTGGTATCATATCCTTTCTTGCATTCTACAGGAATTTAATCAATCTCCAATTATGCTTAGTTCATTAACATTTCCCTTTCTCTGAACTTTTTCTTTGATCCACAGGACATCCTTCCTTAATTATTACCTAACTTTCTCTATGTCCCTCACATTTGTTTCTGAAAAGAACAGTCTGTGTTCATTTCTCCAGCTTATCACCTCTTCATCACTTTCCACTCATTGAAATTTAGATTGCGTCTTCCTTACTTTATTAAAATCATTTTACTTAGATTAGCTACAGCTTCTTAATTGGCAAACCCAAACATATGTATATATAAATAACACACAACCCTTCCGTCCATTTTTTAACTGTTTTTTTTTATTCAACTATTTCTCACTTGACCTTAATAATACCAGTATATTCATTTATGAATTCATTCAACAATTATTTTGTGGAGGTATTTATTGAGTGGCTACTATGGCAGGCAACAGATAAACTGATAGGGGCAGCTGCAATAACAGTAATAGTATAAAGTGTGTGCTATGGAAGTAAATAATAAACAAATATAATCCAATTGTGACTTGGATAAGACAATTTCAGGATAAGACAATTTTGGGATAAGACAATTTTGTCAAAGACATACACTTTGGCTGAGGTCTATTTGATTTGTGGTAATTGTGGCATCTTTTTCTGCACCTGTACTCTCAGAATGAAACCATAATCTATCTTAATAGGAAAATTAAAATTTGGAGTAGATATAATTATCTTCACCTGAGTCCAAGTTCACACTAGTATCTTTGGATAGTAAAAATCTAATTTTGTAATACTCCAAACTTTTACCTTAACACTAAAATGACCCATTCTTCCTGGTAAGTTCCCAATCTTACTATATATTTCCTTTTCTTTTCCCAGGTAGGGCACAAGCTCTATGATCTCTTCCTTGAAATCCAGATACCCATATAATCTAGATGCTTTTTTGCAGCATCTCTGCACTGGTCCCAGCTTCTTAGCATGTCTTCCCAGTGCTATTTCTTTTATCCTAATATATAAAAACCCTGGGTTGTAAGGACCAGTAAGGACCAAGGCTTGACCAACTGGAAGTCAGTCCTGCAGTCAGCCTGGGTTGCTGTGGCAATCCAGCGCTGATTGCTTCCGCTGCAGGCGCAGTGCCCCAGCACTGACTGCTGAGGGGGCTGCAAATCAGGGCCAGAGAGAGGCCTGAAGAGAGAAGCAGGGACTGATCCATTGCCTCTGTGGCAGCTTTTGATCAGCACTTGCTTCTCTCTTTCTCTCCCAGTCTGGCCAGCAGCCGGGCCTCCATTTCTCTCCAGGCCTCCACTGAGGCTGCTGATCAGCCCCACCTTTCTGATCAGGCCCCGTTGATAGGACCAGAGACGCTGGCTGGCATAGGAACTGACCAATCAGAACCAAATGTGGGTGCTGTGAACAACCAATGGCTGCCTAGGAGGCGGAGCTTCTGATGCTGACTGGCATTGAAACCGACCAATCAGAACCAAATCTGGGTGCTGTGGGGAGCCAATGGCTGCCTAGCAGGCAGAGCTTTTGATGCTAACTGGCATTGAAACCGACCAATCAGAACCAAATCCAGGTGCTGTAGGGAGCCAATGGCTGCCTAGGAGGCAGAGCTTTTGAGGCTGACTGGCATAGAAACCGACCAATCAGAACCAAATTGGCCAGCACAGGAGGGTAGTTTGGGATGAGATCAGGCCTGCAGGGGAGGGCAGTTGGGGGCAAGATCAGGCCAGCAGGGGAGGCAGTTGGGGGCAACCAGGCTTGCAGGGGAAGGCAGTTAGGGGTGCTCAGGCAGGCAGACAGAGGCAGTTAGGGGCAACCAGGCCAGCAGGGGAGGCCAGTTAGGGGTGATCAGGCTGGCAGGCAGAGGCAGTTAGGGGTGATCAGGCAGGAAGGCAGGTGAGCAGTTAAGGAGGCAGCGGTCCCAGATTGCGAGGGGGATGTCCGACTGCTGGTTTAGGCCCAATCCCTGTGGGACATCCCCCAAGGGGTCACCAATTGGAGAGGGTGCAGGCTGGGCTGAGGGAACCCCCTCCATGCACGAATTTTGTGCACCGGACCTCTAGTCTATCATAACAACCGAGATAAAAATAATCTGATGATAACTGAGTTAAAACTATATGTCAGTTTAGGATTTATAAATATCTACTATTAAAGCATATTTACTGAGTCTAAATCTCTTCTCTGAAATGCAAATGGGAAGCACAGAGAAATATTTGAGTAAAATACTCACGAATGTAAGTTAAAATTATAGCCTGGGGGAATAGGGGAAATATATTTCTGAATTATATAAATCATTACTATTTCTGAATTATATAAATTAGTAATTTTGTGTACACTTAACTGTTTTGTGTTATAATGATGGAACTTGAAAAGATCTTAGGAGCATAATATCTGCTCAGCTTCCAAATTCTTAGAAATGTTTAAAAGTAATGTTTATTTTATATGTATTAGAAAATCTAGGAAAGTCATTTCTAGCAAATGTCTATACTACATAATAGACATGAAAATTTTATAATCTTAAAAACATTTTAATTTATTTGCTAAGAACACAGGTTAAAAATATAAGAAAATATATTTTATAAAATTATTTTCTTTCATGTCTGATTAGTGAAAAAATCCTAAAACAATCAATTTTTAAATGTTTTTATTGATTTTTTGGAGAGAGAGGAGGGAGAGGGAGAGAGATGGAGCCATTAATGAGAAATATCAGTCGCTGCCTCCTGCACGCCCCCTGTTGGATACGGTGTGGGCCCTGACCTGGAATTGAACCAATGATCTCTTGGTGCATGGGCAAAACAATTCTGAAATTTACACAATAATGCCAAATCTTTATACAGTTTGAAATATTATTGATACTGACATTGGTGATGGCAAATTTTTAAAAATATGTGTGATATGTGATATTGTATATTTTAGTGTTCTGATTTTATTTGGAACCTGCAGTAAATGATGTTTACTTTTTATAATATTATTATAGAAAAATCATAAAATCTAACACCTATTTGCAGCATAATATACATAATTTATAATATGGATAAGCTTTAAAAGACTTTATTTTGATTATTTTAAACAAATAATGCATTTAAAAAGGCAACAGATAAAATTTGGACCATGAAAAGAAAACATGAAAACCTTTAGGCAAGCTGTTAGTTAACATTTGAAAACCAAATTAAGCAGGTTTATTATATAATGCAGCAGATGGAGAAAATGTGATCTCCCTGTTAATAATTTTCCATTAATCTATCATTTTAACTTAGGTCTCTTCATGTGCTACTCATAAAATAAGTGTTTCCCCCATAACATGATTCATATTGCCACAAAGTAATGTTCTTTCAAATACTTTTTGTGTGTGTGTGACTATAATTTTCAACCAATATACATATTTTTACTTAAGGGGCTTGATTTTTAGATAGTTTTATTCACATGCATTCCCTGTGTCAAATACTTTCTGATTATATCTATTCTAAGTTAAGGGTAAGAGAATGTTAATGTAACAAAATGACAAGATCATGTGTCATTTTAAAGAGTGGGCAGTTATATAATATTGAACAGAAAATGCATTTATGAACTCACAAATCTTTTCATACAAAGGAGAGAAGTGAAAACACTAGAATTTAATTCCAAAATATTTTTCCTCTCAATTTTTAATTTCCATTTAGCTAAAGGACATGGCCAAAGAGTGAAAGGAATAGGAGACTGTAGTGAAATATGACTTTTCTCAACCTGTTAAAATGGGTAGAGGTCCAGTGGCAGATACCATTCCATTTACAGACAGCAAAATGCCAATACTTACAAATGCAAATACTTTGGAGTCTAGTTTTAAATTTTCTTTAAGGACATAAACAGAATGGCTATAGACACATCTATTATGGAAGATATAAATTTATCAGGATTGACAATTAAGCATTATTTCCTGAGTGCATTGATAGTGATAATAAAAGTTGTCTGTGTCCAGGCAGTATCTAGATTATCCAGAAGCTTGTTAGAAATGTAGAAGCTCAGATCCCACCCTAGACCTATAAAGTCTGCATTTGAACAAGATTCCTAGGTAATTTATATGTAAATTATAATCAGAAAAGTGTTGATCCTGTACAAATAGATGATGCTGGTCAGATAGAGATGTTCTAAATGTTTTCCATAGTTACAATTTCAGTGACAGAAGGGAAGATATCTAACTCAGACTAAGTGAATAAAAACCATTTTAGCGTTTTATCCCCAAAATATCCATACTATTTTACTGGGAGAAAATTAGATTCTTATTACAATGTGAATTACCAAAATTACCTTATGCAAGTAATCTGAAATTTAATATTTAACATGAACTCATCAGGGGTTATATTCTAAAACTTATCAAAAATAGAAAATGTTGCAACATCTAAGCAGTTTCCCAAAATTTGTATAGGTCTAAGATAAAGTACATTATGAATTTATGATACATTTACTATGAGTTTGTCCTCAAAATTGCAAATATAAGATGACATGTAAATGGCATTTTAATAGCTTTTGAAAAAGCTACCTGGATCAAGAAAGGACAATGAATCAATTATACCTTTTAGTGAATACTAAGGTATTTTATTCCCCATGCTTTCTACATTTAGGTATTGTGCATTTCTCATTGCTGAAGAAATAATGGCGTTCGAGATTTGTAATGTATGTTGCATATTTAATACCTTTATCTGTATAAAATATATAAAAAAAACTTTAGTGTATATAATTTTGCAAGAAGTTATATAAAAATAAGTGGATAGTTTGTAAAATTAAAAAAAAAAGATTTTTACTCTTACTAAAACACTTTGCCTCAAATTACATATAAGAAAGACTATGTTCTTGAAAAACCAACTAGACCTTGAAATAAAACACTGTCACTTAATAAAAATCATTAAATATTTTATTAAAATATTTTATAATAATAGAGTATATATCCTTATTTTTTTGAGGAAACAAAAAACAAAAAATAAATAAAATAAATAGAATAAACACAGAGAACATACAAATATACAGAAGAAAATTTACAGTGGTTATTTTTTTTAAATATGTCTTTATTAATTTCAGTGAGAGAGGAGAGAGAGAAACATCAATGAGAGAGAATCATTGATCAGCTGTTTCCTGCACGCCCCCTACTGGGGAATCAGCTGCAACCTTGGCATGTGCCCTGACTAGACTGTGACTCTGGTTCATGGGTCAATGCTCAGCCACTGAGCCACACAGGTCAGGCTAGAGTGGTTATTTTGTGAGGACATCACTGCTAGTATTTTAGTTATACCTCTCTACTTTTGATGATCTCTTCAACAAATATATATATATATAGTACATTGCTAATGAGAAAATATTCTAAAATAGTTATCCTCTCTAACAAAATGGTAATATGCAAATTAACCATCACTCCGCTACATAAGCCACGCCCACCAGCCAAGCCACGCCCACCAGCCAATCAGGGCGAGTATGCAAATTAACCCAAACCAAGATGGCTACAGCCACAGAGAGCAAGGTTTCCTAGGTAACAGAGGAAGCCAAGCTTTCTGCCTGCCCTTGCCAGGCCTAAGCCTCCACTCAAGCTACAAAGTTTCAATTATAGAAGGTAAACAAATGGCGGCAGAATGGAGCTTGAGAGAGCAGGCCAGGGTTGCCGCCGGCAACAGGGGAAGCAAAGCTTTCCGCACACCCTGGCCGGGCTCACCCGCTTAAGGCTACAAAGTTTCAATTGTAGAAGGTGAATTAACTGCCACAGAAATGGCTGCCGCCCTGGAGGGAACAGCAGGCTTGGCTCCGCTCCAGGCTACAAAGTTTCAATTGTAGAAAGAAAATAAATTCCAGATACCAGGGCCTCTGCTTGGGTTGCCAGGGGGCATGGCCGGCCTGCAAACCACCACAGGCCCCTCGCCCAGGCTGCCCCACGCCCCAAGGGAACCCCATCCTGATCCGGGACGCCCTTCAGGGCAAACCAGCTGGCCCCCACCCATGCACCAGGCCTCTATCCTATCTAATAAAAGAGTAATATACAGATTGATCATCACTGCAACACACAATATAGCTGCCCCCATGTGGTCAAAAATCCTGCCCCCATGTAGATACAAGATGGCCACTACAAGATGGCCATCAGGGGAGGGCAGTTGGGAGGCACCCGGCCTGCAAGGGAGGGCAGTTGTGGCGGACCAGGCTTGCAAGGGACGGCAGTTGGAGGTGATCAACCCTGCAGGAGAGGGCAGTTAGGGGTGACCAGGCTGGCAGAGGAGGGAAGTTGGGGGCAAACAGGCTGGCAGGGGAGCAGTTAAGCATCAACCAGGCTGGCAGCGAAGTGGTTAGGGGGTGATGAGGCTTGGCAGGCAGAAGCGGTTAGGGGCAATCAGGAAGGCAGGCAGGCAAGCAATTCGGAGCCAGCAGTCCTGGATTGTGAGAGGGATGTCCGACTGCCCGTTTAGGCCTGATCCCACCAGGATTGGGCCTAAACGGGCAGTCCGACATCCCTCCAGGAGTTCCAGATTGGAGAGGGTACAGGCTGGGCTGAGGGACAACCCCCCGCCGTGCACGAATTTCGTGCACTGGGCTTCTAGTAATATATATGTTGGTATCTGGAAAAATTTTACCATCGTAAACTTTTTATTAATAATATAAATATCAACAAATAAACAGGGTACAAACATGTATATGTTACTTTTATTAATTATTATCTTTTTCTCCTATTAGAATATAAACTTTGAGAACCTGAAATAATATATTATGCAAATTAACTAAACATTCATAAAGAACTCATTCTATGTGCACTAGGTCATCTTCCTATGAAATAGATGTATTAAGGTAAAATGTTAGGTAATATTCCAGTGTATTCATACAAAAGTCTTCTTTTTTTTATTTCTAATTGTGCTCTCCACTTCTAGTGAAAATTTAGATACACTTCTATTTAATTGTAAACTGACATTTTATATAAAATAAAAGTATATTACAAAGTACTTTTTTATAAGAGAGTATTTGGTTGAACACAAAGCCAACTATTTTTTCTTTAATGGTTTTAAAAAACAATAAAAAATAATTGGATTTGCAAATATTGATTGGATACTGCAATTTATTCTATGGTAAATGCTCTCCTGAATTTTTGAATGGTTCATTATGATCCATGTGTACAATTTGGGAATTGTTTCTTTCTAATATATAGGAAAGTTGTTTTCTAACATGCCACTTAAAGTTAAAGTGATGCTTCACAAATTATCTGTGCTATTATACCACTTGTGCTTCTAAAACACTTTTGCAGAACCTTGTTATTGGCAATTTAATGTAACAGTTAAACTGAATTTAGCTATCAAAAGTAATGATTATACACAATTTTAAATCATGCTTTCTAATAGACACATTTTTCATTTATGAATTTTGTTTACTGAATATAACTGATCACAACATTATACATTCATTTATTTAAAAGACTCTCAGTTTGTTGACTTAATACCCTAGTAATTATTATACATTAATTATAACTAAATGCACAAAATGTAGTTTTTAAACACTCATGTCACTAAATTGTATTATAAGATAAAAATAAAAAGTGGACCATAGCATGGGGCTATGAATATTTTTATTTAAGCACCATTATTTTTGCTACTATAGAAAAATTGAATAAACAAAAGAGAGAACATAGCAACATTAAGTAATGTCAGAATGTTAATTTTTAAATGTCCTTCATAAATTTACTAATGCTAGATTTCACATACAATTCCCTTTAACCGAAAGGTAAAAGTTTCACTGCAATTTACATATAGGCCATTTTCTAGTTACATATGAATTTACCAATATACGCAATATATAGTCTATGAATTGTTAGCACTATGTATACTGGTCAATTGCAGCAGAAAGCCAAATAAGCAGTCACTTAGGATATTTCTTTATCCACTTCAATAGAAATCGTTAGTTAATAAATGATTTCAAATAGTATTTTATAATATATTATGTAATAATTTAAAATTATATTTATAATAGTGTTTATACTTTTATTGTATTATTTTTGTTTATACAACTAATTATTTTAAACACAATAATTTTCTTAGCCATTATCCAAATTGATAATTTTTGCATTCTTAATTTTTCCCCCTATTTCAATTTCATTCTTTACAGGAACAAATTTTCTTATTTGACTAGCATAAAAATGGTAAAATTGAACTTTATTATAGGCAGATGTTTATTTTATAACAATAGAGGCCCAGTGCACAAAATTCATACATGGGTAGGGTCCCTAGGCCCGGCCGGCGATCAGGGCCAATCAGGACCTTCTGGCTGCGGCTGGGACCTCCCTTCCCCGGTTACTGGCTGTCGGCCAGGGCCTTCCTTCATTCCATGCCGCTCCCTGGTGGTCAGTGCACGTCATAGTGAGCAATCGAACTACTAGTCTCCCAGTCGAACTTTCAAGGGGACACTTTGCATATTAGCCTTTTATATATAGATAGATAGATAGATAGATAGATAGATAGATAGATAGATAGATGATAGATAAATATTTAAATTGGTGAACTGAATGGAGTTACTTAATGGAAAATGTTAACTTTATTGATGAAAATTTAATTGCAGAATGGTTATTACTGTGAATAAGTTTTTCATGTATGTCTATCTACCTGTCTTTTATTTTTATTGCATCATTCGTTTTAATTGTTTTAATTATATCAAGTTAAATCCATTTGCATATTATCATTGTTTATAGGTACATATTTTAGCAAGAAAGTACTTTGAATCACAGACATCTATAATATACAGTCTGTGGATATTTCTGAAATAGATTTGCATATTTATTTATGGAGCTGTACTGGGATCACTGGAATAATTTCCCAAAATAGAAAAACTAATTTCTGTGAGGGTATTAAGAAGACAGCTGTCATGTAATGCTTCCCAAGTAGTTTTCAAAGTACATAAACAATATCCTGTAATGAACACTCAGATTAGCATATCAGATGAAGGGGTGGAAATTTATCCTGCATAACTTCTTACAGAAAAGACATTTTTTAAGAATTGAAAAAACAAAGATTTTTTTAATCCTTGTCCCATGGTACTGTGCTTTTCAGTCTAAAGTTTGAGGGTGTATTTGCTGGTTTAAGCACCTTCTGAAATGTTGAAGGCCATACTGTGATACCAAATAAGTGACAGAAGAATGGCACTAATCTTTAATGAAAGTGACCATCAAGGCAAAAAATAAAGGAATCTAAAGCATAGGTTGCCTATGTAGCAGTCTATGAGGTTGCTTCATTTACCTTTCTTTTAAATACTATAAAATTCTAGAAGCAACTAGTAAAGTTATATATATATATATCCTGAGTGGCCAGATTATTATGATCTCTGAACGCATAATAATCTGGCCACTCAATATATATAGGCCCGGATATATATTAGAGGCCCAGTGCATGAATTCGTGCATGGGTGGGGTCCGGCCAGCGTGGCCAGTGGGAGGGGACATGGGCGGTTGGCCAGCCTGCCTTCTGGTCGAACTCCTGGTCAAGAGGACAATTTGCATATTAGCCTTTTATTATATAGGATATACACTGAGTGGCCAGATTATTATGCATTCAGAGATCATAATAATCTGGCCACTCAGTGTGTGTGTGTGTGTGTGTGTATAACTTTATATAGCAAAATATCCTATCTAATAAAAGGGCAATATGCAAATTGACTGTACCTCCACTACACTCACAAGCCACGCCCACCAGCCAATCAGGGATGAGTATGCAAATTAACCCAACCAAGATGGTTGCGGCCACAGACCGAGCAGGAGGCTTGGGTTTCCCCGGTAATGGAGGAAGCCAAGCTTTCCGCACACCCTGGCCAGCCTAGGCCTCCACTCAAGGCTACAAAGTTTTAATTATAGGAGATAAATAAATCCCCCCCAAACAATGGCTGTGGCCATGGAGCAAGGAGGAGGCTTGGCTCCGCTCAAGGCTACAAAGTTTCAATTATAGAAGATAAATAAATCCCAGATACCAGGGCCTCCACTTCGGTCACCAGGGAGCGTGGCCAGCCTGTAAACCACCACAGGCCCTTCGTCCAGGCCTCCCCACACCCCAAGGGAACACCCACCCTGATCCAGGACACCCTTCAGGGAAAACCAGCTGGCCCCCACCAGTGCACCAGGCCTCTATCCTATCTAATCCTATCTAATAAAAGAATAATATGCAAATTAACCATCACTCCAACACAAAAGATTGCTGCCCCCATGTGGTCAAAGATGGCTGCCCTCATGTGTACATAAGATGGCCACCACAAGATGGCCAGCAGGGGAGGGCAGTTGGGAGGGACCAGGCCTGCAAGGGAGGGCAGTTGGGGGTTATCAAGCCTGCAGGGGAGGACAGTTAGGGGTGACCAGGTTGGCAGAGGAGGGAGGTTGGGGGCGATCGGGCCTGCAGGGAAGGGCAGTTGGGTGGGGGGGGCCAGGCCTGCAGGGGAAGGCAGTTAGGGGTGATCAGGCCTGCAGGGGAGGGCAGTTAGGGGTGACCAGGCCTACAGGGGAGGGCAGTTAGGGGCAAACAGGCTGGCAGGGGAGCAGTTAGGCATCAATCAGGCTGGCAGGGGAGTGGTTAGGAGGTGATCAGGCTGGCAGGCAGAAGCGTTTAGGGGCTATCAGGAAGGAAGGCAGGCGAGCAGTTGGGAGCCAGCAGTCCTGGATTGTGAGAGGGGTGTCCAACTGCCCATTTAGGCCCGATTCGTGGGATTGGGCCTAAACGGGCAGTTGGACATCCCTCTAGGGGTCCCAGATTGGAGAGGGTGCAGGCTGGGCTGAGGGACACGCCCCCCCGCCCCATGCACGAATTTCATGCACCGGGCCTCTAGTATAATATATGCAACTATACACTTTAATATATATTAAAATTTATATTTATAATGTTTTTGAAGTGAACAGTAGGGAGAACTTTGGAGTTAGTGCTTTTGAGAAGTAAGGTAGTGATTCACCATCACTGACAAAGTATATCGAGAAACAAACATCATATATTACTAGAGGCCTAGTTCACAAATTCATGCATGGGTGGGGATTCCTTGGCATGGCCAGCGATTGGGGCTGTCTTGCCTAGTCCTGATCAGGGCAATTGGGGCCAGCCAGCTGGGGGGTGGGACCACAGGAGGTTAGCTGGCCAGCCAGAGGAATGGACCACAGGAGTTGGCCAGCCATGGTAGGTTGGCTGTGAGAGCACACTGACCACCAGGGAGCAGCATGGAGCATCTTCCCCCTGGTGGTGAGTGTGCGTCATAGCTACCAGCCAGTCGTCTGGTCATAATGGTCACTCAGGCTTTTATATATATATAGAGGATTGTAATCAGAGCACCTGGATTCAAATGGATAGTTGATACACAATACTTATAATCTCAGCAAAGGGGGAAAGTGAGAGCTTAGATACTTTTTTTATTATCATGACACCAAAATGAAGTTGCCTTAATGCAAAATTATAATTTACACAAAAGAGAATATGCGTGTTATGGTGCTGCAGGGACCTAGCATAAAAAAGCCATCCTCATCCCAGTATGTGAATAAGCTAAGTCATTGCCTACAAGTTGACTATGAACACTAGTCAATGACCCTAACAGAAACGAAGCATGTCATAAGAAGAGCCAAGAAATCTGTGTCTGTGTGTGGTCCCATATTTGGCATGCATTGACCTCTCTAACTATACTGGCGAGAAAAATAATCAAACCAATCAAACCAAAGCATTCCATTAGAATATACATATATCGTATATAATAAAACCCTAATATGCAAATCAACCAAACGGCAGAACAACCAGTTGCTATGATGTGCACTGACCACCAGGGTGCAGATACTCAACACAGGAGCTCAGCCAGAATCCGGGCTCACGGCTGGCGAGCACGGCAGCGGTGGTGGGGCCTCTCGCACCTCTGAGGCAGCACTAAGGAGCAGCGAGCCCAGCTTCTGGCTGTGTGGCACTCCCACAGGAGGAGAGCCGCTCAGCCAGAAGCTGGGCTCACACTGCTGAGCGCAGTGGTGCTAAGGACCCCTTGAGGGATGTCCATCAGTTGGCTTATTCCACTCCCCATGGGGCCTAAGCCAGCAGGAAGACATCCCCTGAAGGGTCCTGGACTGCGAGAGGGCACAGGCCAGGCTGAGGGACTCCCCACCCAGTGTATGAAAGTCGTGCACCGGGCCTCTAGTATATATACACACACACACACACACACACACACATACTAATAAAAGGGTAATATGCTAATGGTAGTGATGCCCTCACACCGTAACAACCGATCAGCAGGAGGCTGCGTGTGTGGCAGGCATGGGTGGGCAGGGCTGTGGGCGTGGTGAGACCGGGGGACGTGAGGTTGCATCCCCCACCCAGCACCAGCCAGGGATGTGACGCTGTTATTGTTTATTTATTATTAAATTTATATATTATTATCATATACATTTTGTAGGGAGCTGTTATAGGGTTAAGCCTCAGACTGACCTGCTGGCAAAGTCATAAACAAGTCCCAGCTTGGAGGGCACAGTCCTCTAAGCATAATTAAGCTAGATCTTGTGACTGCTCTCTAGATCTTTCCTGGGTAGCTAATGGGCAGCAAGTGCTGCCAAAACAAGTGAAACTTACAAGAACATTGTAAATTACCTTGTTTGCCCCTGACTATAAATAAAGCATCAGCTTTTCAGTCTGGATCTGTTCTGTGGCCACAGCCAGGCACAGAAGATCCACCTAGACCCAGCTTATTCTCTTTGTCTGTCTCTTCTTCATCCTTCACCAGCCCTCCCTCCGGCTCTCCGGACCCTTGGCTGTGCTGGCACGGCTCAACATTTTACTAATTTTCTTTCATTTCTGACATATTTATTATAGAGGAAGGGCAAATAGCAATATTAAAATATTTCCTCTAATTAATTTCCTTTTAATGTGCACGAATTTTGTGCACCGGGACACTAGTATGTGTGTGTGAATATATATATGCCAAGCAACTGGAACAATTGAACTACTGGAACGACTGGATCAACCGACCAGTCACCAACATTTCTGAACATACTTATAATTATATCAATAATTTGGATATACATATACATAGATATAGATACAGATATATAGATATTGATATAGGTATATGTACACATATAGAAAGATAATAAGCATTCACCATTCAGCTGTTATGTGTAATTTACAGATATTAATTTAAAAACAATAGGTTTAGCCTTGCCGGCATGGTTCAGTGGTTGAGAATTGACCTAAGAACCAGGAGGTCATGGTTCGATTCCTGGTCAGGGCACAGGCCTGAGTTTCAGGCTCCATTCCTAGTGTGGGGCATGCAGGAGGTAGCCTATCATGATTCTCTCCCATCATTGATGTTTCTATCACTCTTTCCCTCTCCCTTCCTCTCTGAAATCAATAAAAATATATTAAAAAACAGCAGATGTAATTTAATGTTCTTTAGTGTAAATAGGCAAATGTCCAATAAATTTAAAAATTATAAGTAAAGTAAGTTTTCATAACCTGCTAAACCAAAGGCATTGGACAAACAATATGATACTAGCAAAGGCTCAATATTTGCTTTTTTAAAATAAACTGCTCATAAGAAAGAAAAATGGTTAAAAAAAAAAAGTTTCTTTATGTAACATAATAAAGTGATTTCAAGAAATACATTATTTGCAAGTGAAAAGAAAATATAGTGAGAGAATAAGTAATACTACCTGTAAGTCTGTCAAAATAGTTGTTAGCCAGTGACCATATAATAAATTTATTGTAAATCATATATTTAAAATTAATATTTTAAAATAATTTCTACTAAACCATTCTATGGCAATGAAATAAAAAAATATGAACTTAAGAAGCAAGAATAGCATCCAAGGTGTGATAATAAATGTAAATCACTTATACCTCCGCCATCACTATTGACAGAAAATATAAATTTAAAATTTAACAGATAATGATGTATAAATCAATATGCACTATCCATTTTACCAAGTTTTTTTTTTCATGAATTACTAAAGATTTTTCAGTATCTTCTATACAGCACTATTTTGAGAAAATGCAAATATAGGAATGAAACAATCTCAAAATTATTTTTAAGGAAGACTCATTCCAAAACTATTTCCCACTGTCAATACACTGTAATGTGAGGCAGAAAAGAGAGATACAAAGTAAAAGTTGAAAACTGTATTTATTTTAAATGAATCACTCAGAATACATTTAAATAATGAAAGGCATTTAACGACTCTTACTGGTTTCAGTAAAAATGAAACCAAATACTACAAATACAATTTTTAAATGACTGATTTGGCACCATGTAACTATTGCCTCAAAATCTAAGGTAGTGGTTTCTTAAAGAAATTTGGTATTTTTAAAATGAAAACAGTATAAAAATGAAAATGGGTATTCATTAAAATCCTATGCACCAAGCCCTAGCGTCCTTGGGAACTCATTTGGTGGCTGAAAGTTCCAATTCCCAGGATCATCCAAGCAGAGCAGATGCCAGATGCTCTCCTGGCTAAGGACCGTGTGCCCTGTGTGGATAGATATAAAAATGATATTTAAGGAGGGAAAGTGATTTTTCCTTTCTTTTTTCTACAAAGAGAAGCAAAAGAAAAAAAAAATAGTCATAAAAATACCAGATGACTTTGTTAATAACAAAGGTGTTATCCAAATGAAGCCTGTGTCAAACTTCTAAGGTCGCAGACAGTTTAAAGAGTAGAGCCTGTCCATTTTGCAGTAAATTCTCACATTATCATACAATTGGCCTTGGTGCATGGTAGCAGGCAAATTATTTTTTAAATGAATTTACGAATAATTCCTAGAAATTTAGTAGTAGTAGAGATCATATAGGTCAAATCACACAGTGCATGGATAAAGATATAAAGCTGATAAAATGAATCAAGTCAGTTAAAGAATTGGCAGGATTAACCATCAATATTTCTTTCATTGATAAAAATAGCTATGTAATTACTGTAGACTAGAGGCCCAGTGCACGAATTCGTGCACGGGTAGGGTCCCTCTGGGTGGCCTGCAAGGATCAGGCCAAAACCTGCACTCCAAGGCCGCCTGCAGCTCCTACCTGCTGTTCCTGCTCATCCCGGCCCCACTGTGCCTGCTGCAGGCTCCCACCCTATCAGTCCCGATCGGGAGAGGCTCATGCTGCTGCAGCAGTGCTCGCTATCCACGAGCCCTGTGTCTGGCGCCCTCCCAAGGGGAGTGACCTGTGGGATCGGGCTGAAACTGGCTCTCTGACATCCCCCGAGGGGTCCCAGTTTGTGAGAGGGCACACGCCAGGCTGAGGTACCCCACAGGTGCATGATTGGGCTGGGGAGGGACCATGGGAGGGCTCCAGGGTGTATCCGGCCCATCTTGCTCAGTCCCAATTGGCCAGACTCCAGCAGCAAGCTAACCTACCGGTCCGAGCATCTACCCCCTGGTGGTCAGTGCATGTCATAGCGAATGGTCCGCCGGTTGACTATCTGCCCCCTGGTGGTCAGTGCACATCATAGTGAGTGGTTGAACAGCCTTAGCATATGACCCTTTGATTGGTTGTTCGGTTGTTCTGCTATTTGGTCTATTTGCATACTACCCTTTTATTATATAGGATATTTGGATATAAAAAATGGATCTTATTGCATTTCAAAGGTCTATTCAAACTAAGCATAGTGGCCTTCCTTCAAGGATATAAAGTATTAAGTTCCAATTTAGTTTATATATTACTCATATGCATAGAAGTATAACATTATAAATCTATAAAGTGTTTTAAAGACAAGCTGAATTTCAGTATGTTACGTTGGTCAGATTAATACTCTTAAAATACTATATATAGCATCCTCCATCTAGCTTTTGCTGGTTATGTTAAACAATATAATTTTATAATGTTTATCTTTGATTCTAAATCATTTTTAATACACATGTAGCTATATCTGATACTAGCCATATGTAAATAACCAATTTGTGCTTATCTTACAGACTTATGTAAGTAAAACCAGTGAAACATAATGCTTTCAAATGTAAAGAGATCCTTAAAAACACATGAGAAAAGCTTATATACAAAATTTTGTATTAGAACAAGATAGAAAAGCCCATTTAGAGAACAGTATTTTCCAAAGGATGTTCCACAGAACATCAGGGAGCTGTTAAGGGTAGACGAGCAGAACAAAATGTTTGAAGGTCAGTAGTTATCCTTATATCCAACATGAAACCCACAGGATCATGGTGCACATTAGAGTTTTAATGGCTCTGATGGGCCCTGCTGTAAAGAAGCTGTTTGACTTTGCTCAATGCAGATTTTTTTTTTAGTTGCTTGCTTAATTACTAATATCTAAGAAGTGTGTTCTGTGGACTAGAGTATCAGACTGTGACATTTTGCTACAGAAAAATCAGGACACATGAGGATGTTGAAATGTTGCACAGGTACGGAGAATATCTTTGATAGCAGAAGCCTATAAAGAAATCTCATTACATTTATTTTCAGTGTAATATGATTAAATTTATTCCTATAAAATATTCATTGAAATACTAATAGAGTTAATGTTGAATGTCCAATTTACTTACAGAATGAATAAGACATGAAATAGTATCATGAGTAATAACTAATGGAACAGATACAAAACATACTATTTTACTTTATTTTTTTAATCCTTACCTGAGGATATTTTTCCATTGATTTTTAGAGAGAGTGGAAGAGCGAGGGAAAGACAGAGAGAAACATCTGTTGGTTGCCTCCTACAAGGGCTCCCAACCAGTGCCTGGGCAGGAGGAGCCAGCAACCAAGGTATGTGGCCTTGAGGGAATCAAAACCTGGGATCCTTCAGTGCCCAGGCCTATGCTCTATCCACTGAACCAAACCAGCTGGGGTCAAAATGTACTATTTTAAAATAATGTCTAGAAAATCTAAGAAAGTACGAAGTTGCAATTAATAAGAATTTGGTAAAGTACTTGATTAAATTCTAAATATATGATAGAATATATATATATATATATATATATATATATATATATATATATGAAAAGGACATTTCATTAATGATCGGAAAAACAAATTTTGCTAATAGCTTTTGCATGATATGCTAATAGCTATATTTAATAAAACTATGAAATCGTAATATAAGAATATTTGAATAAACAAAGCAATACATTGATACTGGTATGAGGGAAAATAAGTGCAGGTTAGCACCCAGATTTTAGTTTTCAAATACCATTCTTCACTAAATTCAGCCAGAGCTTGTGGACAAATATCTGACTCCAGGAAATCTTGAAGGAAAGAAAGAAACAGGTGCACAATGAGCCTGGAACATCTTGTTGTGCGAGAAAGCAGATATGCAAAGAATGATGGTGTCATATCAACAGAGCATAGACTCCGGCTCAGAGATTCCCTAACTGGAAAAATACAGGACAATTTGTACATGAATATAAATAATGCTATATCCCGCTATGCAAAACAGGACTCCATTATATTCTCTCTATATTAGATGGATTTAGGTAAATAAATTGATAGCTGCATAAACAAAGAGGAATTCCAACCCTATACAAGAAGAAGCCATAAGGGGAATCATATTGACCCTATAGTCTTAAACTAATAGAAAACTGAAAATATATGCAATAGTTTTCAGACTTTGGACAACAGAAGAGAGATAATGGAGAGCAACTGGCTGCTATATGATTGCCTAGCTTATTTTGTGGAGTGACGGTAAACTTCAGCCAGGAGGCAGAACCCAGGGAGAGCCAGTCAGTCTCCCTAAGTGTGCAGACATTGCTGGAGACTGGGAAACAAGGGCAGACAAAGTTTGCTAAGCAGAGTATTGAATGGAGGACGTTATCTAAACAATTTACCAAAGTAAATTCATGAACTAAAAATAGCTACCAATGTATCTTATGTTGATTAAACATGTTTGAATCATTCCACTTTTTAAATATTTTTGTATTAAGTCATACAAATAGACTTTGCATTTGCAGTGTTTATTTTTTAAAAACATTTATTTATTTTTATTTTTGATTTTAGAGAGGAAGAGAGAGGGTGAGAGAGATAGAAACATCAATGATAAGAGAGAATCATTGATCGCTGCCTTCTGCACACCCCACACTAGGGACTGAGCCTGCAACCCCAGCATGTGCCCCTGACCGGAATTGAACCTGGGATCCTTCAGTCCACAGGCCGATGCACTATCCACTGAGCCAAACCAGTTAGGGCTGCAGTGTTCATTGAAAATTTTATAGCAAACAAAATTGTTGAAAGAAAATATGCTTCATTCTTAATCACTACCCAAAGTATTAGTTTTGTGAAGAAAAAAAAAGAATTAACTGTCCAATACAAAAGTATAAATCTAATTGTAATTCATGTAGCAAATTATTATTTTAATAGTATGTGGAATTTTAGTTAGCTATGTCCCAATAATCTCCTACAAATACCATATTTAACGACTTTTTTCACTAAAAATTGAATCTGTAAGTGTAATCTTCCAAGGAAAATATTATTAGGAGGGTTTTATTTTCTGCTTGTGTTACATTAAATGCTCTTAAAAGAAGTTCATGGCTCTCTCCTTGAAATTGGTTATGGATTATCTATAATCTTGAAATTATATGCAGAAATGTATGTAGGTATGTATGAATATGTAAATCTTTATACAGATGTCCCTAACTTACATTATATTTTAAAACATGTAGGCATAAAAGAATCGCTGTATTACAGAAATGTGTTTTTAAAAATAAATTCTAAAATTTTAAAAGGTTTTTATCAATTATCCAGTATATGTTCTATTGTAACATATGATTTTCACTAAGTGTGTTCACTAGTTGCAAATGGGAGAGTTTACCCCACCTACATTGAAGGATATTGATTCAAATGAAACATAAGCTAAAAATCACCACTGATACACATGTAAACTATTCATAAAAACCTACATTCATAAGAAGATAGTGAAAATTTCTAAAAGTTTATTTGTAGAACAGATTTAGGTTCACAGCAAAATTGAGTGGAAGGTACAAGGTTGAATATGTTTTAGTGTTTATTATACAAGCCTGAAACTTAAATTTGCATTAAACATTGAGAAATTATATATCTCTTTACTGGAACTGACTCACCTTGGCTATAATGAGCCTAATTTAATGATAAGAATTTTGTCACAAAGAGGAAATCACAGAGGCAAATGGAAAGACCTGGTTGGAACCTGGCTAATTCTATAGATATGATAAATGAAGGTAGAGCAATGAACTGATCAAGATATGAGTGAGTCAAGGAAAAACTGTACAGTTAATGGCAATCAGAGAAACATGGCAACCATAATGTTTAGCATGTCTCTCCAAAGGGAGTTAGGAGTCATCCTATCCTCTGGACTTTCCCGTAAGGTTGATAACAGGTTGCCAACACCCTTAGTTATTACGGTGCAGGTGCTGGGTGATTCTTGATGTCTATAGAATCAAGTTCACTTGGACTAGTCCCTCAAAAAACAGGAGCAGCCCACAAAGGCATGTGCCTGTGACACAATGGATGGAGAAACTCTGCCACACACACCCTGTGACCACTGTACGATGTTACAAGAGTTTGTTGTCTCATATTAAATACTCAATTCTAAGGTTAGGGTAGAGGGAGTTATTACTTCTGAGCACTGCAATTTAATTCCTTATATTTAACAAAACCCTTTAATACATTTTATTTCATTTTGTATTTAGTAAAATTGTTTTATTATTCTGTATGTTTTCTGAAGAAATACTAGACAAATATTGATTTTCTTAAGGAGAAATCACTTGAAAGCATCTCTTACATATTTATCTTTTTCACTAAACTTAAAGTGGATCATTTCTTCAAAAGTTATTTCAGAGATGCATTCATCTCTTTTGGCATTTAATTCATTCTCTAGTGAAGACATAAAATCATATGCCTTTCCATGTTTTTCCTTTTATTGTAATTAATCAAATGCTGCCAGCCCTTTGCATGTCAATAGCTTTGTGTGAGATCTGAGAAACTTCTCATGTTGTCTAAGACATCCTACATCTTCTGTAAATCTCACAATCTCGTTTTGTAAGTTAATTTTATTATTCTAGTACATTGTATTTGTTGCTATTGGTAATTAAAGAGGAAATTATAACATTCAGTTGAGATAGTGGACTAGGACAAGGACAAGCTAATTTTATAAGGACTCAGTTCATCAGAAAATTATTTTATTTCATTATGACTTTTTGTTGTCACTCTAGTGAGGATCTAACCTATCCCCAAGCAAGACAGATAGACACACTTGAAGGGGGGCAGGGAACTGCCTTTATACAATCAAATAAATTATATGGCTTATTGATATTCCAATTGTTGTGAGAAGGCTTACAGCCCTTGATGCTGAATAATTGATATATAACTTTAAGGACATGAAATGTTAGGGAAACACGCCTTCTATATGTTGAATTTTTCCTCTCATTTTTCAGAGCTATTCTAAACTCAAATATAAAAGGATTTACATCCCCTTAAAACATACATCTGGAAGATCCATAAGCAGTGCTATCACCAACGGTTTTTATTCATGTATACAGAAGGTTGACCTAAGTTAGGACTTCGAGGTCTTAAGAAGCAGAAGAAAACATTCTGGGAAATATGCTATTAACAGACTGTTAAATTAACCATTTTAGTGATATAAGGTTTGAGATGCCACAATCATAAATATATAAAATATGTTTGCCATGGGTCAAGATCAGACAAATACCACCAGGTGCAAAGAATTGACAATACCAAATAAATCCAGGAAATGCAGGAAGTATGGAAGGCTTAGGTTCTGTTATGTCAGGTTGGTACATATTCTGTTTAGCACTATTTTGAGGGCCTGACTCATGAGGGAATAAAATGGGCATCTGTCTAGGGGAAGCACACATGAATCTACTCTGTCAATAATCAAGTGATTAGAAAGGCGGGTATATGGGTTATATGTATGCTGACATGTTGGGAATATTTCAGATGAAAAGTTCTATCTTTATTAATTGTTTTTAAAGAGGGGGAAATTAATGATAACATGAGGTCCTCTGAAAATCACATTTTATAAATGAGTAGTAGAGAGGATGGAAAAAAATATCATGGAGCGAATGCATTAACAAATAAATAGGAATGGGGCAGGAAGAGATTAACCAGAGAACTTATATGTGTATATGCATAACCCATAGACAGAAAATGGTGCAGGGAGAGGGCAGGAGCAGGGTGTAGGGGATCAATAGGGGGAAAAGAGGACATCTGTAATACTTTCAATAATAAAGAGAAAGTTTAAAAAATCTAAAAATAAATGTTTCTGTAGATAGATTGGTAGATATATAGGTAGAGACATTTAGACATATATAGATGCATAGATAGATGATGATAGATGATAGATAGATAGATAGATAGATAGATAGATAGATAGATAGATAGATGATAGATAGAAAATTCTAAGACAGAACTCTACTGGAGATAGAAAGATAAAACATAGTTTCTGTCCTTAATAAACTTACCAGTAAATGACAGAAGTAAGGCACATACACCTGTAATTATAATAAAATGGGCTATATTCATTACTAACTGCTACACAATATATCATGGAAATACAGAGTTAGGTAGATTGTACATCCAATTTTAGTTATCAGTACATTTTCAAAATGCATGAGTCTCTGAAAACAAAATATTCTATATAATAAAAGGCTAATATGCAAATTGACAGAAAGACAGAACAACCAGTCACTATGATGCACACTGACCAGCAGGTGGCAGATTATCAACGCAGGAACTGCCCCCTGGTGTTCAGTTCGCTCCCACAGGGGGAATGCTGCTCAGTCACAAGCCTGGCTGGTGGCTGGTGAGTGCAGTGGCCCACCTCCATGGCAGCACTAAGGATGTACAACTGATGGCTTAGGCCCACTCCCCATGGGGCATCCCCGGGGGCTCCCAGACTGTGAAAAGGTGTAGGCTGGGCTGAGGGACCCCCTTCCCCAACTGCATGAATGATGTGCACTGGGCCTCTAGTTTAAACATAAACTAGATTTGAAAGAAACTCATGTGTTGAAAGAGATTTAGATAAAGTTGTATTTTGAGGAAACTAAAACTTGAGATGCAAAAAAAAAATCTGCATGGATTAGTGAATAAAAACAATTAAAAAAATCAGCCAGCATTAAAGCAAACTGGAAGAGACATGAAAACAATACAAATGGAACATGCTAGATGAAAAAGTCAGGAAATACAGATTAAACCTGTGAACACTTAGTAGGGATATAGAAAATGTGGTGGAGATATTTTAAAAAAATCTGTATTCAGAGAAAGAGCCATAATATAACAACAGTGAAAATAAATGAACATATCATCCATATCAAGAAAATTTTAAAAAGTGCAATAATATTCTACTCAAAACTAAATAATATATTCAATTTATAAATATATATTAAAATTAGAGTTAATACCAATGAATAAAAATAGTAAATGTTTATTTTATGTAAATCTAAGATTCCTAGAAATCTATAAAATTAAAGAAAATACATTTATAAAGCATAACAAATGGGGAAAAAAGTTTAGGCACTTCACAAATTAATATTTCCAAATAGTTAAGAAATATATAAAATGCAAGTAAAGTTATTAAGTATCAGAGAAAAATTAAAAAGCCACAAAATAGACCCATGTAGTCAATGACATAGTCTATTCACTTCTGAATAGTGAAGTCAACAGAGAATAGATGACAGGCATTTCAACAACTTACACAGAAAAAACTAGATGCAAGAAATTATTTATTTGTTTACTTATATATTTATCTATATGTTTATTTATCCATTCATTAACTTATATACTTGTGTATTTATTTATTATAGAATAAACTGATCCATGTTGGAACTGTCTTTGTGGTATTTAGTGTTGTAGTGTATCACCCACATTTAAAAGAATGAATTTCTCAGTTCTGGTTATCTTTATATGCTAGCATTTGTATTTTATTTAAATTAAATATTCTTAGTATATATTTAATGTTTGAATGTAATTTTAATGCCCTTAAGGTTTCTAAGCATATATGTATTTTATAACACTATAGCTTTCATTAGATAAAATGTAATATTGTATATTCATAATTATCATCATTTCTAGATGTAAACAATTTTAAAGCTTATTATGACCTTTTATTTTTCTACTTTAGAGTTCTTCCACTTTTATCATGATTTTGTTTTAGCTTTGAGAACTTGAGCTCTATGAAAACAGAAACACACTAGAGTTTTATGTAGATATAGGAATATGTTATACTAGTGGCGCAGTGCACGCAATTTGTGCATGGGGGGGTGTTCCCTCAGCCCAGCCTGCACTCTCTCCAATTGGGGATCCTTTGGAGGATGTCTGACTGACGGTTTAGGCCCGATCCCCCAACTTCCCTACCCTGCCGGTCTGATCTCACCCACAACTGCCTTCCCCTGCCAGCCTGATGACCCCTAACTGCCTCTGCCATGGCCCCAACCACCATGGCTTTGTCCAGAAGGAAGTTGGACATCCGGAAGATGGCCAGTTGACCTGGTCTAATTAGCATATTACCCTTTTATTAGTATAGATAGATTATATAGGGAAAAGCCTTTTTCAGCAGGAGGAGATGCTCTTGGCAGACAAAAATACATAATCCCTATATCTGGACTGATAGCCAGCCATATGCACTATACTGCCAAACCGGTCATTAAAAAATTGAACTGCTTTCTTACACCTTACACCAAACAGCTGTTGGCCTTAAAACCCCTCCTCAGCCCCCATCTTAGGTTCTGCCTTCGCAGTTCACCAAGATTAGGTTCTGATTGGTCAGTTTCTATGACAGTTAGCATCAGAAGCTCTGCCTCCTAGGCAGCCATTGGCTCCTCTCAGTTCACCAAGATTTGGTTCTGATTGGTTAGTTTCTATGCCAGTCAGCATCTCCAGGCCTATCTCTGGGCCTGATCAGAAAGGCGGGGCTGATCAACAGCCACCCCAGGCTGCTGGTGAGCGGGCTGAACTGCTGATCTCTCAGAGTGAGAGAGAGAGAGGCGTGGCCTCTCTCTGGGTCTCTCCAGCAGCTGCAGTAGCCACTGATCATCCATGCCTCTCTCTCTCCCTAAGTGGTCAGCAGTTCAGCCCCCTTGCGAGACCCTGCCCACTGGAGCCTGCTGCATGCGCAGCCTGGTGTTTGGTCAAGCCTTCGGTTCTTTTGGACGTTATAGATGCTGGGTTTTTATATATTAGGACAGTTTAATATTCTATGACATTTAACTTAAATATGTATATTTATCTTAGTGTGTTTATTAAAAATACTTTATACATTCTTGTGTATATTCCAATATATAAAGTAGAAATTAAGCATATCATTATTTTATAATAATTAAAGTCATTAAAATTATCCAATACCTTTATTCAGCAAATTTACACATACCATATTTCTACTCTCCTGATGTGGTCTTAAAGACACAGAACCAATTCACAATACTCTACATCCAAATACCATAAATAGTATCTCAGTCATAAGTTATCATGGCATTTTTTTGTAAGTTTTTCTGAAATTTTCCTCAAAACACTAATTCACCTATGATGTGTCTGGCTACTCTATCAGAAGTGTCTCTTTCCCTTCTCCTACATCATAAAGTGATGTCCACAATACTTAGTAACTTCACTGACTAGAAATCTTTAGGAGGTGATTGATGTGACTCTTCTGAAATGAAGCAGCCACCAACATTCAAAACTACAAAGGTAATCACTGGAGATGATGGACTACTGAATTTTGAGGAGAGAATTGTTCTGTTAAGCTATGATAAACGACAGCAACTTGCTGTGTTAATTTACTTTTCATTTTGCTTTAACTCCTTTATTTTTTTAACTTAAGTTTTCTAATCAATCTTGAATTCAGAAGTGGCTTTTCAAGTGGTAGGTAAAACATAACTGTAGGAAGAGATTAACCAAAGAGTTTATATGCATACTAGAGGCCTGGTGCATGAAAATTCGTGCACTGGGTGGGGGGGTGCCTCAGCCCAGCCCGCCCCTTCTCACAGTCACAGTCTGGGAGCCCTCAGAGGATGTCCTACTGATGGCTTAGGCCTGCTTCCCATAGGGAGTGGGCCTATGCCACAATCTGGCCTCCCTCTGCAGGAGGCAACTGGGCGATCATGGGAAGGCACCACCCCCATCACCCCCTTGCTGCTGCTGCCTCTGGCCTCCCTCTGTGGGAGGTGACTGTGCCAATCAGGGGAAGGCAATGCCCCCATCATGCCACTGCTGCCGCCACTGCCAGCTGCCGTGGCTTGCCAGAGCCTCGGCCCAGCCCTTACAGCAGCAGCCACTGCGGCTTTTTCCAGAAGAACATCTGGAAGATGTCCGGTCTAATTAGTATATTACTCTTTTATTAGTATAGATATGCATAGCCCATGGACACAAAGATAGTGTGGTAAAGGCTTGGGGTGGGTGGAGGGGAGCAATGGGGGGAAATGGGGGGCATCTGTGATACTCTCAACAATAAAGATACACTTCTAAAAATGGAAAATAAAAAACACACTACTATAAAATTGTTTGCACACACCAAAACTACCTATTTAAATAGAATGAAAAATAACCCTAGCCAGTTTGGCCCAATGGATAGAGCAAAGTCCTGCAGACCAAAGGCTCCTGTGTTTGATTCAGGTCAAGGGCATGTACCTTGGTTGCAGGCTCCTCTCCAGCCTGGGAAGAAAGCAACCAATCGATGTGTTTCTCTCCCATCAATGTTTCTCTCTGTCTTTCCCTCTATTTTCCAGTCTCCCTACAAATCAATGAAAAAAATATCCTTGGGTGAGCATTAACAACAACAACAACAACAACAACAAAAATAGAATGACAAATAAAATAAGGTTTGATAATTTCATCAAATGTAATCCAGTAATTCCACTACAAACTTCATAATGATCTTGCTAAATTCATCAGATTTTTTCCTGCAGCCACATATTGAGTTAGATTTGTAGGTGTACACTAGTTCTAAGAATTCTAAAATTCATAGTTCCTTGTGAGCCATTGTCAGTATAGTATTATCACTGCATACCACCAAAATAGAATCAGCCTTAGGATTTTGAAGAATTTAATCTAATTTTCATGTGCTCATAATACATTATATAGTCATGTAATATTAGCATATAGCTTCTATTTTATGTTTTTGTCATTGTGCAGAAATCATCTTGTCTCAATATATGCTTTAAAAATAAACTATACCTTATCCACAAATATGTATTTCCAACTTTGATGTATTTATGTAAGCATAAAAGTGAAATACTGAATCATACTAACCAAACTATATAGATCTGCCAACATTTTTAGAACATGTCCTGTGGATAATAATGAGAATGGAATATTTTATAGGACATAGAGTTCTGTGCTTTTAAAAATATATCATTTATTTCACCGATATTTATGTAAATAGATTGTAAAATATTCAATGAGTGCCGCATTTGTGTCCCTTTTCTTTTCAGTTACTGATCAAGAAGTTTGAATTATTATGCCAGCTTACTCAAAAATGTGAATAATTTAAATGTTATTTGCTTTCTTTCCATGCCATAAGTTAGCATTGAACTATGTTAATGGCATGCAGTGTTAAAAAACTAAAGGTAAGAAAATTCAAAACTGACTCATGTTTTGGCTGGTGTGTATAACACTTTCAGTAAAATAATCTACCTGTGTTAGAATTTTAATGTCCTTGTTAATGGGTACAGATCTAAAAGGCTTCAAATTAAAGAATGACAACAACAGCAAGAATGTAAAGATAATAATGGCTAACATTTATTGAGCCGATACTGTGCAGCAGGCAATATACTGTGAGTTTTACTGGGAATGTATCATTTAATCTTCACGAAATTTTACAAGACTTACTAATACGTTATCTGTCACACTTAGAAGGAAATTAATTTGTAGGAAGATTAAGTGACATTTCCAAGCTAAGACATTTTGTCAATGGAAGGTTTTAGTTAATATTCGACAAATTCCTCTAACACAATCATGTGTGGCTACATACTTCAGTTGTCTCAACACCAAACATTTTTTTTTTTAAGAAAGTAGTTCTCTGTATTTGTTCTTGTTGAGGGAAGTTCAGTAAATTTATTTTCAATATATTTTAACTGAAGGAATTTGCCAACCCCGATGGCCCTAACATGTAACTCATACTTATGCATTGAGAGAGAAAGGGACCTTTTTGTAATCCCTGCAGGAAAGACCACTCAGGGGAGGCAATGCCTAGGGGGTGAGAAATCAATTTGGTGACAAAAGGAAAGGGCTTAGACTTGCTTGAGCCTGTCCTCATAAATGAAAGTTCTTTTAATCATTATTTATAATTTTCTATTCTATTGGAAACAGGTTAGCCAGAAAATGAAACGAATACATTTATTTTAATAAATTATATCCTGACTATAAATAAAAGTTACCTTTTGTGGGGAGTGAATGTTATACATACTTTGATTTAACAATTAGTTCTACCAGATCATCTATAAAAAATAAAAATAAATTAAAAAGTCCTAAGGCCCTGGCCGGTTTGGCTTAGTGAATGGAGCATTGACCTGTGGACAGAGGGTCTCAGGTTCGATTCCAGTCAGGGGCGCATGCCTGAGTTGCGGGCTTGATCCCCAGTGGGGGGCGTGCAGGAGGCGGCTGATCAATGATTCTCTCTCATCATTGATGTTTCTGTCTCTCTCTCCCTTTTCCTCTCAATTAAAAAAATATATTTTAAAAAAAGTCCTCAGAAAACTTGAATTGTATTCAGCATAAAACCCTAAGATGATTCACAAGAAGTTGTAAGAGAGTCACATACAATACATAGCTGTTTTTTAATAATGTCAAAGCATGATAATCAGAGTAAAAGTCTATTTTTATAAGAAAGTAACATTTCTGAAACTCATACTCTATATTTTATAATACCTATAATTTAACCTTGCCTTCGTTAACCACTAAAGTATAAATGAAAAATAAGCTAGGTGAGACATGGATTTTTTTTTTTAATATTTTTGTTTTACATATAACATTTTAAACATAGTTTTAACACACACTCTATTTCAAATAATGTTCGGCATTTTTTAAAACAAAAGGTAAATAAAAATGTTACTTTTTTCTAAAATATATATTTATCCCAGGACACCCGGCAGTTTCCTAAGGATCTGTGTATCTGAAAGGGAGTGGACAGGACCTCAGTGGGAGCTACAGGTCTAAGGCAGTCTGTGAGCCTACCCCTCCCACCCCCCAGGACTAGGAACAACGGGAACCTGGAAAATGCAAAACTGGGTGGATATCCCTGAGCCAAAGAGGATGTATGGCGGCTCAGACTGCCTGGTGGGAGGATCCGGCATGCCATCCAAGTGGGATGGAAAGGACTTTGGAAGCAGAAGAGAGGAAGGAACTTGCCCAAGTGGCCGCTCCTCAGGACAACACTGGAAGGTGCTGGACTGTGCTAGCATCTGGGGTGATCTTCCTGGCAGAGGAGGTGGAAAGAGCCAATCTTTCCGACAGAGGAGGTGGATCGCAAAAGGGGTGAGCGACTGCCCAGCTGCCTCAAGTGCATGTCTTGCCATTGGAGGGACTATTTCTCTCCAGCAGCTCCCAGATTTCTGAGGAGGGACCTCCTTGACTGGGGGAGGGAAGAGGAAAGGGAAGGAGCAAACAGAATATCCAAGGGCATTAAAGAAACATTTTCTGCTGCCTGCTTTGGGACTTCAGCAGGAGGCCCGCCCACAGCCCTGTGGGTGTGCCCTACCTGAGGACCCTTCTATGCCCTCCCCCATTTTAGAATGATGTGTTAACCATTTAACTACAGTATGGAGGATAAAGAAAAAGAGTATTAAAAATAACTATAGCTTCTATAATTTGTTAACAAATTCACAACATAAGACATCAAAAATATAAAGAAATAAAAGTGTGGAGCTTTTCTAAGCAAACAAAGATAAGTTGCTATCAGCATGAAACAGATGGTTTTATTTATGAGATCTATTTTGTAAGCTTCATGGTAAACACAAATTAAAAACCTAGAGTAAATTTATAAAACATTAAAAATAAGGGAAATAGTAATTACCACTATGGAAAACCACAAATTAAAAAAAAAAAAAGGCAGGAACAGAGGAAAAAATATGCAATGGAGACACAAAACAACAAGAAGGCAAATGGTAAAATGTCAGTATTAGGTCCTTACGTATCAATGATTACTCTAAATGTAAATGGATTGAATTCACCAACAAAAAGGCACAGAGTTTCTGGATGAATAAAAAATCAAGACCCAACTATAAAAAAATAAAATATATATTTATTAGTTTAGTCTCTGTCTAACTGTAATTTAAAAAGAAGTGCTGAGATTCTGTTTATGAGGATCATTAGGAATTTGTGCAATGGGGAATGTGATGTACTACTTATATTAGTCTGAGTAGCCATAGAATAGAACTATAATAAGAAGGTACCAACAAAGTAAACTTATAAAAGAATTGATATAAGTCTATCCATGTTCATGTTCAACCCAGCTTGTTTGTTACTCTAACCTGATTTTTTCTCCTCAAAACTAGAGCGTGCATGTTAAAAGGTTTTTTTAAAGTATACTTTACAGTTCAGGAGTTTCTGTTCCTGTGTGAACCTAATATGCAACCTGCTGCCATGCCCTGCTGTCACAGACTTCTCAGTCAACAGGAGATCAGCTGTCAAAAAAGCCCAGGCAAGGATGCTGACCATAATGACCCATATCAGGGCCTACAGGAAGAAGTCCTGCACAGCCAAATATCCTACTAATCGTACCCAAAATCTTATGCTAATCAGCAAAATAAGCTCTTGATTAAATAACATATAATGAACAATGCTTTACCCCAGGTCAGGAAACAGGATGTATGCCTTAAAAGAAAGCCATGGTTAGTCATGCATGCCATAAATCTGTGGTCCACACACTTTGTACCCTTATTTGATCCCAGGTTTCTTCCATTCCAACATTTAGGCAATTCCTCTTGAAATGCATGGAGGTATCTTTTCACTTAAACACTCTTAGGCCATGGAGGGCAGGAGGTCACATCCTGGGAATTCTCATGGCCTAAACATGCCATACCACAGTTTATACATGATTCTGGCCACCCAAGCTCTGTGTGGATGATGCTCTGGTGTAGAGTCTAATTTAGAATTATAAGCAGAATGTACTCTTAGAGTCCTAAGTAGAATTTTTAATCACATCTCTGCTTACTCCTCTAGGCTTCACTCCATTCCCAATGTTCAGAATCGTGTCATTTTCCCTTCCCATGTGGATGAATATACATTACCTCTTGTCCCACTTCTTACTGTAAGACTTACAATAAATATTCTGCCTTGATTTCTCTAAAGCCCATTATGAACAAATGGAAACATAACAAAAAAGAACATCTCATATTTCCAATGAAAGCTTTAGCTTTCACAGCTAATTGAGGTCAACAGCTTAAGCCAAGAATTGAAGGATGAACATTCTTCCCCATGTCCTGGGTTTGTATCTCTCCTGAAAAATGTCTGCGTCCAAATCAATGGATAAATGTGTCAGAACCAAGAGCTTTATCAGTAATAAAATATAGTATTCAAGGAAATATGCTATAATATGTACATATGTAGTATGCAATATATGTATAATATTCATTTCCACATTTCTTTTGAGTGACAAATATACTACTCAAAAGAGCTGAGCAAGTGTTCCTTTTGGGAAAGATCTCAGCATTAGTGAAGCATTCCCCTGAGGGAGTCTAATACTGACTGACTTGGTCCACTTGGGAAAGCTCATTGGACTTATAAGGTAACCAAACTGCCTCAAAATACCCCTCAGCTTGACTAAACCTTAGACAGACTTCTTCTGACTTTGGGCCTCAGACCTCCCTGTTCTTAGAGCATTTACTTTATTTTTTATATTTTTATTGATTTTTACAGAGGGGAAGGGAGAGGTATAGAGAGTTAGAAACATCGACGAGAGTGAGAGAGAAACATCGATCAGCTGCCTCCTGCACATCTCCCACTGGGGATGTGCCTGCAACCAAGGTACATGCACTTGACCAGAATCGAACCTGGGACTTTTTAGTCTGCAGGCTGACACTCTATCCACTGAGCCAAACTGGTTAGGGCTTAGAGCATTTACTTTAGAAAACTTAATCATGTTTTCTCAGCCTCTTTGTAGTTTAAATTTCTTTAAACACCGTCTGCCTGTTTTACAACCCAGTAGTAATTCTATCTTTCTCAAGAACTTGGGAACCTTTCCTCTGCAATGTAACATTTTTTAAAAATAGTATCTTTGTCTCAATCTCTGTAGGAGAGCAGACATTTATATTCTGTGAGGGCAGAGCAGGCGTGTTGCTCCAAGTTGTAAAATGAAACACAGGCAGTGTATTTGCTTTGGGTAAGGCCAATTAGAAAACAGATGGCCTATGATTCCACTCATCTCAGCTCTTACAGTCTCTTCAGCCTTTTGCCTTGACAGAACAGAATATCCAAGATTGGTGTGTGTTCTGTCCCCAATTGCCAGAAGGCAGTCAAAGCAACTGATGTCTGCTCATCTGTATGATGCGATATGTTTCCTCAACAAGGGTCAGGCAATGGAAGTATATTTAAAATCTGGGCTTTGGTAGGGAAAGACTTCTGTCAGATACTTTAAAAGGTAAGATGTTGTCTTCTATCTGAGTGGGATCCTATGTGCTCACATTCTGGCTGAGTCCAAATGCATGCTCAAATCTTTTCACTAAAGCCTGAACACTTTTATGAGAACCTCTTCCTAAGAGTGGTATGGGCATAGGTTCTCAAAGAAATACCTGTAGCATCTCAAGGGTAGTGGTGTTTTCAGTTGCCCTGGAGGTCAATTAAGAAATTTGTTTTTGTTTGCTTATAAGGCAAGTAATTAGATGGAGATCTGGCACTCATCAAGGGATAGTCACTGGTATTTAAAAATGTAGACATCTACACTAATAAAAGAGAAACATGTAAATTGACCTTAGCTCTGTTGCACCCACATGCCACGCCCATCATCCAATCAGGAGTGAGTATGCAAATTAACCCAACCAAGATGGCAGCTGCCATGGAGCTGGAGCGAGCAGGAGGCTTGGGTTGCCCTGGCAATGGAGGAAGCCAAGCTTCCCATCCGCCCTGGCCGGCCCTGCTCAAGGCTACAAAGTTTCAATTATAGAAGATAAATAAATCCCAAATACCTGCTTCCAGCCAGCTTCCACTCAAGGAGGCGCTGAAAAAAATAAAAAAGAAAATTAAAAAAGGAGGGCTGGGAGCTTAGGTCACCAGGGGGTGATCAGGCCAGGATGGGACAGCGGTTGTGGGTGATCAGGCTGGTGGGGGGCGGGGCCATTGGGGTTAAGCAGACCAGCAGAGGGGCCAGTTGGGGGTGAGCAGGCCATCAGTGGGGGTCAGTTGGAAGTGATCAGGACAGCAAGGGGAGGCAGTTGGGGATGAATAGGCCAGTGGGGAGGAAAGGTGGAGACAAGCAGGCCAGCAGGGGGGGGGGCAGTTGGGGGTAAGCAGGCTGGTGGGGGGGCATTTAGGGGCAAGCAGCCCGGCAGGCAGAGTGGTTAGGGGCAATCAGGCAGGCAGGCAGGCAGGTGAGTGGCTGGAGCCAGCAGTCCGGATTGTGAGAGGGATGTCCGACTGCTGGTTTAGGCCCAATCCCTGTAAACTGGCAGTAGGACATCCTTCAAGGGGTCCCAGATTGGAGAGGGTGCAGGCTGGCTGAGGAACACACCCCCTGTGCATGAATTTTGTGCTCTGGGCCACTAGTAGTTATACAATTATAATTGCTAAGATTATGAAATTATAAGTAAAAGAGTCATAGAATGTCAAAATTAGAAGGGGACTTTATGTAGTGCTGTTTTTGTGTTTTGTTTTGTTTTGTTTTTTTTTTAATCTTATAATGAGGCACTAATTTTTGTGATTTCTGTGGCCAGGAGTATGTCTACATATGGATCTTCAGTCCCTAGAGAAGTAACTATGATACTCAAGGCATTGTTGGTGTTAAGCAAACAAATAAAGGCGAAATTGCCGCCTCTGTATTTTTCATCCACTGGTCCTTGCAATAAGCTTTCATACTATGCATATCTGTTGTGAATTGATTTAATATGATTTGAATCACTTGTTTAAGACTAAAGGAAGTTGTTTCAATCCACTTGTTTACGATAAAGCCAAAGAAAGTTGTTTTCAGAAGTAGAGTTGTTTTGATAGAAGAATAGGATAATTTCTATCAGGCTGTCATCATTTTACCTGTTGTCCTTGATAAGCACTTAGCAGCTCAGCAGCCAAGGGGAACCACTGGGGGCTTGTCAATAAGAATAAGCAACTATGGCAAAGGGACATTTAGAGTGTAACTACTGAGAGTGTGTGAGGATTAGTCCAGAGCTTCCATCTGGACAAGACAACCCTTGGCTGACCTAAAGTAGCTCTCCAAAGCTCTTAAGACATTTGCTCCTGCCATGGCCGATGCAGCTCTTTGGTCAGAGTGGTAGTAAAGCAGGCAGCAGTCTCAGCAAGCAGGGGGACATCTGTTTCTGCCTCTGTGAGGAGCTCCTCTTTGGCAGTGGTGCCAGCCTTGCGATGCTCCCTGGAGTGATGATAATCCTCCAGCCGGTAGCCTGCCTGCCAATGCGAGTGCCCTCATTCCCAAGCAACACACTCTAGCAACAAGGGACTTTGGGGGTTTGTGTTAGTTTGTTTGTTTGTTTGTGCTGGCAGCTGAAAGTCAACTCCTGGTTGCTTATTCCTGTCCCTCCCAACTACCTACTTGCAAAAAATGGCACACTTCAGTCAAATTTTGACTTTGTTCCTTTCATCTCTGCTGGCCCGTAATAATAGTGTACGCAGTGTATGGCTACTTAGGAACATATTTCTTAATTGACTTCTTAAGAGGCACTATCCTGTATGCTATTGGCTCGTGGGATTCCCACAGTGGACCTTTGTTGAATAAATGGCTGGCAAGGGCAAAATCTGACTCTAACCATAATTTTGTCACCCCAAACAATTAAAACAAGATCACATGCAGTCCCTCTCTAAAACAATGTTTCTCAAAATATCTGGAATGCATTATCTCCCTGTTTATGTCACCTCCCTAATCAATGCTTCCACTCTCCCCATTTACCCCCCCCCCAAAAAAAAAATTGTTTTTTCTCAACGGTAATATCCATTTAGTCCTTTAAATGTCCTTTATATAATTATTATTTAAATTATTTTATTAAGACTTCCCTAAATAGAATATCCTAAAATTTCCCATTATCATTTTTAACGATAGTAGTAAAAACTAAATGTAACATCCAAGTATTATCTTGAACAGAAATATCTGAACGGAAATAACACATACTTAATCGAGTTCTGTTTTATTTCAGGCTGAGCTTGAATGATTAGTTTTCTTGAAAGCCACATCACAGGCTAGCTCACAATGAATTTACTGCGCTGTGAATCACTTAAACATTTTTGTCACATGCTGATATTAACTCAGTCTTACATCATTTGCAATTTGGATCTAACTATAGTATCGTCTATGTGTGCATCTCTACTAAGTTTCATTTGTTCAACTCAACCCATCATTACAGGTTATACAGATCATTTCTGGAGTGTAATCACTCTGCAGTGTATTCACTAACCCTTCAATCTTCCAGTGACCCATAAATTTAATGAACATATGAGCTTTCTCTCGGTATGCTCATCCAAGTTACTGATTAAAATGTTGAACAAGACACCACTAAAGGCACAGTTCTGAGGCCTCTACCCAAAATGATATCAGTCTTATAATCTTTTGTGACATTTTTATTTTTTAATCACTTATTAATGTACTTAATTAAAGGCCCTTGCGTTCAGACTCTATAAAAAAGTGTACGCAATGGTATATTGGCAATAAAGAGTGAGAGTATTTCATTTTATTTAAAAAATTAAAAAATTAGGCCCTAGCTGGTTTTGCCCAGTGGATAGAGTGTCAGACTCCGGACTGAAGGGTCCCAGCTTCAATTCCTGTCAAGGGCACATGCGCAGGTTAGGGGCTCAATCCCCAGTAGGGGGCATGCAGGAGGGAACTTCTCTCCCATCATTGATGTTTCTCTCTCTCTCTCTCTTCCTCTCCCTTCCTCTCTGAATCAATTTAAAAAAAATATATTTTTAAAACGATTAAAAATGATTGCATATTACTTATTTCTTATGTGGCTTACATAGAAGATCTAAAAGCAAGAGTAAATATCAAAGTTGTAATAAACTGCATGTCTATGGCTCACTCTGATCTTTGTGCCCTGACAAACCTGGATTTATGCCCTGGGTTATAGGTATATAGAAATAGATCCATTTAGGAGAATAATTTTGTTTATACATATCATAAATTTCTCATAAGCTTTACAAAGTGGCTTTTGAGCTTTCCTAATAAGTTTACATGTTTCTTAAAGCTTAAATCTAAATATAGTCTCCCAACTTCATAATATTCAAGATGGAGAAATTCTGAACTTTTCAAAAGTACAAGGTGAGTAAAAGTTATAGGGTAGAGCTTTCTAATGGAAAAATAAATAAATAAGTAATAAGTAAAAATATATATTAGAAAATAATCTTCATTATTTATATAGTTTGCTTTAGATATAGTTTAAATGGATATTGTGTTCTATTTTCCCCATTATAGTGCACTATGAACTGCAGCAAGCCTGCATTAAAGTCTTTGTCACTAACACTAATTGTGACTTTGTCCTGCACTTGAGCTTGCAAGCTTGGGTTTTCTCATCTTTAAAAGTGGGAAATTATTATATGGAGACATATTTATATTCTATATGAATGTTATTTTCTATGTAAAATATCAAAATAAATATCTTATATAACAAAAGCCTAATATGCTAAGTGTTCAGTTGTCAGGTTGTCTGTTCAACCAATCAAAGTGTAATATGCTAATGATATGCTAAGGCTGCTCAACGTTCACTGACCACTAGGGGGCAGATGCTCTGACAGGTAGGTTAGCTTTCTGCTGGGGTCCAGCTGATCGGGATTGGGCAAGATGGGCCAGACACACCCGGAGCCCTCCTGTGGTCCCTCCCTGGCTGGCCAACCTCCCACTTCCCTTCCCAGCCCCAATTGTGCACCGGTGGGGTCCCTCAGCCTGGCCTGTACCCTCTCACAATCCTGGATTCATTGGGGGATGTCAGAGAGATGGCTTCAGCCTGATCCCACAGGCCAGGCTGAGGGACCCCACTGGTGCATAAATGTGTGCACCAGGCCTCTATATTTTTATAAAAGGCTACCTAATAAAGAGTTATAAACATAAAATGATGAAATGCACATAAACCAAATAATAGGATGGGCATGTAATAAAGATTTTTCAATGTGTTTATGTTCTCAAGGATTTGTGTTGTCCTTATTATTGTATTGTTTTAAGACTGTTCCATGCTCTCCCTTTTTCTTTCCTGTTTGGGGAGGACAGGGTCTGAGTCATCCTCCTAACTTTGTAACTATTCAATGTTTAGGAAGCAAGTGAAGTATAGGTGGAAGCCAAGGTAAAAAGGGCAGGGGACAGGCTTCTTAGGCCTCTTATCCTGTACTAGAGGCCCGGTGCATGAAATTTGTGCACAGAGGGGGGATTCCCTCAACTCAGCCTGCACCCTCTCCAATTGGGGACCCCTTGCGGGATGTCCGACTGCCATTTTAGACTTGATCCCAGGGATCGGGCCTAAACCAGCAGTCAGACATCCCTCTCACAATCTGGGACCACTGGCTCCTAACTGCTCACCTGCCTGCCTGCCTGATTGCCCCTAACTGCTTTTGCCTGCCAGCCTGATCACCCCTAACTGCCCTCTCCTGCAGGCCTGATGTTGCCCCCAACTGCCCTCCTCTGCTGGCCAATTTCGTTCTGATTGGTCGGTTCCTATGCCAGAGTCAAAAGCTTCACCTCCTAGGCAGCCATTGGCTCCCCACAGCACCCAGATTTGGTTCTCATTGTTCGGTTCCTATGCCAGTCAGCATCAAAAGCTCTGCCTCTTAGACAGCCATTGGCTCACCACAGCACCCAGATTTGGTTCTCATTGGTCAGTTTCAATGCCAGTCAGTGTCAAAAGCTCCACCTCCTAGGCAGCCATTGGCTCCCCACAGCACCCAGATTTGGTTCTCATTGGTTGGTTCCTATGCCAGTAAGCATCAAAAGTTCCACCTCCTAGTCAGCCATTGGCTTCCCACAGCACCCACCTTTGGTTCTGATTGGTTGGTTCCTATGCCAGTCAGCATCCCCAGGACTATCTCTAGGCCTGATCAAAGAGGCGGGGCTTAACAGCAGCCCCCTTGGAAGCCGAGAGAGAAAGAAAAGCCTGGCTGCTGACGAAGATCAGAAAGAAAGAGGGAGAGAAAGAGAGAGGTAAGTACACTGATCAACAGCTTCCACTGAAGCTGCAGATCAGACCCTGACTCACTTTCTGGGTCTCAACCACCTGAGCAGTCAGTGTTGGGTTGCCAGGCTGCAGCTGGGCAACCCAGCGCTGATTTCCGGATGGTATACGTTTGGTCTCAGGCTTGGCCCCTTCCCAAGTCCCAGGCTTTAGTCTTGGGAAGCGCCCCCCCCACCACCACCCCACTCCTCCGATCGCAGGCTTGGCCCCTCCGATGGCCTGCTTGGAGTGACCTGGGTGCCGAGGAGGTTCCTGGGACACAGGTATATATGCAAATTAACCTCCATATTAGTTGGGTTAATTTGCATACTCACTCTGATTGGCTGTGGGCGTAGTGGAGGTATGGTCAATTTACATGTTTCTCTATTATTAGATAAGATGATGAAGAGCTAATATACTAATTAGACTGAACAGCAGAACGACTGTCTGGACGACTGTCTGGAGGACCTTCCAGATGAAGCTGGGGCTGCAAGGGCCAGCCAAGGTTGCAAGGGGTTGTTAGGGCCAGCCGGGGCTGTGAGGGGCTGCAAGGGCCAACTTGGGTTGTGTGGGGCTGTGAGGTCTGGCTGAGGCTGTGAGGATTGAGCCCCTTGCATGGATTTCGTGCATCGGGCCTCCAGTCCTATATAATAAAAGCCCAGGGACCAAACGGCAGAACAACTGGTTGACCAGTCGCTATGATGCACACTGACCACCAGGGGGCAGACACTCAATGCAAGGGCTGACTGGAATGAGCGGCTGCTCCCGTAGTGGGCCAATACCCGCAGGTCACGCACGCCCCCCCCCCCCAAGTGCACAAATCCCATGCACCGGGCATCCAGAGAATTAAGAAATATAAATCTTGAAAACTATTTAAGTAAGCTTGCCTAATTCACAGTGTTTAGAGAACAGATAAGTATCTATGACTAAATGGTGATGTCCTTGGCATAGGTACATGCTGCTTGGAGACTGAGTTGGAGTAATACCTGGGGCCATGCATTTGTCCAATTTAATTCAATAATGTATATTAATTATAAAGTAGCCATTCTCATGGCCAGGTCTTTACTATAAAGCCTAGCACTGAATCACCTGGGTTACTTGATCCTATGCTACAGGTCCTAATGTTTTCATATATAAAAAGTCATCAGGAAAATGATTTTATAAGCCCTTACCTATGACTTCTGAATGAATTACATATATATACACACACCATTCAACATTATTATATAGTAACTTCAAATCTATAGAATTCTACCCATTTCCAATTTTGTGAATCTAGCTCCTACTATATTTATCTTGTTGTTATTCAGAGATAACAGATTTGAGACCTAAATAAAAAGCCCTTTTTGTAATTATAAATGAATAAAAGTATACATTTTAAAAATTACAAAAAACATATTCTAATGTAAACTTGTGTGTGTAGTTTATATGTTGCAGCTTAAATATTCAATTTGTGTGTATCCATACCTAACTTCCCTATTTTGCTATTTTCAAATGAACAGTGATTCAAGCCAAATTGGTTTCCTCTCATCTGAGTAGTTTCCTATGTGCCTATTGTTTTCATTTCCTATCCTAAATGCCATTAGAACATGAAATATCATTACTCAAGAAGCACCTTTGAATATATCACTGGCAAAGGCAACTGCTAAATTCAATGAATGATTTCACTTTACTATGTGCAAGGTATGATCTTGTCCTCTAGGGGTCAAAATAAAGAATCATCAAACATTAAGACCTAACTTAAGAAGAAGAAAGATATGATCATGTGCATAATTTTTTAAAAAAAGTTATTTCTGTAGATGGGTTATGGTACATATTTGTCAATTTCCCCATCCCTTACCAGATAAAATATGGAAATATTTGAATACGGTGTGTAGAGTGTGGTTTGAATAATAGAATGTTAATTAAAAATGGCAAACAAAAACAAAACAAACAAAAAACCCCACAAACTTTAGTTCACTTACCCATGTAGTCAACAAAATATATTTAGCTTTTACAGCACAGATAATTAATTGTTTCTACATCTGCCTCCTTCCCTTAAGATTGAGGTATCTCATTCACATTCTTATTTCCAGAACATAGAGTAGGACATGATATATAGATATTTAGAAAATATTAGAATTAACTAAATGAGTACAAAAAGTGAACTTCAAAATGTCTGACTTTTGTGTACTACATACAGTGTTATTCTGAATATCATAGTTAAATAAGATCCTATATTTAGACTTTTATAAATTTAAAAATACTTTACAAATTATTGTACTGAATATGGGCTATTTCTTAAAATATGCAGGTGGATGTCTTCAAGAAGGTCAAGAACAAATCTTTGCATCCTTTTTTCTGCTCTCTCATAGAACAAGACTTCCTTGCCTGCACCCCATAACTAGGCAAACATAGTTTTCATTAGTTTCCTGTATTCTGCCCTCTTATACCTCTCTGCTCCTTTACTTAAATTGTCCTTGACATTTAGAGCAAACTAATCCCTGCAATTTCCCTTCCACGGTTCTGTCTTCTGTAAGCACTAAGCCGGAATTTTACTTATGCAGAGAGCAGTCCCTTATTAACCCAGGACGGCAAGCCTTCCATTCCCTCATCAGAGAGAACATCAATTCTAACTTATATGCATAGAAACAGTGCTTTGGGAAACCACAGTTTTGCCTATCATGGTTTTAAGAAAAGGCTGAGATACATTTATATACCCCAGATTTCAAATCTGCAGTTTTCATATATGTTTGGTTCATTTTGGTCTTCTTGTAGGATCAGGAAAAAATAGATGTCTTTCACCTGCCCCCAAATAACATTTGAATAGAGCCATGGCAGATTCTACAGGGAAAGACAATTTGAGATGTTTCTTTCTTTGTTTATTTATTTATTTTTTTAATATCCAGCATATGGTTAGATCTAAGCCCAGGTTTCATTCCCTTAAAATGATGACGGTTCGTTTGAATTTAATATTCATTGTAATAATTAATACTATTACAAGGGAAAGTGTAAGTGAAGAACGAATGCATATCAGGCCGAAAGGACCAAGATTACCTCATTCAGTGTATAACAAAGCATAGAGGGAAAATGCATCCTTAGAGTCATGACTTCTGAGGCGGTCATGAAGGTTATTTCTGAAGCTAGTACATTCTGAGAATTATATTTACTGTTGTGAGATATGTATGTCTGGTCTCATTATTTTAATATATTTTTATTGATTTCAGACAGGAAAGGAGAGAGAGAGAGAGAGAGAGAGAGAGAGAGAGAGAGAGAGAGAGATCAATGATGAGAGAGAATCATTGACTGGCTGCCTCCTGCCCACCTCCTACTGGGATTGAGCCCGCAACCCTGGCATGTGCCCTTGACCAGAATTAAACCCAGGACCTTTCAGTCTGCAGGCCAATGCTCTATCTACTGAGCCAAACTGTCTGGAGCTTATTATTTTATATAGTCATTTGTCTGCCAGGTTAAGCTGTTCCCACATGAATGATCATGTGACATATTGGATTACTTTTCTCTCAATGGGATAGATAATTATAATAACTCAATATATCATAGAAGGGAGGAAACGTTAAACAACTTAAACTTTATACACGTTTGTAAAGTATGGATTGTTATAATCCAGCAGAAACACTAAAGTGGCATAAAATATTATTGGTGACAATTCACATTGTTTATTTAGTATGCAAAGCAATCATAGAAAATGGATCCACTAACCTTCAATTTGATGAAAAATCACTTAAATCCAAGGGAAGACTGTCTCCACTTTAATGGACTATATTAAATCAAAAGTACTCCGTGATCCATAGTCCAGGTACTAAAAATAAAACATGTTCAGATACACTAAATAGTCAAGGCCACGTGATATTTTTATTTCTAACTGAAAATAATGAAAATTGATACTGTTGTCCCTCTGCAGCTATTTCAAAGTGGTAGATTTGAAAGTATCACATATGTGAAGTAAAAAAAAAAAAAAAGTATGCTAAACTAGGCAAAAAGGATAAAATACAGCCAATCCTTTGGTTCTCTTTGTTATCTCATTAATGCAATTTCCATTGAGTTTTTATTCACTAATTTTAGAAGTGAGCTTTGAATTGAGATTGATGTGAAAGTACATTTCCTTCCATCTAGGCTTTCGGGTTCATTTTTCAAGATGACAATAATGAAACTGTACTCCCAGTACTGAGAATAGTCCCTCTGGGTATAAGTCTGCCAGATTGGAGTGCACAATGGTTCCTGTAAGCCAAGTAGCAAATCTGTATTGTCAGATGTTACGAGCATAATTCATATAAGTACTTTCCTTGGAGAGTTACATTTCCTTATGTATAACAGTGACATGTGCATGTGTGGAACTCTAATTATCTGAGTCTTCTGTCATGATTTTGAGTTGAGAACTTTATGTAATATTGAAGAAACATAGCTACTTCTTGCTTCATATGTGTTTTGCCCAAATCTTTTTTAAAAATGCAAATTACTAGTTGGATGCTAAGCAATAATTTAATAATCTAGTTCCATTCAAATTATACAAAATGGATGAGAGTATACACAACGACAGTGGGGAAAGAGAAGAGAAATAAAACCAAATAAATGCTTTTATGCAGTTTCATACATTTCACTTTAGAAAAAAAATTAAAAATATAGAAATAAAACAACTTAACACCAAAACCCCCAAACACTACAATTTTTAAAATGAGCAGAGTTCCTGAAGAGACATGTTTTCAGAGACATAGAGATGTTTGGACATAGAGACATAGAGACATGTTTGGACATAGAGATGGCCAAACAGAAATATGAGAAGGTGTTCAACATCATTAATCATCAGGGAAATGCAAATCTAAACCACAAGGTGATATCACTCCACACCTGTCAGAATGCCTATCATTAAAACAAAAACAAAAAACAAAACAAAAAATAACAAGTACTGGTGAGGATGTGGGAAAAAGGGAACACACACACACTGTTAGTAGGATTGTAAGCTGGTGCAGCCATTATGAAACACATTATGTATATGCTACAAAAAATAAAATAAAAAAACAGAGCTGCCATATAACCCCATTCCACTTGTGAAAACACAAATACTTTATTAAAAGATACATTCACCCCTATATTCATTGCAGCATTATTTACAATAGCCAAGATATAGAAGCAACCTAGGTGCCCATTAGTAGATGAATGAATAAAGAAGATATGGCATGTATATCACATATAATAATGGCATATTAGTCAGAAAAAAATAGAATGAAATCTAGCTAATCACGATAACATGAATGAACCAAGACGGTTTTTTGATAAGCAAAATAAGTGAGCTAGAGAAAGACAAATACCATGTGATTTCACTTACATGTGAAATATAAAAGAACCCACACAAACAAAAACAAATGAGTAAACAAAATAAGACAGAAAAGGACCATTGATATAGAAGAGCAAGTTGATGGTTGCCAAAGGGAGGGGAATGGGAGGATGAGTGAAATAAAAAATATATATAAAAGTAGGACAGTTTACTTAATGTCAGCAATATACTTCTTACAACTGATAAAACAGTAAATAGTTTTCTGATAAAATTAGAATATATTTCACTTACATGTGATAGTATACAATAAAATATATCTATGACTATCTCACTTATGTACAAGTATATAAACTTTCCTAATAAATATAAGTAATATTAATTCTGATATGTGCATAAAATAATAATTGATGATACTGTTTTTATCCCCAAGATACTAAGTATAAAAATGGCATATCTTATTTACCACACTGATATATTAAAACATTATAAAATATTATTTTGCAAATCAATATAAATGGCAAATCAAACTTACAAAAGTAAGGATTTATATATCTTTTTTTTTTGGTAAGCCACACATTTGATCTTCCAATAAAAGCCTACACACTGTTTAATTGGTGCTATTTTGAATTCTCTGGGCATTCTAGAGAATTTTTTAAAGTATATATAAAGCTTGAAATTAAAAAGGCAAAATATGACTACTGAAGAAATATAGGTCTACACAAAATTTCTTTGGTTATTTATTATTAGAATCACAATGGAAGTGCAACAATGCAACTAAACAAAAAATAAGGTTCACGTGATTCATGGTAGTTTATTGGCATTGAATTAAAAATCACTTTGACGCTTTAGCCAGAGATAGTTGATGGAACTCTCTCAAAGACGCTTGAAAATCGTTGCAGATGCCTAGTGAAGTTAGGAGAGCTACAAATTTGAAGCTTCAAGGTCAAGTCTCCAGTATCTCTTTCCTGAACCTAAGATGGTATAGATTATTTCTTATTGGACACAGTCTCTGAAGTCAGGGAAGCTAGAAAACAGTCAAACAGGGTGATCTGTAGGTAAATGTGCTGCAAAATATTATTATATACAAAACAATGATATTGATGAGCTTTGAACATATACATTCACAGTGTTGCTATAATAAATTATCACAGATTTAGTGAGTTAAAACCAAACAAAAAATTAGCCAGGCCAGTGTGGCTCAGTGGTTGAGCATTGACCCATGAACCAGGTCACAGTTAGATTCCCAGTTAGGGCACATACCCGGGTTGCAGGCTCAATCCCCACTAGGGGGCATGCAGGAGGCAGCCAATAGATGATTCTCATCATTGATGTTTCTCTCTCTCCTCCTCCCTTCCTCTTTCTGAAATCAATAAAAACATATAAAATTTTTATTTTTTAGATTAGAAGTCTCAATGACCTAAAATCAAGGTTTTGACAAAATGGCATTCCTTTTTAGAGATCTTAGGAGAGAATCTGTGCTTTCCTGGTTTCTGGTTTTTCCTCTATTTTTAAAACCAGCAGCATGGCATCTTCAAATCTCTCTCTCATTCTGACCCCTCTTCTTGCCTCTCCTGTCTGCTTAAAGGATACTTGTGATTGCATTGGGCCCACTAGAATAATCCAAATATAAAAATACTCAGATAATTTACAAATTTAATTTCATCTACAATCTTAATTCTCCTTGGCCAGGTAACAACATATCCATACATTCTAAGGATATGGGCATGAACATGTTTGGGTGGCCATTATATTGCTTACCACAAATGTTTAAAGTTATTGCCCCTTATTTAAACAACTTATGATCTTTGTCTTTCTCTCTGGGTTGATCCTCTAGAATACTTAAACTTTATTTGTAATCTTTTATTTTTAAAAAAATATGACTGTGGATAAAATCTTACCAAATTATGCTTGATTTGTTTTGGTGGTATTATCATGGCTTGATATTAACCTTTGAAATTTGCTCTATTTTAATTATGTGAAATAAAAAAAAAACATATCACATGTAAATAAATAAGAATGCAATAAAATAATTAGTTGAAAATTAGTTCAATAAAATAGAAGAAATAACATATTTCTTCTAAGTAAAATATATGTGTATGTGTTAGTGTAGAAAAAAAAAAAAGAAACAATAAAAAGGAAAAATAAAAAATTACAAAGTGTGCCCTAAAAGTCAATCATTAAAAAAGCCCATGTGGCTGAAAAATATATCAAATGTCAGTATCTTCATCAAAGAAACAGGTTTCAGTAAAATCAAAAGAATAATAAGAACTGTATACACATAACTTGAAGACAAATATAGCAAAAATTGGACAGATTTTTGGGCATAGCGACCTAGCTGAGAATTTCCACCTTAACTTTGAAATTTATCTCATTAACTTTGAAATTTAAAGTTCTTCCTGAGTTGAGGGGGTGGGGTGGGGAGGAGAAAGAAGTTCAATTACAATCTGAGAATCTTTCCATCTCCAGCAGGAGGCTTTTGATCTGAGGTGGCCACACATGGTTTATTTTCTGTGAAGGGTAGATCTACAAATAGAAAAAGCTCCATGGTAAGTCTTGGCAAAGGCCATTGAGAAGGTAGGAGGCCAGAGTAACAAAGTTATTACTGCAATAGAGTATAAGTTTATGTCTCTTTGTGGCAGCGAAAATGAGCTTATTGCAAAAAGATAGAGAAATGTAAAGTGGAGAGGGGACAATGAGGAGGGTCAATTGTAAATGACCTTCAACTTATACTTTTATAAATGTTATAACTTTAGCTTTTAAAAATATTTAATAAATATTTATATCTTGGAATGAAATATTGTTCAGGTAATTTTTTAAACTACATATCATGGCATTTCAACATTTTACAGTCAGTATTTCATGTCCAGAATAACTACAGTTTTAATGACATTACAAGATAATTATGAAAAGTAATATTAGTTTATCTGTTAAAGTTTTAAAAATGTCTTAAACCTCTTAATTACAAAGCTACCTTTTTTGGAGTGAATCGATTAGGATAATTCAGGCTGCCTGTGAAATGTTTGATACTTCATACTATTGTAGTGCACTATGAAGGTAAATATGATGATACTCTCAAATAACTGTAACTCTGGTGGTGAGATATAGATTATGCTTGCATAATGGTTCCTTGCACAATACTCAGGACAACTTTTAGGGCTCTGGGTAAGATCACTCTCATTATTCTGTACATTATAATTTTCAATGCTTTAAAAAATCTAAAAGACTAAGCATTGAGATCAATTAAAGTGATCATTGTTTTCATATGAATACACATAACAGTACAACTCTTTAAACCCTTGTTTTCAGATTGTTTTATAAAAATAAGGTGAGTTTAAAAAGTAGGATGGTTTATCTTTCTCTGTGCAGGCCAAATACCTGAGATAGTGAAACAAGTGTGAATAATAAACCTTTAAGACAAAAAGAAAATTCAGGGAGGCCACTGAGAGTGTCCTTCGACTCAATCTACACTTCCATTTCCTTTTAACTTTGAATTTTGCCTAATGCTCGGCAACATCACAACTGATAAAAAATGTATTTTAAACTCTATGTCATAGTAAAATTTTTATTACCAAAAAGGAAAAGGACCCTATTATTCTGCTTTGAGGAACTAAGAAAGGAGACCTGGGATATACAGACGTGGTTAATTATCAACCTAATGATAAAGAATGTCAGAGATATAACAATAAAATAAAACAAAACAAACAGAAAATTCTACTAATGGATGGTGATGAATAGATGGGAGTTGTGATCCATGCTGAGGCCTGAGAAAGGTGAATAAAAATTAGTGGAATCCATGGCCTCTCCCTTATACCACTTGCATTGTCTAGTAGGGCTGGGATTATTCCATTTTACACTGGGAAGCCAGGGATACTTATCCTGGTTCACACCCTTGTTTCACTTCTTGGTGCCCAAATACATCATGGCGGTTGCTTCTCTTTTCCCACACTCCGCTTATTGCTTCCACCGTAACCCCTTCAATCTGTTCTGGACATAGCTGCAAGAGTGAATGATCTTTTTCAAACTGTAATTTGGATTAGGTAACTCCCTGGAATAAAGTGCTCCAAATTCATATTGCGTTATATTTGTGAATAGGGCATAATAAAAAACAAGATAAGCTTTTCAATGTGTTACCAAGAAATAAAAGCTAAAATTTGAGCCTGTTGCATTCCAATTTCAGGCCCAGGAGAGGCATGTGGAGTTTGACTTCTGATGGATAAGTGGCCCATGTCTTCCTTGCAGGGAACCAACACAGGACTCTCAACATGAAGCTAGTCACTGGAGAGGCCTTCACACCCTGTGAACCCAGGAAGGAAGCTCATAAACCTTCTGAAACTTGGACCTCTGGACATGACTTGTATAGAGATTGCTCCCCTGATGGAGTGAGAAGAAAAGTGACAAGCCTTAATTCTTGGCTTAGGCCAGGCTACTTGAGAGATGATATCTCCCTGGTTACCTCTAAACAACCTCAAGTTGTGTGCAGTAGGGTTGGAGGTAGGCAACTACAAAATCACAAGTTTGGGGATGGTAGGCACTGATATAAAAACAAACAAACAAACAAAAAACAGAACAAAACAAAACAAAAGTGGTAACTTTTATGATGAGAAATGAGCTAGCAATTAAAGATTATAAAGCAAGGGAGAAGAAATGTGCTTAGAGGGCACATGATGAATCAGGGAATGATACCAAGGTAAAGAATAAAGTAAAATTTCTTGTAAAGGAACATAGCAAGATGTACCTGGCATAAGGTAGGGGTGACAACTCCCTAAATTACATCAATTCTAGACTTTTCATAATAAACAAGAATCGGCCCTAGCTGGTTTGGCTCAGTGGATAGAGCATCAGCCTGCGAAACGAAGGGTCTCAGGTCTGATTCTGGTCAAGGGCACATACCTCAGTTGCAGGACCCTTCCCACCTGGACCCTGGTCAGGGCGCTTGCAGGAGGCAACCAATCAATGTCTCTCTCACATCAATATTTCTCTCTGTCTTTCCCTCTCTCTTCCACTGTCTCTAAAAAATCAGTGGGAAAATATCCTTGGGTGAGGATTAAAAAAAAAAAGAAAAAGAATCCCTCACTTCGAAATGTTTAAGAATCCACTCTAACACAAAAAAGAGAGGAAAGAATAAAAGCAAAATATAGACAGATGGCCGAGGGATTCTGAGACGCTACCAATCAAACAATCGATGGGTATTCTTGAGGAAAAGCATACAAACAATGGTGGATAAATTATCACTGAAGGGCAATTGCTAGGAATTGTCCTGAATTTAAGATTGGCATCTATTCTCAATTTGGATGAATTTTTTGGAGTAGATTATCACACAGGTAAGGCTTCTTATCTATTGACCACCGAGTGCTATAGGAAACCTTTATATCAGGAACTGCATTTAAAGTTTCTTTCCTCCATGTCTATAGTCTCTGCTGTATATCACTAACGTTTTTAAAAGGAACTTTTCACATACCTCACAAAACTGTTATGTCAATTCCATAGACTCCTGATTTTATTTTTAAATATATTTTCATTGATTTCAGAGAGAAAGGAAGTGGGAGAGAGAGAGGTAGAAACTTCAACGATGAGAGAGAATCATTGATCGACTGCCTCCTGCATGCCCCACACTGGGGATCCAGCCCACAACTCAGGCAGTAGCCCTGACTGGGAATCAAACCATGACCTCCTGGTTCATAGGTCAACACTCAACCACTGAGCCAGGCAAGGCTCCTGATTTTAACCAACAGTATGGTGAACTGATCCCCTGATTCTCAACAAGAAACTGATTAATATGTGTTGTTTTAAGATTTCTCAGCATTGCTCCTCAGGAATGAAACTTATTGGCTTGTGTTGAGGTCTGTTCTATGTGTGACAGAAGGCTTGCATACTTTAGAAATAATCAAGTTCCTAAGGCATAACCTTTGTCTATACTCTGTGAATGCCAAGGGACTCTGGTTATTTATGTATATTTGCAGAATGGGACCTATTCTGCCACTGATATCCTGGACCTGATATGTTCTTCTCATTGAGATATGAGACTGTACCCCTCGTCCATTGGATGCCTTTCTGACTTTGACCTAAGGGCCAGAAGTTCTTGCTCAGATATCAGAAAAAGGGGACTTTAACAGGAAATCTTGCCACTACCTTCCATAAATTTTATTATTTCTCAGCAGTTTCTGCTGATACTCTGTTGTTGTTTTTTAATGAAAATATCTTATTTATAAAGATGCAAGGCTCCATATGCTATAGTCTCACATGAAAGATGTTATTATATTTCTTTCAGCTCTCAACTTCAGGATTTTGCAAAGAAAAGCCCCATTCTCCCAAGAAGATTATGAACAATGTCTTTGATTTTCTATTCTTTGTTAGCATATTTTTCTATTGTTCCTTCAGCTCTTTGCAACTTTATAAATCTACTTTTCTTCACAAGGTCCTAAAGATGCTTATGCATGGAGATCATATGTGGCTCTATTACAACTTTATCAAGAAATTCTTTCTAGGTTTGCATGTCTGGACCTAGTCAGGAATAGCAAAGCTTAGACATTTCTCTTGAGGTGGTATCTGAAAGCTAAGTATGTAATTTTTTTAATGCTGCATCCAGCATTAGCAGAACACTTATTACTATAACTACTAAACTGAGGTATTAAAAATCTATTTCCTGACCTGTATTTACCTATGGGGAGTGTCCTTTTTAAATTTTTATTTACTACTTTTTAAATTCCCTCACTAGATTACACTGTGTTCAGAAATATTTTTCTTATTTTCCATCATTCCTAATTTTCATATATAATCTACTCTAAATTCTCCTGTTAGATTATAAATACCTTCCCAACTTTTAAATGTTTATCTCTATAATAAAAAGGGTATACTTAAAAAAAAAAAACCCCACAACTTATATCTCTTATCTAGGGCACTGAAGGTGCTCTATAACAATTTTTTTTTTTTTTTTTTTTTTTTGGCAGAAAGAAGGATATTTTGTCATTCTTTCCAGTTCACCTGACCTGTTGGTATATTTTTTTTCTCAGTTCACACATCTTTATACTATACCCTCTGAACACATTTTGGTCCTTAAATCATCTCCAGAAAGGTTCACTACTTCCTTATTTAAGTGAAATGAGTCATTTCTCCAATTACAAATGAACAATCAGATATTGGACTCAGCCTTCAGGCAATGCAGTCCTAAAGCAGGCATGCTGTAGTGGAGTAGGTTTAGCACAGCTTTTCCCATGTATACCATGTCCACTCTCACTCATGACCAATGACTTCTGCTATACCAGAATACTTTCCACAGAGCATCTAGAATACACAGGAACACCCCCAATGATTCACTCAATTAAAATGCAAATCTAAAATTTCCCTTTCCATTCTAATCCTGATTTTGAAAGAGGAGTTCTTTGAAAGAGAAGGTTGACTAATATATGACTAACTGAATAACTTATCATCAAAATAGGGACAATTCCAATGGTATCATTTAATTTAGAAACAATTTTGTTTTACTAAAATACATATGAATTTATTTTATTGCTGGGTGAAGAAAATATTCTTATTACAACATTTTCAAAAATAAAATTATTTCTTAATCAGAAACACAACCTGGTCAGTTAAGTCAAGTTTTTAATTGTTTATTTTTATTATAAGAGCAACAAATTAAGAATAAAATGAGCAGAGAAAGTATACTGAACACTCATTTATGAAAATGTTTCTTGGCCCTAATTATCTCTGAAAGCTAATTATATTTTCTCTTCATCAATCAGTTTTCAATATGAGTAGATTATTTCTATAAGACATCAGCAATAATCAATTTTGTATTTTATTATTGCAAAATTTGAAATTGAAACACCTCTTTCTTCAAACCATAATATTTTTCATTGGAAAAGTAATTTCTCAAAAGTGCTGAGCTAAAAACAAATTCTACAAATGGAGTATTTTCTTAAAGCTATTTTTCCTGCATTTGAATGTTTAAATATTTGTTGTAGCTTTTTCACAGGTGCTGCACTTTATTTTTTTGCAGTTAGAGTATCTTTCCTTGAAAAACACTTTGTTAAATGAAACTCATTGAACGAATTTTCTCTCTTTATGATTATTAACAATATTTTTAGAGTTGAAGGCTGAAAAGCCAAAGCCCTTCTCACTTTTATTCCAGGTTGGTATAGAATACACACTGACCCAGTTAAAAAAATTAGTGTTATTCTATATAATAAAAAAGTAATATGCAAATCGACCAAATGACCAAACAGCTGAACGACCGTCCAGATGACCTTCCAGACAACCATGCTTGACAAGCACTGGTGCCTGGCCAGCCAAGGCACGTGCAATGTGATTGGTTAGGGGTCCCGCCATTGGCCAACCTCTGCAGGGTGATCGATGGGGGGGCTCTGTGATCAATCGCCCCAAAGAGGGAGGCCCAGGCTACCCGGCCAGTGGCGCTGCAGTGGGTGGGCAGGGCCTCCCTCTGCTCGGCAATTGGTCATGGAGCCTGTGATTGATCTCCCCAAAGAGGAAGGCCCAGGCCAGCCAAGCAATTGCACCCCACACCTGTGGCTTGCAGAGGGAGGCGACCAATGGCGGGGGAGGGAGGACAGTGCTGCACAGATGGCAAGCAGTGGCAGTGGCGGGGGTGGGGCCAGCTGCTGGCAGCAGGGGGAAGGAAAGCCCTGATAGGTCCTGATTGCCAACCAGGCCTAGGGACCCTACCAGAGGGGTCTCGGATTATGAGAGGACGCAGGCCAGGCTGAGGGACACCACCCCCCTCCCCGTGCGTGAATTTCATGCACGTGCTTCTAGTAAAATTATATTCTTCCAACAAGTTGAGATATTCAAAATTCAAAATTAAACCATGTGCAATATTTCAGCTCTTTTTGTTTAATATTTTCAGGTTATCACTTGCTTTTATAGAGATAGTCATAAACGCTTTCCTGTTTGAAAACATTGTTTTTAATAACTGTATTTCCCTAAAAGCTTCAAAAACTGTGTTTTCTGTTTTAACTGTGGAACATTTCACTAAATATTTCTAAATGATATTAAACAAACTATATATATATCCACTACCATTACAGCATGTAGATTGATTTACAATGTAGTTCTTCAAGAGTTCAAACATTTCTAAAACCTATAATTAGTGACAGGCAGTAAAAAGAGAAAAGAAAATTACATTTGAATCAAGTTTAAAGAGAAATCTAGATTTCTGCTTAAGGAGGCAACCTGCTTTCTCCTATCACTCCATGTTGCACACTTACAGAAAAAGCTTGTGACAGAATAGTGAAGTCGCTTTAGCATAATAGTCATTTGAGCTAAATGAAAAGCCAAGCTTCAAAAGTGATATGTGCAGACATTTAATAGAGACATCTGTGATAATTCCTCTTCCTGGGAGATAGTCTTAATATAACTAAGTTACCATTCCTTCCACAGATTTGTTTCTTAAGGTTTTCATATAACCAGGGCCATCCCTGCAGCATCCATATGCATATGAATGTCAACATTTTATTCAAATTGCATATTCATCATTTATTCAAGTTATAGATTTCTTGAGATAGCAAAGTACAATATTTAATTTTCATTAAAAGCACACTTTTTTCTTGGATGAGAAGTGTCTATTAGGTTGCACCTGGGAAGATTTGGGGAAGACAAAAAAGTCTGTTGTAATAAGAAAAACCTGGGAAAAAAATGTTAAGCTGAATAAGAAGATAGATATAAACTAGGGATGTTGCAAACACCTTTTAAGTATATAATAAATGTCCTGTTATCTCCCACCCTGTGGTGCAGCTTGCTTAAACAAAGGAGAAGAAACATAAATTTCCACCTCTCAATGAAAGAAATGTCAAAGAACTTGCGGTCATCTTTTAAAACCCACATACATACAGTAGAGTATGCATACAGTAGAGTATATGCATATGAATACTTCTGCATTTATAACTAAGTTATGCACACATATGCATGTACAAATTACACACAAATATATATATATGTATATATATATATATATATATATATATATATATATATATATATTTGTTTAAATAATGGTTATATTTAAAAGTGAGAATAATATTTTAGTATGTAGAAGCAATGATGAATGTAGATCTGAGTATTTTTGGGATATGACAGCCATTAAAATAAAGTGTTAAAATAAATTAAAGTTAGAACCACGTATTCTATTCAACAAAATTATAAACAAAACAAAACTGTACAATTGAATAGCCCTCATTAAAATAGGATTGTTTTAATAATATTTTATTTGTACCAAATATCAATTCAATAAGATTTATCTTTAGCTTATATATTTAAATTTTAACTGTATATTTTATAAGAGATAATGCATTATAATAGTCTTATATGTTCTGTTTATTAATTAATAATAGCACAAGTTTTTGGATTGAATGCTCACATGTCTTTAAATTATTGGATATAAAATAAAGTAAATATTTAAGAACCACTATCTTATAACAGCTCCAGGAAGCAGGGCAGGATTGATTTAATTTTCACTAAGTTGAGTACTGAAGCTCCCAAATGAAATTAGACACCTGCTTTCCCCCACCATCCATCTGTCCATCTGTGGGTTCGGTACCGACTTGAGATCATTTCACCCTTCCACCAGCTGTGGAATTACCATTAATGAAACGTTTCTGCTTTGCACTTCAATATACTATTTCACTGAAAGCAAAGAAATTTACCTCTGATCACCCATTTCCTGTCAATGTACAACACCATAATATAGGGGTAAAAAGAGCTCCAATATTCATCAATATGAGTGAGTTTTGGGGGAATTGTCTATATTTTTCCCTCACTGTGTTTTCTCTTAACATCCAATCCAACTTTTTTGGTTCTTGAATATTGGATTTAGAAATCTGGGGAATGTGTTAGCTCCTAAATAAGTTTCTATTATTTTCAATAACTTAAATTGAATGGCAGTGTTCTATATGTAACCTGTACCTGGAAACAAAACTTCTTATAGAGCCTTCTGAAAAATACAGTTATTAATCTTTCTTTTTCATGACTCAGCATCTATTTCTTAAGACATATAAACTTTCAATTTGAATTGTAACATCATTTCTCAACTCCTCCCTCCCTCGCCAGATTCTCTTATGCTTTGAAGAACTATCATACCAAATGCAGGATAAAGAATAGAGCTTCATATAATGATTTGATTATAGCTTGTTAAGAATAGACTTGTTATCCACTCATCACTCCCTCTTCAATTTTTCATTGAGATGTGCTCTTTTAGAAACTTGTTGAGTGGGAAGATATGAGCATATATAAACATGCATTGAACAGCTGAACTGAAATGTTTATAACCCTGAACAGGAGATTGCTCATTGGCACTAGTACAATGCACAGACATTTTCATGCACGGTCTGTAATTGCAATATTGTATTTGAGGGAAAATGTGTTTGGTAAAGAGTGAAAACAATTCTACAGTTGTTCAGGATGATAGCATTACTGAAGTTAACCAAATCAATGTTTCAGCTAATGGTTTTTATTTCATCAGATTTATAGAACATTATGTTATAAAGCATGTTGAAATACTGAATTATAATTAACTAAGACACAATTAAATAAATTCTGATTTATACAATGAGTGCAAAAAAGAGTACTGCTAAATTTTGAATGTATATAATCACATAATGTATAGACAGGAATTACTCCATTTCCTTGACATACATTTTACTATTTTCTCCATAGGTAGAAAAGTAATATCAATTACATTTCTATTATTTTTATCCATCTAGTCAAATGCTTTGCTTTGCTGTAGCTGGAAAAAAATGAATTCAATACTGTCTCATTTTACTTAAACCAACTTAATATAGGTTTCTCACACATTTTCTTCAACTTGGTCATTCAAATTTCAAAATTTTATGTAAAACAAAAAGTGACTCTGATTAATTTATTTCACTTAAAAGGTATTAATAAGATGCATTTTGGAAGTGATAACAGATAGATTTCAGGCTTCCATGTTTTCACTTCACAATCCCTCTGCTCTAGATAGTATAGTACTAATGGTAAGAGCAAAACTCTCTCCAGATATTTCAAACTCTGACCTAATAGCAACACCACTTTTCAGCTTTCAATCACAGTTTGAAAGAGCTGGGAAGAATGTTGCTCCCACCATTAGAACAAAAGCAAAAGTTACACCAACTAAAAATCGATGGCTTTTCTTAAAAATATTGGAGAACTTAAGGTCAAACAACTTCGAGAAATCTAAAGAAAGATCCCTGAGGGTAGAAATGGAATCTAAGCATTTGCTTATCTGGAATAGACACCTGGTCATATAATCTGATGAGCAGATTCAGCCCTTGCCAGTTTGGCTCAGTGCATAGAGAGCTGGCCTGTGGACAGAGGGTCCTATGTCCCATTCCTGTCAAGGGCATGTACCTTGGTTGCAGGCTCCTCCCCCGGGCTCTGGACAGAGGGCATGCAGGAGGCAACCAATAGATGTCTTTCTCTAACTTTGATATTTCTCTCTGTCTTTCACTCTCTCTTCCACTCTCTCTAAAAATTAATGAAAAAAATATCCTTGGGTGAGGATTGGAAAAAAAAATTTGATGAGTAGATTCAACTAGAAAATTTGACATGCATTCTATGAGTTGCTAAAGACTGAATAGCATGAAAGTGTGATGTTCCAGCAGACCAGAGACAAAGGCAAATTTGCATTTTCTTATGGTTGTTTCTCCTGGAACCTTACCATCTGCTCATTTGGAAGATCAGGAAGATACTTAGAAAGTTTTCCCATGTGGTGTTTACTTGGCAGGGGCAGGAGGTACTTGACAAATCCATCCAGACCAATATCAGAATTCTACATGCTCATATACAGTAGTCACTCCTTATCCATAGGGTATACATCCCAAGACACACACCCCTCAGGGAATACCTAAAACCAGGGATAGTCATAGAAATTTATACATACTATGTTTTCCCTATAGATATATGCCTTGATAAATTTTAATTGATAAGTTAGGCACAGTAAGAGAATAACAACAAGTAATAATAGAAAAGAACAATCATAACAATATACTATAATAGAAGTTATCTGAATGTGATCTCTCTTCTTTCTCTCTCTCTGATAACTCATGTAGAGATAATCAAGACAGCTACTAAGTGAATAATGGGTGGGGAGTATATCAGCTTGGATACACTGGACAAAGGGAAGATTCATGTCCTGGGAGGAATGGAGTGGGATGGTATGAGATTTCATCTCCCTACTCAGAACAATGTATAATTTAAAACTTAAAAATTGCTTATTTCTAGAATTTTCAATTTAATATTTTCAGACTGCAGTTGGCAGTAGATAACTGAAACCAGTGTAAGCAAAACCACAAATAAGAGTCAAATACTATATATTATTATAAAAAATAAAATAAAATAAAAATCCTTTAATATAAATGGATTTTAAAATGCATTGGTGGAAACCCACTATAGCAGGAAGAGGAGAGAACTAGGGGAGGAATTCTAGCCCTGGCTAGGATGAGAGGTGGGAATGGGGTCAAAAGAAGTAATAATGGGGTCAAAAGAAGAAAGGGGGTGAAAGAAGTAATTACTGAAGAGGCTAAATAGCAGAATTAAGAAGATAAATGTAGAGTAGCATTTTAGAAACTGTCCAATCTAGAGAGAGAGAGAGAGAGAGAGAGAGAGAGAGAGAGAGAGAATAGACTGAAAATAATGACAACCTCTCAGAAGCCTGGAGGAGCATAATGAAGAATCTAACATTTGTCACTGAAATCCTAGAAGAAGAGAAGAAAGTGGGTGGTCTGATTAAAAGGTATATGAAAAGTAATGGGCTAAACTTTTCTGAACTTTGACAAAGTATGTAGGCCCCTGGATCCGGGTGAGCCTGGCCCCGGGTCCGGGTGAGACCGTGGGCCCCTGGATCCGGGTGAGCCTGGGTCCCGGGTCCGGGTGAGGCCGTGGGCCCCTGGATCCGGGTGAGCCTGGGTCCCGGGTCCGGGTGAGGCCGCGGGCCCCTGGATCCGGGTGAGCCTGGCCCCGGGTCCGGGTGAGGCCGTGGGCCCCTGGCTCCGGGTGAGCTTGGGTCCCGGGTCCGAGTGAACCTGGCCCCGGGTCCGGGTGAGGCCGTGGGCCCCTGGATCCGGGTGAGCCTGGCCCCGGGTCCGGGTGAGGCCGTGGGCCCCTGGCTCCGGGTGAGCTTGGGTCCCGGGTCCGAGTGAACCTGGCCCCGGGTCCGGGTGAGGCCGTGGGCCCCTGGATCCGGGTGGGCCTGGCCCCGGGTCCGGGTGAGGCCGTGGGCCCCTGGATCCGGGTGAGCCTGGGTCCCGGGTCCGGGTGAGGCCGTGGGCCCCTGGCTCCGGGTGAGCTTGGGTCCCGGGTCCGAGTGAACCTGGCCCCGGGTCCGGGTGAGGCCGTGGGCCCCTGGATCCGGGTGAGCCTGGCCCCGGGTCCGGGTGAGGCCGTGGGCCCCTGGATCCGGGTGAGCCTGGGTCCCGGGTCCGGGTGAGGCCGTGGGCCCCTGGATCCGAGTGAGCCTGGCCCCGGGTCCGGGTGAGGCCGTGGGCCCCTGGATCCGGGTGAGCCTGGCCCCGGGTCCGGGTGAGGCCGTGGGCCCCTGGATCCGGGTGAGCCTGGCCCGGGTCCGGGTGAGGCCGTGGGCCCCTGGATCCGGGTGAATCAGTGCCCCTGGGTCCGGTCGAGACCAAACCAGAGGGAGTCGGACCTGCATTACCACCATTTGTCCACCATCCAGAGCTGAGGGGTCAGTGCCGACATGTACTCATAGGGAACTGGTGGACATTGATATTGGGTCTCAAAAGAACTGTTGGTCCAGAAAGAAACTCACTACAGACTGATTCATTTGCCTGTCAGCATAACTATTATTGCTCGTCGCACATTCAATTCTTATAAGTATATCTCTAGTGACACATGATTTCGCTCATCTAGGGGAAATGATGAACAACATAGACTGATGAACAAGAACAGAACCAGAAACAAGGAGGCATCGATCGGACTATCGGGCCTCAGAGGGAGGATAGGGGAGGGTGTGGGGAGGGTGGAGAGATCAACCAAAGGTCTTGTGTGCATGCATATGAGCCTAACCAATGCTTAAGTTCAACAGAGGGTTGGGGCATCCAAGGGGAGGGGTGTGGGATGGGAATGGGGGGATGAGGACAAATATGTGACACCTTAATCAATAAAGAAATTAAAAAAAAAAAAAAAGTAGAATAGCTGAGTGAAAATCAGACAGAAAAAATTCAAGGAAGTTCATGACAAAGAACATCATAATTGTTTAAAAATAAAAAAATAAAAGCAATACTGAAACCAGCAGATACTGGGGAAAACAATTATAATGACAGCAAATTTTGCATCAGAAGTGATAGAGGTGAGAAGTAAATGTCACTTTTTTTTTTCCAAGTGCTGAAGGAATAAAACATTCAGAATACTAAATCCAGAAGAGAAAACAAAAAACAAAAAAAAGCCTTTAGGAATGAAGTGGCATTCTAGACAATCTCAGAAGAGGTAAACTAAGAGATTATTCTGCCAATGCAACCTACTCAAAAATAAATATCCATGAAATCAAATTAATACAAAGGATTGAATAAATAAATAAATTGAAGAGAAGGTACAAATCTTTACCGAAAAAAATCTGACTTGTTAATGTAAAAAGAATGCAGTAACAACAAAGATTCTCCTTAAGCAAACTTTAACCAGGATCCTGTAAGACCTTTTTGATGAGGGCACATCCTTGGGCCTCATCCTTAAGAGAAAGAATCCTGCTAAATCAGTTTAGATAGAATCCCTCACCCTTGATATCTGGACAGCTTCTCATCTCCTCCAATCCCCCAAGTGACACTCAATCACCCTGGTGTACCTATAGCAAGAATCTGCTCTTACCCATCATGTTCCCTCCTAGTAATTTATATCCACTGATGCTCCTCTCACACCCCATCCCTCATACATCCTATTCCCATGGTATGAATCCCACTTTCCCTTTTTGTAATTGGAGTTGAGCCTGATCTCTCTACCCTAGATAAGTAGTCCATTTTAAATAAAGTCTTCATTACCATCCTATATAATAAAACCCTACTATGCAAATGGACCGAACAGCAGAATGACCGGTAGCTATGATGCACACTGACCACTAGGGGGCAGATGCTTAATGTAGGAGCTGCCCCCTGGTGGCCAGTGCACTCCCACAGGGGGAATGTCTCTCAGCCAGAAGCCGGGCTCATGGTTGGCGAGCACAGCAGTGGTGGTGGGGGGATGTTCACATGCCAGCGGGGAGTGGGCCTAAGCCAGCAGGCAGACACAGCAGGTAGACATCCCTTGAGGGGTCCCAGACTATGAGAGGGAGCAGGCCAGGCTGAGGGACCCCCTCCCCCGAGTGCACAAATGTCATGCATTGGGCCTCTAGTCTTTAATAAGTATCATGAATATTTATTTTAACAGTTAGTAGAAATTGCTCATTACAACACCACAGTCATACTTGTGGGCTAATAAGTGTTAAAATGTATGGTCAAAATCTTTAGGAGATGCAAAATATTCACATAGCTTCAAATCTCTCCCTGAAAAAAATTAATTTACTATGGTGATTTTCATATATGTCCATCCCCTTGAAAGTAGGCTAAATTTAGTGACTTGCTTCTATCCAATAGAGTTTGAAAAAAGAATAGCAGTAACTTTACAATAGAGAAACCTGACAAATACCAAACTAGCCAAGTGATCAAAGTTATGACTGGGAATGAGTCATGTGGATATTATGTTCCTCCCCATACAATGGGATGAGAAGATCAACACCTCTGTGGTATTCAAACATAGCCAAGTAGGATAGTGGCCTATAAGTTATTTGGCTGGTATCCTTGAAAAGTGTCTATATCATAAAACAAAAGAAAAAAAATCACAGATTATAGGAAGCTAAGGTAATCTGATGTCTAAATGTAACATAATACACAAGATTTTATTCTGGAATTAAAAAATAGTAGAAAAACTATAGTAATGAATATAGTCTGTAATTTAGCTATTGTACTTTGTACTAAAGGTAATTGCTAAGTTTTGATAATAGAAAAATATATAAGTCTATAAAGTCAGGAAGTTGAAGGAAACAAGCAGGATATATCCATAGAATATGCCAGGACACATTATAACATTTTAACATTTATAGGATCTGAGAGAAGGTTACAAGGAATCCCTCTGTACTATCTTTGCTCTTCTTCTGAAATGCATCATTATTTCTAAATAAAAAAGTTTTTAGAAAATTCTGAGATGAAAATATGTGGTATTTCCAGCTTCAATAATTCTCTTCTCTTTTCTTTTTCAATGTTCTCTTATCTGACCCTTGTTTTTACTCTTTCTCTAGTGACATCTGAATTTTATTGTGATATCCATAAGAAAGGACATAGAAATATGAATGCAAAATACACTTTTTGAAATATTCAAATTTAAGAAGCACATTTGTGAATTTAAATCTTTTAATTAAATCCTTCACTTGAATATAAACAGAGCTGAATTAATAATGAAAAAAAAAATGCTGTATCATCATAGAAGAATTGTTCCTGACAGCACCATTCTCTCACCTAAAGAACATTCTGGTGCACATGAAATTGTTCCTTAAGGGTCAATTGCCTTTTTCTATTATTAGGAACACTTTTTTTTCCCTGTGTTAGCCTGCCCCTCGGAAGATATCTCCCACATATGACTTAGCTTCAGTAATGCTGCTTTCTCTTATTCACAATTGATGGTTTAAATATCACTTAATATTTCAACTCCTATGTTATTATTTATTTACTTATTTTTAAATATGTTTGTATTAATTTTAGAGAGAGAGGAAGTGAGAGGGAGACAATAGAAACACAAATGAAAGAGAATCATTGATTGGCTGCCTCCTGCAAGCCTCCACTGGGGATTCAGCCTGAAACATGGGCATGTGCCCTGACTGAGAATCAAACCTGTGACCTCTTGGTGCATGGGTCAACACTCAACTACTGAGCAACCAGCTGGGAAGTCTATGTTATTTTTAATTCCTTCAGGTAATCTGAAGACTTGACATAGAGAAAAGTTCCACATTCTTGGGATCTTCACAAGGAAAATTCCATTTACTTAAGGGCCCTTGAGATTTTTTCACGTTTTTAGATCAACACTACCTTCTACACAATGGTCTTGTGTTTTTCTTGCACCTTATGTATGGAGATACAAATTTATTATTTCAAAATTTTGAATTTATAGATATAACACTCCAAATCACCGTAAGCCAGCAAGGCAACTTCATTTTTACCTGGGAATTAAAACCTCATTGGGAAAGATTGTAAATTTTTACATCTCCCTATATATGGTGGTTACTCCTCAAAATTAGTGATGAGTTAATCCATTCTCCTTTAAAATCAGCTATGTTTTTTGTCCTTCTAATCAATTAATTTAGGCTTATCCCTACTTTCTCTCACATTGATCACCATAAACAGCAGGTGCTCAAATTAGCCAAAGTCTATACCTTTTAAAAAGTCTTAATCTAGATTTAATTCCTTTCTTTTTTTTTTTTTTTCATGGAACATCAATGCCTACAATCGCTTCATTTAAATTACTAAAATATATCAAGAAAATAAACAAAGGAAAAACTGGCTATGATTTACTGTGTAAAGTGTTGCGCTGTTTTTACTATCTTATTAATTCTTATATTCACTCTGTAACATCGATATTATTAATCTCCCTTTGAAGGGAAATGTCAAATACTGAGCATTCTAGTATCATGCATTTTTCCATGCTCTTTTTTTCTTAGTAATTTTTTGCGGGTCATATAACCTCTTTACTTTAAGCTTCTCTGACTGCTCAAGTGCATATAAGATAAATACAAATGGTGAGTATTTAGAATATAGTGAAACTCAGAATAATCTGTATTATTTTTAAAGATATCAAAAGAAGGAATGTTAGAAATTGTTCTCAGCAAAAATAAAAATATGTTAGAGAAAGTATTAGATGTGTAAGCATTGATAGATTATGGTAAATTCATATTACCATTGCCTTTATGTCCTAATGCTATTTTGTTCAAGATCTCTGCAAATCATTAGCTTAGACAGCAAGTGCCCTCTTCCCCCCTCCCCCTCCACAATCTATATTCACCTATAACAAATGAATGCAAAATTTAAGTGTGGTTCATTAAAGTATCATTAACTTCTTCCTGGTGTGGTATCTTTCTTTTCTTTTAAATGTAGATGATTTCTTAATCTTGATTAGGTCAGCTCTGATTACTTTTAGCCCTCAAGCACATGGGTCAGTTCTACATTTCACAGTTGATTTACTGAATAGATGAAAAGAAAATTACATCTTGATGTATTTGTCTGACTTATCATGGTGGGAAATCTCATATATTGATTAGCCCTCAGGAGAACAGCATCCTAAGACTCTTTGCAGGAGGACATAGCACTCTAGTTAACATCTATAGTACAACCAGGAAAATGGAGAAGCTTGTTCAGTAGAGAAACTAAAACTACAGTTGCCTTGACAACTAAGGATGACTCCTGCCTACACTCCATGTGACTTTCTTGGTATGTGTAAAATTCACTCTGAGATTATTTATTTTTCCTTCAGAAAATTGATTTTTCAGAATTATGCCTCTTGGAGATACTATCTACCAAATGAATGACAGTTAAGAATCTGATTTATTCCCCATCCAGATTCCCTGTTTTTGATTGCAAAATCTTTATGCTTACATTTGAACTTATAGAACTATGCACTTTTACAAAGAGGAAAGATATTCTCTGTGTTCTGAACATGCTTTGAGTTACATAGAATTAGGTACTCAGTGTGTGAGCCCTTTTGCACAATGTAAAGGCCACATACCTGTGACAAACTATGAGGAGCATGATAGAACCTCTTATCTTTTTTAGAACTCTATATTAAGCCAATGCATTAGGGGTATTAATGCATGCAGAGATTATATAAGTAAAATTATAACTGTATTTCCCTTGAGCTTCCCTATATGTTTTAACGACTTCCATAGTGTATAATTTTGTGAGATCCTTTCACAGGAGCAAGAATTATGTCCATTTTCCAATCATGCTGCTCATTTAAAAAAACATTACTTTTTTAAAATCCTCATGCAGAGGATATGCTTTTTATTGATTTTAGAGAGTAAAGGAAGAGGGAGGGAGGGAGGGAGGGAGGGAGGGAGGGAGGGAGGGGGAGAGAGAGAGAATTATTGATCAGTTGCCTCTGATATGCACCCTGACTGGGGCCCAAACCCACAACCTGACCAGAAATTGAATCTGCTACCTTTCAGTGCACAAGAGGACATTCAACCAACTGAGCCATTCCAGCCAGGGCCAAAAAGATATTCTTGATTATAACTTTTGTTTTGAAAGCACTGAATTCAGTGAATATACATGTACTATAAAGAATAAGCACAGTGATGAACCATTTATTCTCCTAAAACAGTTGTTTCACAGTTGGAAAGGCCTAATATAAACATCATGCAATTTTCTGGGATTGTTCAGAAGATCTGTATATGTACAGTCTCCTTCACAAGGGGGAGATCATCACAGATGCTGTCTGAGATGTAAATATATCACTGACACGCGTGTCATAGTGGAAAGTTTGAGAATAGTCAGAGGGGGAAGAGAATGAGAATATAGATATAGAGACAGAGATAGATGATAGAGATAGAGATGATAGAGATAGAGATAGAGATAGAGATAGAGATAGAGATAGAGATAGAGATAGAGAGATAGAGAAATAAATAATATAAATATTCAGACTGGAGAGAACAGAAACATAACAGGTAGCGAAGGTATAAGCAAGGCAAGCTTCAAAAGTTTTATTGTTTCACATATTATGTGTGCATAACTTCAAGTTGTCAAATAGGCAATAATAAATAGGCAGTGTGATATAAAAGTTAGGACTTATGAAGACATGTTTTTCCTGAATATGCAAAAATGGCAATTTATAGAATATAGAATCTATACTATAGCTTTTACCATAATACTATAACTCAGGGAAAGAGTGTAGACTGTGAACAGATCTGGTAATAAGCCCTGAGGAACTAGTCCATTTAATTTAAGTGATATGCTTTAGAATTTGCACACAGGTAAAGGTTGCTTCAAAATGCATATTTCAGGAGATAAAAATGTGGGTGATAAATTATATTAATTGAGCTTTAATATTGTTTAATATGGTAGCCCCAAACTAGCAATTTTCTGCTGTGTTAATGTGATGAGCTAGCTAAATTTGACAATGCTCTGTGGCATTGGGGCCATCCTGGCAACTGTGGGCCACTTCTCAGTAACGCCCTGGTATAAAAAACCTGTGAGCAGACTAAGGTGAACGGGTGGCATTCCAATTCACTGGAATAATAATTGACAGCAGTAAGAGTGGAATAGCTTCAAGCTTGCATTCAATGTGTCCTTCTCTCTGTCACTGCCTTGAGGAAAGAAAAGAGTGAAGAGTTTCCATTTTGAATGATGACCTCTTGGTGACACAGATTAACATGGAGGTATCTGAGATAATTTTAGATAAATGAGTACTTGATTAATTATAAAATAATGTTATATGATATTCTAAACATATGAAAATAATATTTTTCAATCAATGGTAAACTAAACTGGATGAGGTCAGTATTCAATTGGCTTCTAGTGCATCCCAGATACTGAGGTTCAAATAAATATGAAGCCATCACCATAAATTTCCTGAACATTTTATTGGACTGATGATTAACTTATAGTAAGCAATTTCAATAAATGTCCATTGATAAGATATATTTATTTTATTTTCAAATTTATTTTTTTCCCATTTCCACTATTATTCAGTTAAATCAGTAAATATTCTTAGAGAGGTGTTTTGTTTGTTTATATTTTTGCTATTTTTATAATTGATAAGAAAATTTATATATATATATATATATATATATATATATATATATATGCCCCCAATGCTCCAAGTTCAACAAAAAGTCATTTCAAAGTGGTTTACTTTAGAAAATAAAATTATGCCTCACAAAGATTATGTTGTAGTTGGTAATTCTCTTCACTCTGATTATGTAAAACTGAAAGAGGGCTCAGGAGGAAAAAAACAAAAAGAAAACTTAGCATGAAATTAAAAAATAAGAAAAATGAATGTAATGCTAAAACTCATGAAACTGGAAATAATACGCATAATCTTTACAAGGTGAGCAAAAACACATCAGGGAAAATAAAATGATGAAATTAAACAATAATTCTCTGTAAATTGAATTCTTTGAGATTTTTTTTCTTTATTTATGTGAAAGCCAGATGTAAGAAATTATATGCACTAGACATTTGCCAGGAACATTTGTATGTTATTTTTTTCTAAAAGGAGTAATAAAAACTAGGATAACACATTTACAAATAAGGTCATATTTTTAGTAATTGTTGTAATCATATCTATGGAAATCACAAACTATTAAGGCAAAAGGCAATAGGAATTTTCCCTCCACATGTTATCTCCCTCACACTCCCCAGCCAGGACTATATATTTAAAACTATAAAACCTTTACTATTCTTGTCACCAATTATTTTCTTTTTTCTGTCTAAAATCCACAACCTATTTAGTATATACTAATGTGTTATTATTTTTTTTTACTCCAAAGCATAAATTCCAAACTTTATGAGCAAGATGGATCAATTTAGGAAACAGAACTAGCCCACAGGAGGTCATCTTGAGGAATAAATGTCCTAGCCAATCAGGAGCTGCCTTTCTAGTTTGGCTAATTATCTAAAGAGTTAATGGTTTCTTCTATAGGTAAATCATCTCAGAGACATTATCAGGCCATTTACATGGCCATTTACACTATGCTATCTAATTTTTCTAGGCTCTCTAAATTATTCAATGCTATAGTCTATCACATGTTCCTATTTTAATGCATTTATTATCCATTATTCATATGTTGAAGTCTAGTCATGCATATACAAAACAGTTACATCACATTCAGTTCACCATTCAGCAAGCAGTAGAACAATACTCATTCAACTACAATTGTATAATATGACTAATGTTCAACTACAATATGCACAAGAATTAATCATCTAGTTTCAGACAAATGGATCCCGTAATGGTTATCTTACCATCATGCCATGGTGTTTGAAATGTATCTCTATTTTCTGTGTTTAAAATAACTTTTTTTTTTACTTTGTGCATAAATCTATAAAATTATGAGTTCTGATGTCAATCATTATAGTTCAGATATATCTTAAATAGGAAACATTTTTGTTTAATAATTTAACAGTTTCCAAGTGAAAAAATTAATGTACCTCAAATAATTTATTCTTATTGGCACAGTAACAGGGACTACACAATTGTACTTGCTATTCACCAAGAAGAATGTTTGTCATTGCCACTATATTTTGATAGTGAAATTAATTTCATGTTTTTGGAAGCTCATCATATTAATTACTTGTTAATTATGTTTTAATTATGTCTTAAAAGGTGAACTCCTGATTTGCTTTGCATTTTAAGTCTATTAAAACTTGTAAGTCCCCAATTAATATTAATCTTTAGTGTCAACTATGTTTGTTTAAAGAATTAAAGTGACAGAAAAGTATGTTAAGGAGTATAAGGTAAGACCAAATAATTCAAGCCTGTTTTTAATCAAATACTACTCACAACCCCTATTGTTTTTTCTCAATTGAATAAAGTCATATTTTTTCCTTCAGTCATGTAAAACGATAGAATGATGGCGTGACCACTAGGCACTTCCCTCTAGTCTGCTATACCAATTCCAGACTCTATTTTCTGTTAAAAGTGGAGCACTCTGACGTTGATAAGGATAACTTTTTAAAAATAAAATAATAGATCCACAATTTTCAAGCTAATTTTTCTTACAGTTTAATTTTAGAGATTTTCAATCAAATATATATTAAGCTGTTAATAGCAAAAATAGTTCATAAATTAGATTATATCTATGTGTATCTACTACTAGGTATGTGGTTGTATTTTTGCAAAGCCTATCTAGATGTCAACCAGAGATCAAAGGACTTAAAGTTAATTGTGGAGCTCATATACCACAACTCACTAGTCAATATGTGAGTTTCCCAATGGCCATTAACATGTTGCTTATTGTCAGCACCAAGGCCTGGAGACTCTTCTCTGGATGACAAAGCTAAATGCAATTATTTAAAAAAATCTCATAATTAAAAAAATGTTATGTACAATTAAATTATATACTTATAATTTTATCCAATTGATCTTTCTTTGCCCCTTGAAACTCAAGAAATAAATTTATTGATATTTCCCATTAAATTTTTAGAAATATTAAATGATAGCTATTTTGTTACACTAGGGGAAAATGTCTATCGATGTGATACATCACTAAGTCCAAATGTATTTCTGTACAGATCTAAGATACATAATATGCATTTCCAAGGAAACCATAAACCCTATGGTCAGAGGAGCATTGCCATGGAAAGGAAAAGGCAATGCTTCTGAGACTTAAACTGAGTTCAGTTCAGTTACAGTAGAATTCAAGAGCCTTTTTATTTTCTCATCCAGCAGCAGCTGTGACAGAATAGGAACAGATGAGAGATTTAGATATAGATTAGGGACAGTTAGAGGAATTAGTGTGATTAAAAGCTTTTATACTTTATCTGCCAAGATGCATAAAATGCTCTGAAGCTCCTAGCATCAAAGAAAAGCCAGCATATTGCAAAAGCAGAAAAGCACATAGTACAGACCAGTGAGGGCAGTTTTCAGAATATTTCCTTTCCTCTGAAAGTATACCAGGTCAGAAGTGAGTTAATCAGTTTGATAGGGTGGATTAAAGACAACAAATAGGCTATTGCATTGTGTCCTTTGTCATAATCATTAGCCTTTTTGTTGTTATCTAGGTTTAATCACACATAATACAGATAATTAGTTATCTAGGTCAATGACTGCTGTGTTGATATAATTCACTTAAATTTTAAGTTAACCTCTGCCTTTTGTTTTTGTTTTTCAATAACCCAAGGATGGGAAGCGTTGAACTCCAATTTATGAACCATCTCAGGACCAAAGTGGCATGCAGTGTCAAGAGCACATATTCCAGTATATTGTCACATTTTAGCCATATTCTGAATGGCTATAAAGACCATTGACAGTGTTTTCAGTTTGACTCCCTCTCTATGATTTGAAGCACAGATACATAAATAAGTTGCCTATTTTGCATTTGTAAAATAATATTTTGAAAACTATAGATATAAATCAAGATTGTTGAATAATGTGTTAAGTAATTATGCTAGTTTGCTATAACAAAGAAGCATCTAATTCTTACTAAATAATTATAAATATATTTATAAGTTGATAGTTTTAAGGAAGAAAAAAGCACAACTTAGAAGCATTTATTTAAAATAGCACCACCTCTCTAGGCAATATTGAAAATCTCTAAGTCAATTATTGACAACATTCTAGATGTATAAAGATGAACAAAATACCCTGTAATACAATACATTTGTATCCGAATAAATGGAAGATTAAAAAAGTAATAGTGGTTATAATTAATAAAAATAATCTACATGTAATAGTCTAACCATATATCCACATGAAAAGTAATCAGCACCTTGGCAAGAAAGCATAAAAGACAGAAATATTCACATTTTCTTGACCAGTTAGCAGACATTGAAAAGGGGTTTCTGGGCATAAACCTCCCAAGTGTGGCTTGATTCAGTCAGCAAAGCACCTTAGTCCATAAAAACATTCTGTCAACAACTCCACATCCCTGTTTAACTATTTTGCACTTCATTTAGGCTATTATTGTTAATGAATCACAACACTACTTTGGAATGCCACTCTCAGAATTCTCAAATGTGCTCATATACGTTATTTAAATTATTTACATGGCTTAGAAGGGCTTTCATTTCTAAAAGAGCTAGTAATATAAAAATCTTATGTATAAAATAATACCAACAATATTTATATTAACTTCTTGTTATAAAAGACTTTAATAAAAATTAAAATACAGAGTACTCCTATGACTAAAGTTGTATAGATTCTGTTTTGTTTTTAGAAATCTCTGACTTTTCCATTTCAGTTAATTTAAATTAAGCTTCCCATTATAACAGCACTTTACTTTGAAGTGGGACTTTTTAATGTCAAGAAGAGAAATCACCTCCCAGTTGGTTGACAATTTATTAAAGCAAGAGGTCTCAGGAGATCAGCATGCATAATATTGTAAGACAGAATGTCATAAGGCTGTCATTACAAAATAAACAATTTAATATAGATCACAATGCATTTTCAGCCTCTCTTTTAAAAGTCAGAAAAGCCTTCAAAGGGATAATATTTGTTGTTAACATGAATAGTTTTATACTCTCTTCTGAGGAGAAAAATCACATCTATTAAAACTTTCAAATATACATGCATTAAAGCTATTCACGTAAATAAAAACTTGCCATGTTTGAAGAAGAAAAATGGAGAAACATCAATCATGTGATATAGCTTACATTTCCTTTCCACTCCAGAGTTTTAATTGTCCCTCACCTGTTCCTTTTGCCAGTATTACACTTGGATTTTTGTCATAGTTAATTACCAATCATCTAACATGTCTTTAGAATAAACTGGATATGATGATTATCATAATCTGACTTGTTTTATTACACACTCAAGTAGCAAGTTGAGAACTTAAGCTAAAATATAATTTGAATTTGAATGTAGAAATGATTGGATCGCATAGACAAGTATTTGGGCTATTATGTTGTAGTTGTAGCAGACCACTCACTGTTAGGTTTCATAAAGCAAAAATTGCATTATAGACTTCAGTCTTAAAGTATAGGTATAAGGGGATGTTATCTGTGCCTTACAAGAAAAAGAAATAAGTTGCGAATAAAAACTTAAAAAGAGGCTAAAAGATACCTACTTGGCCCCTGGTATTTATGTTGCCAAGCTTAATGTTGGTTTATAAATTGTACTTTTTATATGTAGAATTGAAAACATATATATATATATATATATATATATATATATATATATAGTTATTCATATTTATACAAAACAAATTTGTAAAGAATTCTAAAAGTTATTTCTAGTTGAACTATGAAATAAAATTGGTTTAACTTAGTAGCATATTTTTAATACCTTAATAATGAATACTTTTTTTTTTACCTAATCTTATCCAAAAAGGAAGTAATATAATTTTCCCCCAGAGACACACTCTTACACACTCCCTTTCCCTCTCTTTGTAACATCTAACCCAGGAACAATAGTACACCATTTAATTCCATGAGTTGGAAAGAGTAGATTTACATTAATTCAGAAACCATTATGTGCCCAAACTAGAAAATGAAAATATGAAAACAGAAGTAAATTGCTTAAAATTATGTCACTGGTCAGTGCTAAAGCTTAAATTTATATTTCAGACTATTTGATTGCAAAGCCTATGCATTCTCTACTTCCATGCTAGCTTTCAGTCCAAGTGGTTGGAGTAAGAATCTTAAGTTCCCTGAACATTTATCAAAATAATAAAGAAATTCTCAGGTATTATGGTTTATTCATCAAAGATGAATGCCTCCTTAGTTTCAAGAATTTCTTTACATATCTACTAAAATATTTGACACCAGAAACTCTATCTTGTGGAAAATATACACATGAGCCTCTAATGATCAGAACAGCTCATTGATACTTCCAGTAATTACCAGTATGCATCATTTTAAATTATAAATTTAGACGTTAATAAAATGCTGTGATTAATCTTATAATATTGGTGATTGCTACTGCCCACCATCAACTATGTTATTACATGCAAATTAGACTGCATCTACTCATTAATTACTAATTTATCAATTCATATATACATTCATCTGGATGGAGCATTGGATTGAAACATCAGAGACCAGCATATAAACAATCACATATATTCATTAGTCAGTGAAAAAAAATATCATAAATATGAAATCCATTAGACTATGAATAACATATACCAGAAAACTACTTTTGTTTTCATAATGGAATATATAGAAAATGAACTTTCAGATATAATTTCTATACACCCATAATAAGGAAATGCCATCCTCAATAAGTCAATATACTCACATTAATAGAATATATCAAAAATGCAGTTGTCAGTATTTTATAAGTTTAATGTACAAAGCATATGTGCATTTTAATGAAGAACAATTGCAATTACAAATTTATGATTCTAATCATTTGTATTAGTTAAGTTTATGTGTCAATCTGGGCCAAGAAGTGCACAGATATTTGGTCAAACATAGTCCTGGGTATGCCTGTGAGAGTGTTTCTGATGTGATCAACATTTGAATAAGCAAATCGAGTAAAGTATATTGCCCTCCCTAATACAGGTGGGCTTCATCTAATCAGTTGGAATAGAACAAAAACTTGACCTTCCCTTGAATAAGAGAGAATTTTCCCTGCCTTTGGACTTGAACTGAAGCATGGGCTCTTCCTGGTCTCCAGCATGCTGTCCTCTGGACTGGAACTATACTGTGAGGTCTGGTTCTCAGGCCGGCAGACTCAGCCTGGAATTGGACCAGCAGCTCCTCTGGGTCTCCTACGAATCTTGGGGCTTGTCAGCCTCCATAATCACAAGAGCCAGTTCCTTATATATATATATATATATTCTGTTGGTTCTTTTTCTCCAAAAAGCTCTAACTAATATACTATAAATGTCACTCGTACAAAGGATGAGGACTGTTTCTTAATAAACTTTTATTTTCCCAGGTCCCCATCCATTAGCTAGTAAATAAATATTTGTTAGATGAGTAATTCTCATATCAGTAACTTTTTATTGGTACAACAAATTTTCATGCAATTTCTTATTACCAATATCCGGTGGTAGCAACTCTCATCTTTTATTATCTTGTTATTTTATATTCAATTTTTTCTAATTCAGTACGATATTGACATTAACATTTCTTAATATATGAGTGAAGGGTAAGTCTACAGATAATTTTATCTATATAAAATTGCATAGTAGTTTGTATTATTAGCTATTTGGAGAGCACAGAAATAAACCTTTTAGTTGGTCTAAGAGCTTCTCAGCATGATTCATGAAAAACTAAGAAACTAGACTCTATTTTATTTTCACAGCCTTAAATTTGAAATATACTGGAATTCAGCTTTGTTAGCTTAGAAAGACTTAATGATGAAAATAAACTTGTTTATTTACAAATGAGGTGCATATGTAATCTTAGATGCCAGTTGAAACTGCAAAACTCTTACACTGAGGAGTTGCAGTGAAGAGGAAAAGAAATGTCTAGTATATAATCCAATTCTTCAATAAAGCCAGGACATAGGAGAGATTTCTGTGCTTCCAGAAAATCTGATTTGACTTACTTCTTCATATCTTATTGTCTACAACTGCTGGAGTAATAGAGATAGGAGCTTAAATTCCTTCCACAACCAAACATGAAGCTGGTTTATCTAGTTTTTATTGTAACAAAGATTTTTTCAGTTAAACTTACCTGATTAGCATGGACTTAATTGGTAAAGAACTTTTCATCAATAATGCCTTCTCAGGATATTATTTAAAATTATGATTATGCAACTAGTTAATTATTGTATCTATGCTTAAAACGTCTATAATATTTTGCATTAAATACCAAAAGCATTCAGAAATGCTAAAAGCAATTTATAAGTATATAGAGCAGTTGGTGCTTTCATAACCATTTCAAGGGGATATTGTTAAGAGTTAAGAAATTTGATTTGACAGAAGAAAACACTAAAGTTAGAATGAGAGTGAATTCTATGAAATGTTATTTATGATTTTCTCCTAAAACAGGAAAAAATTGAATTAAGTGCTGGTAGGATCCAGCACAGAGGAATATTTTGAAGACATTGGTAACAGAAGGCATAATTGATAAAAAAAATTATCTAGGGAGCACAGAAATGAATGGAATACATTGAACATATGGAGATATACGTCTAGCCCTGAGGAAGCTACCTCTTGCACTGTATTGTTCACAAAAGCAAAGGTATGGGAGCCAGATTTTTCATTGTCCATTAAGCTTTAGCACTATAAACGTTTGCGGCTCTCCTTGGTATCATCTGGAATGGAAATCTGAGAACAATTTTTCTCAGAATTCTTACCAATATAATTCCAGAGTAGATTCCACCATCAAGAGGCTCTTGAATAATACATAGAAATTCAAAGCTATAATTGTCTTCCAGTAGGATAGAAATATCGTGAGAAGAAGAAATGAAATTTTGCCCTAATTCTTGGAATCCTCCTGAAAATTATACACATTCGTGCTATTAGTTACTGAGATCATTGGTGGGGCTTTCTTATTTTCTGAAAGCCAGAGACATTTTTTCTCTGTCTTTCACTACTAGCTCTTCCATAGATTTGCCAATATATTAATTACATATATATGATATAATCCCTTTGTGTTGAAAGACCTGGAACAGTCTGTGCTTTCTTGACTCAACCCTGACTGATAAAGAAGAAAAGTACATGCAAACACATTTACAATCATGGTGGCTGAAACTGGAAGGAGTTTCAATTCCAAAGGTAGGGAACAAAGATAGTGATTAAAAAGGAGGAAGTTAAATGATTTTAAGAAACAGCATTCCCCAGTGGAGAAATACAGAAATAACAAGCTTGATAAATATGGCTAGCTTAGCAGCAGTAAAAACTGGATAACCTTGATAATGAATATATAGTGATCAAAATGTAGGTGTTTCTTTTTTCTTTATTTTTTTTAGAGTAGCAATTAATATCCCTAGAATTAAAGTACAATTAGGAAAAAAAAAAAGGTTAAGAAGCAAACACAGCAAAGAAGTTAATAGTGGTTGAAATGACAGCTGATAGAAGAAGTAGGTGTCCCTAAGATTCCTAAGTTTAGGTATTGTGAAAATAACCAAATAAGTGTGTGTGAAGCATTTAGGATGACTTCATTGTGTTCGAAGGTTTTATTTTCTTAGTGGTGAAACAGTTTGGGGAAAGCACATAGCGCTATGAGGCCACCATTCTTTTGGAGGCTGAAGTGCATCCTAGGCAAGTTGTTGAGGTAAGGGAGTGGGGACTGAGCTTAATCACCAAGTGTGGCTGTTGTATTTGTGGTGGGGAGACGTTGTTAAAGGCCATCTCTTGGCAATGAGGCAGAGTGACTGAGGGATCTAAAATTACAGCGCAGATGGAAGTGTGCGATTTATATTTTTTCACGTCACTCACAGATATGGGGACTTTCTATGGTATCCGGGGAACTAATCCCATGGACGAAAATGTTTGTGAAAAGGATTTGTGTTTTAAAGCCTCCCTGAATCAGGAACAATTCTGTAAACATCTTCCAATGAAATATCCCAATTTTCTTCTCAGTCCTGAACCTTTATTTTACTCTGTGGGCCTGAAGGATATATTATCTTATTCATATAATTTACTTCCAAGTACTGTCCAAGGAACAGGTACTTGTTTTTACGGGTAAGAATTTTAAATTTGCCCATCTTAAAGACTTTCTTTTTCTGTTTCTTCTTTTTAAATAAAAGCTATGGGAGAGTGTTCTGTCTTCATTCAGTGTCAATATAGTCCAAGTTATTACTCTAGCCTTCTAAGCTATTAGCTTCAATTTGATAAAATGAAATTAAATAAATAATAAACTATAAATGGTGAATTGTTTTATAGTCTAGGCAGATGTCAGATCATAACAATCATGTAAAGAGTTAAGGGCCTATTAATGGTTGATGTACTATTATAATTATTTTATTTTATTTTTTATTTATTTTTTAAAAATATATTTTATTGATTTTTTACAGAGAGGAAGAGAAAGGGATAGGAGAGCTAGAAACATCGATGAGAGAGAAACATCGACCAGCTGCCTCCTGCACAACCCCTACAGGGGATGTGCCCACAACCAATGTACATGCCCTTGACCGGAATCGAACCTGGGACCTTTCAGTCCTCAGACCAACGCTCTATCCACTGAGCCAAACCGGTTTCGGCTATTATAATTATTTTAAATGAAACATCAATTTTTTGGAGACAATTATCACAATAAAAGCAATCACAATACATTTAACAAGATTATCCAAAACTGTACAAGAGGACATAGATACTTCTTCCACTACACCTAACTACATTAATTTTCATTTGTCATAACATTTGATTCTTTGTAATATTTCTATACAAATAATCCGTCTACCAAATACATCCATAGAGGATAGACAAAACTGTTATGACAAAGTTATAAAAGATACAGTCACATACATAAAAAAACAACAACACTTTTCCATTTTTCTTATTCCTCCCTCTCTTCATCTAGCCCCGTAGTGACAGGCTGGAGTGAAGCCAGCAGGGTAGTGTCACTCAGCAAAACTGCATCATTCTGAGATCCTGTTTCCTCCACCATGCCTTCTGGTGTTGCCCTAATATGTGTGGTTGAAGCTACCTTATACATTGCTATGAATGTGTTCTGGCACACAGGAAAGGCAAAAAGCAGAAAAGGAGAATAATCAACTCTATTTTATGCAAATAATGAAGTAGAAATTTATTTTGCTCACATCCTACTGGCAAGACCAAAGTCCCATAGATACTTTTAGTTGAGAAATGCAGGTTTTTTTTGTGTTTTTTTTTTTGTTGTTGTTGTTATATGATCATGTACCCAGCCAAAAATCCTAAGAGTAAAAAAAGACAGGATTGGGGATCCCTTAGCAATCTGCCTCCCCTAAGGTCACAAAGGAGGAATATTTGTACTCCTTATTCATATGGAGGAGAAACACAGCATTGTGATGTTTCTTTAACCTGTATTTCACCCACTTAGGTGCCATAGAAACTCAAGCAATATTTATTAATTTAATAAAGACTACTGTACCTCGTTTCTATTCCATCTGTTTTTCTTACCAGCTATTTGGCATTGGGGAACATATCTAAACCATATGATTTTTAATTTCCACATGTGCAAAATCAAGGTAATAAAACTTCATAATATTGTGATTTTAAATGAGATAAATGGATAAAGCATCTGGTTACCTAATAAAACACTACCAATTTCCTAACTCCCTTTAGTCTCATTAGAAAAATAATTATTATATAATGTGAAATCCATCCCAGAAAGCTAGAAAGTTTTAGGTATTTAAATTCCCACAAATGCTATAGAAATGTAAATACAGATTTTTCCTGAGTTTCAATGCCAAGTTTGGCTAACACAGAGTCAAACTTTCTTAACTCTGTGGGAACTTGGAATGATGTAATAATTTCCCCTTCATTCCTCTAGCAATTTGGTGTGTTTTTTTTATCATCAAAGTTATTCACGGGTGTTTGGAATATATCATTCCCCTTTAGAAAAAGGGAATTAAAAATAGTATATAACTAATTCTAAGTATGTTTTCACAAATAGAAAAAAAAACACAACACAAAACAAGCAGAACTCTAAACGCTGTTTCCATGTTTAAAGAAAAGTCTTGGCACAAAAACCAAAATTAAAATTCATAAATCGTACCTATGTGTGTTCGTATATTTTTTTCTAATTTTTAAGCAAACTTCAGTAGGTTGACTGTTTTCTGTACAGTTATAAACATCTGAACACATGTATATATTCATGTACTCACCACAGTTCCATCAGTCCAAAAAGCTCTCGTGTGCTCTCCTCTGCATTAAGAACTTACCTCAATCACCAACTGCTGCTAACAACTGATTTTTTTCTCCAAAACCATGTTGTTTTCTTTTGAAGAATGCCATCTAAAAACAAACATAAGAATAAATCTTTTTGATGCTGTATTTGTTTTCACTCAAAATAATTTCCTTCGCTATCCATCCAAGTTATTGCATCTATCAAGTTTGCTACTTTATATGGGGGAGTGGTATTCTATCTATTTCCATGTGTGTACCACCATCTGTTCATCCTTCCACCTATGTGGGACATTTGCGTTGTTTCCAGTTCAGTGTTATTATGAATATAGCTGCTATAAATATTTGTGTACAGGTTTTGGTGTGAATAGGATTTTGATTCTCTAATTTCCTAAGAGCAGAATTTGTGGATCGTACAGCAAATTCATATGTACCTTTATAAGGAACTGCAAAATTAATTTTCAGTCACTGTGTCATGTTTCATTCCCACTCATCGCATCAGAGTTCCAGTTTTTCTTATATCCGCAACACTGGGTATTGTACCTTTTGTTGTTTTGTTTTGTTTCCATGTAAAAGATGTATGGAACTACTGACATTCTGTGGTTTAAAGATGCATTTCCCTAAAAGTCAATGATGTTGAACAGATATTTTTTCATGTACTTATTTGCCATTTGTATATCTTATATTTTTGACTAAATGTTTATTCTTTTGGCCACTTTTTAATTTCATTATTTTTGAAATTTGAGAGTCTGGTCTCCTGTAAAAGTCCTTTTGACAAGTATATAATAATGAATGTTTTCTTCCTGTATGTACTTTGTTTTTTCCATCTCTTACCAGTTTCCTTTCATAGAGCACAACCTCTTCATTGCAATAACACTCAATGTACTTTTTTCAAATTTGTGTGTGTTTTTGAGTCTGTGTGTGCATATGTAAGCATTTAGAATAATAAATTTATCTAAAACTTAATTTTAAAATGCTATCTTTATTTATTTATTTTACATAGGCTAGGGTAATTTCCCCCCAAAAAAACTTTCTCATGTTGTTCTTATTTTATAACAATTTATTCATTTTAATGTATTTTTCTTTTAATTGTGGCACACAGAACTTAACACATTTCTCAAATTAAATTGAAATAAAATGAAAAAATTGCATCATGACTACCATTTGTGCCACTATCACACTTACTATTTTAAGATCTATATTCCTTTTCTGTTTGAGAAATAACTTGCCACATCCTATGAACTTTTAGATCATTCTCAGTCATATTTTTGGGTGGAAAAGCAGTGAGCTTTCCATATTAATAATCATCATCTTTCTGGACAAAAGTGAAGCAAGAGCGATTCATTCTCCTGTTTATCATATTTTCCCTATAGTATATAGCCTGATAATTGGAAAAATGTTCACTCACCCCCAACTCATTTCACATGGGCTTTCCCTCATCACTGATTAGTGATTCTAAATGTTTCTTTTCTTCTAATGTGTGAAATTAGGTCTCCTTACTTTGACATGGCTTGTTAAAAGTGAGATAAACGCTACATTCCTTTGCGTTCACATGGTATGATGAGCTTTAAGTATCCTGTGAAGCAATCATTTGCAGCATCAGTTACTATGGGTCAAATCAGGCACAAAGGTGTGGGAGAAATGTGCTATGACAATCTGTGGTAAAATGATTTTGTTTTAAAATATGTTAATTGCTTGATTTTATAAGTCACTGAAGGCTACAGCTAAGGCAGAGACTACATCAAAATTCAATTTTTACACAGCACAGTTAATGAAAATAAAAGGTCACCGTGTAAAAGTGCCTGGGGCATCCCATGGTTTTAACATTGGCTGGTCCTTAGGAGCTAGATGATGCTAAAAACATGTAAGTTTCCATTATAAATTAGTTTTTAAAATAACCAATTATGGTAGGTGTTTCATTTAAAACAAAGGTATAATATTCTATTTTTAAAGTGGATTTTAGGCAAAAGACTAGATAATATCCTACCTAATAATAGACAAATATGCAAATTGACCATACATCTGACACACCACAAGCCACACCCACAAACCACACTCACTATCCAATCAGAGCAAGTATGCAAATTAACCCAACCAAGATGGCTGCAGCCACAGAGAGCAAGGTTTCCTAGGTAACAGAGAAAGCCAAGCTTTCCGCCTGCCCTTGCCAGGCCTAAGCCTCCACTCAAGCTACAAAGTTTCAATTATAGAAGGTAAACAAATTCAAACAGAAATGTCGGCAGAATGGAGCTTGAGAGAGCAGGCCAGGGTTGCCGCCGGCAACAGGGGAAGCAAAGCTTTCCGCACACCCTGGCTGGGCTCACCCGCTTAAGGCTACAAAGTTTCAATTATAACCCCAACAGAAATGGCTGCTGGCCTAGGAGGGAGCCCCAGGCTTGGCTCCGCTCCAGGCTACAAAGTTTCAGTTGTAGAAGGAAAATAAATTCCAGATACCAGGGCCTCCACTTGGGTTGCCAGGGGGTGTGACCAACCTGCAAACCACCACAGACCCCTCGCTCAGGCTGCCCACGCCCCAAGGGAACCCCACCCTGATCAGGGACACCATTCAGGGCAATCCAGCTGGCCCCCACCCCTGTACCAGGCCTCTATCCTATCTAATAAAAGAGTACTATGCAGTTTGATCATCACTGCAACACACAATATAGCTGCCCCCATGTGGTCAAGGTACTGCCCCCATGTGGACACAAGATGGCCACTACAAGATGGCCAGCAGGAGAGGGCATTTGGGAGGCACCCAACCCACAAGGGAGGGCAGTTGAGAAGGACCAGGCCTGAAAGGGAGGGCAGTTGGAGGTGATCAATCCTGCAAGAGAGGGCAATTAGGGGTGACCAGGCCGGCAGAGGAGGGAAGTTGGGGGCAAACACACTGGCAGCGGAATGGTTAGGGGGTGATCAGTCTGGCAGGCAGAAGTGGTTAGGGGCAATCAGGAAGGCAGGCAGGCAAGCAGTTGGGAGCCAGCAGTCCTGGATTATGAGAGGGATGTCTGACTGCCTGTTTAGGCCCGATCCCAATCGGGCCTAAACGAGCAGTAGGACATCCCTCAAGGGGTCCCAGATTGGAGAGGGTACAGGCTGGGCTGAGGGACAACCCCCCTCCGTGCACGAATTTCATGCACCGGGCCTCTAGTGTTTTTATAAGGAACATGCATTTTTTAATTTATTATTTTATTTTTCCTATAAAAGTTTACTTTCATCCTTGGGATTTAGTGGTTTTAAGCATACTGAAAAATAGAGCATATTTGAGTGTGTTTCAAGAATCTGTATTATATCTTTAAAGTATAAAGTCAGCTTTAATATTTACTGAGAATTAATAATTTTAATTTAATATTTACTGAGTTTTTGCATAGTAATTTGGCTCAGATATATCCTGAAAAATAAAATTTTGATATATCTTGTTTCTGTGGGGTATGTATATTTGTTTGGAAGTGAAATGTGCTGGTTAAAATCTATAGGGGAGAAATGGTGAAAAATAAAATTGTTTTTAATAGTAAGAACAAAACCCTAAGAGCTCTGAACTTGTAAATTATTACAATTTCAAAGAAAATAGAAATGCAATAAGTAAAATTAAATATTTTTATATGGAGAACAGTATAAGTTATTTAAAGGTATGTGAAATATTATTATATTAATAAGAACAATGATATAATAAAATATCATAAGAGCCATTAATTTTCAGGTTATTGTATTTACTGGGGTACAAACTTATGAGCAATTTTTTCTCCATTCATTACTATAAACATACTGTCTATAATAGTAGTTTATATATCAAAATCATTCAATGAATATTTTTGAGTAATGATTATTTCCTTATTTCTCAATTAAATTATCTTTTCTACTCTACAATACATTACTTATATCATTGTCATGTACTTGTAGCACAACTGGCAATCATATATTTAACTTATAGTAATATGAACTCTCACAATAATGCTCTTTGTCAAAATCCACCTACTGTGGTTTGATAAAATAGGAACTGTATTATTTTTTCAGTGAATTTATACATTAGTGGATAAATATAAGCATATGAACACATAAGTGATAGGAAATGCTCATTGTTGGAAATATGCAAAAAATAAAGATGGAATAGCTAACCAAGAAAGTGAACAGCAGTGGAGATAAAGAATTAGCGAAAGGAGAAGTTTGACTCAACACTTAAGAAATTAAACAGGAATTAACAGTGTTATTTTAGGCACTATATATATGTGTGTGTGTGTGTATGTGTGTGTATTTATATATATGAAAATTTATATTTTTAAATCTGAATGCACATACAAATATGTATCCTATTTATTTCCTATCATTAAAAGGAAATTTAATTCACTAATCAACCCTCAAATTCATTTTAACTAATGAACACTTATGTGTAATTTTCAATATTTTCCCCCAGATACAAATCTTGTCATCATCCTCATAATTTCAATGTTTTATGGAAAAACAAGCAATGAAAGATTGCCTTTCACTGTTTTGATCACTTTAAGAAAATTCTTTACATCCACTAGAGTTCATGTATCCTTCTGTTGATTGTCATGAACCCAAAATACTCTCCCTGTGAATTCTTAACTTGAATATTTAATCTTTGTCCACAACCACATACTAATTACTTAATAGTTTATATCATTACAGCTAGCATTGTATTTCACAGTCACCTTTAAGTCCTTAATGTCTTTCCTTTCTCGCTTTTGCTTTCATTTACTTCCTTATCCAGTTTTGAGTCTATAATGCAGAATTTTAATCACTATTTTGGTATAATCAACTTGATTGCTATATGATAGAATATAGATGCAGGGTCAGGAAGAGACTAAAGACAAGCGGATGGGGATAGGGGGAGGCAGGAGAGGATAAAGGGGGGATAAATGGTGATGGAAAGACATGACGTGGTGACTTGGGTGGTGAACACACAAGACAATATACAAATGATGTGTTATATAATTGTCCACCTGAAACCTATATAATTTTATTAACCAATGTAACCCCAATTCAATTAAAATGAAAGGAATATGATTTATATGTTTGGCCAATAACCAAGAATGACAAACAGGTGCATAACGAATATGTATTCCCCTACCCTAAATATTGCCAAGAGAATTTGTATTGGTTATCCTCCCTACATGAAAACAAAATAAGTCCTCTGGGACTGCAGGCTCAGTCATGATAGATGGCATTCATGAGAGTGCTCTAATTCTCGTGGTGAATATTCTTTGTCTCCCAGTAGGCAAGGCAATTGACATCTGCTTTCATTGTGTGGATGCTGGGTTCAGCCTGCAAGTTCAAGGCTCCATGAGTACACTATCCCCAGCAAGGGGAAAGACATGGTCTGTATGCATGCAGTAAATCTGAAAGGCAGAATGCTGATGAGCTGAAGCCTGACCTCTGTGAAAATGACCAGCATACAGGAATACAGGTTCAGAAAATCCACATTAGTCAGAGCACCTTGGAGGATAAAGCCCATTTAAGTTGTGTCAGAAAGTTCAGAGTGCTGTCTCCAGGGGTTATGGATTTACACAGAATACTGAATACAGATGTTTTATATTACAAGAAAGTTAATGCTATGATAAAACTATTAGCTAAGGGAACACTTACACTTCAATCCATTGCCTAGGTTTAGCTATTTCTTCAGTGTTATTATTTTTTTTCTTTTAAATATGTCATTTTACATTGCATTTTGCTTTTTGGGTTTGCATTTTGAGAGTAGGAGAAAAATTTTTTCTTAAAGAATACATCCCAGACCGAAAATGTAAACAAAAAGAATTAACTCAATAGAAATTCACTTTTCAGACCAATTTTCTGGAGCCTGTTTAGTGTATAAAGACTTAACTGTAAATAGACTTCAACACACCTTTCTGTAGCACATATTCCTAGATTTCACTTAGTCAGTTTTTTTGTTTTTTTTTAATCACTAGCAGTCAAATTAACCATCTGTAGTTAGTGTGACTTTTAGCCTCAAAGTAGAGAAGCTAGATCTTCCCATTATCCTGAGATGTGTTAATTATTGAGTTGTACTGATTAAATTCAGATGAGAATGTTGAATAAACTATAAATCTGCTTATTAAAAATACATATTTTTATTTTCATTTACTGGAATACAAATGACTTTATCAAGAGCCTATCTTATATTTCTAGTGTAATGAAATATTTGAGAAGTTGGATTACTTATCAAGGGTTTACTTGGTATAGCAGACTTTTGACTTTTATTACCCTATCACAACAGTTGTTTTCTTTTCCTATTTTTATTTATTTTTAGTTCATCCTCCCTCCCTCCCTCCCTCCCTCCCTCCCTTCCTTCCTTCCTTCCTTCCTTCCTTCCTTCCTTCCTTCCTTCCTTCCTTCCTTCCTTCCTTCTTTTTACTTTCTTCCATCACCATTTATCTCCCCTATACCCTCCTTCACCTCCACCCACCTCTTCTCTCCTCCACAATCACCTCACATATAAAAGCCTAGGTGGTGTCTCACCCTCGCATCATCACAAGATAGCTGCCCCAATGTCATCACATGGTCAGGGGAGGGCAGTTGGGGGCAAGATCAGGTCAACAGGGGAGGGCAGTTGGGGGTGATTGGGCTGGCAGGCAGAAGCGGTTAGGGGCAATCAGGCAGGCAGGCAGGCGAGCAGTTAGGAGCCAGCAGTCCCGGATTGTGAGAGGGATGTCCAACTGCAGGATCGGGACTAAACTAGTAGTCAGACATCCCCTGAGGGGGGGTCCCAGATTGGAGATGGTGCAGGCTGGCTGAGGTACACCCTCCCAGTGCACAGATTTCATGCACTGGGCCTCTAGTGTGTGTGTGTGTGTGTGTGTGTGTGTGTGTGTGTGTGTGTGTATGATATTCCAACATTAATATATCTTTAAAAACCATCCAAGCACAAGACATAAGTCTGCAGCAAACAATATTCTTAATGGGTGCCTTATAAACAAGAGAACGTTCCCCTTTTTTAAAGGTCACTAGTGAATTTCGCTTTGAGTATTCCTGCCTTGCAAAATCCATAAAAATGTCTGGTGTAGTGCAGATAAACATATGAAAGGTAATAGAATGAAATATCTTCAAGAGATGGGCAAAGAGTTGTTTGTTAAACATGATACCAAACATACTAACAAAAAATGACATTTCTACTAATTTTATATATCAACATTAATAACTTTTATACTTCAAATGTTAATTTTTTTGGGGGGGAGTGAACATCTTAAGCTGCTTGATCACTATTTATTACTTCCCTATTACAATTGTAGATGTCCATTCAGGGCTGGCCTGCTCTTTGGTGTTTGAAGCTGAATAAGTTATATCAAATATGATCTCTGTGCCTGAGCAAATAAATTCAGAAAATCAGGAGTCAGAGGTTTGAATTATTCATTCAGACCTATATCCCTCAATTGTCTTCTCTAACTCAGTTTTGCCTGAAAAGCTTTGAATTAGAGTGTATGGGGCAGGGGTGGTTCTACGAAGAAGGGGAATCAATGGAGAAGATAGCCTGTCATTTCTATGAGAGGGGAAGAGGGAAGATAGATAAGAATGAGAATAAAGTCCCTGCCTGTCTTCCTTCCTAATACATCCAAATATAGAAATAAACCTACCCTTTCCTTTTTTCTCATCCATACCAACCCTAATACAAGCCAATTTATAGCACATCTGGGTCTTTGCACATTAAAACAGCAGAAATCTCTAATGAGGCTTCAGCAAGCCATCATTTTAAGACTCCGTTTTTTCTTTTGTATTTCTTTCCCCAAATTTCTCTGTCCTTTCCCCTACTCTTTATTTATTCTCACCATCATTAGTCACTTAACTTTCTCATAATGTCAGTGATTAATGTTGCTTTCACTCTGGTATACAGCTTCAGAATTTTTCATAAATACCCCTTCAAGTATTTAAAAAAAATTAAGCTAAAACCCTGGCTTGACTGAATGTATAATAATAGTACTGTTGAGAATTTTATTCAGGAAAGTAAAAATAAAGGAAAACAGCTTACTCGTAGAACACGTTCTGGAAAAGACTTTTCTTTTAAAATGTGATATATTTTAATATATTTATTCACTTTAATCCAATCTTAAATATACATTTTTAATAACTAAAGAACACATTTTCAATAAACACACATAAAACTGGAAGAAAAGGAAAAACTTCCAAAATATATAAGGAACTCATACAACTTAACAAAAGGAAGACACCCCAATAAAAAAAAAAATGGGCAAAGGACCAAATAGACACTTCTCCAAAGTGGACATACAGAAGGCCAAGAGGCATATGAAAACATGTTCAAAATCACTGATCATCAGAGAAATGCAAATTAAACATGACAATGAGGTATTAACTCATACCTGTCAGAATGCTTTCAACAACAAATCAACAAACAAGTGTTGGCAAGGCTGTGGAGAAAAGGGAATCCTAGTGCACTGCTTGTGGGAATGCAGACTGGTACAGCCACTATGAAAAACTGTATGGAGTTTCCTCAAAAAATTAAAAATTGAACTCTCACTTGACCCAGTGATCCCACTTTTAGGAATATATCCTAAGAGGCCAGAAACTCCAATCAGAAAAAAATATATGCACCCCTATGTTCATATCAGTGCAATTTACAGGAGCTAAGATTTGGAAAAAGCCCAAGTACCTGTCAGTAGATGAGTGGGTAAAAAAGCTGTGGTACATTTACACAATGGAATACTATGCAGCTATAAAAAAAGAAAGATGTTACCATTTGCAACAGAATCTATGGACCTGGAAAGTATTATGCTTAGTGAAGTAAGCCAGTCAGAAAAAGATAAGTATCACATGATCTCACTCGTTTGAAATCTAATGAACACAATAAACTGATGAACATAATAAAGATCCAGAGACACAGAAGCATGGAACAGACTGACAAATTTCAGAGGGAAGGAGGGGGGGGTGGGGTGGGGAGTGATTAACCGGGGAACTTATAAGGATATATGGATAGCCCATGGACATAGACAATGAAGTGGAGAAGGCTGGAAACGGGGGGCGGGAGGGCAGAGGGTTGGAGGGGAGTGAATGGGAAAATAAACAAAAAATCAAACAAAGGGGACATCTGTGATACTTTCAACAATAAAGATAAATTTAAAAAACGACAAAATACATCTAAAATCACTACATCATAGAATGTAAAATACTATATAGTTCCTTTTGAGTGAAAACATATTTTAGGGGCTGATATGGGTTGAACTGTGTTCCGCTAAAATTCCTATGTTGCAGTCTTAACTTCCAGTACATTGGAATGTTACTTTATTTTGAGAGAGTTTGTTATAGATATAATTATTTAAGATGAGGTCATAGTAGAGTACAATGGGCCCCTTATCCATTATGAGTGTTGTCCTTATAAAAAAAGAAGGCCATGTGAAGAACGGAATAATAAGGATAATGTTATGGGAACATGAAGGCAGAAATCAGGGTGGTGCATCTACATGCCAAGAAATGCCAAAGATTGCCAGCAAACCACCAAAAGCTAGGAGAAAGGCATGGAACAGATTCTTCCTCACAGCTCTCAGAGAGAAGCAACCCTGTTGATACCTTAATGTCACAGCTTCCAAAACTGTGAGATCATAAATTTCTCTTATTATTGACTTTAAGATAGTTACCATATTTTTGGTAAATTAATCTCATAATATATGCCCCCACACACAAGAGAATTCAAAATGACAATGATAAAAAAATACATGCTTTGGTTTTAAAAATGTACTGAAAGAAAACAAATCACTTTCCTACATAAATATCTTGGACAGGGAATAAAACATAAAAATGAAAAAGTTTAACTAAGAATTAGAAAAAGAAGAAGAAGAATTTTCTAATATATATATATATATATATATATATATATATATTATATATCCCAGCCAGCCTGCATGGCTTAGTGGTTGAGCACTGACCGATGAGCCAGGAGGTCATGGTTTGATTCCCAATCAGGGCACATCACATGCCCGGGTTGTGGGCTTGATCTCCAGTGTGAGGCCTGCAGGAGGCAGCCAATCAATGATTCTCATCACTAATGTGTCTATCTCCTCTCTTCCTCTCTGAAATCAATAAAAGTATATTAAAAATAATATATATGTATATATATATATTTAATAAAATTTCTCTAAAGCATTATAATACTAATATGACTACATTTTAGATGGTAAAAAGTGGGTATAAAAACTAAGTATGGGTGTGTGTTTTGATATTTATTCCACTTAAGGCCTTGAACTTGACCAAAACATACTAATTTCCCCCTATTGAAGATTGCTTATGGTATCCAATTTGTATATGACTTAAAAACAGCATTTTTTCTACATAAATTTAGCAATTTTATACCATTTGTTATATAAACAGTATCTCCATGAGTGTAAGGGACATGCCTATTTTTATACATAATTAAATCCCAAACACTTGGAATAATGTCTGACCAGAATGAGCTTTTAATACATTTATTTTTGGACACTGACATTATATATATAATATCTCAAAACCCCTCAAAACATAAAATAGTGGTACACACTTTAAGTCATGGCTTGCAAAATAAGTTTCTACAAAGGAAAAGTAAAATAATTTCCTTTAAATCACGTAAAATAAAAATATGTCTTATGAAGATAAAATAATAATGAAAGTTATCATTATTATGGCTATAACTTTTGAGACCATATTATGTGCCAGATGTGTGCTGGAAGCTTTATGGGAATTACACATAAAATTAAGTGCAGCTAAACACTAATTGCTAGAAGGTGGGGGACACATTAGCTTATAATAAAAGTAGAGAAAGTGATACTTTAAATTTGGCAGCTGAAATGAAAATTTAACAGTTCAGAGACTGATGACATTTTTCATCTTTGGCCAAGTATGTGTTGCTCCAAAAGAGAATAGGGAGTGGGAAAAAGCCCTCAGCTAGTTATTACAGCATCCTTCTGTGCTTGGGTGGGCATGATGTGCAGATTATTGATCAGATTTTAGCTTAAAATGAAATTATGTTTCCATTGATTTATTTGTAGAATAAATATGTATCCATTGAACATTTATATGTCTATAAATACAATAATTTAGAATGTCAGAAATCTGGTTTGTATCTTAACTTTCTTATACTAGATGATAAAAAGATATGATTGATCATTAAACAATACATTATGATAGAATATGTTGGGGGTATTCTTTAAAAAGCTGTGGCCCGACCAGGGTGGCTCAGCAGTTGAGCATGGACTTATGAACCAGGAGGCCACAGTTTGATTCCAGGTCTGGGCACATGACTTGGTTGTGGGGCTCAATCCCCAATGGGGGTCATGCAAGAGGCAGCCAATCAATGATTCTCTCTCATCAATGATGTTTCTATCTCTCTCTCTCTCCCCCCTCCCCTCTGAAATTAATAAAAAATATATTTAGAAAGCTGTGAAACAATGACCATCCTATATAATAAAAGTGTAATATGCAAATCGACCAAATGGCTGAACAGTGGAATGGCCATCTGGACAACCATCCGGATGACCATCCGGGACCACGCTATGACACCCACTGGTGCCAGGCCAGTCAAGGCGGGTGTGATGCGATTGGTCAGGGGCCTGGCCATCGCCCCATGATTGCCCCACAGAGGGAGGCCCAGGTCATTGGCCAACAGGGCAATCAATCAGGGGGCTCCACGATCGCCCAAAAGAGGGAGGCCCAGGCCACCAAACAGCAGGCTGCGGCAGGTGGGCGGGGCCTCCCTCTGTGAGGGAAGCCTGGGTCCCGGGTGCTGGTGGCTGGAGGGAGGCTGGTACCAGCAGCCAGAGGAAGGAAGGCCTACTCTTGCATAAATTTTGTGCATTGGGCCTCTAGTATATATATAATGGTGTTTTGGATAAAATATTTTTGAAGTAAAATTAGATTTTAAAATTCAGGATTGGTGAAGAATAAATCACATGTAGTATAATTTACCTTTTTAAAATTTAAAGTGCAAAAGTTTGACAAATGCATACAATTATATAACGCTCTAAACATCAAAAGGTTTTCTGTGACCCTTTTAAGTCAATCACCTTCCTCCAACCCAAACTCTGTCAGCTACTTATCTGATTCTTTCTTTATAGCTTTGCATTTTCTAAAACGACGAAGAATAGAATCCTGAAGTAGTAGCCATTTCTGCAGCAGTCCTTCACTATTTTTGGTATTTATCCATGTCTTTGCACGTTATTAGTAGTTTGGTTTTTTTTTACTGCTGAGGAGTATTATATTGTATGGATGTACCCAAATTTGTTTATTCCTTTGTCAGTTGAGGAGCATTTATTTTATTTTATTTTGTCTATGGTGATTATGAATAAAGCTGCTATGCATTCAAACATAGATTTATGTGTGGGTATATATTTCATGTCTCTTTGGTAAACTCCTAGAAATAAGATTAGAGGGTAATTGGGTAAATATATGTTGAATTTATAAGTAATAGACAATTTTTCAAAGTAGAAATACTATTTCAGGTTTCCATCACCAACATCTGAGAGTACCAGTTATAGCACATTTTCACCAATATTTGATATTTTCAATTAGATTTATCTTAGCCATTCTAATAGTGTTTTGTGATATCACATGGTAGCTTTAATTGGTTTTTACTTAGTGACTAATGGTGTTGACAATTTCTTCATATATCTATACCAATAAAAGGGTAATATGCTAATTAGACCAGGTCGACCGGACATCATCTGGTCATCCAGTCCTCCTTCCGGACAAAGCCATGGTGGTGGGGGCAGAGGCAGAGGCACTTAGGGGCAATCAGGCCTGCAGGGGAAGGTGGTTAGGGGTGATCAGGTAGCAGGGGAGGGTGTTTAGGGGCAATCAGGCTGGCAGACAGAGGGGTTAGGGGGTTAGGGCCACCAGGATCAGCCCTAAACTGGCAGACAGACATCCCCCAAGGGGTCGCGGATTGGAGAAGGTGCAGGCTGGGCTGAGGGATCCCGCTCCCGCCCTGTGCATGCTTTTTGTGCACCGGGCCTCTAGTTTCTTTATAATACATACTTCTTCTTCAGTGAGATGACTTTAAATTTTATGTGCAGTTCCTACTATTTCTTCTTATATAAATTATTGAATTTATTTGTATATGAATGATAAGAGACCTTTATCAGACATGTTTTTGGAATATCTTCCCCCAGCCTGTGACTTGATATTTTATTTTCTAAACAGAGTTTTTTCAAAACAGTTTTTAATTTTGATGAAGTAAAATTTATCAATATATTTTTTCTCAAGGTACCCTAAATATATGAAAGTTTTGTACTTTCAAATGAAGACACAAAACTTGTAATTATCTCAGTGAGAAAACAAAAGACCAAAAACTTTAATTTGCTGGGACTGTCTTCTTCTCACCAGGTATCACATAGCAAATACATTCAAAGATGTCACTGTTTTTCATGTTGTAACAGTTATAGAATACTTGCAGACTGTGTATTTATGAATAAATCGATAGTATTAAACTTTATTTATTGTTATTTTTCAGATATTTTAGAATTTCCAGTTATAAACTCAGAGATATTGTGGGCATATTTTTGTACTTATTATTTTCACAGTACAGTATCCAAGAACACAGGCTCAGAAGTTAAAGAACTTGAGTCTAAACTTTAACCTGTAAGTTGTTAAGATGTGCGACTTTGAGAAATTTACTTAATTCCAGGATATCCTTATTGACTCTGATAATTCAGAGGTTTTCAAACTATCACAGTTTCGGTGTCCTTAGTGACCATTTTTTTAATGTTGTTGTTCTGGCATACAAAGGTCTAAAGAAATACATAGCAGTTCCATTTATTTAATAGTGAGTTCTATCAATGTTGAAAGGATTAATGTTCTGACAACTTAATGGTCATTTGAAAGAAAATATCTATAAAAATTGAAATAGAAATAGTTATTCAATTCAGAAATAGGTTTATATTACCTAGAATCAGTAATATACCAAACATTTCCTTTACCCAGTATGTCAAGTGTTGCATTAAAAAAACACTCCCAGTGCTTGTTAAATACTGTTCCGCTTGTAAAACACTTGACTCTGACTTGACACCACCACTCTGCTTTCCTGTTCCACATTGATTTTTGCACTGCTGTGCACTTTACATAAAAATCTCAAAAAACCCAGCTTCCCCCAAAATCTAATCTCATTGAGTGCAATCTAATCTTAAAACAATGAACCTCTTCCAGCTGGTACTTCATATGGTATCTGGCAAATCTCAAGTATTGTTGTGTTTCCCCAAAAATTTTAAAATGTAGAATACTTCCTGTGAGTTTTCTCGGTGCCTTGAGGCACCTTTTTGAAAAGTCAGTTTGTAACCCATGGTGTTAAATGGAGATACGAAATGCCCATATCAAAGATTATGAGAAAAATAAGTCTCTCTCTCTCTCTCTCTCTCTCTCTCTCTCTCTCTCTCTCTCTCTCTCTCTCTCTCTCTCTCTTTCTCTCCACCATCCCTTTTTTAAATTCTAGGAGCTCTGCCTCCAAAATATATCTCATGATATCCATTTCCACTATCTAATAGAAACGAGTTATTCAGAAATATTGACTATGATTCACACCTCTTTTCTTACCAAGTTTTTTGCCTTACCCTGGAAGAACAACAGTTATTAGTATCTGTTTTCCTAGAGAATTACTCCAGTGGTTTGCCATAGTAGATGCATAATAATCGAATGGCTTATTGCCTGCAATAGATGTCTAGTGTCACAAGATGTGCCCAAGCTGAATATTAAAATTCAGATGTCTATATTCCCATTCTAGTACACCGTCTATGACCATGCCAGGCTATTAAATATTTTCTGAAAGCAATTTTGGGAGACAGCAAGATAATAAGGGAGGTATGTTTTTGTCCATTCTGAGTAATAACTACACAAAGTATCTTGTCTACGTTCATAAAAGAATAATCATTGTTTTCCTCCCATAGCAACAGCTCTATCTGCAACCTTACCAATTCCTTCTGACACATTGTTGTGATGCAGAGACAATTTCCAACCTGGGCTGATTAAGCTTTATATATACTTTAAGAAATATATTACTAAAAATATCAACTATATATCAAAGATGAAATAATTTTACAGTGAACATCTATATGCTCCAACCTAGATTCTAACATTAAATATTGCTATACTTGTTTCATCAAGCATCTATCCATCCATTGCTCCATCTCATTTTTTGAAGCATCTTAAAGAAAATTAAAGATATCAATTTTACAATACATAGAAATATTAAATCGTGATGTACACTTAAAATTAATATAATGTTATATGACAATTATATATCACAATCAAGAAATTGAAGATATCGATATACTTCCTCCTAAATATTTCAAAATGCGTTTATTAACTAGTGTTCAATAGACTTGATTTCTTTTCTTATTACAGTCTACATTCAATATTATTTTGAATTAGTTTCAGGTGCACAGCATAGTGGGAAGACAATCATACACTTTACAAAATGCTCCCCTGATATCTGCAGTACCCACCTGGCACCATACATAGTTATTACAATATTATCCTATATAATAAAAGGCTAACATGAAAATCAACCGAAAGGCAGAACAACCGGTCACTATAACATGCACTGACCACTAGGGGGCAGATGCTCAACACAGGAACTTCCCTCTGGTGGTCAGTACACTCCCACAAGGGGAGTGCCACTCAGCTAGAAGCTGGGCTTACAGCTGGTGAGCTCAGCAGTGGTGGCCAGAGCCTCTCCTGCCTCCACAGCAGCACCAAGGATGTCCAACTGATGGCTTAGGCCCGCAGGGGGAGCAGACCTAAGCCATCATTCGGACATCCCCCGAGGGCTCCTGGACTGTGAGAGGGCACAGGCCGGGCTTAAGGACTCCCCCCCTCCTTGAGTGCACTATTTTGTGCACCAGCCTCTAGTTGACTATATTCACTATACTGTACTTGACATCTTGTGACTATTTTGTAACTACCAATTTGTACTACTTCTCCTTTTATTTGGAATTCATTGGGCTGATGTTGGTTAATAAATCCATACAAGTCTCAAGTGTATAACTTCATAATCTATCATCTGCATACTACATCATGGACTTAGCACTCAAAGTTGTCTCTTTCTGCCAACATTTATCTCCCATTTGCCCTCTTCTACCTCCCTACCCCAAGCCTTTTTCCCTTTGGCAATCACCATACTGTTGTTTGCCTCTGAGTGTGTGTTTTTTGTTTGTTTGTTTGTTTGTTTGTTTTGTGTGTGTGTGTGTGTTTTGCTTAATCCCTTCTTCACCTTTTCATCCAACGCCCCAAAACTCCACCCTTCTGATAGCTCTCAGACTGTTCCCTGTATCTATCAGTCTGTTTCTATTTTGTTTATTTTGTTCATTAGATTCCACATGTAAGTGAAATCATATGATATTTGTCTCAATTTGTACCTTTTAATCCCTTTAATATTTTTGGTGTAAAATTCAATACTATGAAGTACACAAGTATTAAGTGCACATGGGCTAAATTTATAAATACATATATCTAGATATGTGGCTTTAGGAATTTGCATTTTCTTCCAATGATTAGCCTGTATACTGAAACATTTAATATAAAATATTTTATTGGTATTCAGTTATAAGTATGACCTCTTTTATACTGTGATTTCTTCTTTCAATACAGCCTTATTTTGAAGCATTGTTTTAGTTCTGAGATTCATATGCATTGTCAATTATTTTAATTTAATTGGATTTTTGACCAAATGATAAATTCTTATATTTCCTATTTTTTGAAGATTGCTAATTTTTTCTTTATAACCTAGCCCATGTTAAAGTATCATGTTTCTAAAGTAATTGAAAATCACCCATATTTCTACACACTGTATATAGTGATTTTATATGTGTTTTCAATAATTGTTATTAATTGTCTTGTTCTAATAGACTAAATCCTTATCAATATTTTTCTGATTGATCTATTCTCATGAGAAAGGTGTTAAAAATTCCCATTCTAATTATGTATTTGTCAGTTATTTTTGTATTTATTATTACATAATTGGTCTGCTGATATATTTATATTTACCTATGTTTCCCCAAACAAACTGTTCTTTCTTGAGGACTCATATTTCCCACTATTTCTGAAGTATTATATTTTGATATTGCTTCTCCTTCAGATTCCCCATCTGGAGTGTTTACTACATGTTCTAATTTTCCATTCTTTCTTTTTAAATGATTTTGATGCATAATAATTTAAAGCATGTCACTGCCTTTGTTTAAACTCTCTAAAACAGTTAATTAAACTTTGACTAAAACACAGGATCTTTACTAGCCATTTTGCTACCCTCATCTCTCAGTACATCTCCCTCTCTCCTTATGCTCATATGTGATAAGATTAGACACATACTTTTGAAATGGGAAATGCATTACCAGGAAACCTTATTTTGTATTAAATTAATTGTGTTACAAAAAGAGACAAATATAGTTAATGAATAAAAGTTGTGGTTTAATAATTTATACTTATTTTTGAAAGATGAGTTAAATAATGAGCAATTCAGCAGCAGAGAAGATATCAAATGTCATTTTATCTTTCCAGTCAAGAATAGTACTTGGCGCATAATAGGTGCTCAAAACAAATTGACTCAAAGGAATACAATTTACTTCAATGGAATAGAACTGTTAAAGAAAGTTATCTGGCCTGGCCAGGGTGGCTCAGTGGTTGAGCATTGACCTATGAACTGGGAGGTCACCATTAGATTCCCAGCCAGGGCACATGCCCCAGTTGCAGGCTCCATCCCCAGTGTGGGGCATATGGGAGGCAGCTGATCAATGATTCTCTCTCATCATTGATGTTTCCCTCTCTCTATTCCTCTGTCTTCCATCTGAAATCAATAATATATATGTATGTGTGTGTGTATGTGTGTGTGTGTGTGTGTGTGTGTGTGTGTGTGTATATATATATATATATATATATATATATATATATATATATATATATATATATGGTTTTTTTTAAAGAAAGTTTTTTGGAGGCAGTAAACATGGATATATACACTACTTACCCAAAAGTTTAAAATTTCCGGATTGTTCAACTCAAGGCTATCTCCATTGGATATTGTGAGGAAATTAAATTAAAATCAACAACAACACACACACAGAGAATATCAGTCCTAGAGATAGACTTGCCTTACTTTTTCTTCTCTAGAAAATAATGAAACTTATATTAGCCCATACTTCAGGCTTCCTGCACAAACTGCACTGGCAATTACTATAAAAATGTAGACTACCTAATAAAAATGAATCCACTGTTTGGAATAAAACTTGCCTTTTATTGAAGTCAGAGTCATCACATTTCTTCTACCTAACTTCTTGAATAATAAGAATTTCTACTTTCTTTAATGTTCTGAGAATTTTCTTTCTGAACAACATAAAGCCTTACATTATCATGCAGAGGGAAAGGTATGCTTTTATTGCGAACATGCTGCAATATTCCATTTAAATAAAGTTGATTCAGCACCAGTTCTCTAGATACTAGCAAGTTTATCATTTGAATAAATGTAGGATACTTGCCTGAGTTGACTCTTTCATTATATGTAGGCTTTCTATCATGAGAGACTTTCTCAGGATCTTTGTTATAGTACACTTCAGAAAGAAAGACACAATAAAAAGATAGTATTACTTCTTTTTACTTGTAGATGTAATATAAATATGTTTAAATACACCTTTAGCTATGATGAAATAATAGCCATAAATTCAAGGGCTTCTACTGCTCAATACTTTAAACCCTCGGATTATTTTGTTAAAAAAGAATTTATTTGAGATTTGTATAGGTCTAAGGGTTTTAAAAGCCATTATATTCAAGAATATCCTAAAATTCCGAAGGTTTCCTTATATGGTATCATTTTATCCCACATTAGATATTAAATTTAATGCCAAAATCATCTTTCTCTGACTACAGAAAAAGAGTTTCTACATTTCCAATTCTCATAGTACTCTTATTTCCGCTTCAATCCTTTGTGCAAACTATAGCACAATTAATTTTTTAAATGCAGGTATGAATCTATTATATGGTATTATATTCTCATTGCCTTTGAGTTAAAAATCAATACATTGATATGACTGGAAAGTTTTCCAAGATAATCTTCCTGTTCATTTCCACATCTTAAATTTCTGTCATTTTCTTCTTTATTTTCTAACTTAAGCCACATCAGACTTTTTCATTGCATTTAAGGCAGCATGCCCTTTTCTATGTATCTCGGCATGTGTGTGTGTGTGTGTGTGGGGGGGGGGTAATGCAATTTCATCTTTAAGCAAGTCCATATTTTCTCTCCATCAATGTCTATTTTGTTTAAATTAAGCATAACTTCATTCAGGAGATTTTCAATGATACCTCCTCCAACTTCTAACTATGTAGATAGTCCTTATTTTATGTTTCAGAATGGTGTGATGCAAAATATTTAAAACCAACTCTCGGGGTGAAATAAAAACAAAAATAGAAGCAAAACGCTTTTATCTTAGCATATGTTGATTTCTATGGTGTAAATATTTCCACCATGGTTAATTTCAAGTACCATATGATCTAATGGTCAGCAAAATTCCTAAAACATGAACAATTCCTTCTGAATCATTCAAAAGCTGTGATCCAGAGCTGCTACTTGCAAGTTTGGGCACAGCGCTTTCTGTGGAGTTCTACACTTCTCAGTCAGGATGCCCACTGCACTATTCATGTGAAACTCCCACGGTGTTAGGGTCCATTTCCTTCCATCTCACTGTTGTATGTCCAATGAATGTCACAGTGGTCAACCCATCAAATGCAACTCATAAAAATGTATCAAATGAAAGAAAGAGAAAATGCATGGATGCTGATGCTCCCCTGGCTTACAAGACTGCATATACATAAGATGGCTAAAGAGTGTCTGAAAGTAAACACCCACCATCCTTCTGTTCTGGACTACTCACGTAAGTATACTTGAGAAAGACATTGAAATTAGTTTGTATTGGTTGAAATTGTTTAGCTGTTGATTCTGATTCAACCTGTATTGGAAAACATTGTTCTAAAAGTATGTATCTTGAGCAACATACATGCTGGCTGAAAAATATGCTATAGAGACATTTAAAGCAATTTTAAAGCCATACTATGCAAAAAAAATTACATGAATTACTATTAATACAACTGAGCTTCACAGATATTCAGTTGCACACCTAGTTAAATAGCAAAGAAAAAATGGAACTAAATGATGATGGATGCATAACCCAGTCTCTTTCAACTGCTCTATCATTTGCAGTCTTAATTATTTGGAATAAAATAATCTTCATGTACTGCTGTAAAGTTGCAAAAGCAAGCTATAATTTACTGGAAGTTACATGACCAGGGAGCCAATAGGAGATTCAGTAAATATAAGCACATTTTATAAACTTTAGAAAAATAATTTCAAGAGAATTACTCATGGTCTGAGTACCCATGGATTTGGTACTAAAAGATTTAATGGCCATGCCTGTAACTTAAATGATACAGTTTCTTTAATAAACAATTAAAATATTATTTACTAAATTACCAATGTTCATTATAAGGAGTGTTTTTAATTTTCATATTTCTGAAAATCATATGTAATAAGTAAAATACATTGAATTGTAATTTAATTGGTAATATTTGTTTCTAGCTTAGTTATTCATAAAGCTAATGTCATCATCTATTTGATAAATGACACTAATGGTTTCGTGCCATAGTAAGTATCTTGATCCAGAATAGCAAAATGAGAGAGTTGGAACTAAAACCTAAGGCCGGCAAGAATAAAATCATGACTACAATGCTTAAGATGCCATTTACTGAGTTCCTGCTATAGTGTTAAGGCACCAGGGTAGGAAGTTTCTTTCTCTTTCTTCACCTCACTACATGTGTTGCTATTTTAAATTGTAGGTGATAAAATATTTAATGCATCTGTCCCCAGCCTGGACAGCTGTAAAGGAGTTTCCTATAACTCAGAGCCTTAAATTAGCAGAAATAACTTTTACTTACCTAATTTTACGTGAACAATCAAGGACAGAAATTAAAACCAAGGTGGGGTGGAGCAACAAGGATTTTGGTCTACATTTTCTGAGAGGAGGTTTTCTTGTTATCATTTTCCTCTTATTTTCCTGATCAAATTCAAGGAGACTATCTTCTCAACTCAAGAGTATGCAAGGGCAACGTATTAGTTATGAATTGGTTCTGACAGCTTTCTAACCATTTGAAATTGCACGGAAATACATAAAATTCATGAATGTTAAAGGCAAAGCTCTTTTTTAAACTGCTATGTTCTTGATTTATGAAGCTGAGCAGCTAAAACGGAAGTAGGTTGAAACAAAATTTGTCTTGTGCAGTTCTAGTCTAAAACTAAAGTAAAAGCCAACATTATCTTTATAGAACTTTGCCCTTGTTGATAGTTTGTAAATGGTAATTTCCGTACATTGTATAATATATACATACTTACACATGCAGGTACAAGTACACACACAGAGAAAATCACTTGTCTTGTTATTTTGCCAGTACCATTAGTTTTCTGTTAAAGGAAACTTTCCCTCTTTTCTTATCATCAGGGAACCTTATATATCTACATTGTCATTGAACAAATGTAACCTCTATACTTTGCTTTGTCATAGCAAAGAAAATAGGCCCATAGAGTTTTTAGCAATCCTTCTAACATAGTAGTCTTGTATACAATTAGGATGAATGTTAATTAAATTACTTTTCATCTTAATACATATTTTATATTTCACTTTTGCTATTTCATGACAAAAATGTTCACTACCTCTTTTGCATTAAAAAAAATTAAAGACTGCCTTAGCTGGTTTGCTCAGTGGATAGAGCATCCGCCTGCGGACCAAACGGTCCTGGGTTTGATTCCGGTCAAGGTAATGTACCTTAATTCTAGGCTCCTCACCCTCCCAAGCCCTGGTTGAGGAGAGTGCAGGAGGCAACCAATCCATGTGTTACTTTCACATCGATATTCTCTCTGCCTTTCCCTCTTTCTTCCACTCGCCCTAAAAATCAATGGAAAAATATCCTCAGGTGAGGATTAACAACAACAACAACAAAAACCTAAAGACTGAAAAATTCATTTTATAAAATTGTTACTTCTCTCTGATTAGAAGTAATTCCATGCTGTCACTCCAAAGTTAGTTCATAAGGAAATTATACCTTGGAACTGTCCCAGATGGAGTTAAAGACTTCTCCATGACTATTAGAAGAGAGAAGTGAGATAGAACCCAACTCCCCTGAAAGAAAATGAGAGTTTTTTAAGTGTTGGGGTGAGCTAATGGAATAATACTGGTGGACCTTGGGACAGAGATAGGTCAATGTGGTTTAATCCTTCGTTTGCTAACTGGTGCTTATGAAAGTTGAGCTCCTACCTTCCATAGAGACTGGGAAATAGGTCACTGTCCTTCTTGATGACTACATTCAAAGGGGATGGCTCTCAGGCCCTTGAGAGAGACATAGGTGGGTAATAAAACTGACCAGAGTCTGGGCGGATATTTACATCTAAAAGGGGTGAAGAACAAGTTTATAATAAAAAGTTTTCTTAAGTATTGTCTAAAAACTGAGGAGGTCAAGGGCCCAGGGTCAGAAAAAAAAAAAAAAGTCTGTCTAAAGGTGATTTAACCTGGCCATCTTGGTTAATATAGGAAAGAGGGACCACTGTCTACTTAGCAGCTTCATTTACATGCCTCCTGCATAGAAAGAAGCCTGGAGGGAAGTGAATCCATTAGATGACAAGCTGGGCACCTATGCCTTGAAGTCCTTCTCCTCCACTTTGTCTCCTTTGTGAGTCAAATATTTCCCCCCTCCCCCCCCAGAAACCATCAAAATACCCCCTCCACTATTTTCCAATCTGAGTTAGCGATCCTTTCTCTGCGTTCACAAACAATCTAGCAGTAACTTTTTTAAATTTAGAAAAGATAGGAATTTAATTTTTGTGGTCAATTTTGACTTTCCCATCACATTGTGAGCATTTTTAGGGCAATATACTCTGATTTTTATCTGTGAATCCTCAGCAAAAAGCTAAGTGTCACATATCACAGATGCACATTAAGTATCGCTGAGTAAAAGAAACAGCTCTTTAACAGAAAACAGTTTAAAGTCAGCTTAGGTAAAGAGAATCAAAGATGGACAAAGGTTCTACAAAGTCCCTAAACCTTGACTCTTAAAACATTTATTGGGTTTATTTGAGCAGTAAGGCTAACCCTATTAGAGAGCATTATAAATAAAAAATATGCAAATTTTAAAAATAGCCCTGTTTTAATGGGGATTATAACAAAATCGAATATGAGCTTAACTTTAATTTACTTGGCTTTTATGTTTCAAGTTTAATCCATGATATCATTTGAAACTATCTTTTGGAATGCAAATCAGCACCAATACTGCTGAGCATAGTGAAATTAGTGAAAATAACAACAGAAAAGACCTTACAAAGTATACTAAATTCTGTTCTCACAGAGTCAAGGTGGTATTTATTGTTATAATTAATGGATTTCATACAAATACAGCCCCGCTTATCATTTAACTTAAACTAAACAAGTATAAATAATTCTATATAATTTTTAACAGGAAGATAAAATAGAATACAGTCTAAACAGCCAACCAAAATACCACATTTCACATTTTACCTGGGAGATCATAGGAATGAATAACTGTATTTTGTTTGATGAGAATTCATTTTTAAACACCTTTCCTCCTAAATTGCATGTGAATTTTATATTACAGAAAGAAATCACTGGATATTGAGAGTCATTTTTCTGTATAAATATATTTGAAACTACAACTGACAAATGGTATTTTTGTATTATATTTATTGTTTAATATTTGATAATCATGAAATTGAACTTTTTCCTATATGCTGCATTATATTTCATAGTAAACATAAATAATTTTTAAAATACAGGGTTTATTTCAAGTATGCTTTTATGCCAAACATACTCTTTTATGAACATTTTAATCAGTGCAAGTAAATTCAGACAGTGGGGCTGTGCCTTAACATGCTCAATTTTGTTATAGTTTTACCTTGCAAGAAAATTAAAATTGTATAAACTTCTGTTTTTAAGATTATATAAAATGCATATCAATTGAAGAAAAATATCATAAGAGGGACAGAGACAGACAGAAAGATAATCTGAAACCATAATTATAGACATAGGTCATATATCTTCCCTAGTGTTTGATTTGTGTGCTCTCTCACTAAACATTATTTATAACATTAAAGTTATATATCTATCACCCATTGTAATGGTTTCATACTATGCTATGTAATAAGTAAATAATGTTTAGGGTTAATGATTCTATTATTGCTGGAAAATTATGTTATTAATAGAAAATGTTACTATGCTTCCATTAATACCATATGTAGAAATGTACATAATCAATGACCAGTAAGTAACAGAAAAGTCATTAAAGCAGTTTGAAACAATGAGGGCACTGTTGCTACACAGTGGTTAATTCTGTAGTTCAGAATGTCAAGTACAGCTCAGACCTCCTGTGACCCACCTGTTTTGACCTTAAAATTTCAAGAGTGACTACAGTAGTTATAGGCATCATATGTTGATAATTGTAAACACCAGTTTAAAACATTTCCAGCAGATAAAAAGTATTACCACCATTTGGTCTTCTTTCAGAAGAATAGCAGAGAACTTCCCAGAAGAACCCAGGAAAACGTCCCTTTACATTCAATTTAAAAAATTCTCAACAAAGACCATGCCCAATGTTTCTTTTTAAAGAGAATGACTCTACAATAAATGATTTAGAAATGTATTATATAACTGGAGTAGGACAAAAGCCTAAAATGTGCAAAGGGCCGTTAGGAGAAAGGTGAATGAAACCCCAGTTCTGCCATGACTTGGATTTTGGAATTGCTATAAGTATTTTATGGTGAATTTAATCATAGGTAGCAATGTTATAAATGTTAAATAGGATAATTCAGAAACATTAACAGAATCTAATAGAAATTGAAATATTATTTTACCATATAAAATGGGAGAATTTTCTAACAAACTAACATTTATGAATTCTACTATGCTCCGCTTACTAAAATATAAGGTTTCATTTATTCTAACATGTACCACATTGTTTGTAGAGCTCATGAAAATAATAATAAATGGCTCGTTTATTGCAGTATATGATACTTTCAGTATGACTGTAATTAGTTTATTCAATTTTCTGAAGATTTTTACCAGAAATAGGTGAACATAGAAAACAGATTTATAATGAGAAAAGTACTCTTGTCCACATTGGGTGATGAAAAGTATATTAGAATGCTTCAGGATTAAGAAACAAGAATGTGTGTATGCCTTTTTTGAGCATCACATGCATTTTAAATTATTAAAATTATGACAAATTTTCTGAGCAGGTCCTGAATTCATAAGGTCCTATTGTAGCTTTTCTAAGTAATGGTAAAATTCAGTAACTCAAACATTGTTTTATGAATTATGGGTGATATTTATATTATTTTAAGGCAGTAAAACAGCACCCTATATTCTCAAGTTGAGTGAGGTAAGAATAATGTTAGTACTAGTTTCTCAGAATAACCCACTATGTTCTTCCACCTTATTGAGAAAACTCTCCATAAAGCTGAAAGATTTGCTACAGATATTATTTCAACTTCTGAACTCGCCATCAAGTAGATATATTTATTGGTTATCAATTCAATTATGTAAATTATGTGGAAAAGACTCAATAATTAGTGTATAAGGATATCTTTATTTTTAAGATACTTATAGGCAAAATTTTTGGCTCTCTACTGGTTATAGAATAAAGCATGAAGTAAGAAAGTAAATAGTAATTGTCTGACTTCTCTATAGTACATAAGCAAAAGAGATTAAAACAGGTAGGATCAATATATAATTATTTTCATTCTCCTAAATGTGATGTTTGTTTTTTATTCTTCCACAAGCTGGTAGTGACAAAGAATGGGGAAAGTGCAGTGTGTTTGGTGATCTTTCTAGCTTTTGCCCTGTAGTTTAAAATCTAGTACTGGCTAGCCTGCATACAGATTACAACAATCTACCTGGATAGTTGCCTAGCCCCGTGGTCGGCAAACTGCGGCTCGCGAGCCACATGCGGCTCTTTGGCCCCTTGAGTGTGGTTCTTCCAAAAAATACCACGGCCTGGGAAAGTATATTTTGAAGAAGTGGCGCTAGAAGAAGTTTAATTTTAAAAAATTTGGCTCTCAAAAGAAATTTCAATTGTTGGTACTGTTGATATTTGGCTCTGTTGACTAATGAGTTTGCCGACCACTGGCCTAGCCAATTCAGGCGTATTGTGGCAGTTATTTTAAATTTTGAACTACTTCATCATGAAGTTCAACAAAATACTTAAGACTACATGTTTATGTACCTATAAAAGCAAATGAAATCCCATATGCAAAAATGCTTTTATATGTGTGAATGAACATGAATATGAATTATGAATACAAATGAAGGGGATATTAAAGAGTGTCTAAACAGCGAGTATAAAAATCTGAAACTAATACACACAAACTCATCAAAATGAAATTGTGAAGAAGATGGACATTTTATATGGTATTTTCTATCCTTAACACATGAATGTTCTACCTTCACCTCTGGCCGGGAGAGAGCAACTGGTATCAGACTTGCCCTTGAACTAGAAAACGTTAGAAAATTGGATAAGACAGCTGAAGGAAAAAAACAAAAACAAATCTGTTTTTACATTTTTGGCAACTAGATACTCAAAACTGTGATATCTGAGAGAAGAGAAACATATTGAGACAAATATTATAATTTCACCCCACTCTTTTTGTGGGTCATTTTCTGAATTTTGAGCTAGAAAAAAGATATCCATGCAGAGTACTGGGATCTTGTACAGTTGAGAATAAAACATTAAAATTGCAAGAGACAAGTAATTGAAATTTGTGGGGCAGACTACCAGAGAGGAGGGATCCACACAGAATAAATTCTCTGAAATATGCAAGGAGACTAGTTGATTATTTGGGTAACTAGTAAGCTGTGCATATATAAGATGAGATGAAACAAGCATAGGTAGTGCAACAGATTCCTAAATTCCCACTAAGAAGTGTAAGAACAACTATTTGGAGGCAAATGTCTAAAAAAAATCCGAGGACATACATAAGGATGGGGGATGTTTAATTCACAACCAATTAAAGTAGAGACACATCATCCAACCTCCAGGTTATTCAGAAGAGACACAAGAATTGCCATGCCTTAGCAGTAGTGAAACTACTGACCCAAAACTGTAGTGAAGACACCTGCATTAGCTCCCCATTGCCAATGTAACAAATTACCACAAACTTGGTACCTTAAAACAACACAAATGTGTTATCTTAGAGTCCTAGAGATCAGAAGTTCATTTTGGTTGACACTGGGCTAAATTCAAGATGTCAGCAAGACTGGCTTCCTCAAGAGTCTCTAGGGGACAGTCCATTTACTTGCTTTTTCCAGCTTCTAGGGTCCGCCTGAATTTCTTGGCTCCTGGTCCCTTTCCATTTTCAAAACCAGTAATGGTCAGTGGAGTCTTTCTTGCACCGCACATCTTCCCTGGAACATCTCATGTCTTTCCCACATCATCACCCGGACACTGATTCCCTTTTCTGCCTCCCTCTGCACTTTACCGACCCTTGTGATTACCTTGGGTCCACTTGATAATACAGGTTCGCCTTCTTATTTTAAGGTCAGCTGATTAGCAATCTTAATTCCATCTAAACCTTAACTTTCTCTTGCCATGTAATATAACACATTGCCAATTCTGGAAAATAGGCTATGAATAGCTTGGAAGATATTTCTCTACCACAGCTCCTTTAAATATAAACTAACAAGTTAAAAAAGAAACATTGAGGGATTTAAGTAATCCTTAAATACCTTGGCTTCCTGCCAAAACAACATTAAAGAAAAAGCTTTACAAAAAGAAAATAATCCCACTCCTAAAAATACTAATACTAGGAATCAAAGAGGGTATGACAAATGCTCCGGACACTCAAGGGATAATGAAAACCTGTAATGAGCAATTTTAACACAATACTAACCTAAGAAATAGGAAATTTGAATACCCTGTACACATTTAGAAAAATGAATTCATAATTAGAAGGTTTCACATAAAGTAAACCCCAGGCACAGATGGCTACACTGGTGAATTCTAGAAAACATTTGACAAAAAAAATGCTATAAACCCTAGACATTTGTGGTTTTTTTTGTTTGTTTATTTTGTGTGTTTTTTTTAGAAAATAGAAGAGGAATGAAACAATGCCATCTCTCATAAAAATTATGGTAAATTTTCTACCAGTATAAGTGAACATCCTTTAAAATCATCCAGATGAATAAAATTGGAGATCATTGCAAAAAAAGCTCTCTGCTGCCATAAAAAATTAACTACTGTTAAAACTACTGACACTCTATGAGAGATGAAGAAAGGGGGCTAATAAATTTTAGAAGTAGATCTAAGGATTACAAATATCAAAGATACATAAGATGAACTGTGGAACACATGTACAGATGGAGAGCCAGATAGCAGGAGGCACACATGTGCATTGGGTGGGCAGCGCCCTGTGATCTATGCCGGATATCTGCCCATAACCATTGCCCAGTCCAACTCCTTTGGAATACTTACAGTTTCTTATATACTTAAATATCCACCTACCATGCAGCCAAGACATTTTACTCTGAGATATTTATCCCCAAGAGATGAAGCCTATGTGCATAGAAGACACAGAAGAACGCGTACAAAAATTTCACAGGAGATTATGAAATAAGTTACTGAAGTTTAGGTGTTAATCTCCAGGGCCATCAAATGGCTGTCACCTTATATAACAAGAGTACAATACATCTCAATATTCGTCTAAACAATTACTGACATAATAAAATTATAATTTATTTTTTCTTTATTGATTAAGGTATTACATATGTATCCCCACCCCCACCCCCCCACTCATGCCCTCACCCCCCTGGTGTCTGTCCATTGGTTAGGCTTATATGCACGCATATAAGTCCTTTGGTTGATCTCTCCCACTCACTCCCACCCTCCTCTACCTTCCCTCTGAGGTTTGAAGGTCTGATCGATGCTTCTCTGTCTCTGGATCTGTTTTTGTTCATCAGTTTATGTTGTACATTATATTCCACAAATGGGTGAGGTCATGTGACATTTACCTTTCTCTGACTGGCTTATTTTGTTTAGCATAATGCTATAATTTCTTATAATACCTGACAAAACAATTCTGCAATTTGTTAACAAAACTTCATAGTAAAGACATTTTAAAATGGTTGGATATTTTGTGTTTAGTGAAATATGCTGTGATACATTTCCCCCCCTACAAAATAACTTACACTTACTCGATGTCTATCAGAGGACAGTAACTCAACTTTTATTGTTTAAGTTATGCATGCATGATTCATTTAAAACTGATATTTATGACTCAAATAAATTGTGTCATATAGTATTATAAAATTGGCATGACAATAATTGGAACTTTTATAATGGTTATAAAATATTCCACAATATTGAAATCTTTATTTCTTCCCTTAATGTTCTTATTTGGATGCCTAATAAGGGTATGCATTTCCATCAAAATGAGTTATTCATCGAAAGTACAAGTTAATGCATGATATATTTTGAATTTATAGATTAGTTTGAGGAGAATTGATATCTTAGTGTGCTTTTGGCCCATAAGCACAGTATAGTTCCCCATTTATTCATGTAATCTTCAGTTTTTGTTCATGGTATTGTGTTATTTTCAGTGTACAGGCTTTTTACAACCTTTGTCAGATTTATCCCAAAGTATTTCATGTATTTCGATATTATTTTAATTAGTTTTGCTTTCTAGTTTTCATTTTCTGATTAATTTTTATTATATAGTTATAAAATTCATTTTAGCCTTGTATCCCAAAAGACTGTGCTAAACTCACTTATTAGTTCTGCTGGCTTTTTAATTCCATTACATATTCTATACAGACAAACAGGTCTTATACAACCAAAGATATTTTTACTTCTTACTTTCCTATCTATGTATGTTCTTTTTCTTGCCTGATTGCAATGGTTAAAGCCTGCAGCTCAATGTTAAATAGAGATGACATCTTATGTTGCTACAGATCTTAGAGAGAAACATTCAGTCTTTATCAAAATATTAGAGGCCTGGTGCATGAAAATTCATGCACTGGAGGTGGGGTCCCTCAGCCCGGCCTGCCCCCTCTCACAGTCCGGGAGCCCTCAGGGGCGGGAGGCAACCCGGCGATCTGGGGAAGGTGATGCCCCATCACACCTCTGCTGCTGCCACTTCTGGCAGCACAAGCCTCGGCTGGCCCTGGTTACCTAAGCCTCGGTTGGCCCTGGGCGGCTGGGCAGCCGACATCCAAGGCTTGCCTGCACCTCGGGTCGGCCCTGGCTCCTGGGGGGCTGAGGGGATTGGGGCACTCCGGAGGCAGGCGCACAGCACGGCCAGGCCCACTTGGGGGCGGGCCCGGCCGTGCCACGCCTGCCGCCCTGGTGGGGTTGAGGGGACTGGGTGCTGCCATCTTGTGGTTGTGGGCACCACCATCTTTGAGGGTGTGGCAGTCAATTAGCATATTTCCTCCTTATTGGCTGTGGGTGCTGCCATCTTTATGAGGGTGTGATGGTCAATTAGCATATTCCCTCTTTATTAGATAGGATACTAGGTTAGGTATGGGTTTTTCATAGATGTCATTTATCAGGTAAAAAAAAGTTCCTTTTCATTTCTAGTCTGCTAAGTATTTAAATTAAGAATGGATATTTGAAACTGTCAAGTGTTTTTTTCTGTCTATTGAGAGGATCATATGGGTTTTCTTTTTTAGTGTGCCAATATGCTGAATTGCATCAATATATTTTTGAATATTATTCCAAACTTGTATTCTTGGGATAAAATCAATTTAGCCCTGGATACCAATCTTTAAGTATAATATTATTTTTAAAGTCATATATATTTATAAGTCTTATATGATTACCAATGTATTTATAAATTAGTTTTATTTATTCTTTTGTATGAATACATATTTCTCTCTAGTGTCATTTTCCTTCAACTTGAAAGATTTATATTAATATGTATAATGCTAATGATGAATTATTATTTGTTTTGTGCATCTGAAAAGGCCTTTACTTTACCTTTATTAGTTTAGCATTCTGGGTAAATATACTATATTTTTGATTCAGCACTTCTGAAAATGTTTTTATTCTGTCTTTTAAATGTTTCTGAAGTGAAATCTGCTAACAACTCATTTTCCCCCTCTAACTAAATTTAAAATATTTCTTTATTATTGGCAATGTGTAATTTAATTATTATGTGACTTGGAGTAATTTTCATATTAATTTTGCATTAGATCCCTTGAGCTTGCTTTTTTAGTTTATATTTCCCATCAAATTTGGAAACATTTTGGCCATTTTTTTTCCAAACATTATTTCTGGTTTCCACACCTCTCCTTTTTTCAGTAACTTCAATTATACATATAATATGCCACTTTGAATTTTCCACAGCTCAATGAGGCCTTTTATATTTTCTTTCCTATCTCTATTTCATTTTGGATAGTGCCTATTTCTACATCTTCAAGTTCACTAATAGTTTGTTCTGATATTTTTAATCTGCCCTAATCTCATTCAGTAATATTCTTCATCCTATATTTTCTGGTTTTAGCTCTAGAAATTTTATTTAGGTTTATTTTTATATTCTATGTGTCTGTATAACTTTTTAAACAAATGGAACGCAGCTGTAACTATTTACTATCCTTTGTCATTTTTTAACCTTTTTGGAGTGATTTTGAATAATTTTTTCTCCTCATTATTACTCATATTTGCCTGCTCACAGTATATCAGGTAATTTTTTAAAAAGTGGAACCCAGGCATTTTCATTTTAACTTATAATTGGCTGGATGTTTTGTATTCCTACTAATATTACTGAATTTTGTTCTGAGTTGCAGTGTTTTGTTTTCTTTTTCTTAAAAATGTTTGTTTTTAGTTGTTTACAGGTTTGTTAGGTGGAACAAGGATGATGTTCATCATAGGACTAATTTTTCACCACTCCAGAGACAAGACACTTCAATAAACTATATTTACAGGAACCCTGGGCTTTTCCAGTTTCACAGGAGGGAACAGACCCTATTTCTTGGCCTGAGCCAGATCGGGGCACTGTCACATCTTATTCTTTTAGGTGCTCTTTCTCCCAGCATCCAGCGGTTTCCTCACACACACCTGGTGACCAGTATCCTGTTGAACAATGGAGTGTGACACCCTGCAGTATTTGGGATGCTGATAGTTTTACAGCCTTACTAATCACTTTCTAAGCCTTGAGCATATTAAAAGAAACAATCTCAAAAATTGAGAATATAGGTCAACAGAGTAAACTAAAAGGACCTGACATTCAAGATAAAAAATTTATAAAACTGAAAGAGTAAAACTCATGCTTATTAAACATAGAATATGCTCTTTAAAAGATTAATATTTGTATAGTTTTATAAAAATACTCTCAAAAATAATTTTATAAAAGTTTAATCTAGTTTGAAACATATTTCTATCAAAGAGCTTAGTTAAATATATTTTAAGAAAAATATTTTAAATATTATTGACACAGAATGATAAATCGCAAAAAAAAAAAAAAACAACCCACAACATTGTGAATTGGTTTTCCTCTAATAAATTTTAAAAATAAACACTTCATGGCTATTCTAATGTAATTCATAAACAGTCTATTTTTAGACTCTAAAATAAATTCATAATTGCTGAATCTAAACTCTAATTTTATATAAAAATTGCATTGGTGCATAACATATTTTACTGTCTACTCTTTCAATCAACAGACACAATAATATTAATCATGGAGAAGTTTATGACTTGCTGTTTCTTTTAATTTTTATATAAGAAATGTATTAATTGAAAAAGATACATTACTTATAGATATATCAAGGAGGGCAAAACAACTAAGGCAAAGATAAGCCAGATAAAAGATATTATTAGTTAATATCCCTTTTACAAATTATGATAATCATTTACATTAAAAAATAAACAATTAAATTAAATAATATTGATCAGTGGCTATTGTAAATTATTCGTACATGTGAATTTGTGTCCAGATGCCTATGTTTTAAGCATTTTGAAATATGTTGAGCACATAACATTTTTATGTAATATTCTCTAAAGAACATTATTTTTATAATCATCTAGAATTCTTTTTATTCATATATCCCTATTATGTGACATTTCATTAATAGAATCATCTTATAATATTTAATTTAAAGACAATAGAGTTAATAAAAACTTCTCAGCTATCATATGTATTTTCTTTGCATAAAGTCTTTATTTTGCTTAGTTATTTTAGCGTTAGTTAGTGAAGTAATGTTTTTATTATTACTTGCAATTACTTACCAAAAGAGAGTCTCACCATTCTCATTACTTCCACATGTGGCAGGTAAAAGAATATTTTTATAACGAAGAAAGGAAATGACTATAAAACCACTAGCATATAACACTAGAAGTCTGCATGGTAATAAGCCAATTTTTGTTGAAATGAACTCATTAATGCTAAATTTTTGCTGACATCCAACTGGTTGGAAAACTGCTTTACACAATTCAAAAGGCACTTCATGAATTGTAGAAGAGATGAAAAGAAGGAAATGAACTAACCATAAGCAAGCCTACTTCACGTATCTGACTTCCAACAATCTCCCCTATAGCCCATGATTGTGATCTGGGGAAAAATTAATACAATTGACGGGGTGACAGAAGGTTCCATCAGAATGACATGAAAAGCTTCTTGCTGAGCAGTGCAGAGCAGTTTAGACAGGAAGTGCAGCTGGGCTTTGATTGTTTATTAGATTTTATTTTACCTTTCCTTGCTTTTGCAAATTTTCTACACATTTTTATAAAATGTCAACTTGCCATAAGTGGAGGGGGCAAGATGAGAAACCAAATGGGATGTGAAATAGATAAGAATATAAGATATGTAAGGATAAGGAGGGAAAGTTTCTCATGTTTGATTGGAGTACCTATCTAAGATATGATTTGAAAATACTTGATCCAATTGATAACTGTCTAAAAAACATCCATAGTTTAATAAGCAAAAAATAACTTACTTAAATGAAGAAACTTATCAAAGTTTGATTTCTATGGCAATGATTATTTTAATTTTAATAGTTCTGAATGTATATGGTTCATTTTATTTTTTTAAATATGTTTTTATTGATTTCAGAGAGGAAGAGAGAGGGAGAGAGAGATAGAATTATCAATGATGAGAGAGAATCACTGACGGGCTACCTCCTGCATACCCCACACTGAGGATCAAGCCTTGACTGGGCATGTGTCCTGAATGGATATTGAACCGTGGCCAGGTCATATATTGTTCATTTAAAACACATGAAAACTCAACATCTATTTAGTTGCAGATTTCAAAATGAGGTTTTAAGTATTGTAATAATCAAAACTTGATTTTTCCTTTTCAACTTATCTTGAAAAATCTGATGGCAAATCATGATCTGCTATAACTATTCAAGAGGTATCTGCTGAAAGAAGCAGGCTGAGACAAATGTATGCCTTCATTTATGCATAAGGTCTGATTTAAAACTGAGAGAAGCAAACTGCCTTCCAAACTTAAGAGTTCAGGGGCTGACATTGTTTTAATTTCTTGTTTACATTCCACACAACTCAAAAATTATATACTCCAGTTAAAAATCAGATAGCAAAGAAACAAAACAATTAAGCAAAAAGGAAATAACAAATTTCAAGTAATAAACAATGGTTGTAAGACAACTATTATACAAAAGAAGAACAATTACAATTGAATTCAAGACCTCCAAGAAGCTATTAAAATTTTTGGAGAAGACAAATATGGGCCAGAAAAATTTCTGGGGCCCAAATTGACCAGTCAAAATCTGTTGCAATGGTTACCTTTATGTTTTCTACAAGACACAGACTAATCCTCTCTAATAAAATGGTAATATGCAAATTAACCATCACTCCGCTACATAAGCCACGCCCACCAGCCAAGCCACGCCCATCAGCCAATCAGAGCGAGTATGCAAATTAACCCCAATCCAAGATGGCTACAGCCACAGTGAGCAAGGTTTCCCAGGTAACAGAGGAAGCCAAGCTTTCCATAGCCATTGCAGGCCTAAGCCTCCACTCAAGCTACAAAGTTTCAATTATAGAAGGTAAACAAATTCAAACAAATGGCGGCAGAATGGAGCTTGAGAGAGCAGGCCACGGTTGCCAGCGGCAACAGGGGAAGCAAAGCTTTCTGCACACCCTGGCCGGGCCCACCCGCTTAAGGCTACAAAGTTTCAATTGTAGAAGGTGAATTAACTGCCACAGAAATGGCTGCCAGAGCCCCAGGCTTGGCTCGCTCCAGGCTACAAAGTTTCAATTGTAGAAGGAAAATAAATTCCAAATACCAGGGCCTCCCCTTGGGTTGCCAGGGGGCGTGGCCGGCCTGCAAACCACCACAGGCCCCTCGCTCATGCCGCCCCACACCCCAAGGGAACCCCCACCCTTATCTGTGACACCCTTCAGGGCAAACCAGCTGGCCCCCACCTGTGCACCAGGCCTCTATCCTATCTCATAAAAGAGTAATATACAGATTGATCATCACTGCAACACACAATATAGCTGCCCCCATGTGGACACAAGATGGCCACCACAAGATGGCCAGCAGGAGAGGGCAGTTGGGAGGCACCCGGCCTGCAAGGGAGGGCAGTTGAGAGGGACCAGGCCTGCAAGGGAGGGCAGTTGAGAGGGACCAGGCTTGCAATGGAGAGCAGTTGGAGGTGATCAACCCTGCAGGAGAGGGCAGTTAGGGGTGACCAGGCTGGCAGAGGAGGGAAGTTGGGGGCAAACAGGCTGGCAGGGGAGCAGTTAAGCATCAACCAGACTGGCAGCAGAGTGGTTAGGGGGTGATCAGGCTGGCAGGCAGAAGCGGTTAGGGGCAATCAGGAAGGCAGGCAGGCAAGCAGTTGGGAGCCAGCAGTCCTGGATTGTGAGAGGGATGTCCGACTGCCCGTTTAGGCCCGATCCCACCAGGATCGGGCCTAAACGGGCAGTCGGACATCCCTCCAGCAGTCCCAGATTGGAGAGGGTACAGGCTGGGCTGAGGGACAACCCCCTGCCGTGCACGAATTTCGTGCACCGGGCTTCTAGTAATGTAAAATTGCCTAACCATATGGGCAAATAGAATTGGAAACAAAAGAGAAAAATGACTCATGTAAACTTCTAAAGATTAAGCTTATTGAAAGATTCAAGTTATTAATTTTTAGTATCAGTCTACTTGAATGTTAGTTCATTCGTTTTATATCCATCAGGATCTCACATATCATGAAAGAGAAATTTTAAATTTAATTCAACAAATATAGTTCGAATGTACCTACAGTGTGCAATTCAAACAGTCATTCAAGGAAGATAAAAGTAAATGAGAAGTGTACTATCTCCTGGAGCTATTGAATAATTCTTGGAAGTATACTATATGCATTATAAATGTATTGTATGTGCTATAAAAGAAATGCTATTAATAATTAACATTTACATTATTATAGAGTCACCAAACACTTGAATGGGGAAAAAATTAGTGGTGGAACAAGGGGATTTTAATGAAGATGACATGTCAACTGACTAAGGTAATGATTATAATCATTGTTCAATCTTATGCAATCATATGAAAAAAATAGTTTTTAGAAAACAATGATTCAAATTATAATTTTTATAAGTGTATATTAGCCACCTCTGCTGTCCTTTGTTAACATATTGATGCCTTTGAATCTATTATGTTGCTTGTAGGTAGCATTTAGTTGGATCATGTTTTTTATTCATCTGTCAATCTCTGTCTTTTGACCAAGGAGATTTTTTTCCTCACCATTAATGTAATTACTGATATGCTGATAAGGTAGCATCTAGTCTGATATCTTCCTATTTTCTTAATGAGTAATTTGTCTTTCTGGTTCCTCTCTCTCTTTTTCATTAGACCTTTACCCGCTGCATGGTGATGAAGCACCGCAGAATAGGGGCACCACCAGAGGGCTGAGAAGATTCGCCAAAGGAAAACAGTTTTGTCGCCAAGTAGAAGGAGGCAACCTATCAAAAGGAGAAGGAGGGAAAGACAGAAGATGCAGATCCTCAAAAGGTACACATGTGTTCAAAACCATACAGGCATATACGATAGTAACCTGACTCAGGATAAAGCGTACCTATTTGGGGAAGGGGGATAATTTATTTCAATCTCTACTTGACCTTCCCCTACTCTCAGGTAAGAAGAAGATGGTGTGATGAATAGGATTTATTTTTTAAACTAGTAGCCCTGCGCACGAATACGTGTACCAGTAGCTCTCTGCGGGGCCTGGCCACTCTGCGCCTGTTGCTCTCCACGGCAGAGAGGCCCATCCATGGCTGGGCGCAGAATGCTTGCCTCGTGGCCAGAGCAATGATGCAAATGTTCCCCCCCACCCCCCCACTGCTCAGAGCCCGCTGCCTAGAGGCCCAACACAGCCATGGCGAACAAGCAAGCCTTCCGCCAGGCCGCTCACGCTGCCCACTCTCAGCGGCTACTCCCCCCCGAGACTGAGGGACTTGTCCGGGGCTGAGAGGACTGGGTGCCGCCATCTAGTGGCTATTGGCGCCACCATCTTTGTGATGAAGTGATGGTTAATTTGCATATTACCCTTTTATTAGATAGGATGTCACTGATGGTACTTCTATATCTTAGGATTTTGATCACAATGAGAATATCTTTAAATGTATTCATTTTTATCTTCACAGGAGGGAAGATATGCTTGATTCTAGGTCCCATCAAGGCATAGTGAGGCTGTTCCTAACTATTGCCCATTCTGATCTTCTCAGAAAGGGCCATTTCCCAGCCTCATTTTTATGAAAGAGTAGCCCGTGAGTCTGCACTCAGGTGCCTGATACTGTTTCCAAGTGGAGATGCTTTGTGAATTGTTTGTTTGGTGGTTGAAATTCTTGCTTTAAGAATCCCCTTTATTTGGCTAATTCAAGAATAACTTCCAATCCACTGTAGATGATCTGAGCCACAACTCCGGCATATTCCTTCACTTCATGTAACAGAGTGGACATTCTTTCCCTGGATTGAAGAGGATTTGTCTTGCTGTGTACAGAAAGATCCTCAGATAAGCAGGAGGGACTGCCAGATGCATTCAGACTAAATCTAATGGTTGTATTTTTTTGCTTGTTTATTTTCAAATGATATTTATTACACAGGAAAATGGTCTTATTATAACATGTGAGAAAGAAAAATGTAAAACTGTATTTTAAGTAATGACAACTTATTTTATTTAATGACAACTATATATATATATATGTATATATATATATAATTATACATATATATATATATGTATATATATATGTACATATATATATGCTAAGTTTAACAAATGGAAATATTAAATACAATTAGTGGCAGAAGGAGGGAAGATACATTTTTTCTTCATTATAATTCAACCAGAGGCCCAGTGCACAAAATTCATGCACAGGTTGGGGGACCTCAGCCCGGCCTGCACCCTCTCCAATCTGGGACCCCTTGGGGGATGTCCGATTGCTAGCTTAGGCCCCATCCCTGCAGGATGCGGGATGAGACCTAACTGGCAATCGGACATCCCTCTCACAATCTGGGACTGCTGGCTCCTAACAACTTGCCTGCCTACCGACTTGATCGCTGCCTAACCACTCCCCTGCCGGCCTCATGGCCCCCAACTGCCCTCCCTGGCCGGCCTCATGGCCCCCAACTGCCTTTCCCAGCCAGCCTCATGGCCCCCAACTGCCCTCCCCGGCCGGCCTCATGACCCCCAACTGCCCTCCCCGGCCGGCCTCATGGCCCCCAACTCCCCTCCCCGGCCGGCCTCATGGCCCCCAACTGCCCTCCCCAGCCAGCCTCATGGCCCCCAACTGCCCTCCCTGGCCAGCCTCATGGCCCCCAACTGCCCTCCCCTGCTGACCTGATCGCCCCTAATGGCCTCTGCCTCGGCCTCCACCACTGTGGCTTTGTCCAGAAGGAAGTCGGACAGTAAGAAGATGTCCGGTCTCCCGGTCTAATTAGCATATTACCTTTTTATTAGTAGAGATATATATTTTTAGTTCTGTAAAAATGTCTATATATTTATAATCAGCTTGTTGTGTGTTTTTATAGTAGAAACTCTTTCAAATTTGAAAGGTTTATCTACTGAACTTTTTTTTCTTTTTCCATAAGTTAGAACCTGCAAGTCTTGATTCCTCTAATAGGCTGTAATTTTACTTTTGTTGGGTGTCTGAAATGTTCTGTCTCCATTTTCATAGTTAGATCCCTCGCTGCATCAACATTTACAGGAAAAAAAATTAATGCTAGAATACCTGGGTTGTTGGCTATAACTCTGAAAACTTTAAGAAAACGAATTGATCTTTTCAGTTTATGAGCCTGGAGCTTTCTCACTAGACTTGTTTTAATTTCCTGGTAAGCTGGAACTGATTGGTTTAATGCGGTGAATCTCTGCTTATTAAAATCACCTCAGTTGCTTTTTAAAAATGCCCAGCTCACTGCATCCTACCTCAGGGTTATTAAATCCGAATCTCTGGGAGAAGGGACCAGACACTTTAATATGATTCTAATATGAGGCCCAGCTTGAGAGCTACAAACCAAAGCATGTTATTATCTCTGAAGTAGGATCTCTTTGGGGAACCATTTTGTTCTTAACTTTGAAGAAATTCAGGGCTGAACTGATCATGCCTGGGGACTTAAATCCTAATACTGATGAATGTACTGGATCCCTTTCCTGCAGACACTCAGTTTAGATACAGATATATCACCTTGTGGTTATTCTGTATATACTGCAAGCTGTGGAGGATTACTCTAACCCAGGTAAAAAGTGGTTCCTTGTTATACTTTTATAAAGGTGTGAATATTTCTGCTAAGAAGACTATAAGATTGGGGATTTTTTTTTAACATTCCCTCAGGCTTTGGTTTTGTGGTAAGAAAGATACAATGAACTATAGAGCTCGAGTTGAACAGAAACCTTCAGATCCTGATGTTAATAAAAGGCTTTACTTCAGTATTCATGGAGAATGAAGGGTGGTGGAAACTGTTTTGATGGAACAGATAGTACTCTCCATTGGGAGATGCTACATTCCCTCTCACTTTTGTAAATCAAAATTAACTGAAGGGCTGTATATCAAAAATCCCTGCATCAGTGTCATGGTGTGCAGCATTGCATTTGTTACGGTTATTGTTGCGCCCTCCATATTTAACTGGCTCATGTTGAAAGCTACAATGAAACCATTTAACTAGTGCAATTAAGCTGGTATTCTGGGCAACAGAAGAAAGGAACCTGGGGACTTCATTTTTCTGACTCCTTAAGAGATGATTTTACTGAATTCTAACTGAAAGTTACTTTTAATGGTACAATTTTCTTTTTCCTACCTATTTTAATTTTATTATCATCATGAATTATTTAACTGCCTATACCATCTTCTTTGCATGGACTTTGAGATTAGTTTACCTTTCAGCCCTGTCTTAGCGACAGATTGGCAAACAGTTATGACCAGAGCATGTACTTTGTGTTCTGCTCCATTGTCTTCCTCACTGTTGTTTTATCTTCGTGCCTATTTTCCCAATCTTTTTTCCAACATTTGAAAGGTTTATCTACTGAACTTTGTTGTTTTTTTTTTATTATTTCCATAAGTTAGGACCTGCAAGTTAGGTCACTTTAAATCATTTCTGAAACAACGTGAGACACCAATAAATAAACAAAAAGCCCACAAATACAAAAAAAAAAAATCTTTTAAGAGAAACACATTAGCATTTTTATCTCAAAGTGTAGAAAATTGATGCCACATCCTTATATTTTTTTATTTCCTCTCTAGGAATAAGTCTGTCAGTAAGCATTGCTGTGGATTTTGCTTGGGTTCTAATCCTATGTGCAATATTTGCACCTGCAGATGAACTGCAATTGACAACTTGTTATCAGTTGTGAAAATCTCTATGTAACGATGTGTATGTGTCTTTTAATAATTAATTGGCTACGCAATTGATTTTGATCTGTGAAAAACTTAAAAGCCCTCATCCTTGGGGAATTTACCTATTTTCAAAGTGGTATTTAGGAAGGTAACAGGGATCCCAGAGTTAGTGCATCAAGTCAAACGGCAAAAGATGCTAAAGTAATGGAAAAAGCAACAGAAGGAAAAATCATTTTCCCTCGGCACAACAATTTAAATAAATTGAATACACTATTAGAAAGGCAGTGTGCTATTTTCAGGAGTTAGAAATTGTCAGAACAGCCCTTTCTAGATTTGCTTCAAGCTGCTGGCGCTCTCATTCCATCCACCCATTAGGCTGAGGATGAAAAGCAAGCCAGGTGGCTTATGTATGCATTCAAAAACAAAACTGTTTTATCCAAATGTGAGAATGGACAAGAAACAAAAATAGTTTTGTGATCTGCAAATGAGAATGGGACTTCTTTCAAAAAAGATTTCTCACGTTGAAAAAAAAAATCTTGAAAAACAAGAAATTTCTGCTGGCAAGCAATGAAACTTGCTCATTTTGGCAGGAACAGGATCTCCTTCTCTGTATCGCCTTTTCAAGCTTTTGAAGGCCAAAGTAGGAAAAAACAACAACAAAAAACAAAGAAGTAACATTTGATGCTTGCTAACTAATTAAATTTTAATTTGTACTCATATTGTCAATTTGGGTCAAACGGACAGTTACTTCAAAATAAAGATATTTTTACTACTACCAATGACCAAAACCTTAAAAAGAAAGTGAAATTCAGAATTATTGAGTGTGAATATGCACATTATTAGTGAGGTAATATATATGTGATTAGTTATTCAGATAAATAGATAATGTGTTTTTTTTAATCCTTCACAATTTTAACAAGTAACCCAATATAAACTACCTGGATTTTCAAAGACAATGTAATGAAAACGTGTTTTATTTAAAAGCCTATATTTGTTGCAACATTCACAAAATTAAATTGTGACTGTTTTACTTTCTTAATATATTTACTTTTTTAAAAAAAATATATATGTTTTTATTGATTTCAAAGAGAGAGGAAGGGAGAGGGAGAGAGAAATAGAAACATCAATGATGAGAATCATTAATGGGCTGCCTCTAATGCAACCTCTACCGGTTGAGCCCATAACCTGAGCATGAATGGAATGGTGACCTCTTGGTTCATAGTTCCAAGCCCAACCTCTGAGCCACACCGCAGGGCTTACTAGTACTGTCTTAACATTTATGAAATGCTTGATTTAAAAGGGCAAAGTAAAAATCAGGGAGGAACCTGTAGTGTTAATTGCTAGCTCATGAAACTCATACAATTAGCAACTTTTACAGATGCACAATTTACAGCTCTCTCTCTGCCTCCTCCATTTCACAGGGCCCAGCTACGCTCTCCAGACAGAAATGACCCTGTTTGTCCTGCAGTGAGTGTGAGGACATAATAATTTATGGACATTTGTAAAGGGGGAACAAAAAAAGTATGTTAAGCAAGCAAAAGAGTGAGCAGAGACCAAAGAATTTGCAGAGGGAAATAATTTAATCTGCTCTCAGTTTTACCCTTACAAATATGATAACCCATGGACATTTGGCTTTAGGGCTCAAGCTTTAAGCATCCTTTTTGAGGGAGAGGAAAAATGTCACAGGACCTATTTCATAATATTAAAATACATATTTCACAGTCGTGGAAAAAAGTTAACTAACTGAACAGCTATTAAGTAGAACAAAATTAAACACCAGGGTCCGTGTATAGCATGTGGGGTTGCTAAAAGGCTAAATAATATGTTGTAGGTGTCAATATGGTTTCAGGGTGGCATTGCGCAAGATACGCTGAAATTTTTCTTCTATCACTCTCTGCCTTTTCATCTGTCCTCCTATCTGTCAAAATAAATAAAATCTTAAATTCCCAACATTGAGCTGTTGAGAATTTCTATCTCTGAGTCTATTATACCATGAAAGGTTCCTCCATCTTACTTTACAGCATGTCATTGTGGGAAGGGTTTATAGGGAAGCCTGCATATTTCTGTTCTCTTTCAATTTCATAAAAAGGACTGAACTTTTTGCCCTGTAACCAGAAGTTCTCCTTTAGGTTGGTTTTATGACGTTTCTAGGGATGGCCAGGAACTAGTTTTATCATTACAGTTGGTGGAAACTCCACTTCTTGGTCTTTTTCCAAGAAGACTTCCCTCCTTGTAGTAACTTACCCCAAATCCTCTATTCCCCTTCAACTGCTCTACCACTGCTTGCAATATCCCTCCACTGAATTGGACATTAATGAAAACACATGTTCATTTAATTTGAGCATATTCAAACTCTTGAAGACAAAGAACTATAAATCCCAGTGACATGTTTTAAATAAGAAAGAAAAGTATAGGGAGGCCAAAGGCATTTAATGTTTTACTAAGTGAGCCTGACACAAATATGTTATATTTTGGAAATAAGCTTTCACCTCAGAGCCAAACATGGACAAATGTGATAGAAATCTTGAAGGTACATAAATTCTACCCAGTTTACTTTACTCTATTGTAACCTTTATTAGAGATTAGAATATGCAACCCAACAAAGTCATTAAACACTACAAGTGATGGAAGGTGGCCAGAGTAAGATCTGATTGACATCCATTCCTTTTTTATTTTCCTAACAAGCCACTTTTCATTTCATCTTATTTATACTTTTTCAGATTTATTTATTCATTCACTTACATGTGAATATTTGATTTTTTTTTCACTTAAGTATAGTTGATATACTATCCCAATGAGCAAACAAAGCAAAAACAACAACAACAACAAAAAACAATCAGAGTCACAAATAGGGATAAAAATTACGGTTGGTAGAGAGGAGGGGTGTTCTGGGATGGGTATAAAAGATGAAGGGAGCTGAAACCGGTTTGGCTCAGTGGATAGAGCGTCGGCCTGCGGACTCAAGGGTCCCGGGTTCGATTCCGGTCAAGGGCATGTACCTTGGTTGCGGGCACATCCCCAGTGGGGGGTGTGCAGGAGGCAGCTGATCGATGTTTCTCTCTCATCGATGTTTCTGACTCTCTGTCCCTCTCTCTTCCTCTCTGTAAAAAAAGCAATAAAATATTTAAAAAAAAAGATGAAGGGAAAATAAAGTCAATAATATTGTGATGTTGGCATGATGACATATGATTACTAGACCTAGTGTGGTGACAACATTTTAAGGAATATAAATGTCAAATCACTATTTTGTACACCTAAAACATCCACTGCTTTTTTATTTAAATTCACTGCTATAAAGAGAAACACAAGGGTGTGCCCTCACACATGAGCTCACAATGTATAATTATTCCATATTATATTATAAAGCCATCTCTATATACTACTCCATGGCTAACAACACGACATTCAGTAGCAAATGGAAACCTGTTTGAAGTATTTTCTATGCTGATTTCAGGGATCAGCATAGTAACATGTGTACATGTTGGAAACTTCTTAAATAAGGAGGAATAATTCAAGACCCAAGAGAATACAAGCTCCTTTATAAACATGATAGCCATTTTCTTTGTATCACAAATCAAATTGTGATTAGTCACATATGAAAAACAACATAAATATTTGTCTACAACAAAAATATAGACATTTTCTGGGTATATATTGGTTAATGTATAAATAAAGTTAAAATATTCATAATTTCTAGTTTATTATACAGATATGAGAGAAAAAAATAAACTCAGGTTTATTTATATGTAACCTTTGTTAGGTTACATATTCTTACTCAAACTTGGCATCACTCTTTCCATATAATTTTGATTGTTCTCTTGTTTTTTTATTTATGCTTTGGAGTTTTGGGGGTAGTGTTAAATTAATTAAACTAGGAGGCCATTAGACTGAGGTGGCTCTAATGCTGTAGCAGCCTATGTAAGCAAACCAAAATCTAAGCTCCTAAGTGATTTAAAACTACTAAATTGAAACCTAAAGCCAACAAATCCAAAAATCCAACCACCCAACTAGGCGTTAAGGAGAGATAGAAACATCAATGATGAGAGAGAATCATTGATTGGCTGCCTCCTGCACACCCCACACCGGGTATTGAGCCCGCAACTTGAGCATATTCCTTGACCTCCTAGTTCATAAGTCAATGCTCAACCACTGAACCACGCTGGCCGGGCAGCCCATTCCAATGTAATATTGGTTTTGAAAACCATAATTTTTCATGTGCTAGCAAATTTTAAATACATTTGTATAAAAGGTCAAGAAATGAAAATCATTTCACAGAATGGTACATTCAAAAGCATCCCTTTGATAACATTATTAATTGAAAAGATTATTTATGGAAAATGTTCCAGAATATTTTGATTGTAATTTAAACCAATTGTTTAGCTTGATGGGAAGGTGCAGCTGTCTGACAGTTTGCATGCAGATCTATACGGAGATAATCTTCAGTGGCATATTTATTTGTGGCAGCATTTTTATTGTCAGATTAAAGAAAATAGCTACAACTAAAGACTCAAATAGGATTAATAGACTGATGATTTGAGTGCTTTGGTTAAGAAATATTCAACAGTTGACAAAATTGTGTCAATTTATACTAATGCCATCAGGGGGAAAAAGTCATGAGTCTCATTGGAATTAATTCTATCCAATTACTATGTGTAATTCTTTACAATAGAATGGAGATGGCTTGTTATTTAAAATGGTTTCGTTATGAGAAAAGAATATTTATCTTAAAATGATTTTTTAAATTTCCTGAGTGTATTTAATTTTCTGCCCTTTGATTTAGTATGTAAACTGCCAGATCAGCCTAGGACCCTTCTAGCAAATAAGGGATTTACTGCAGTACTCTGAAAGTTTGGCTATATCAACTGCAGAGCCAATAAAAGATTGTTTTATATGTTCTAGGTTTTATTTAATTAATTTCTGCTTTCTGAAATCTATGTTACTATGGGATATAGAAATAAAGCAGCATCAGGGTATTCAAGTAAAAGTATAAATCAAAGAATCGTAATGAGTGAAGGAAACATAGACCTCCCGTGACACACATACATACCCAATGATTAGCCAAATCCTACAAGCAACTATGAGAAAATCCTTAACAATCATATTAAACACATCTGTTAAGGAAGTAAAAGCATAGTTATCTAGGTATTATCTGCCTTACAAAAAGTAGAGAGGAAGTATTTCCTCATTTATATCCAAGCATTCATTCTATTAATCATACTCCTATTAACTATATTTTAGCAGCTTCTATAGATGTTTACCTGCAATTGGTTAACTCTTATCTGAATGACAATTTCACAGTATCCTACCCCACTTTCTATTTATCTCCCTAACTTCCTAATATTTAAAGACAGCTAGGTTCATTATTAGTCATGCTCATATGATGATTTATCTTACCCAGTTATAAAGTTTAATATGCATACTGATGGCTCCCAAATGTGTAACTCCAATCAAGAATTTTCCTCCTGAACTAGAGACTCATATACTCCAATTCACATTGGATATCTCTACCTGGAGTCTAATAAATACATCAAACACATCCAGTCCAAAACTGAAGTCCCGATTTATATCTTTTCAACCCCAAAACTGCTTGAGTTGTGCCTGTCTTAGCTTAGTAAATAGCATCCCCAATTTTATAAGTACTAGGCAAAAACATGTAATAGCATTGACTCTTCTCTTTCCTTTTATTTCATGTTAGCAAATCCTATAGGCTCTTATGTTAAAACTAGAGGCCCAGTGCACAAATTTGTGCACAGGTGAGGTCCCTAGGCCTCGCTTGTGATTGGGGCTGATCAGGGCCAACTGATTGGGACCTACCAGCCAGGGGGAGGGATGGAGGGAGGAACTGTGGGCCAATTGGGGCCTGCTGGCTAGGGGGAGGGACGGGGCACGGGAGGTTGGCTGCCGGCCCCAAGGAGGGAGCCGGCCCTCGGCCTCTCTGGGAAAGGGGCTGCATCCGCCACCCACCCCTGGTTCCCTGTCCCATCCTGGGGCCCCAAAGGCCATAGCAGGGCCAGGAGAGGAGGCGATGGTCACCAGGCTAGGAGAGGAAGGAACAGACGCCAGACACTGATGCTGCCAGCCAGCCTCGGGAGGTTGGCTGTGAGAGTGCACTGATCATCAAGGGGTAGATCCTGCATTGAGTGTCTGCCCCCTGGTGGTCAGTGTGCATCATAGTAACTGGTTGACCAGTCATTCCGGTTGTTTGGTTGTAATGGTTGCTTAGACTTTTATATATATAGATGTGCCCAGAATCCAGACATTCCTCACCAATACTCACAGCTCCATAGAGTGCTTTTGGATTCTTAGCAAAAGCTGTTTCAGAATTGCCTTGGTGTTCTCTTCCCTCTCTAACCCCATCCCCCAACCACATTCCAGGGCTTTTTTCTGAAAGTAATCAATATGGTCCATTCAAAACAGTGGTTATTTACTAGTGGTAATTTTGTCCCCTTGAGAAATATTTGGCAATGTCTGGATATGGCTTTGGAGTCAAAATTGGGGGAAGCCCTAGCCAATTTGACTCAGTGGATAGAGAGTTTGCCCCCAGTCTAAAGCATTGGTCGCCAACCTTTCAGACCTCATGGACCACCAGTGGTCCACAGACCACCGGTTGGTGACTGATAGTCTAAAGGGTCAAGGGCATGTACCTCAGTTGCAGGCTCAATACCCAGCCCAGGTCAGGGCCCATGTGGGAGGCAACCATCAATGTGTCTTTCTCACATCAATGTTTTTCTCTCTGTCTCTCGCCCTGCCTTCTATTCTCTCTAAAAATCAATGGAAAAATATCCTCAGGTGAGCATTAACCAAATGATGATAGATGATAGATAGATGATAGATAGATAGATAGATAGATAGATAGATAGATAGATAGATAATAAATAAATTTTGGGGAAGCTACTGATGTAAAACAGATAGAAACCAAAGATATTACTTAACATCCTATAATCCTTTTTAAGAATTTCCAATGAGTCCCTTCTAACTTTGAATAAAAACCAACAACCTTGAAGTGAATTGCCTGCAATGTCCCATAATACTAGTTTCTTATTCCATCCTCTTTTGACACATCACTCTTCCAACAATAGTGGCCTCCTTGGATTATGTCAAGTAAGTAATATTTCAGGGCCTTAGCATTTCCTTGTCTCTTCTTGGAATATGCTTTAAACGGGTATTTATAAAACTCATCCATTGTGTTCAATATTACTTTAATTGTCAGATCTCTATCATATATAAAATACTATCCCCCAATACTAGACACACACATACACATACACGCATATGCTCAAAAGAGGGTTTTCCTGCATAATGTCTGACAATATATTTACTTGTTTCTCCATTTCCTCATGTACAATATAAGTTTGATAAGGTTAGAAACACTTTTTTTATACTGTGTTTACTTCTTAAGTACCTAGAAAAATGCATGGAGCAGAAATAGATCTACAGTAAATATGTGTTATATGAAATACAAAATATAACTGAAAATTCATGGTTATTTATCTATTGAAATAACATTAGATTAAACTTTGCTTAACGTGAGTCAAGGGAATGAAACATCAATTTCAACTAAAGAGTTTTTAATCCTCTCACACTTTGTTTTGATTACATAAAATTAGAATATCTTATCAGCTCCTTTGCAGTCCAAGGAAACATGGATCACATCAAAAGACAGAGCTAAAAGGGCATGGGAACTAGAAGAGAAGAATTAAATATTCTTTTATTTTCTCTCTTACTTTCAATTGATAAATAATTATGGAGTAAATTCTCAGTTCTCTGATTTACTATAAATCAATTCAAAAAGGAACAAATTACTTAAATGCTTAGCAGGTAGATTCTATTAATTAGCAAAGCACAGTTCATAAATCCTTTATGCAAATCCATGCACTGTAAACAGCTAATCCTAGACCTAAGAGAGTAAATTCCTAGTTGTTATTGTTGAGTTAGCTCAATCAGGCTGGCTTATCCCTTAACTCACTGCCCCCTTCTTTCTTGACTAATATTGTACAGGTTATAGAGGAAGCAGGTCGGTGATTGCATTTTGGTTGTAAATAATAGGTCACTTTGCTATTTTAAGGGTGTGAGTTGGTCAGAACTTAGCTAAAAATATGTACATATGATAAATTATTCATGTAGAATATTTTCATATCAGTCATTCATTGATATCCTTATGATTTGAAATTTATTTCCATCTTTCTGCTTTGCTGTCCTGTGGACCTTCATATTTATGTTAGACTGATATCCTTCAAGGCATAGTATAATCTTAGCTATAGAAAGAATGCATAGAGGAAAGAAATGTTTCCCAGAGGCCTCATCTACATACTGCATCTGATTTCTTAACACGTGAAGATTTGGGTAATATACTGTTTTATTTCAGTCTGTGTGTTTGCACTGGGGAGGCAGCAAAGGTTATTTAGAGACTGATTCTCTCCTACCCAGCAAATTATTTAGCACAGGTTTTCTGTGGGTATTATAATAATTTCACAAGCCAATAGCTTACAGGGTAGTAATCTCCTAATAAGCTAAGTAAAGAAATAACATATTCCACACAAATGACAGATTAATCACAATGTTGTCCCAGGCAAGGAGAGATCAAAGGAATCACGTCCACATTTAATGTGTGCGCCTTTTTATACAAGGAAGCACACTGGAGAGTCAGTGACCAACCAAGACCTGATTTCCAGCTGCCAGCACAATAGTAAAAGCCCCCTGCTCCCAGAGCAAGTTGCACAGGAACTAAGACAACAGAGCTGACACCAGCTGATCTCTTCTGTGGGGCCACTGCACAGTTTATCACCACTCTCCCGGTGACAAAAGGAAGTGCCCGAGGGCCTTCAGAGAGTTTTTAGTTTAGCCAATAGTAGCCTCACCCAAAATGAAACTCTCAGAAGGTCTTCACAAATTATCAGTATGTAGAGTCCCAATGTCCCCTTGCCCTAATTGCTTCTTCACCCCAGAGGGGCTCCTCAGCATTGATGACAACAGAGGTGGAATGATGACATCCTGACACAACTCATTTCATACTTAGATCAAAGCAACTTATTTTCTTTGTCATACACAAGTGGACTAAATAACTCTACCCAGGTCACATTAAATCAACACACAATCTATACTTATGGCAAAATCAGTCACTAGTAAGGGTAACAGTTTGATTGGTTTAAAATGTTTCATGACTTTCCCTAAAACTGATGATATGGTCACTTTTTATGAGTAGTGGCTACCAGAATAAATGTGTCATTCTGTTAGCAAAAAAAGAATGTGGCAATGGGTAATTATTATTACTGTGATCATTACTATTATTATGTTAAAATCCCCAGCACCTAGAATAGTATTCAGGCATTGCTAGACCTCAGTATAAAAAATGTGGTTAAATATACAAATGAATTAATTTTAAAGAAAGGGAGGAAAAGTTTCTGGTATATGGCTCGTTCTAGAATTTAGAATTAAAAAGAAAAAAAAATACTGTTGGATTTTTATCCATCTGGTATATTATTTGGGCTTATTTAATGTCCTGGTATAAGATTTCTGATTTCTAGAAAACATACATAGGAGAGGTACAAGCCCCTGAAGTACCACATTATAGGGAACTGATAAACTATATAGTAGGAAAATCAAGAGAGAATGACCCTCTGGGCAAAATTTAGATCCTTTTTTTTTTTTTTTTTTAATTGGGCATGGTTCAAGGCAGAAATATATTGAGAGAAAGTTTGCTGACTCCGAGAAGAGTATGTACAACATCTTTTGGCAACTACCTGCTCTTTAGGATTTATTGCTACTTGAAATTTAGAGAAATTATCTTGTTAGATTTCTGATAATGTCTTTAGGCACATAATTTCAGTTCACAGCTTGTACTAACATTCTTCTCTATTCTACATGAATTATTTTTCCTAAGGGATTATTGATCTACTGACCCCTTTGATAAAACAGAGTTAAATGTTCCCCTGGCTGTGTTCTTACAGTACTTTATAACACTGCATGTGCCTCTACAGCAACCTTCATTTCCCAGATAACAAATATCTGTTTACATTAGTGTGTTCTGTAATCTGTTCTCGAGGTCAGTGACTATTGCTTATTTATATTTTTATCCCCAGAATCTGACCCTGTGCCATGGACAGAATAGATACTTGGAAAATATTGCTAAATTGAACTAAGGTAAATTGTTTAAAATTACTCATTCTAGAATTTTTGTGTGATCCACAATAGCCACAAATTGGGTTATAGTAGCACATAAGTAAACTCATATTAATAAAAATGTAACTGGTCAACTATGAGCATTATCTGTTCCATATGCACTCAGCTGAGATGAAAATATCTTTAAAAATATGAATTAATAGGAAGACTAATTTTCCCTGCCAACAGAGCCCCTATTTACTGTATTTTTTCTTATTAAAAACAGATGGAACAAAAATGTGCACTTGCCTAGATTTTTTTTTAAAAGTGATGTTTTTTCTACACAAAACATAAAACAGATGATGCACAATTATATTTAAAAATCATATTAAGCAACAGGAATAAAAGGGCATGATTTTGTCCATTCTATGATATCTATACATCCTTGAGGGTAAAATCACAAGTTACTCCTAACATAAATCAACACATATATTTATTGATGTTTTATTACCTTAAAGTGGAGTAATCAATGCAAGATAGATATTAAGTGCCTAATAGTTCCAACCCCAAGAATTCACACTGTAGTTGAAGGCATTGAGACAAGTCCAAAATATAAAGGACTACAAGAGATTTATATACAACAAAATACTAAATACTAAAAAATATAAATAGATGATAGCTAGATGATAGATTCATAAATGTAATGTCCAAAGTCCATATCTCCTTATACATTATAAAGAGTTATGTAGGTTATATTTTATACTAGAGGCCCGGTGCATAAAAATTCATTCCCTGGAGGTGGGCGTTCCTCAACCCAGCCTGCCGCCTCTCACAATTTGGGAGGCCTCAGGGGTGGGAGGTGACCCAGTGATCAGGGGAAGGTGACACCCCATCACTCCTCTGCTGGTGTCACTGCTGGCAGCACAAGCCTTGGCCGGCCCTGGTTACCTGAGCATTGGGCGGTCCTAGGCAATTGGGCAGCTGCCATCCGAGGCTTGCCTGCACCTCAGGCCGGACCTGGATGGCTGGGCAGCCACCATCCGAGGCTTGCCTATGCCTCGGGCTGGCCCTGGGTGGCTGGGGGGATGAGGGGGCTGGGGGACTCCGGAGACAGGTGCGTAGCATGGCCAGACCTGCCTGAGGACAGGCCCGGCCGAGTCACGTGCCTGCCGCCCTGGCGGGGCTGAGGGGACTAGGCACCACCATCTTGTAGCTGTGGGCGCTGCCATCTTTGAGGGTGTGGCAGTCAATTAGTGTATTCCCTCATTGGCTGTGGGCGCTGCCATATTTGTGAGGGTGTGATGGTCAATTTGCATATTCTCTCTTTATTAGATAGGATTTTACAGTTTAGTTGCACAGATTTCAGTTTTTAACATGTGTCTTTTGTGGTTATTTGCCACATTTCTCTACTATGACTGAGTTTTTATAGCCCTGTGATTGTCATTTTATAATCATGTTCTCATGTGTTGGTTCTAGTCATCACTCTGTAATTTTGTCTAATTATTCCCATTTTATAGATAAAGAAAGTTAATTCCCAAGGGTTTAAGTAGCTTTCCTAGATTCACTTAGCCTGCAAATGACTGAATTGGGTTTTAATTCAAGTCTATTTAACTCACATTCTCAAGAACTTTTCTTTCTACTGTGTTCAAGAAAGGTTAATCCTACATTTATATCTTAATCACTTATATCTGATATCTAAGACCTTTTACCATAATATTTGGAGAAATAATCAACTAGTCTCTCACTGATTAACTAAAATGATAAGGTACTCAAGTCATTACATCCAAGGATATTTTAATAAAATTTCATTATCAAAAAGTTTATTTCAAAAGAGATTCTTTATATAAATTTTGCATAGTATTCCTTAGGATCAAATATAACATGTAAATCTAAACAGCCTCTTACCTCTCAACTTTCTTCTTAATGTATTGGGGCCCATTTAAATAAGTAAGATAAAAAGAATTGATTCTTTAAAATTTTTAAATATTTACTCCTGAGAGTAAATACACAATTAGAAAGAACCCAGGCAGGGCGGGGATTTGGGAGGTTGCTGTGGGTAACCCAAATGTTGCTGCTTCATGTCACTAGGTGAAGCTTCCAGGAATGAACCCAGGAAACTTACAAAAATTATTTGGGGCCAATTTCATGGATCCAGAGAGGTTGCACAAAATCAGACAACACAATCAGTACAGTCTTCTGTTTTAAAAATATACCTCCAGTGACTGTGGGACCAACCCAATATCTTACAAACATTCAAGATGAGGTTCCCAAGCAGAGCAAATTTCCTGACTTTGTTTCCTCCTCCATATGTCTTTTTCAATATTCCCCGAAGATAAGATCATTAGTTTGATCCCTTGAGAATAAGATAGGTGGATGAATAGAGTCCTAATGACATTTTATTACCATTTGAATTCTTGTAGATTTTACTCTAGTTTAGACATGATATGTTCAACACAAAGAGATGCTCTACTGCCTATCTGTCCTTAATGTAGATATGAGAAACTTAACTGCTATTTGCCATACAATGATAATACTAATAAATTCACAGCCAACCCAATTTCTGATTTAAATTACTATTTTCTTCTATTAAGGCTTATGGAAATATTTCTTTATTTCACATATAAGTAATAAAATTGAAGTTTATTAATGTATTCCATGAAAAAAAATGCATGATTTCTTTGCAAATAAAATAAATGTTTTAATTTGATTTTTTAAATCTAGATTTACTCTATCATTAAGATATTTTAGGATTCTAAAAATTCCAAGTACATGTCCCCAATATATTGTATTTACTTAGGTACATTTAAATTAATTCACTAAAATTCACTCAGCATTTTTAAAATCTTTATTGATTTCAGAGAGGAAGGGAGAGGGAGAAAGGGATAGAAAAATCAATGATGAGAGAGAATCATTGATTGGCTGCCTCCTGCACGTCCTTCCCTGGGGATGGAACCCGCAACCCTGGCATGTGTCCAGATCAGAAGTTGAACCATGACCTCCTGGTTCAAGGGTCGATGCTCAACCACTGACCCACACAGGCCAGGCTGAAAACTTTTTATAAAAGAAGATGATTAGTAGAAGTAAGCCAAGAACAAAGGCCTGTGGTCCAGCATCCACCCACAGATCAAAAACACTGACTCAATTCAGTGTATTAATATCTAAAGCTTGGATGAGACTCCCCAGTATAAATATTTGCTTGGTATAACCTAGTGAGCTAGATCAAGAAACAGAAATGGCCAATCCATGTGTATACTGAACATAGTCCATATGGCAGAAATTCCTTCAATGAGAAAAAAATAGGTAGATTCAATTTTACACTTTTCATTTATTCTTTTCCTCCTTAAAAAATGCAGTGCAGAGTATATGAGAAAACTGCCATTACATTTGTTTTATTCCATTATATTACATTGCCTAATTAACAGAGGTCAGCTGTATTATCAACCTTTAATTGCAGTTGTCCAAAGCCATTTGATTATTATCTATAGCACTTTCCTTTCATATATTATATTCTTAGCGTATCTGTGGAATATATATATTTGAACTGAAAGCTACAATGGACACCTCCTCATCATATAACCCAATTTGACACAAAACATATGTTGTTTTGATAGGTAATCCATGTTTATTTCAGTCTGTTTCTGAGATGAAGACATTAAACATGCATTGATCTTCACTCAAATAGCATCTATAAAATATATCTTTGAGAACCTCAATATGTCATACCAAATCAATAGTCTGTTTTTAAAATGTACATCTTTTTATATAGTTTGATTTTTGTTACTGGGAGTCCAAAATACTCTTTTTTTATAAGTTATAAAAAATAAGTTTATTCTTACCCACGTAGATCAATTTACTGTTAGAAAATGGATTCTATCCCAGGAAGTTAGAAGTTCTAGAGCATTTGTCAGTTAGATAAATTTTTCAATTTAATAGATTTGGCCTGGGTATGATACAGGAGGGGAATGGCAGAGGCAATTTTGGAAGCTTCCACTTGCTGCATTCCTGATACTTAGTCCTAAATTTGCTCCACACATGTGGCCTTCACCACCTACCCTTTCTTCTCCCACCAAATAGCTCTTAAAAATCTATTTGGACTCAGAATATTATAGACAGATGGCTTCATGCCCTGATGTATTTGTGGTCTGGTCAAATGTATCTGTTTAAAATGGCTAAAACAAATTGTCTTTTTTATTAAACCAATTTTTGGCACGGATTATCATGAAGATAAGAAAGCTATAATAGACACATGTACACATGGATCTAGCTATTTGATATGTTTGCTGTATTAGACTTTAATTTGGATATATATAATTATTACTATGTATATATGCTACTGCTTTTCTATTGCTGCATAGAAGGTAAAGTGTCAAGAGGGCCATCTGACAAAATGTACTGTAGCACCTTTAATAATTTTAGATCTACTAGAAGCCTGGTGCATGGCTTCGTGCACTGGTGGGGTCCCTCAGCCTGGCCTGCACCCAAACCTGCAGTCCGATGTCCCCCGAGGGATGTAGCAGTGCGCAAAGCAGCAGGTGGCCGGGGAGGAACCTGAGTCCCGGCCAGGTGCCGCACTGCTCCGGCTCATCCCAGCCCCACTGTACCTGCCGGTGCCACTGCTTGTTAGCGCTGCTGCGGAGGCAGGAGAGGCTGGAGCTGCTGCAGCTGCGCTTGCCAGCCATGAGACCGGCATCTGGAACCTGTTTTTCAGCTGAGCAGTTCTCCCACTGTGGGAGTGCACTGACCACCAAGGGCAGCTCCTGCATTGAGCACCTGCCCCCTGGTGGTCAGTGCGCATTATAGCGACTGGTCGACAGGTTGTTTGGTCATCTGGTCATTTGGTTGTTAGACATGCACAGATCATCTTAGAAACAATGCAGAAAATACCTCTGTCACAAAAATATGAATGCCTCATTATTAGGTTAGTCAAAATTTTATTAAAATATAAAATATTGTCATTGTAAGATGATATTAATACACTTCTGTATGTTGGTATTTCCCTGGTCTGACAAAAGTCTCATTGCACAATTTTTCACATAATGTGATATATTCCAAGTATCTACAAACCTCAAAAAAATAAATTAATAAAAAGAGCTTTATAGTATACATAGAGAATGTCTAAATCACATTATTTTAATTTTGGAGAAAATATTTGAATTTAATTTGGTGATTTGCCATAAATATGAAAGAATGATTATGTAAACATAGCATAACTGTGTTAATGCTAGTAATTATGCTTGCATAATACAAATTGCTATTAAAAATAAAGTAAATGTTGTAATGCTGATTAATTATTCTCAGTACCCTTAGTATTTCATATTTTTCCCTTGAGCTTTCATCTTATGTTAAGCCATACTCATTATGCTAGTTAGCCAAAACTGAATTAATTTATTGATTGCAAATTCACTTGTCAACATAATTAGTATAATGCACCTCTAAATTTACTCCTCGGTTATACATACAAACAGTTTTCCTTAGAAGTTAATTTCAACTAGCTTTTGAAGTTCTAAATACAGAGAAAAGGTTTTAGCAGAAAAATGCACTTAGCAAAACCAAACAAAAATATATGTAATTGCTCTCAACTAAAACAGAGATGATTACCTCTTTACAGATACAAGTGTGACTACATGAAGTGTTCAACTACTAATGAGCAATCATAGAGCAGGGGAGAAGAAAATGAGGCTTTTGCTCCTGACAAAGAGTAGCATTCAAATGAACACTCTACAAATCTGAAAAAGCATGTGGGCATGTGCTTGAAGGTGAGAAAGTACAATAAATAGATGGCTATAGTGGCTTTCTTCTCAATATTAGGCAAATCACAACATTTTCAGATAGAAATAGTCATTAAGAAAACATTTCTCCACTTTGAAATATGGCCAACTGTAAATTACCTTCACAGTGTTATTCAGATGAGAGAGAAGGGCTTTCCCAATGCTACCTAACTATATGTGAAAAAATCTGTTTCAAGTTTGTTAGTGATAAGTATCCAGTTATTTGCCTGAGTGTAGCCAATATCCAAGAAAAACTCTGCATAGGACCTAGTGAGGTTAAGGTTATGGGTCTTTCCCTATAGTTGGTGAAGGTACTAAATGAATATAAGGTTTGAACACCTTCTCTACAGATTTTATGGCTTTGCTTTCAATGTTCTTAATGTAATATTATTACATTAATCTTAAAAGTCATGTCAATATATAACCTTTAAGAAAATATTAAAAAGACATTATTTTGAGTGAATATGCGTTATAGGAATCCCATTCCCTTTTTCTCCCTCCTGCTCATTCCCCATAATTTCTAAATTCTGTTAGCTATCAAAAGGGGATAACTAAACTCGACATGCAAGCATATTTATGAAAAAACAAATTCTGTAGTGTTACATGTAAAAATCTCACAAAATATGACCGGCCTTACAATGATGTTTACATTGGTACCAACCTATATATGAATTTATATATTACGTATTTGCTATATGTATAGTTCTGTTACTGAGCCTCCGTTCCTAAGTACTTTGTTATTATTTTGCCTCCTTGGGTTTTCTTGTCGTTAATTCTCTTAAGAATTAGAATTCACCATAGACATACATGTACATTTATATATGTCCCATAGAGAATACCTAAGGGTCTCCAACAAATATAGCAAAATGATTTCCAGATTGTAATTCACGGTCTCCTTCAAGCCCTGTGCCATTTTATTACTGACTGTTCCATATGCCTCAAGCTGAGGGTTTTCTTTATTTTTTCCCATCATCAAATTTTGTGTTTATAAAAATACATTTCTCATATTATGGTAACATTAGAAATTGAGGAGGAAATCTATATTCTACTCTTTTGGCAATTGCTTGGACTATTATATATGTACTAGAGGCCTGGTGCATGAAATTCATGCATGGGGAGGGTATCCCTCAGCCCAGTCTGCACCCTCTCCAATCTGGGACCTCTCGAGGGATGTCCAACTGCTCGTTTAGGCCCGATCCCAGTAGGATTGGGCCTAAACGGGCAGTCGGACATCCCTCTCATAATCCAGGACTGCTGACTCCCAACTGCTCGCCTGCCTACCTTCCTGATTTCCACTACCTGCTTCTGCCTGCCAGCCTGATCACCCCCTAACCACTACCCTGCCAGCCTGATTGATGCCTAACTGCTCCCCTGCCAGCCTGATTGTCCCTAACTGCCCTCCCCTGCAGGCCTGGTCACCCCTAACTGCACTCCCCTGTAGGCCTGGTCACACCTAACTGCCCTTCCCTGCAGGCCTGGTCCCCCTCAACTACTTTCCCCTGCAGGCCTGGGTCTCCCCCAACTGCCCTTCCCTGCAGGCCCGGTTGCCCCCAACTTCCCTCCTCTGCTGGCCGGGTCACCCCTAACTCCCCAACCCTACAGGCCTGATTGCCCACAACTGCCCTCCCCTGCTGACCATCTTGTGGTGGCCATCTTGTGTCCACATGGGGGCAGCCATCTTGTGTTGGAATGATGGTCAATTTGCATATTACTCTTTTATTAAATAGGATAGAGGCCTGGTGCATGGGTAGGGCCAGCTGGTTTGCCCTGAAGGGTGTCCTGGATCAGAGTGGGGGTTCCCTTGGGGCGTGAGGTGGCCTGGGCAAGAGGCCTGTGGAGGTTTGTAGGCCAGCCATGCCCCCTGGTGACCCAAGCAGAGCCTTGGTATCTGGGATTTATTTATCTTCTATAATTGAAACTTTGTAGCCTTGAGCGGAGGCCTGGGATGGCCAGGGTGTGCAGGAAGCTTGGCTTCCTCCATTGCCAGGGAAACCCAAGCCTCCTGTTTGCTCCGTGGCTGCAGCCATTTTTGTTGGGATTTATTTATCTTCTATAATGGAAACTTTGTAGCCTTGAGTAGAGGTCTTGGCAGGCCAGGGTGTGCAGGAAGCTTGGCTTCCTCCATTGCCTGGGAAACCCAAGCCTTCTGTTCACTCCTTGGCTGCAGCCATCTTAGTTGGGTTAATTTGCATACGTGCTCCTGATTGGCTGGTGGGTGTGGCTTGTGGGTGTAGCAGAAGTACGGTCAATTTGCACATTACTCTTTTATTAGATAGGATAAGTAAAACAAGTTATTATTTACTAGCAACACTGTAGCAAGAAAAATTGCTTGTTTCCTACTATTTTTGCTGGCATAGTCATGATCAGAAAGGTAGAGGTAGAAAAGGGAGTATGTCACATTGTTCCCTTTTTGCAAGAAATATATGTCCTAGTTTTTGAATCCATGATATCACCCAGTGTTCTTTATCCTCTCCCTTCCTCTCTGTAAAAAAATCAATAAAATATATTTTTTAAAAAGTAGAGGTAGTAAAACAACACATTTTGTAGATATCCTTTTGTCAAAATTCATTTCAAATACTATGTTTTGGAAATGGGATGATCAAACCACCTATCCAAGTGATACACATTATTATATTTATACTGGTTCAGGGAGGAAGGAGAAGAAAGTGAAAAGGGCTTTATACCAGTATGTTTATAGTTAGGCAAGATTAACCATCTTCCCGTGTGCCTGTACATTGTGTTTTATTTAGCTGTGTATATATTGTATGTGAAGGACAAATGTTCTAATTTACAACATCTAGTCTTCCTAGATGTTACAGAGGTTTCCAGTGTATGACAGAAGTGGTTAGTAAACAAATACATGGTGTACAGTTCATGTTAAATTCCTAAGAAAACCTGTTCTGAAAACATGAGAAGTAAAATTGTTAAAATCCCCTCTCAGCATTATAGATGCTTATTGTATTTTCCATTGTGTTGATGGACATGAGAAGGGGAAGGATTCTAGGCCAGAAAGTTCCTTCCTATTCAGAAGACACTTTCAGATCATAGCCTCTGTGTGCAGCTTAATCAAACTTAAACCCTTATTTGAGATGGCTCATCTTTCTAGATGTTTGAAAGTGCACAACATATGCTAAAAGAGTTAAAGTGATACCCTTAAAGTATTTTTTTCTGTTAATTCATAGGAATGGTGGTACAGTATATTTTAAAGGTGGAAAACAAATATAAAAAATAAGTTCAAAAGAAACTTAGAGGTTATGTAACATATTCAAAAGTGTCTTCTATATTATATGAGGGATAAAATGACTCAGTGTCTTGGACCGCTGATGTGATAGATAGAGCTAGTATTTCAGAAATGAAACAGAGTTTGGAGAAAATAAAGTGATCATTTGGCCTGTTGTACCAGAATCAGGATTAGAAGTCAACTAACTTAACCTGATCAATTTACTTTAACATAGCACACAGCCTTCAAATACTAGAGTCACTGGGTCATAGCTGTGTGCATTATTCTAGGATATAAAAATCTACAAAGATTCTCCAAAGGTGTAAAACAGAAAAAAAAGAAATTAATCATAATTAAATTGAAACTTTAAGTAAAAGATTCAAATATATACAATTATATATATAATTTTTACCTGAGCAATCATTTTAGCTTTCCTCTTGTATGTAGCGTAGTAAAATGGAATAGGAATTAGGCTTTTTTTCTTCCTAAAATATAATTATTTCTAAACACTATTCTTTCTTAGGGAGCCATATAATTTTGGTATGTGTTTTAATTTAAGTCACTCCCAGCCTGCTTCTCTTTTAATTATTTTAAAATGCTGTTTTGAGATTAATTTCAGTGGTACTAATGTATATAATTTAAACAAAACCATGAAATCAAATTACTACAGGCTTATATAATACTTAAGAAAAGTAGCTTAAATTGTGGAAAAGTGGAATTAGGTACTGCATATTATTAAAATTTTAATTCCTTCCTACTGTGTTAAGAAAAGGGATTGACATAAAATCTTTAGTTGTGAATTGAAGTGCTAGGGGTTTACATGAACAAGCAAGAAAGGGTTATCAAAGGAAAATAGTAATAGCTATTCTTTAGGGAGCTTTGAATAAGGTTTATAAGTACACTCAAATTGTTACTTTTTGCAATCTTATATTTTACTGCTTATTCTTATATTTACCTATTTCTTCTTGTAAAGTATAGAAAATAGTATACTTTTTCTTCTAGGTATATAATTGCAAAATGGTGCTAATTTTATTTAGTGTAATGATTTCCTTTGGGTTCTATTGAAGTAATCTTTGAACAATCACCAATATTAAGAAAAGAAGGTTTAAAAATAATTAACAAGGTCATTTATGTGAAATGTCCCCAATAGGCAAGTCCATAGAAACTGAAAGTCAATTGATAGCCGCTAGGGGCTGGGGAGAAGTAGGAAGGGAATACGATTGCTATTGGGTGCAGGATTTCTTTTGGAGATAATGATAATGTTATACAATGAAAGTGTTGAGATATGTGCATAACCCTGTGAATGTATTAAAATAACTAAATTAACAAAACAATATTTGTGCATGAATTAAAACTAAGTTCTACAATATTTGCCTATTTCATTGGTTAAAATATCAAAAAGTCTTTCAAATGCTTATACCCTTTAGGGCAATAAATCACCTCATCAAACTATAGTTTAAAAGACTAAATAGGGTTGGGATGATTTATTAGTAGTTATATCAGTGTTTATATCAGTGCTATAAGAATATTTGCACCGTTGATATCTATGATTAAAACTTTGAAGAAGAAAGGCAGAATAATAGCAAGAATAATACGTACTATCTTTGGACTTTTGCAAACATAACAAATTTAAACTCAGGGAATATTATACCATTTTGCACATCACTTTTCATTTCATTTCATATATTGCTATCAGTTTATGTTTAGGATTTACATCATTTGAATAGTAGTTCCACAAAGTTCTATATTGAAATTTATCCAGTGATAGGAAAGTCCAATTAGTCTACTTTCATAAATTTGTATTTAAGATGTGAGCTAATATCCCATTTGATAAAGTTTAAAGACTGATTTTAAAGTAAACATTTAATGAAAAAGTTTTGAGCTAAGCTCTGGGTCCCAGAGTGTAAGTTAAGTTGCTCTATCTGCTAGAGAATAATTCCCTCATCTGTACCCTGACCTGGGATACTCTTGAGGCAGAAAATAAATGGTGGAGCCATCTCCATTTCCATGGGATGTAGATGATCTTGTCTTTATTTAGAAGTCTTAAAGTTTGGATAGTTTAACCCAGAAATGGGTGATGCAGTAGTTTCCATGTCTACCCTTGATATATTTCCTAGCTTTTGAGTGCTAATAGAAGGTTTCTGAACTTGAGACTGACTCTCAATCTAGAAAATCACAGTTTTCAGCCTAGTTAAAAAAAAAAAAAGACCTAATTTGTCCGTGACATTCCTGTTTGAGATAAGCTATAAATTTATACTTTTATTAACAATTAGTAATTATTTTAGCATCTTCTTTGCTATCAAATATATTAGGTGTGAATGAAAAAAGAAATTCATCCTGTCAAGTGCTATCCTTTTACCACTCTGAAAGTGGTTCATCTTTTCTGAGACTTGTGTTCTCCTGAAAAATGAATCTAGTTATACCTTTGGTCATCAAAGCAAATAGATATTTTTGGTTTATTATCCATCTTACATCAACTAAGATCTCTTATGCCCTTCTGCAAGTCACCTCTCTCAATCCCTCTTGGAATAATTTCCCAATGTATTGACTGTATGGGTCCTTCTGAGAACTTCTTCTGACTTCAGGACTCATGGTGGGTGTACTGCCTTAGAAACTACACAACATATAGAAGATCTAGATCTATGAGTGGAGAAGTCCTAGGTTATTGTTTGCTTTCTTTTTCTCCCCAGTGAGAATTATGTTTATGGAATTTCTTATTCTTTTTGGTGCCAGCTTGATAGCTAAAAGACTATACTCAGTATCAACAAGTAATCTGTGTAGGAGATACAATGCCTTCCCACAAATCATACACCTCTTATAGCACAAGTCCCTAAGTCAAGCATGTCAAACTCTCAGCCCACAGGCCACATGCAGCCCACAATGTATATTTTTGCAGCCCAGCCAATATAATGATATGTAAGAAACATTTTAATAAAAATGTTATAACTTAATTTTTACAATATGCTGTTAAACATAATCCTATATAATAAAAGGCTAATGTGTAAATTGTCCCCTCTGGAGTTTGACCAGGAGACTAGGAGGTCGATTGCTCGCTATGACGTGCACTGACCACCAGGGGGTGGCGTGGAACATGGTGGGCAACCAGCAACAGCAGCAGGGTGCTGAGGGAGTGAGGGAAGGAGGAGATTGGGAGGTGGGGAACCACGTGGTGGTGGTGTGCAGGCAGTGAGGGAAGGAGGAGGTAGGGAGGTGGGGAGGCAGGGAACCTGATCAGCCCTGATAACTGGCCAGGCCTAGGGACCTTACCCATGCACAAATTTCATAGATGGAATACAACATTGGCTAATGATTGATTACTATAATCGTGTTGCATTTGTTTCCGTTATGCACCTTACTTACATGCAGGTGCACCATTTCTCTCCACTGATATTTTAGCAGCTGATTGCCACGTCATTAGTCTTGTACTGACTTATTTGGTGTATGCAACAGGAAATATTTCACTTTCAGAGAACAATAAAAATAGTTTTATTTGTATTACACTTATTAATTTGTGCAGTTATTCAGTGTCTGGTAAGTTAATGTTCAAGAAAAATATTAATTTTTATTAAGATGTTTTATTATTTTATGTTATTGATTACTCATTTATTTCAGCCCTTTGTATTCAGCACATTTCTATTAAAATAAACCTATATTTCTATGAAAATTGAAGCTTTTGTTTTTTTTTGGAGGCCCACATAAACTTAAACCTTGTTTATTTGGCCCAGGTTAGCCTTTGAATTTGACATGCTTGCCCTAAGTTGACTGTGCTTCTGCAGAGGTTTGTGCAAGACCCTTATCTCATTCCATAGCTAAAGTAACTCTGACACAGGCTTATTTTGTTAAAATATAAGGCAAAGCCTGAGACTCAGTAAACTACCTCAGTTGGCATTTTGTATCTGATGTTGGGATTGAGTCCAGGAGATTTGATTATACGTAAAATGTCACATTTTGTAGGAACTCAATAAAATCACTTCGCATTTGGTATTACATTTCATATCATTTGAATTTTTCTTCTAATGTTTTCTGTAAAGTATGTTGGCATTTATACTAAAATCCTAATTTGGGACACTACAAGCTAATCTTTCACTACAAATTTATTATAAAGAACTAGAGGCCCAATGCACAAAGATTTGTGTAAGAATGGGCCTTCCTTCCCCTGGCTACGATCACCACCTTTGCTCTGGCCCAGAGCCACCTTTCCACCTTCCCAATTTGCCCAGAGGCCCGGACCTTCTGGGGTGGTGCAGAATGGGGCAAGCATCCCACCCTGCCCCAGGCCGCTCGGTGCCTGTGTATGCAAATTAACCTGCCATTTTTTGTTGGGTTAATTTGCATATTCACTCCTGATTGGCTGGTTGGCGTCGTGAAGGTATGGTCAATTTGCATCTTACTCTTTTATTAGTGTAGATTCTGAAAATTTACTTGAGAAATATGGGGAGAAGTATAATCTGACAAGGAGGTAAAATAGGGGTCAGAGTAGTAGAAGGTTATTTGCAATTTGTGGCTTCCTAACTTAGTGGTTGCAATGATCAAAGCTTGAGTTAAGTAACAGGAGATGGCTATTTTTGCAAAGTTAAGAATCTGCTGGTATTTTTAACTACTTATAAATCATACATGTATTTTTAGTGCTTCCTCCATATGTAAAATACAGAGATTCAACTAATATTTTAAGAGACTAGATTAAATTAATTTAAAATTATATAGTCACCACAAATTGTTATCTAAACTTTCTTATCAGGATTTAAGTTTCTGCCAAAATTTGGGTTTTTTAGTAGATAGTATTGATAATGAATAGTTCACATTCACCAAATTTCACATCTTTCATTACAGAAAACATGAGGTCTTTAAAAATGAACCCAAATACTAACTTAAAAAAGTAATAGTTTGAAAAACACTTATTGTAGTGGGAAATAAAGTAAAATGTTTGTTTTGCATGCTCATAAAATGTGGATTTTCTGTAGCTGTCATTTCTCTCTTCGATATGAAATCATATTGATCTTGACAAACACAAACTCATGTCAGCACTCTCCATAATCAGGCTCAATCTCACTTTATAGCCATAAGGTCTATTGCTCTACTATGTACAACATTACACGTCAAGCACACTTTATTGCTCTCCTTTTTTTCTTTACAAGAATGCTTATGTACTCCACTTCACCAGTAAATTATTACCATATCTCTAAGACATGGTAATAAGGTGGTCTGGCATCTTATTGGCTTAGGTTTTGATTTCACCTCTTCCAATTAGTACTCATATTGATTTGGATAAGTTAAGTTCTCAATTACTAGATACCTCATCTGTAATTGGGATTAATATAGCAATAACTTGTAACCTACCTCTGGAAATTAAACATAACATATAAAATACTTGAGCCCTGACTGGTTTGGCTCAGTGGATAGAGCATCGGCCTGCGGACTGAAGGATCCCAGGTTTGATTCTGGTCAAAGGCATGTACCTTCGTTGTGGGCACATCCCCAGTAGTGGGGTGCAGGAGGCAACTGATCGATGTTTCTCTCTCATCAATGTTTCTAACTCTCTGTCCCTCTCCCTTCCTCTCTGTAAAAAATCAATAAAATATATCTAAAAAAATAAAAAATAAAATACTTGATATATAGCAAGGACTCAAAAGATATTGTTACTTTTCTTACTCAAAACCTAGCTAAATATTGCCCATCCATTTTTTAATAGATACCCTTAGTTGAATTTATATTTATCTCCTTAGATCAACAAAATGTTTTTCAATTTTTTTAAGTTTCTTGTTTCCTCCCATCAGAAATAACTAATTCATAACTAATACATATTTATTTCATAGAATTAAAATTTCATAGATTAAAATAATGTAATCATCAATTAAATTCTTATAAATAAAGAATATCCAGAACATATTAAATAACAACTGTTGCGTTTATTTAAAACTATAGATTTTAGAATATGAGAGAGTAGAAAAAGTTGTAATACAAGGATGGAGGGTGGAACCTCTAAAGTAATCCAAATATTACCTTCTGGTGACCATTGTTCAGGTTCTCTGTCCTGTCACAGATAAATTCTTGAAAAACCTAGATTGCCAGTGGTAGAGCCTTGGGATCAGGATCCCTACCTTCCATGAAATAAATTTAAAGTGAGATTGCAATTGAAGTCCAGGCTTGCAGAACGACTCCAAACATTTTTGCTTATCAAGGGAACCTAATAACACCTGGAGCTGGCATAAAGCCACAGTGCTTAGCACAGAGAGAGAGCAAAGAATAGGCAGACTTGGCAAAAAGAATGGCTTCTGGATCAAGGATATTCAATTCCTTTTATTTCTTTTTTCTTGGAACTACACATGATTTTTTATTCTCAATGCATTTTCAAGTTGATCTCAACTTTCTACTACTAATGTTAAGTGGTAGTAAAGGATGTATTCCCCATCATATTTTAGATAGTTTGGATTTTATATCACTTCTAAATGTGTTGAATTTGCTCTAATAATTTCAACTCTGCAATCACTCATTGAAAAATAAACATGTTATATTTATTTATATAAATATAACTGAGTGGCCAGATTATGATCTCTGAACATATAATAATCGGGCCACTCAGTGTATATCCTATATAATAAAAGGCTAATATGCAAATTGTCCCCTCAACCAGGAGTTCAACCAGCAGGCAGGCCAGCCAACTGATCATGTCCCCTCCCCCTGGCAAGGCTGGCTGGACCTCTAATATATATATATATATAGTGTACTGAATGGCCAGATTATTATGCGTCCTGAGATCATAATAATCTGGCCACTCAGTGTATATATATGGCATTATTTTTTGAACTTTGATTCAATCTTACTTTTTAAAAGAATTCTAATAATAATTTATACATGTGCATATATATATATATATATATATATATATATATATATATATACAAAAAATTGTGCATATTTTACTTATTTATAATTTGCTAGAGGCCCAGAATTCATGCACTGGGGTGAGGGGAGGGTCCCTCAGCCCAGCCTGTGCCTTCTCGCAGTCCAGGACCCCTTGCTCCTTACCACCTGCCTGCTTGCTGCTCCATACTGCTCGGCTTGCTGCTCTTTAGTGCTGCCACGGAGGCTCCTGGCACTGCCGCTGCACTTGTCAGCTGTGAGCCTGACTTCTGGCTGAGCAGTGCTCACCCTGTGGGAGCGCACTAACCACCAGGGGGCAGCTCCTGAATTGAGTGTCTGCCCCCTGGTGGTCAGTTCATAGCAACCAGTCATTCCACCATTCATTCGATTTGCATATTAGGGTTTTATTATATAGGATATGATATTGAATGTGAACTGTAAATGAAAAATAAAATTTTAAAAAGAACCACATAAAATTTTAGATCTGAAAATTTTTTAATATATATATTTTTAATTCTCACCAGAGGATGTTTTTAAAATTGATTTTTAAAGAGAGAAATATCCATGTGACAGAGAAATACCGGTAGGCAGCCTCTGCACCTACTGACCTACCAGGATCTAACCTAAACCTAAGTATGTGCTCTAACCTAGAATCCAACAGGAAATCCTTTGGTGTACAGGTTGAGACTCCAACCAATTAAGCCACCTGGCCAGGGCACATCTGAAAAAAAAATTTTAAGTGTACCTCCAGGCCCTGGTTGATGTGGATCAGTAGTTAGAGTGTACTCCCACGCACAAAAGGGTCATGGGTTTGATTCCAGGTGAGGGCATATACACAGGTTGTGGGTTCCATCCCTGTTGGATTGCTTGGGCAAGTGATCAATGTTTCTCCCTCTCTTTCCCTTCCCTTCTCCCTTCCTCTCTCTCTAGAATCAATGAAAAAAAACTTATCCTTAGAGGAGGACTTAAAAAGAAAAAAAATGCTGGTTTGGTTCAGTGGATAGTACTTCTGCAAGCAGACTGAAGGGTACTGGGTTGGATGTCAATCAAGGGCACGTACCTGGGTTGCAGGCTCAATCCGGGCCCCTCGTCGGGGATTCAGCAAGAGGCAACCAATTAATGTCTCTCACATTAGTTTCTGTCTTTCTCCCTCCCTTCCAGTCTCTCAAAAAAAAAAAAAAAAAAAAAAATTAATGGAAAAATGTCCTCAGGTGAGGATTAACCAAAACAAACAAACACCCATTCCCAGTGTGATTATTGAAGGACCATATGAAGTATTTGTTGAATGAACGGGAAGGGATGGGACTTCACTTTCTAACTGTTTTAGCTATTCTGCAAACCAGAGGGTTTATTTTTTATTTTAATTTTTATGGATTGATTATTTTAGAGTGAGGAAGGGAGCAAGAGGAACACCAGTGTATTGTTCCACTTATTATATACTCTTTGGTTTCTTCTTGTCTGTTTCCTGACCAGGGATCCAACCTGCAACCTTGCTGTATCAGGAGGACGTTCTAAACCACCGTGCTGCGGGATGCCGGTCAGGGTCCCTCAACAAAACCCCTCTGGCGTGCCCTGGCCCCTGCTGTGGGCCCGAGCTCCTCTGCCAAACCAAAGGTTTGGGTTCCATTCTGTCAGGGCACCTACTTAGGTTTCAGGTTTGAGCGCCGGTTGGGGCTGACTGCTGCTCAGGAAGTGACCGAGGACCTTTGAGGTCCATGTGCTCTACGTCATTTGGCAGGGAGCTGGGGTTCCATTGCCATCATGGCCTACTCTGATCCCTGCTACCCCCGCTCCTCCATCAAGGACGACTTAAACTATGGCAGCTGTGTGGCCTCCACCAGTGTACACAACTGCATGGATAGTTCAACCTTTCCACAGCCCGCCTGGCCCAGCTGCTGCACAGTCACTCCGGGAGGTGGATTTCCGGGTTTCCAGGGAGAGTGCCCTCTGTGCCGGACTTCCAGGGAGAGCGGGGTCCTGGAGGGAAAGCACTTCGCTCCTCCTCCTCTGCGCAGGGCTCGGAGGAGAGAGCTGCCCCAGGAAGGCCTCCTAGCTGGGTGCTGAGAAAACAAAACTGGAGCCCTTCCTCCTTGAACCCTGTCATCTTCGATGTAGAAAGGGACAGATGAAAGCCTCAGCAGCCTTACCGGGGCATGCTGCGCGCGCAGCCTGCTGAGCAGTTGTGACATTATGGCATCCCGGACAATTTGCATATTTCTCTGTTACTAGTATAGATATACATTTAACTTTTTTTTCATATGCCAATGAAGTTTTAAATCATAAATATTCAATCTGCCTTGAGAGAGTGCTTAATTTATTAGTGGTTCAGTGCTAGCCACAAAAACATTATATATTGTATCTTTTGAAAATATTTAATCATAAAAGTAAGTTGCCATAGTGAAATTGTATGGTGGGGTCATTAAAGTTGTCTAAGGAAGTGTTTAGGTATTTTACTTATTACTTTATAATTATCTCTTTGGTCCTGAGATATTTTAATAGCATAGGACCTTATTGGGATGTCAGATGTGCTAGTTTTAGTGAAAATAACTAAAGCACAGTTGTGAAGGAGTGGGTTGGAATATGAAATGTAGTCATCAAACAAATCACACTAGGAAAAGGTACATACAGACGTAGAGGATCTGAAAAAAAATATTTCAAACAGACTATGAATAAGTTTTTGGAAAGCTTTTCTATGATGCTAAAGAAACACGTGTCACAGGATGAAGATGGCTGTTTGATTTTCCTCCACTCATCTGTGTAGGGTTAGCTAATTCACTTTAGAGAAACACAAGGTGACAGAATGGAAACACCAAAACAAAAATGAAAATGGATTGGTAAGTGTTTTCAGCAGATAAAGAAATAAATATCTACCCCATCTTATCCAAGAGTCCATAGGTTTCCATCAGGAAATCCCCCAGCACTCTACTCCTTCCTGGATTCAAAGGTAGGAGTCATACCAGTGAACATGCACTCTGTGGCTACTCTCTCATTATGTAAATTTATTTCTAGGATTTGCTAGGGAATGTTGGAAGGCATAAATAAGGAAGATGCTCCAGTGCCATTTAACAAAGTACTGCCGTTGTTTTCTATAGTTAGGTTTTTACATCAACCTATTATGTTTTAAATTAAAGAAAAAATCTGTTATGAACTCCAAGGATAATTATATACAAATAATTACTTGCCACCTTGACTAAATCTGTTAGTATATTTAGCTCTTATAAAAAGACAGTTAAATTGGTTTGGCCCATTTATTTTATATATGCTAGGTTTCTGGATTGTGTAATTGATTAGAGGGTTTATACTAATGTTGTATACATCTTTGAAAACAGAGCAAGTGAATACAAAATGAGCTTATATAAAGGCTCAATGTGCTTTGAATTAAGAATCCTTGGCTTACTCAATAGCCTTCTACAACATAAGAATATTGAACTCCAAATTCAAACTTCTTATATATGTAAACATTATTCATGGGAATTGTTATGATCCTCTATAAGGTTCTTCTTAATGCTTTATAGATCATTCATTTTATAAACATGTTTTTCATCTTCAGATAGCCAGACTGTAGTTGATAATACTGAGTGAAAATCATTCCCCAGAAAATCAACTTTACTTACTCACAGTACCAATGCCAAAAGCTAAAACGAACAAGGCTATTTGGTTGTTGTCTCATAACTTCATCAAATCAAGGAGATTTCATAGAATGGACACAATCACTTTTGTATGTAGCACACAAAAAGTGAAACTAAATAGAAAATTTTTTCCAAGAACATATTCTTTATATATTTTATCTACAATCTTCCAATGCCTTTGATAATATACTTAACAGCTTTTAAAAAGAAAGCATAAAATATGATTTAAGCTCAACATAATTTACTTAAATTTGAAAAGAGATAACACTATTTAGAAAAATAGTATTTTTTCCTAATGTGAACAAAACCCATTTACTGATTTCAAAACCAAATTATTGTCAATTTTAAACTCAATTACTTCATTTATAATTACTGTTAGAATATTTCTTCACTATTAAAAATATTGAATGAGTCAAAGAAATAAGATATATTTGAGATAGCAAAAATATTAAAACTTGATCATTAACATATATTTAACTCTAGGAGAATAAACAAACAGCAACAACAATAAAAAATAAAACAAAATTACAGGTATATGGTTTATCTTATCTACTGTGTTTTATTTCCTTAATATGACATGCTTTTTGAACAACTTTTAGGTTTAATAGATTTAGTAATGGACACTGTCCCAGAATTTTTCATTTTTGTTTTCAGTTGCCAATCTTCATTTATGGTTTTATATCCTTTTATTCTGAATCCTTTTACAAATACTGTAATCTAGTGAGGAAATATGTATTTAAAAAGAAAAACAAATGCAAAAAAAATGGATGCAATAATTTACCTGGAGTGTATGGATATGACCCACCAAATATTGCTAGAGGAATGGGTCTGACTTCATTGTGACTGGAAAGCAGTAGCAGGTAAGTTTTGGTTGGTGGGACTATAGTAGAACCAGTTCTAGCATAACTTAAGAAGATTTGTGTCATTAGAGCCAGAAAGACTGGGAAGAAATAAACAGGACCAAATTTCATTACATTGAAATATCTATAAGAGCCAAGGTTCTAAAAAACAAACAAACAAACAAACAAAAAAACCTAAGGAAATAATTCAGAGTAGAATTAGACTCATTATATCGATGAATCTTAATCAAATAATGAACTACTACAGAGTATTTCCTATAACCTAATTAAGTCATAAAAGGTGATGAAGTTGTATAAAAAAAGGTTAAATCTTTAAATTAATGTCAAGAGATGAGTTTAAAAACAGCCTACTGTTAGGGTGCAGATTTTGAAAACCCTATTGTAGGAAAAACTATGAATAGGACTGTCCTATTTCTTATATTTGTGACAAAATGCCTCACCTGTTTTTAACTTCACATCTCTGGCAATGTTCACTAAGAGTCAAATTTCAGTGTTCTGAGAAATCCACAAAAATGAAAGAAAAGAGATGAAGAAATAAATTACTCTTATTAGTAATATATTTGTATGTCATATAAATAATCAGTTTATTATTTGTTAGAAGTGCAAATGCCTTTTCATCTACAAGAATTTTACAAATTATAGAGCAGCATTGTCTATAGATTTTAAAATATGTAATTTAGTAATTTACTGACACTTGTGATTTTATTTTAATAGAAGATTACATTTTAAAGAATTTTGGGACCTTTAAACTAATTTAAAACACTACAAGCTTTTAGTTTAATGTATTGAATTTGCTATGATTGTTTAAGTAATTTACAGGTTGGTTAGTGAGATTAACACAAATGGGTTGAATAGACAAGTCAGACTCACATAGATTACAAATGTAACCCAGACCCAAATTTTATCTAATACTTTAAGGATATACACAATAAAAAATGTAAGTCATTGGGAATAAATCTAAGCTGTTCTCAGAAATGACAGTGATACTAAATAACACATGATCTCACTCATTTGCGGATTATAATGAACAACATAAACTGATGAACAAAAACAGATCTAGAGACAGAGAAGCATCAATCAGATGCTTAAACCTCAGAGGGAAGGTAGGGGTGGGTGGGGGTAAAGGGGAGAGATCAACCAAAAGATCTGTATGCATGCATATAAGCATAACCAATGGACAGAGACAGCAGGGGGGTGAGGGCATGTATGGGAGTTGGGGGGGGGGACAATGGAGGGATATGGACACATATGTAACACCTTAATCAATAAAAAAAATGAGAAGAAAATTATAATATTTTTCTCTGTATAGTATTGTTCTTTTATCTATAATTAACATTTATTACAGATACTCCTTGGAGAAATACAGCATTTAGTTATCATCCAAAATGATTAAACATCAAACAAACATTATACTGATACAGATAAACATATTTTGTTGGTGGTAAGGTGTATGCCTGAACCTGGAGGAAGCCAACTTCATTAAGGCCTGTATTTAGGGTAAAGGAATGGGGACTTGTTTCAAGGAGAAGTCAACAAGGGAGAAATTAAAGAGTAGCAAAGAATGGTTGAGATAATAGAGTCAAATACTGGGACTAAGAAGCCGGGGAAAGCACAGCTCAAGATTAAAGGCAAACCTTAAAAAGGGATGAAGAGGTGAGAGAGATACAAAGAGAAAAGCTGTGCTAAGCAGTAACTAATGTGAACCCCATTCCCCCCACATTAAATGATAAAATGCCCCCTCCTTTTCTCCTATATACAGAGAAGGACATTTGCATAAACACTTGTAAAGTTCTATCATATGGGATGTGCAGAAGTACGGAGGTAACAAGCTTCTACTGGAATCTAGATGTGGTGGGAGGGGACTGCAACTTCTTTGCTGGCCACTTGGCCCACAGAACCTGCTGGATGGAGGTTGAACAGATGCCCCCACTGAATCCTGAGAGCTTTACTCATATATATATAATGCAAAATAACATGAAGTGAGAAGCAGATTCTACTCAGACTTCTTTCCCTTTTAAATTTGGTGTACTTTTTACAGCATCATCCACTTCTCAGAATAATTAGATCATTTTTAGAAATAAAAAATGTCAAATTGCCTTTTATACTTTTTTCTTCCTTTCCTACATGGAAATTTGTACTATAAAGTAACATTCCATTTCCAGTTAAATAGTTTTTAAAGAATTTTCACAGAAAAGTAGGCATGTATTTTAATACAAAGAAATCTTATTTAAAATATTTTATATATTTGCCTAATGTACACATGCTATACAATAAGAAAAAATCAGTTATTTGCTTTAATATAAAAGAGGCAGAAAAAATATCAAGAAGTAAACTTTAAAGATAAATATGATGTCTTTTTATAACATGTATAGATTTTTCTTTGGAAATATATATTCACTAAAGGCCCAGTGCATGAAATTTGTGCATTGGTAGGGTCCCTAGGCCTGGCCAGCAATCAGGGCCAACTGGGGCCTTCTGGATGCTGGCTGGGGCCTCCCTTGCCTGGCTGCCAGCTGCCGGCTGGGGCCTTCCTTCATTCTGCACCACCCCCTGGTGGTCAGCGCACATCATAGCGAGTGATAGAACTCATGGTCTCCTGGTTGAACTCTCGTGGGGACACTTTGCATATTAGCCTTTTATATATATAGATTATTTTAATTGAGCATTCAGCCAAAAATATTAATGAGTGGACTTAAAAATCCCTTTCTGGCCCTAGCCAATTTGGCTCAGTAGAGTGTCGGCCCTCAGACTGAAGGGTCCCTCCCGGGTTCGATTCCAGTCAAGGGTACATACCTCAGTTGATCCCCTGCCCTATTCAGGGTGCATGTGGGAGGCAATAATTTTTGTGTCTCTTTAACATCTCTCTCTCTCTGTGTCTCTTTTCCTCCCTCCCACTTTCTCTAAAAAATCAATTGAAAAATATCCTCCAGTGAGGATTAACAACAATAAAAAAAATCCCTCTCTGCCTGAATCAGAAGTTGGAATTAAAGGTATAAGACAAAGGTGTTTCTAAATCATGTGAGTTGGTTTAAATCTTTTCTTCTGAATGTATTTCTTAGACATAGTAAGAATTTATATGACAACCAATTATGAACAAACTAGAGGCCTAGTGCATGAAATTTGTGCATGGGGGGGAGGGGTCCCTCAGCCTTGCCTGCAACCTCTTGCAATCCAGGACTGCTGGCTCCTAACCTCTCACTTGCCTGCCTGATCATCCCTAACCACTCTGCCTGCCTGCCTGATCGCCCCTAACTGCTTGCCTGCCTGATCACCCCTAACCACCTCTGCCTCATCGCCCCTAACCACTCGCCTGCCTGCCTGATTGCCCCTAACCACTCACCTGCCTATCTAAATGCCACTAACCACTCTGCCTGCCTGCCTGATCATCCTAACCACTTGTCTGCCTACCTGATTGCCCCTAACTGCTCGCCTGCCTGCCTGATCACCCCTAACTGCCTCTGCCTCAGCCCCCGCCACCGGGGCTTCATCTGGAAGGACATCCGGAAGGTTGTTCGGCTGTCTGGTCTAATTAGCATATTACACTTTTATTATTATAGATACCTGGTATATGTCCCTAAGTGGTTGAAAAACATCTAGTTTAACACAGACTGAAGTTATAGTATAAAATAAGTAAACAACAAAATGTTATTTTTTAAATCTGATAGATGTTAAAATAAAAAATTAATGGCATAGTATTTTAAAAAATGAAATCTGGTACATATAAAGTTAGCTAAATTATTTAAAATAAGCTTGATTAATCTTCCACTTAAAAATTATATAATTATAAAATTATACTCAAACCCTCACCTATTAAGATATGAATGTCCTATTAAATAATCACCATGCATTTTTATATTAGTTTATTTGTTTAAAAACCTATATTAAAATTTTGGTCAATATAGTTTAACAAATATATAAAACTAGAAGCCAGGTGCACGAAATTCGTGCACGGCGGGGGGTTGTCCCTCAGCCCAGCCTGTACCCTCTCCAATCTGGGACTCCTGGAGGAATGTCCGACTGCCCGTTTAGGCCCGATCCTGGTGGGATCGGGCCTAAACGGGCAGTCGGACATCCCTCTCACAATCCAGGACTGCTGGCTCCCAACTGCTTGCCTGCCTGCCTTCCTGATTGCCCCTAACCGCTTCTGCCTGCCAGCCTGATCACCCCCTAACCACTCCGCTGCCAGCCTGGTTGATGCTTAACTGCTCCCCTGCCAGTCTGTTTGCCCCCAACTTCCCTCCTCTGCCAGCCTGGTCACTCCTAACTGCCCTCTCCTGCAGGGTTGATCACCTCCAACTGCCCTCCTCTGCCGGCCTGGTCACCCCTAACTGCCCTCTCCTGCAGGGTTGATCACCTCCAACTGCCCTCCCTTGCAGGCCGGGTGCCTCCCAACTGCCCTCCCCTGCTGGCCATCTTGTAGTGGCCATCTTGTGTCCACATGGGGGCAGGATCTTTGACCACATGGGGGCAGCTATATTGTGTGTTGCAGTGATGGTCAATCTGCATATTACTCTCTTATTAGATAAGATAGAGGCCTGGTGCACGGGTGGGGGCCAGCTGGTTTGCCCTGAAGGGTGTCCCGGATCAGGTGGGGGTTCCCTTGGGGCGTGGGGCGGCCTGAGCGAGGGGCCTGTGGTGGTTTGCAGGCCAGCCAAGCCCCCTGGTAACCCAAGCAGAGGCCCTGGTTTCTGGGATTTTCCTTCTACAATTGAAACTTTGTAGCCTGGAGCGGAGCCAAGCCTGCTGCTCCCTCCAGGGCGGGGCGGCAGACATTTCTGTGGCAGTTAATTAACCTTCTACAATTGAAACTTTGTAGCCTTAAGCGGGTGAGCCCGGCCAGGGTGTGCAGAAAGCTTTGCTTCCCCTGTTGCCGCCGGCAACCCTGGCCTGCTCTCTCAAGCTCCATTCGGCCACCATTTGTTTGAATTTGTTTACCTTCTATTATTGAAACTTTGTAGCTTGAGTGGAGGCTTAGGCCTGCAACAGCTATGGAAAGCTTGGCTTCCTCTGTTACCTGGGAAACCTTGCTCTCTGTGGCTGTAGCCATCTTGGTTTGGGTTAATTTGCATACTCGCCCTGATTGGCTGGTGGGTGTGGCTTGGCTGGTGGGCGTGGCTTATGTAGCGGAGTGATGGTTAATTTGCATACTACCATTTTATTAGAGAGGATACCATTTAATAGAAGTGTTTCTTAAGAATAAGTTTTGACTAATGCTTAAACAATTCTCCTTCACATGCCAAAATTTGTATATTGTGTCACAACCAATATATAGCATAGTTATTTTTAAATTAAATTGAATATTCTTTTAGATTTTAATTTTTTCTAACTTACTAGTAATGTAAACTAAAATAGAATTATGTTTATATTAATACAGGATAAAAACAGAAATTTTATTGTAGATATGTTTTTGTATAATTTTAGTGAGAAATGTGTAAAAGAGTATGATAAAAAGCAAATGTATATGAATATTTATATATTGAAAATATGGACAAATATGTAACCATATTAACAATGGCTCTTGTGCTAGTTGATATATTTTTTAAATAAACAAAGTTCTTTTTAAATGTTTTACTGTAGTATATGATATAGTTTAATGACTATGACTTATATTTGTCATCAGAGAAAAAGAATTAGTATATATGTTCTCATTCTTATAAAAATGGAGAGAAAAAAGAGAAGTGAGGAGGGGGAACAAGAGGAGGGGAGGGAGAGGGAGAGAAGGGGATAAGGATGGAGTCATTGTGGGATTATTCAATTGATTCGCTTGTCTTCTGTCTTTGATTTTTTTTGTAACTCATTTAATTTGTAGATGGATGCCCACCATTATTTTGTATTTTCCTATCTTTATAAATGAATATGATCAATAACTGTACATAAATCCAAAGGTGTCTAAAATCATTTAAACACACACACACATAAAAAAAAATTTTGGCTCTTAAAAATCAGAGAACCTTCTGGGTTGGAGGATATAATAAAACAAACAATTGGAACATTGTCATCATTGAGAGTCATTCATTATTTATTTTTAATGTTGTCTTCATCAACCCTAGTAAGTCCTTAGAGAGAATCAGAATATCCAAGGCAAGGCCTGATAATTCACATTTTAACAATAAAATATATTTTATTTTTATTTTAAAGCTTGAGAATCTATGATCTAGACTAGTGTCCCGGTGCATGAAATTTGTGCACAGGGGAGGGTTCCCTCAGCCCAGCCAGCACCCTCTCCACTCGGGGACCCCTTGGGGTATGTCCGACTGCCACAGGGATCGGACCTAAACTGGCAGTCAGACATCCCTCTCACAATCTGGGACCACTGGCTCCTAACCGCTCACCTTCCTGCCTGCCTGATTGGCCCTAACTGCCTCTGCCTGCCTACTTGATTGCTCCTAACCCCTCTGCCTGCCTGTCTGCCTGCTTGATAGGCCCGATCTTGCCCCCAACTGCTTCTGCATACTTGATCACCCCTAACTGCCCTCCCATGCCCGCTTGGTTGACCTCAACTGCCCTCCCTTGCCTGCCTGATCTCGCCCCCAACTGCCCTCCCCTGCTGGCCTGATCTTGCCCCCAACTGCCCTCCCCTGTCAGCCTAATAACACTCACAATGGCCCTCCCCTACCAGCCTGATCTCACTCCCCAACTGCTCTCTCTGCCTCTGTCCTAACCACCATGGCTTTGTCCAGAAGGAAATTGGACATCCGGAAAATGGCCAGTTGACCTGGTCTAATTAGCATATTACTCTTTTATTAGTATAGATATATTATATAGAATAGGATTGCTTAAATGGGGCGGAGGGAGCCTTTTTCAGCAGGAGGAGATGCTCTTGGCAGATAAAAACACATAATCCCTATATCTGGACAGATAGCCAGCCATATGCACTATACTGCCAAACTGGTCATTAAAAAATTGAACCACTTTCTTACACCTTACACCAAACACCTGTTGCCCTTAAAACCCCACCTCAGCTCCCACCTTAGGTTCTGCCTTCACAGTTCACCCAGATTAGGTTCTGATTGGTCGGTTTCTATGCCAGTCAGTGTCAAAAGCTCCGCCTCCTAGGCAGCCATTGGCTCCTTGCACTTCACCCAGATTTGGTTCTGATTGGTCGGTTTCTATGCCAGTCAGCATCTCCAGGCCTATCTCCAGGCCTGATCAGAGAGGCAAGGCTGATCAGCAGCCCCTGTGGAGGCCCAGAAACAGAGGTGCAGCTACTGGCAAATCTTGAAGAGAAAGAGAGAGTCAACAGCTGATCAACAGCTGCTGCGGAGGCTGAGGATCAGACCCTGCCTCTTTCTTCGGGCGTCTCTCCAGGCCTGATCCACAGCCCCTTCAGCAGTCAATGCTGGGTTGCCATGCACTGATTGCAACCCAGCACTGATTGCACGACTGACTTCCGATTGGTCGAGCCTTCGGTCGTTATGGATCCTGGGTTTTTATATATTAGGATATGCTGACAGGGTTATACATAGAATGTGTAGTTTGGGTGTACACATGGATATACAGATAAGCAACTAGCAGCAGGATCTACAGGATGCTCACCAAGTGAACTAACACTTGAAATTAGTTTTCAACATATAGCATAGACTAGAAACAAAGGTAGAGGTTGGAGCGTGTAAGAGTTGCAGACAGTCTGGAAATGTAGAAAACATTTGGATAATGCAGTTAGTTCTTTTTTTTAGTATAGTTAAAGCTAGGGCATCTTGGGAAGTCATGGGAAATGTGAGAGATAAAATCATAAAACAGAACTCATGAAAGAGTATGTCAAGATAAAGAGTATAAAATGAATCCTAAATGGGAGTCATTAGATGGCTTTAAAAAGGAAATGTCACAATGCAATTTGTATTGTTTTCTTGGCTTACCTAATATATTTTCCCCTCTGCCCATCCACCCCTCCATTCACTCACCTTTCCATCTGTCCATCAACTTATCTATTTATCATCCTGGGACCAACTGCCCCCACAAGCACATACTAAAGAAGAATATGAGGTATAATTTGCAATTTTAAACAAAAAGTACTGACAAGTTTGGAGAATAAATAATGGAGTTTTTATTGTATAAGTTAGGGAGTTGATTTTTGTGTGATTTGCTCTAGCAAGGAAACATAATGCCACTGGGTATATCTTGAGGCAAACTTTGTCTCTACTACTTGTAACTCTTTTCAATGTCCTCACTGAATCTTGTAAAAGTATTATCCATTAATAAAAATGAAGTACATTGGCTATTAGCTAATTTCAAATTTATCAAAGAGGAAAAACCATTTCTCTGATTTTTCTTTGATTAGTCTTCAATGAATATCAGCTTTTAATAAGAATCTGACAATGCCTTCTTTCTGTGGTAGTCAGCCCTTGTGCTTTCTCTCAGTTCTGTTATCACTTTAAAGAGAAGAAAAGATGCAAGCTTTTACCTTAGGTCATCTTAAGATAGCTTTTTAATGAATGATTGAAGAGTTCCAAGAACATTTGTAACATCACTGCAATCAGATAATGCAAGATTTATATACTATTCTGTGTAATAGTCAAAATGATATATTAAAGGGATACTGTAATTGAGGGGCATAAATATAGAGTTCTGGGAATGAGTTTAATTTGATCACATAATTTTAAATGATGCACATTACTAATTAATGTATTATGCTCACATATAATTTGTTATATAAATTCACACAGAAATGCCATATTAAATGAACATGATTAGCATTACCTTAATAAATATCAAGTAAGTTATTGCCAGGCCAATTATTTTGAAAGCATTCATGATTTATTAGTACTCCACAGAGTATGTCAATAATTAATAAATATTTTTAAATAACCATGTCTTGGTGTGGTAGAGTGTTTACACAGAAGACCCAATAATTTCTGTTTCCCTTTGGAATGTAACTTTATAGAGTCTCCTGTCAAGAAATTGGAATGCATTTCTTTACTTCTTGAACCTGGGCTAGTTTTGTAACTTGTTTTTCACAATTTACAAAATTGACTGTATATTTGGGGTCTTGCATATTTGCTCTCACTCTCAGGAGATATTTCCTCTAAATCAAAATGAAGATCCTCAGTCTCTTATAGAGCAGCTTGAATAGTCTTTTGGAGCAAATGCCAATTGTCAGAAGAGCTCCTATAGCTATACTAGAGGCCCAGTACACAAAATTCATGCACGGGTAGGGTCACTAGGCCTGGCCAGAAATCAGGGCTGATCAGGTTCCCTGCCTCCTCCTTCCCTCACTCCCTCAGTGCCTTGCTGCCACTGCCTGTCACCCTTCATGTTCCGCGCTGCCCCCTGGTGGTCAGTGCATATCATAGCGAGCTATCTAGGGGACACACTTTGCATATTAAAAGTTTATATATATAGATTTGACCATGGAGCCACAGTTGAGAGACACAAATGAGTGAGTACACATGAATCACCCAGGAGAGGCAACCAGAGAACTCAATTGACCCCAATCTAATTGATGAAAATCATGAGCAAATGTTAGAATTATTATTTTAATCACCCATTTCTGGGTGATTTCATATTCAGCAATCAATAGATGCACTTGGGTAGCATTATAAAATTATCCTTTCACATATATGTCTTTACTTTTTACAAGTTCATTAGATGGTTTACTTATAGTAAGAAAATGAGACAAAATCATCAGATAACACAATAAACTAGAACAGTAATTAATATTTTATGTTATTACTATGTACTAAGGGTATTACTACATATGTTTTGTATTTAGGGTAAATAATCCCAAGTAACAGAAATAAAAATAGTTATAAGATAAGGAGAGCAACATCTATTTTATATATGTATATAGAGAGAGGCACAATAAATATGAATAACTTAAGCAATGTCACAAAACCAAAATTGATAAGCCCAACTGTGTCTGATTTCAGAGAATATGTTTCCTAAGTAAAGCATATTGTAAATTAAATCATAGTTATTGATTGTGTAGCTTTATGTAGAAATGACTTCCACTCAGTCAATAAATGTTGCAAAATAATAGAAAAATACATATTCTCTGTCCCTGGTTCCAGGAAAAAGACATTAAAACACTTGGAATTTTTTAAATTATAAGAGCACTAAAAGCATATTTTGTTCTAATATTTGTCTTTGACCCAAGTTCCTGACAGTATTGCTAAATCCCTTGGAATTTCCTGGGCAATACGAGTGTCTTTTGTTCTAAGGAGACAATTTTTGGCTCCTTAATAGCTTCAGGTCACCAGTGGTTATGAGTGGGAGAAAGGGGTGAGTACAAAGGGAGACCACACGGTTCCTTTGAGAGCTGGTGGAACTGTTCTATGTCCTATGATGGTTGTTACATGAGCATACATGTATTAAAATTCATAGAATTTTACATGACAGTCAATTTCAATTCATGATCATGGAAAATAATTAAAAAGTAATAATAAAATAAATACAGTATTGAATTCAAATCAGTCATTTAGATCACCTTAATAAAATGTTATTTTTAGAACTGAAATTACTGTCACTATTACTCTGAATTCAAAGGCTTTTATAAGGTTTGTTGTTTTTATAAATTTCTTTATTGATTAAGGTGTTACATATGTGTCCTTATTCCCCCATTATCCAATCTCCCACCCCCCCCCCCACTCACCCTCCTGTTGCCTGTGTCCATTGGTTAGGCCCATATGCATGCACACAAGTCCTTCGGTTGATCTCTCCCCCTTACACCCTCTCCTACCTTCCCTCCGAGGTTTGATGGTCTGATCAATGTTTCTCTGTCTCTGGAACTGTTTTTGTTCATCAATTTATGTTGTTCATTATATTCCACAAATGAGTGAGATCATGTGATACTTATCTTTCTCTGACCGGCTTATTTCACTGTTTTAATTAGACAAAAATTATTTTGCATTAATCATTTGTGAAGTTTCAGCCACAAGTTAAATAACCTTAAAGCCCTTGTTTTTTGTTTGTTAATCCTCACCAGAGGATACTTTTCCACTGATTTTTAGGGAGAGTAGAAGAGAGAGGGCAAGACAGACAGAAATATCATGGGAGAGAAACATATGGATTGGTTGCCTACTAAAAATGCCCCCACCAGGGCCTGAGCAGGAAGAGCCTGCAACCAAGGTTCATGCCCTTGACTGGAATCAAACCCTAGACTCTTTGGTCTGCAGGCTCCCTCTTCTACTGGTCAGAGCATCTGCCCCTGGTGGTCATTGTGTGTCATAGCTACCAGACAAATGGTTGAATGGTCGCTTAGGCTTTTATATATATAGATTCTTAGTCATTTTAGTAATCTACAGTCACAAATCATGAATGAATCTTTTTTATTTGTTTCTATTTATCTCTCTCTCTTTTTTTTTTACATGGAAATATCTTTGGTTTAAAATGTTTTCTGGTTTCTCTGAGGATTAGCAAAACATGTGTTCCTTGCCCATTTGTCTCATATTAGTCTGTTCATATCTAACTATATTTAATTTTAAAATGTTAACCTATTAACCCCAAACTTATTTGTCTCACCATTTATATTTCATAACTTATAATACCAAAGATTTATAGTGCACCTACTATCCACCAGGTTGTCCTCACAACACCAATTAAGATAGATTATTTTTACATTGTACCTGTGAGGAAGCTGAACAAAGTCTTTAGAGTTCATATATTATTAGAGAAAATATAAAGCATATTCCACTGTTCATTGATGTATAACTAGAATATAATAATCCTATATCCCTTATAATACAGAAAAATGCACTTTTATCAGAGAACAGGAAAAGGAAAGAAGAAATAATGCCATGCATTTACTTAAGAAGAGAACATTTTAGAGATAATGTAAGAATCCAATAAATTTCATTTTTAAAAAATCAGTATTTTCCCACTATTGATCTGAGGTCCAAAATATGTTCATTTTGTGACAGTCAAACCATTCCATAAAATAGCTTAAGTGATCTAAGATTGATGAAATCAGGACAAGTAAGTGCATTTCTTGAGCAGTTTAAATTGAGCTTCCTAAAATCCTCGAAGCAGTTCAAGTCTAAAAATAACTTAAATTATTCAAATCTTTAATAATGTGCAAATACGATTCCATCCTTTCTGAGCTCTAGATATGTGATAGTTTCTATTATTTTTCATTAAAGGCTGCTGGATTTTGAACATTTAGAATTCTAATCTCATTTCCACAAAGGGCTGAAAAGGTGTTAATATTGATCTCAAAGGAGATCACACACTTCATCTGCTTAGAGGAAGGATGATGGCTCTCCAGGAGCCTTTGGCAGAAGGAGAGGGGGAAGAGAGAAATACAGCCATGATGCCACGAGGAAAATTTTGTCTGGTCAAGATGCTTGGGCATCTGCACTGCATGAAAGCAAAACAAAACTTTAGAAAAGCAATGTACTATGTTAAAAACTCTGATTTGTTTTTGAAGTTTGGTCTTGGAAGGGTTCAAATTTTCAAGACTATTCTATATTGCAACCTATAGAAAAACAACTACATGCATAGCATATCTACATATATAAAAGCCTAAGCGACTGGATGACTGACGACTGGATGACCGGATGACTGACTGACTGGTAGCTATGACACGCACTAACCACCATGGGACAGACGTTCAATGCAGAAGCTGCCTCCTGGTGGTCATTGCACTCCCACAGCAGGAGTGTTGCTCAGCTGACAGATGGGTGCCAGACACTAGGCTGACTGCTGAGGAGCCAGAGCGATGGGAGCAGGTGCAGTGGGGCTGGGATGAGCAGGAGGGCATGGCTCCTTCCCGGTTGCCTGCTTGATGCTGTGCGGGATTGATTCAGACAGCGGGCTGGAGGCTGACAAGCTGGAGGGTAAGGCTGGGCTGTGGTGGCGCAGAGGTCCACTGATCCCCGCAGGCCAGGCTGAGGGACTCCACCAGTGCACAAATCCATGCACCGATCCTCTGGTTTAATAATAATTGACAGTCTAAATGAGTGAGAATATATATATTATATCTGTATCAAGGGATATGAGAAATATTATCAATTTAAATGAATAAGAAAAACAAACAATGTTTTCTTAATCCAACATAAATTTTCTTTAAAATGACAGATTCTTGAGCTATACCAATTATGTAACTAAGGTATGATTTTGATGGTAAGGAACAACTCAGGAAATACTGAACTATAAAAACCATAGTAAAAAAGATCATCTTATCATCAAACCTAGCAAGTATGTATATATTTTTTGAAATTTAATCCCACTAACCTTTAGCCAGTATGTGAGGAATGGATTCATATTTCTGAAACATTATTTTTAAAAATATTTATGGTTGAAAATATTACATATGTCCCCTTTCACCCCCGCCATTGGCCCCTTTTAGCCCACCCCAACCCCCGCCCCAGGCCTTCTCCACCCTATTGTCTGTGTCCATGAATTATGCATATATGAATACAAGTTCTATTTTTGATCTCTCCCCACCCCACCCCCACCTTCCCTCTGAGATTTCACAGTCTGTTCCATGCTTCTGTGTCTCTGGATCTATTTTGTTCATCAATTTACTTTGTTGTGAAACATTCCTTATGATAACTTTCATGAGATTGAGCGTCACAGTTCTTATGTAAGAAGCAACTTCCCTCATTCTTTTCAAATTATGTCAACTTTTCAAATTATGATTCCACTTTTTCTTAAGAAGCCTTGTTTCTCTAACTAGATGAAAGGTAATGTAAGGCCATGAAAAACTCAATACAACACAGAAAAATGCAGTCAGTTCAGCTTGCCTGTAATTTTAGTGCATTCCACTTTCAAACCATGAAAATCTAAGTACTCAGGAATTTTCCATGTCAGTTAACTTCTGTCAGTCTATATGATGTGGCCTCATTCAGCTGACACCTATCCCTGACAATACGATGTGCATATCAGTATTGAACACACAAGCTATATGATGAAACAATGGTTTTTCCTGGCTTCTCCAAATGTCATATCATCAACATTTGCTTAGTGAAATACTCTGATGCATGAGGAGACTGGGATTCTCACTGTGTCAGACACTAATTAGATGCATAACTTTGGCAAATGCTTCAATAATTTATATGGCGTTCAATTAACATTGACTATAAGTAAGAACAAATTGGCATGTTTGTTACAATGAAAATTTGCAACCATCAGAATAAAAGGATGAAGGGTTGATGTCAGAAATCATCGTATAGCATTATGAGAGATCCAAGAGACAATTTTCTAGACATTAATGTCCTAATCTGTGACCTGATAGGACTGGTGGACTGTAATCCAGAATCTTTAACAGAAATTGCCTGTAGACGTTTACCAAAGCAGGTTCAATTTTAAAATCTCCCCAAAGGTTTGATTATTACAACATCCTTCCACTTCCTACCCCAAACACACCGCATTCACTAAAGTAACTTCCTTTGTCTTTCCATGTGAGAACCAGCGTTCCACTTGATTCATAAGCTTCCATTTACCTCTAATATTCGGTGGCAGTTTCTTGTCACAATTTGTTTTGCTTTGAGCACAAACAATGAACATGGACATTACAAAGACATTTCTATTGCAGATTAGATTCAGGGAGATTTAGGGGTCAGGATCAGGTTTGGGCTTAACTGTTGACTGATTCTGTGACCTTGGACAAATTACTTAACCTCTTTGAAACTCAGTTTCCTATGCTTGAAAGTTGAATAATGGTACTGAACATTCAAGTTTATTGCGTTGATTTTACAAGATAAAATACAGGAAGTTATATCGCAGTGCCTGCTATATAACATGTCCTCGAAAAAAGCAGCTATTTCTGTTTATTATTATTGTAGCTGTATTTTGAAAAAATTATGTTGTTATTCATTAAACTGTATAAGAAACAAAAAAATATTGCCACAATTATTATCATGTCTCTAAAAATAATTATAGTGGTAAATCCTTGAGTTTTCTTCTGTCATCTGCCGAAAAGCTATTCTTATTTGCATAGCTGACTTCATTAACTAATACTTTAAAGTTTATATAACTGGGCCTGGGTCTTATTTAATCTATCAGAAAGCTTTTCTGTTTTTATCCCTAAATTTGTCTTGCACTTCACATTTTAATTAAATTCCTGTAATTTACATATGAATTTGATGCTTGGGACTTCACTGATTTCAGTTCTAAGGTCCTGCTTTCCCTTCTGTCCATCTGGGTATTGGAGACCAGGATCTTGACCCCTTCTCTAAATATGACTGATCCCCACTCTCTGCTGCCATTCCCTTCTGAGGGTGTGTAACGGAGCATTTTCCCACCTGCCATATACTTCTCCTTTGATATCTGCCTTGTTTTGCAGATCTGTTTGTACCAAGACACTTGATGTCTCCCTCGTGGACCCCTGTGAGTTTCAATTCTGAGAGATCTGTTTGATAAAGCTTTTCAAGGGTTTTTGGCCTTAGTGTATGTCTCAATCAGAAGCTCAGCAGTCTCTCAGACTCTAACAGCTTGAGGTTAAAGATTCTTCATTTTCAGGTTCACAGGAACACATCAAATTTAAACCACTGCTTGGATAATCCCCAGGCTCCATTGATCTAAAACTTCTTCATAATATGTATTGTTCAACCTGGCTAAGCTTTTGGAGGGAAGCTGGAGTAGGGGTCAGCTGTGGGGACAAGACAAGAAAGGTAAAGAAAAGGAACTAATCTCATTAAATAAATAAAAAGAAGTGGGTGGTGGGTCTAATATCTAAATTAAAGGTTTGACTGAAACAACATGTTGACAGTGAAGATGATAGCTGTTGTCTACACCAGTGGTCTGCAAACGCATTAGTCAACAGAGCCAAATATCAACAGTACAACGATTGAAATGTCTTTCGAGAGCCAAATTTTTTAAACTTAAACTTCTTCTAACACCACTTCTTCAAAATAGACTTGCCCAGGCCGTGGTATTTTGTGGAAGAGCCACACTCAAGGGGCCAAAGAGCCACATGTGGCTCGCGAGCCGCGGTTTGCCGACCACTGGTCTACACCATTGTAGCCTGTTTTGGACTGAAAGTTTGTGCTCCGCCCTAAAAATGTATATGTCGAAGCCCTAACTTGCAATGTGATGGCTTTTGGAGGTGGAACCTGTGGGAGGTAATTAGGTTTAGATGAGTTTCAGAGGGTGGGGCCCCCATGATGGGATTAGTATCCTCAAAAGAAGAGGAAGAGAACCAGAGCTCTTTCTCTCTCTACCATGTGAAGACACAGCAAAAAAGTGGACATATGCAAGTCAGGAAGAGGGCTCTCACCAGACACTGAGTTTGCTGGCACCTTGAACTTGGAATTCCAGCCTCCAGAACTAAGAGAAATAAATATCTGTTGTTTGAGCCATCCGGTCTGTGGTATTTTGCTAAGGCAGCCTAACCTAGGACACAGCCTACCAAGCATTCTCCTGTTTCTCATTCAAATATCTCATGATTATTTGTGGCACTGGGCTCTTCAGCATTTCCTTGCCTACCAGTAAAATGTGTTTGTCCATTTCTCTCTCTCTCTCTCTCTCTCTCTATATATATATATATATATATATATATATATATATATATATATATATATATATATATGTATATATGTTTTGTTTTGTTTTTTAGTTTAAAATTCATATTTCTCTTCTGGGATTAGATGCACAGATTGGTGGATCCAACCATCATCGTCTCCTTTTTTTACTGTAATAACCTCCTACTTGGTATTTCTGCTTCTGCCTTCACCACCCTCATTCTATTCTCAACTCAGTCAAAATCATCCTGTTAAAATATCACAGGTCATAATATACTTTGTTCAAAATCTCCCAGTGTCCTCCTTTATTATTCAAAATAAAGACCACTTCTTTATTTTTTTTTATTGTTTAAAGTATTACAAATAGTAGTACCTATGTCTCCTTTTTTTTTCCCCCCAATTGACCTCCCCCCAGCCTCCTCTACCCCCTGGCACATGCCCTCACCCCCCTCCCAGTGTCTTGTTTCCATTGGTTATGCTTATATGCATGTATATGACTACTTCTTTAAATGGCCTACATGAACTCCCTCACTGCTATCTGCAACATCTCTGACCTTATTTCCTATTACTTTCCCTTGAAATCTTCTTTATCCATACTAGATCCCTAGGCTTCTGCAAAAATGCTAGGTATTCTTCTCCCTTGGGACCTTTGCACGTGCCGACTCTGCTGACTGGAATGTCCTTCAACCAATTATTTACACATGTTCCTCTTAGACCTCCCTGGTTCCTTGTTCAAATATTATATTTTCAGTGAGGCTTCCCCTAAAGTCTCTATTTACCACATTACCCTCCCTCAACACTCCTTTCCATTTACCTGCTTTCCTTTATCCTATCAATAATACATTTCACTAAATCACGTCTTTGCTCCTTTCTAGATATAACCTTCATGCTGGCACTGGTGTTCTGGTTATTGTGGGCATAGGGGTTGGGAGTATCACAATTCCACTTGCAGAATATTGTTTATTATCTCACTTCTGAAGTCAGTTTTCCTGTCTTTTTAAACACACTTAATTTCCTCCCGACAAGAAGCCTCTTTTTAGTCAATCCTCACCATTTAAAAAATCAAATGCTGATTTTATTCACTTGTTGAAAGCTGCCCATTGCCTTCACTATCAGGGAGAGGTGGACAAGGAGTCCGGAAGGCTGGTCAACCTTGAGGCTCTGGCAAGGGTCAGAGCCATGCACCCACTGTCTGGTGGAGACCAAGGGAGCTGAAGCAACTTCCACCTTTTAGTCTCATGTAAATCCTTGCTGATGGGCTACCATCGAGCTATTACTGGAATTGCCTGCCTAAGAGCTATAGGTGGATCCCAAACCTGAATAAAAGGGATGGCAAGGCCAGAGCAAAACGGAGTCCTCCCTTGGGCTTCCGCCTGGCCCCCAATTCCCAAATTAGTATTTTTCTTGTCTTGTCTCTTTCATTTGTGTGCGGCCTCCTCCAGAACCTGAACCCTGAACCCCACGCGGGACGTGGGGGGGGGGGTACACTCACATTCACTAACTGTCTTTAGACTGTTCTTTAACTTGAAAGAGAGTCAATGAATCAAGAAACACCTGCACTGAAGTTTGCATAAGAATATTTTGAGGGACTGTGAAGCCACTGAGATTTCAGGGTTATTTGGGGGAAAACAAAGCAAGCATTGTTTTCCGGGATTAATACATTACTAACCACATTATAAACTCGCTTACTTCAAAAGTGTTATTCCCTGGGATGTGACTGTATTTTTGTTTTCATTCTCATCAAGGTTTCACCCAAGCCAACTGCCCAAAAGCCTATTTCCTTCTCATCTTCAAAGTTTCCATCAAGATGCATTTTCATTTTCTCCCTAAATATAGCTTAAAGTTGAATTTTTTTAAGTATCCTCATTTTTAAGTATGCTAACCATGTGGAAATATAATATTTTTAAAACTATTATATATAATTAGTGGTATTTTGATGTGACACATGGTATAAACACTGCTGTCTTATGATGTTGAAGATTGTTTATAACTTCTTTCTTTTATATGTAGTATAATGTATTATCTTATTTCAAAAATTTCTTACAAAAGTGAAAAAAAAAAGGAGTCTTTGCCACTAGGCTTGTAAGATATTTCACAAAATTCATTTCTATATATGCTTCATTACTTGATGAGTTGGTAAACTTCATCTTATAAAAATAATATCTATCCTGGCCATTGTTGCCCACTAATAGAGCCTCCACCTATTAACCAGGAGGTCACAGTTTGATTCCAGGTCAGGACACACATGCCCAGGTTGCAGACTTGATCCCCAGTAGGGGGTGTGCAGCATGAAGCTGCCAATCAATGATTCTCTCTCATCCTTGATGTTTCTATCACTCTCTCCCTCCCTCTGAAATCACTCTCTCTCTCTCTGTCTATATATATATATATATATATATATATATATATATATATATATATAATATCTTATATTATAATTAAAAAATAGAGCATTATTGTCTAGATTTCACTACATTCACACTTTTATAAAGTAACTAGAGGCCTGGTGAATGAAATTCATGCATGGGGTGGGGGGGGTGATGTGTGTCCCTCAGCCCAGCCTGCACCCTCTCCAATCTGGGACCCCTTGAGGGATGTCTGACTGCCCTCTCACAATCCAGGACTGCTGGCTCCCAACTGCTCACCTGCCTGCTTGCCTGAATGCCCCTAACCACTTCTGCCTGCCAGCCTGATCACCCCCTAACCACTCCCCTGCCAGCCTGATCTACACCTAACTGTTCCCCTGCCGGCCCAATTGCCCCTAACTGCCTTCGCCTGCCGGCCTGGTCACCCCTAACTGCCCTCCCCTGCAGGCCTGGTTGCCCCCAACTGCTCTCCCCTGCAGGCCCGGTCACCCCTAACTGCCCTCCCCTGCCGACCTGGGTCCCCTCCAAATGTCCTTCCCTGCAGGCCTGGTTGCCCCCAACTGCCCTCATCTGCTGGGCCAGTCGCCCCTCACTGCCCTCCCCTGCAGGCCTGGTCCCTCCAAACTGCCCTCCCCTGCCAGCCATCTTGTGGCGGCCATCTTGTGTCAACATGTGGGCATCCATCTTTGACCATATGGGGCGGCCATCTTTGTGTTGGAGTGATGGTCAATTTGCATATTACTCTTTTATTAGGATGAGATCAACGTTAGAATGCCTTGCAAGAAAACTACTAGTGGAATACTAAAAATTTTCTCTTGCTGCCTGTGTGTCCATAAAGCTATACTTTTGGAAAACATGGGAGAAATAATAAGAGTTTTTCTTGTTAAGCCTACTTTGAAGTAAGACAAATGCAGAGTCTTTTGCCCTCTCTCATTTACTGGCTGTGTGACTTCAGAGAAATTGTTTGCCCTCAGGTCCCTGATCTGTACAACAGAAAAAATGATAAAATATGTTTTGTGAAGTGACACATGATAATTCAAAAATAATTTGTATAATTGCTGCCACATATAAGTAGGTAATTAATGATCAGTATTATATTTTATGATTTTTTAATTTGCATAAAAATATGTGATTGAATATAGCTGTCAGTTGCATAAGAGCCAAGATTCCCTTTTCCCAATCATTACAATGCCAGCACAATGGAATAACAAACCTGTTATGATGAGTAAATATTCTCTGCCATTTCCAAATAACCATGCTGCTAACAATATAATATGATAACATAAACTATCAAAATATTAACATATTTGTGCCTGGCCAATGTAGCTTTCAGTTGGGGTAGCTCAAATCACCCTTTCCCACTTCCCTGACAAAAAATACAGGTGGTATGCAGAATAATGACCCCCCAAAGATGTCCACATACAAATTCTCAGAGCCTGTGACAATAAGCCTTCTATGACAAAAGACAGTTTGCAGATGCGATTGAGGTCATAGACTTTTAGAGATTACCCCAGATTGTTTGACTGGGCAGTCTAATCATGTTCGTCCTTAAAAGATAAGAACTTTCCCAGCTATGATCAGAGATGCTTTATAAGAAGGAGCGCAGCGTGATGGCCATGTAAGAAGGATTATATGTCCAGTTCTTGGTTCTGAGACGTAGGGTATTATGCAAAAAGACTGAAGAGAGGCCTCTAGGAGCTATTGGCTGCCTCCCACTGACTGTTGGCAGGGAAACACAGACCTCAGTTTCATAAATGAATGGAACGGAATGTTGCCAATGCCTGAAGGACAAAGAAACGGATTCTCCCCTAGAGCTCCCAGAATAGAATGCGGCCTGTTGACAGTTCAATTCTAGTCTGGTCACAGTCTTAGCATAGTCTTACCTACAAAACTGTAAGGTAATAAACATGCTGTTTTAAGCCACTGAGTATGATGTAATTTGTTACAACAGCAATAGAAAGCTAGCACAGGGGATAACTAATGCAGCTCATGCTGTTTATAATTCCCTTTTAGCTGTCCCTGCTTTTGCATAGTAGGCATCCAAATTCTGAATTACCTTGGCATGAATTTGTGAGTTTTCAGAGCCCTATATGGTTTTCTGTGTGTCTGCAGTATTAGGCAGAAACTTCTTGACCATATTCTTTCATGTCATCCCAGAGCCATATATTGACTTGATGGAGTCCCTCATGCCAGCTAGCTGATGTCTTGGGAAGAATCTCACTAAAATTATTTGAGTATGACTATCTCCCAATAGAGCCACTTGACCTACAGGCAACTCTTAAATGCCTTGACCTTCATACACCAAGGGTGGAGATACACTCTTGCTTATTTCCCCATGGGAGCAGTTGGCTTAGTGTAGAGGAGAGCGACGGGTTGGGTAGGAGAAATGCCACAGTGCACACTATAGCTATAAACTCCCTGCTTCCCTTTCCTGACAAATTATTCCTATATTATGTAGGCTGGTGTTGAAGGGATAGGGAAGGTAATGCTTATTGATATGATTTGGTATTTTAATTTAACTTTGAACTACTTTTCTATAATTCCAGTCCCCAAACAACCAGAGAAAACAACCAGGAAAAAAAATATTTTTACACTTTTAAATGCATTATATTAACATTGATTTTAAAGTTAAAAATTATAAAATTTATATAAATAAGATATAGTTATCTGATTTTATAGTGCTCTACTTAGTTTTTTCAATAATTACAGAGGCTAAGAGGGGGATTTCTGAAATTATATATTGTCAATGAAAAAGCTATATTAAACTAAATTCTCTCTATGTCATCTTATTCTGTAAGTTCGTCTTCCATGTAACAGAAGCGTGAGTAACTTTTCAAGTGGCTTTCCCTCTCCTCATGAGAAGTGATATTAAAAATTATTAGGTGTTTTCAGGGACAAGACTACATTGAAGGAGATAGAAAACTAAGACCATAGATAGAAAACTAAAGACCATATCTTTAACCAGATAGTCATATGAATGCAAGCCCATTGGAAACTGACAAGTATTTTTCACATTTCAATCAATAGAAAGAACTTTCAATTTGTAGGAAAGGAGCTTCCCCAGAAACTGGAAAGAATGACAAGAACACAGATTATAGCCCTAACCATTTTGGCTCTGTGGATCGTTGGCCTGCGGACTGAAGGGTCCCGGGTTCAATTCCAGTCAAGGGCATGTATCTCGGTTGTGGGCACATCCCCAGTGCGGGGGTGCAGGAGGCAGCTGATCGATGTTTCTCATTGATGTTTCTAACTCTCTCTCCTTCTCCCTTACTCTCTGTAAAAAATCAATAATAAAAACAACAACACAGATTATATGAATTGAAATGGCAGAATCTACCTTAAAGGGCTCAGAAAAATCTCTTTGTCCATGATAACTCATATGCTCATCGCTGGCTTGTATTTCATAGAATACGGAAAAATAGTCATTCTGAGAATGTTTGATGCAAGCTTTTACAAATTCCTCATATGAGCTTTTCTTTTTGCCATAAACTTGAGAACTCACAACAAATTCTTATACATCTTTTTATTATAAAAAATTGAATTGTTAAGCTATATTTTTCCATTGTCTAGTACCACAAGATTGACTACAATGGAACTCAGTAAAACAATTTTCAAAGACAGTAATAAACTTGTGACATGAATGGATGATGTAAATATTCCATTTCATTGGCTTTAAGATTTTCATAACTTCCTTTTCCAGGAAGAAATCAATATTAGCACTCCTGGGGATCAAACTCCCTACTTGAAAGAAGAATAGAAACAGTAGTAAAGACTGTGAAAATATTGAACATAAAGGGAAAAATTTAGAGAATCAATCAACAGGAAACTGTCCAACATTCTTTCCCTGAAGACAAACCAGCATATAAACCTGCTGTCTTTATTATCTAGCTTGGAGCAGCTCTCTCAGAGGGTTGAAACTTGTTTATTTTTTTTATTCTGGCTACCCTTCTACCTGCAGCTAATTCCTGGTGGGAGGCCATCAGGATATTTAAACCCTTTTAGATCCCTGTCAAAAAAAGGAGAAACAGTTGACTGTATTGAAATAGATATTATTAAGACATCCTTCACATGAAAGAAGGCTAAAAACATGCCATGTAGAAGAGAAAAAAAACGACAAATTTTCAAGATTCTATGATTTCCTGTCCCTAAGAATAACTTGATAATGTTAACATATTCTATGTTAAATTTAAATACGGGGGCATTAGGGATTTATAGCATCATGGAAAAAGAATGTAAAATAATTTATTTATTTTTCTAGTTATCCATAGAACAATAGAAATATGTTAAATTAATCCTGTAGTTCTCTTTAATGTTCAGATAATATAAACAAGATTCTACTGCTATAAGAAGCACAAACCTACAGATTTGTGTGAACCTATGCTATTATTCCTGTGTAATTGGTTAAAACATTTACAACACTGCATTCCAATATTCAAAAATTACGTGTTTTGTTTTGTTTTATTTGTCTATAAACTCACCTCATAATTCTGTGAGACCCTGCTTCTCTGTGATAGGAAGATAGAAAATTAACAATTAAGTATATCTGAATTTTTTTCTATTAAAAATCATTTTAAGTTTAAACAATACTTTTCATGTAAATGGTAGACATTTTCAACTCTTTCTATTCTGGCAAGGATTTGATCTAAGCCATGCATTGCTTCCCTTTCGAGTATTAAACTTTATTGTCTTGTGAAATAATCTTAAAATTTGCAAACAATCAATAATGTTGTATTCTAAGTGATACATATGTTCTCATTTTCTAAGGTTAACTTTTGAAGATAGACAGAAAGCAACTGATTAAAGGGCAGATGTGGGAACAGACTAATGAATCTCAGAGGGAAGGGGAGAGGAGGGTGGGAACAGGTTAACCAAAGATTTTATTTGCATACAGATTTGTGCACCAGTGGGGTCCCTCGGCCTGGTCTGCAGTATCAGGCTGAAACCGGCAATCCCACATCCCCCAAGAGGTCCTGGATTGTAAGAGGGCACAGGCCAGGCCAAGGAATCCCATCAGAGCATGAATCCATGCACCAGGCCTCTAGTATTACATATGATATTACATATAGATATATAATTTGTAAATTGTGTTCTTAAGATTTGTAAGTCAAAGTTTTGTGTTTGTTTTTTTTTTTTTTTAATGTTCAAATAACTTCAAGTACTGACAAACTCTAGTGCTAATTTACATACAAATTTTTGGGAAAATAACAATTTCACAAGTTAAGCTATTTTACTCTTAATATTTCAGAATTCATTTAGTTTACTAGTATGTATATGAGATCAAGGAAGAGATAAAATAAAATTAGTTGGAATAGAAGTGATATCACTAAAATGGTGATATGATATATAGATATATCTATATAGCTAGCTAGCTAGATGACAGATAGATGATAGAGAGCAATGGATAGATAGAGATATATATAGAGATATACTTGACATACAACTTTATATTAGTTTCAGGTGCACAATATATTGATTCAATATACTAGTATGTATATATTGAAAAATGATCACCTATTAAGTTTAGTTAACATCATCACTACGCTAGTTTTTTTTTTATATAATATTATTCATACTTGCAAAAATAAAACCAGGGAACAATCCAAATGTGCACAACAGAAAAATGAATAGATGTGGCAACTCAAAACAGTAAAGGTAATAGAACATACACATAAAAATATGAATATTTGGAATCATGTTAAGCTGAAAAAATCAAATATAGGAAAACTATACAAAGTAAAATACCTTTTAAATAAAGCTCAAAACAAGGAAAAATAACTATATAAAACTAAACAACTTCTGCACAGTAAAAGAAACAATCAAAAAATGTAAGAAGTAACCTATAGAATGGGAGACAATATTTACAAATCACATATCTGAAAAAGGGTCAATATTTAAGATGTACAAAAAACTTATACAACTCAAAAAACAGTGAAAATGAATAGATATTTTCCAAAGATGTACAAATGGCCAAAGTCACATGAAAAGGTACCTGAAATCACTAATCACCATAGAAATGGAAATCAAAACTACAATTAGAAATTACCTCACACCTATTGAAATTGCTATCATTGAAAATACAAGAGGTACGTGTTGGTAAGGTTGTGGAGAAAAGGGAAACCTTGGGCACTGTTGTTTAGCATATAAAATTAGTTTAGCTACTATGTAAAACAGTATGGAGGTTCCTCAAAAAAGTAAAAATAGAACTCCCATATGACCCTACAATATCACATCTTGGTAAGTCAAAGAAGTGGTTTATTGTAACCAAAGGAAACAAAAGTGGGACCTGGAGAGATATCTGCACTGCCATGTTTTTTGTTTTTGTGTTTGTTTGTTTTGTTTTGTTTTGTCTTTCCCAGTATTATTCACAAAAGCCAAGATAGAGAAACCACCTAAGTGTTTTGTAAAAGAATGAATAAATAAAGATGTGATATATATTATTTAGCCATAAGAAAGAAGGAAATTCTGCCATTTGCAATAGCATCGGCATTATGTGATTTGAAATAAGTCACAGAAAAACAAATACTATATATTATCACTTATATGCAATATCTAAAAAGAGCTGAACTCACAAATACAGGGACTGGAGGGTGGAAAAATGGTGAGATGTTAGTAGAAGGGTACAAACTTCCAGATAAAAAATGCAAATGCATAATTTCTAAGGATCTAATGTATAACATGGTGTTTATCCTAATATATACAAACCCTGGGTCTGTCACTACCAGAGGCTCAACCAACCGAAGTCAGTCCTACAGTCAGTGCTGGGTTGCTATGGTTGAGGCATCAGGTGCAGTGACCCAGCAATGACTGCTGAGAGAGCTGAGAATAAGGCCCAGAGAGAGGCCTAAAGAGAGAAGCAGGGTATGATCTGTAGCCTGAGTGGCAGCTGTTGATCAGCACTTGCCTATCTCTTTCTCTTCCAGCCAGGCCAGCAGCCGTGCCTTCATTTCTCTCCAGGCCTCCACCAGGGCTGCTGATCAGCCTGCCTTTCTGATCAGGCCCTGTTGATAGACCCAGAGATGCTGACTGGCATGCAAACCAACCAACCAGAACCAAATCTGGGTGAAGTGTGAGGAGCCAATGGCTGCCTAGGAGGCAGAGCTTTTGATGCTGACTGGCGTAGAAACTGACCAACCAGAACCAAATCTGGGTCAACTGTGAGGAGCCAATGGCTGCCTAGAAGGCAAAGCTTTTGACACTGACTGGCATAGAAATTGACCAATCAGAACCAAATTGGCCGGCAGAGGAGGGGAGTTGGGGGTAAGATCAGGCCTGCAGGGGAGGGCAGTTGGGGGGCGAGATCAGGCTGGCAGGGCAGGGCAGTTAGGGGTGATCAGGCAGGCAGAGGCAGTTGGGGGCAAGATCAGGACGGCAGGAGAGGGCAGTTAGGGGCAATCAGGCAGGCATACAGAGGCAGTTAGGGGCGATCAGGCAGGTAGGCAGGTGAGTGGTTAGGAGCCAGCTGTCCCAGATTGGGAGAGGGCTGTCCAACTGCCGGTTTAGGCCCGATCCCACATCGGGACTAAACTGACAGTCGGACATCCCCCAAGAGCTCCATGATTGGAGAGGGTGCAGGCTGGGCTGAGGGACCCCCCCCCCCCCCGTACACAAATTTCATGCACTGGGCCTCTAGTTAATAATACTACAATATATACTTGAAATTTTCTGAGTGTCTCTCCTAAACTATCTCACTACAAAAAAAGGAATGGTAATTATGTGACATTATGGCTATTTTAGTTTAGGATAGGGTGGTAATTCTGCTGCAATATATGCATATCAAATCAACACATTTAAACCTTAATCTTACACAATGTTGCACATCAATTTTGTCACAATAAATCTGGTAAAAATTAATTACCAAAACTTTAGAAATTAAAATAGAGCAGTTCTTATACTATCATAAGAAAATCAATAATAATCTTACTTTCTTCTAATCTATTTTCCCCTGTGTTTGCTACAAAGGTATAACATTTCAAAAATTATGCCCCATGTGTCTTATAGAGTATATAATTTTTGTTTGGGAAAATGAAAATATTTTGGACATGAAGAATGGTTGCACAACTGGGAGTATAAATAATATCACCACATTGAATACTTAAATTGGTAATCATGGTAAAATTAATGTTATATATATTTTATAACAACAAAAATATATAAAAATCAGTTAAACATTTATCAATTAAAATAATCAAATCAATTCTGAGTCAGTTATAAATATTAAAAGTCTAATATGCATAAAGCAAGATCCAGACTGTGATAATGGGGGATCGGTCATATTGAAAAAATAAAATACGTAAATACAGTATGCATTCCTTAGCAAATTTTTCCTTGATGAGAATAGTTCTTATTGTTACTGGGTAATTTAAGACTGGCTAAGTTATATCTCCTAAGGGCATCAAAGTTTAATGCCACCTCTTTCGCTTTCCTCAGAAGTGTTTCAAGGATATGCATGGTTCACTCAGTTTAATGGTCTGGGACAATGGGATGTGCACATCTTGCTTTGTAGCCTTCTCCAGATAAGATATTCATGAGTATTTTGACATTCATGAGTAAAATGAGCCATGTACCACTGTTTCCCTTCTTATACAAAGCTCCTAAGCATAAACGGAGTAAATTCAGATATATAGTCTACTATACTGTATGTTTGTCCTGAATCTACTTCAAAAGGTGAAAACTGGCCAAAATAATTTCCTAGCAGTATATTTTTATAAAAATGTATTGATTTTTTTTGGTTTTACACCATTTTAAAAGGTTTTTGTTTAATATGCCAGTGAATCTGATATTGCTAGCCACAATTATGCTATGAAAGAATTACAGATTAAGACATAATCATAGAATTGATTTTTATTACTAGTCACAAAAAATATTAACACAAATCAAAATAGCTTTGAGGTTAAAAAAATTTTGAGGCGTGTGTAAATTCAATATCATGGTTTATGTTAGTTCATTGTTAAAAAGAAAACTGGAATGAATGTAGAATCTAGGAAAGAACTCTTCTTGGATGATAGAATTATACAGTGTAAATGATTCAGAAAGAATTTTTCTATTGTTTAACTACTATTGTTCAAACTATATTTAATTTTTCTAAACTGAGGTGACAAAATATATAGGCATGACAATAATATAATTTAGGCTTATTTTATAAAGTATTCTACCTTTATAATAAATGTAATTTACTATGCTACCACAAAAATGTGAAATTATTTGAAGTAGTAGAATAAGAGTTTTCCCCTTTCTTGTCAGGAAGAACACATTAGCAACAACAGATATGCATATACTGATTTAATATGTTTGGAAAACAAGTATGCTCTATTAGCCCCAAGTTATTCTGTTAGCATAGGTAGCTACATATTAATAAAGGAAAGAGAGCAATAGGAATCAAACATCAAGTATAATAAACAAGGGAGCTCAATCCGACAACAAGCCTGATTAAATCTATAAATGACAATTTCAGACTCCCCAGGGGATCAGCATTGCCCTGCCAAGGGGATTAACCACCCCCTCTCCCACCTGGGGAGAGAGGGTCTGCTTTCCAATTCCCCCAGAGTATAACCAGCACACGTGTGGGAACCCTAGGTAGAGGAATAAACAATAAAGGGGAAAGTCCTCTGTTGGGCACATGCCCAGTAGAAGCTGAGCTGGTGCAGGGGGAATCAAGCACTTGTGCTGCAGGAACCAAGATGAAGACCGTAAGGTATGAGAAAAGAATTGGGCTGGATAAGGGTCAAAAACCCCAGAATATCTAGGAAATGGACAGTTAGGGGGAGGAACCAACACCAGCTCCCTAAGAATTGGGAAGTTGATTGGTTAGTTTGAAAGGTCCTTCCCAAGCCCAAGATAATATAACCCAAAGCTTAACAAAAGCGCTCTCTCTGCCCTAGCCAGTTTGGTTCAGTGGATAGAACGTGGGTCTACAGAAGGGTTCAATTCTGGTCAAGGGCACATGCCCCTGTTGTGGGCTCAATCCCCATAGGGGGCATGCAGGAAGCAGCCGATCATTGATTCTCTCTCATCATTGATGTTTCTATCTCTTTCTCCCTCGTCCTTCCTCTCTGAATATATGTATATACTGGTATATTTTTTAAAAAGAGCTCTCTCTTGTGCTCAGTAACAAGCATTTGCCTGTTGGTCAGTGCACTCCTGTGCTCACACATTCTCATTCCAGCAGCAATGTGGGACTAGCAGCTGCATGGGCTCCAAGCATAGGTTCCCAGAACAGGCTCCAAGCACAAGCCTGGGAGTGGCAAGGCAATGCAAGACCAAGCACACAGGCTATGCTAGCTGAATGGGGACAGAGGCTGAACTGAACTACGCTTTAGTGTGGACTGAACTGACGGCACAAAGTTTCTGGGTATCGGCCTCATTTCTGGGCTTGATAAAGACAAGGCTGGACTTTTTCTTCAGTGGACAGATGGAGGTGAGATAACAGGAACCTGGGGGCAGCCTTCTGTTTCTACCCCAAGAAATATCACCACTACATCTCATCCTCTAATATCTGGGTCCTCAGAAATGTTTTCTTGTGACTCTATGGAAGCACCAATTTTTGCCCTTGATCCTGTTATAATGCCAAATTCTAGGCAAATGAGCACATATTAACATGTCTGCCATATATCAGATATTTAATATACCCATTAAAGATTACAATGTTATATAGTATATAGTATATTTAATTTATTGTGTAAAAGTTCAAGTTCAGCAGTCACTTATCAGACCTTGAGAAAGTTTAATTAACCTCTCTACCTCAGTTTAGTCATGCGTTATATACTACTGAAGGAACCAAAATTATGCCACCCTGAAGCTGCTTTTTGGATATTGATTTTAGACTATTTATTAAGAAACCAAAGGCCCAGATAGAACCTTTGACCCTCTCCTGTCCCCCTTTCCTGAACAAAAGATTCAGACAGAGAAACCTGCTTCAGGAAGGAGACCTTAGCTTTATTTGAAATAAGTGTGGTAAACCAAAGGGTTTCAGGCAGGTGCCGGTCAGCTAGATACCCACTATTTCCCATCCTTTCTGAGTCACCTAACAAGGATTTTCCTGCCAAGCATGTTCTGTTCTTCCTCAACTACCTGTAAATCACCCATTCTCACTTCTGAAATCCAATATGCAATTACCCCCCTTTTCTCCTTTGTTCAAATTGTCTTATATATCCAATGGTACCTCACTGTCTTTGGAATTTTTATGGATTTATCATATCTTTGTAAATTCTCCATATGCACATATTCAAACTTTGATTTTTCTCCTGTTAATCCATCTCTGTTAATTTGGTCATTGGTCCAGCCAAAGGAACTTAGAAGATGGGAGAAAAATTATGAATATTTTTAGCCCCCACAATAAAAAGGCCCCCCCCAAAAAAAAAATCACTGTGCTATGGTTTTTAAAATTGTGTGTGTGTATATTTAACAACAAATATTTACAACTAGCTGGTGTGGGTCAGTGGTTGAGAATCAACCTATGAACCAGGAGGTCACAGTTCAATTCCCAATCGGGGAACATGCTGGGGTTTGGGGCTCTATCCCCAGTTAGAGGTGTGCAGGAGGCAGTCAATCAATGATTTTCTCTTATTGATGTTTCTATCTCTCTCTCACTCTCCCTTCCTCTCTCTGAAATAAATAAAAAAACATTTTATTAAAAAACAATATATCTATTGTTTATAGAGAGAATTGACTGATTCTAGAATCCAAGTAATTCTGGCCTTTCACAGACAGTAAAATTAGCATTATTGTAACTAGATGCACCAATGAACACCAAGGTAATATCTAAAGTCTAAACACCAAGGTAAAATCTAAGGTACCTGAAAATGAAGGCGAAATCTAAAATAAAGTAAATTCTATAATTGCTCTATATTAAAACTCATGAGCATTAGGTAATAAACAATGTGCTAGTGTTAGCAAATTGTGTGAATGTCACAGCTGCCAACCTGCCCAGTTTTTTAATAAAGGAAATGAGGAAAATCCATATGGAATTTGTATTCCTGTATATTTTCAAGATTGAATAAATCATAAATGAATGATTTTGAGAATGTATTAAATATTTCCCTAGAACTGATTGTGAGTTCTTACAGAGACCGAGTTTTCTAGCCTCAGACAGTTTAGGTTCATAGGATTGAAGTTGTTCAAAAGATTGCGGTCAGCCCTAACCAGTTTGGCTCAGTGGATAGAATGTCGGCCCGCGGACTGAAGAAGGGTTCCAGGTTCAATTCCGGTCCAGGGCCTGTACCTTGGTTGCAGGCTTGATCCCCAATAGGGGGCATGCAGGAGGCAGCTGATCGATGTTTCTCACTCATCCATGTTTCTAACTCTCTGTCTCTCTCCCTTCCTCTCTGTAAAAGTCAATAATATATATATATATATATATATATATATATATATATATATATATATATATATATATGACTGAGGTCATACAATTGAAAGCAGAAGTAGAGCTTAAAAATGAGATATACAGTATAAGACAATCCATTGTATAGCTGTCAGACATCTCTTTCCCCAGCCACCCTTTTCATATTTATTTAAACCTTGTCCATTGAGCTTATGAACAAAGGGACTCTGTTTGCTGGGGTGGAGATTATTCATGAGCTCAGTAAAATGGACTTTCCCTGGCCAAGGTTGATGTTGAGCATGAACATGTCCAGAGCAAAGATCAACATTCAACACACAATATGACATCATTTCCTCAGGTATCAGCCAACTACCAGGTTGTACAGAGATCACAATGAAGAACGAACCTTCATGGACAGAGCAGCGCTTTTTTCTCACTGAAACAGACACTTTGCTTGGCTCTGTACTTCCATTTCCTGCCATTAACGCTTCTGCCACACAGCATTGTTTCTAAGGAACACATTTTGCAGTAAATGAAGGTCAAGATTGGGCTCATGGACATAAATGTAAATGATTTTGCTATAATCCTAATTAGGCTGAAGCAGCTGGCCTGAAGGAATGGTGATACGGCCTTTAAAGGTTCCATTACATGAGGCCAATCTTTAACCCTGCTGAGGAAAAGCCCTCTCCAACATAGCACATGCTCAGAATCAGTGACCAATAGAGTATAGTGTGCTCTCTACCAAAGCTGGGATTTGCAGGAGCAGGAATGAAAGGGTGGACATGGGATAGCTCCTCTGATTGCTACCCTTTATGTTGCACCAGTGACATATTTGCTTGACATTTGGACTCTTTGAACTCCTAATGCCAGTCAACCAACAGGAAAAGAAGCAAGTTTTTATACTGGCCAGTGAAAATGGTCCTGACTATCAAGGGTAAATTATATAGCTACAATGCATTGGTGGTAAAAATAAAAAAATGTTTGGAATATAAGGGACACTCTGAGCCTATTATTTGTATTCAGGGGTTAAAATATTTAAAGAAAAATGATCCTGATAGACAGTTTTTCTAATGACCAAGACCCATCAGGAAAAAATACTTAGGTCATCCAACTAGGCAAGGAACCAGGATCAACTGGGTTCACAGTTCAGGACAAAGGGAATAGGAATGAGCAGTTATGATCATAAATATCATAAATAAGTTATGATCATGTGACCAATTGCAGAAATAAAGACTTTATTAGCTGTAATCATTTCTGCCTTATTTTAATATGGATATATTTATAAATATATTAAACAGTTCTTTCCTTTTTATTTCTACTCATCCATACATTTACTATCTAACATAAGAATAGTTCATAGTAGTTAACTTGTATTCAATAATCCAATGGTGAGTATGTCTGGTCTAGAACTAAAATGAGCATAAAAAAAAAAGAAAATAAATTGACCTTTGGGAGATTGTTTCATCTTTTGCAGAAATGATTAGTGCATTTGTGATTTTATTAAAGGTAAGTGTATCATGAAGAGATTCATTTAGTTTATAGCAGTGATGACAAGTTTTGAAGAATTGAAGGTATGGATTTTACATTGTGTGAGAATTCACTGATAAGAATAACCTGTCCACTTATACATTTATAATATTAAACACTATTAAATTTTAATTCAATTACTTTCTTATATTATAATTCACTGATATGCAATAAAATAATTTCACTATTATGGCAATAGATTTATTCAAATTTGGACTTTTTTCTGTTTCTTCGGCTTCCTTTAAAAAACAATACAACTCTATGGTGGTAACCCCACATAGGGATTAATGCTTATATTTTATTGGTTTTTCTGAACTCATTTGTATCGCTATATGAGCTTTTGCCTGATGCATTCTATAAGGAACTCAAATGCTATGTAATTAAATGTTTGCTTATTAGTTTTCATTAGACACTACATTACAGTATGACACTTGAGTTACCAGGAAAATTGTTATGCTTTATTCCTTACTACATAGCTTTATAAGTTAATAGCAGTATATATTCCTCTAAAATTTTATATAAAGTTAGTACTCTATTTCAGTGTATACCAACTTAGGTATTTCTACTGAATTATATTTTTCAGTATAGTCTACTCTTAAAATAATCCAGGAAAGAACATTAAATATCTTTCTAGATTTGCATAGTGAAAACTACTCAGTGTCTTTATTTGCTGTGATGCATATTCAGCAACACCATAACTTACATAAAACTGTATTTTATGTATGTAGTTTAATAGCAGGTAAAATTAAACTCTATTGTTTATGGTGATCATAAATCAGTAAGCAAGCAACAAAATAATTATCCAAGTCATGATTCTAGTTAATTCTAAGGCCAAAGGAATAGCACAGGGAGCTTTTGCAGATGAGGAAATGACTGTATTTGGATTGTATAACTTTATTAACATCTCTGAGAATGAGTCATTATATCAATATTTCCTTCTTGAAATGTAAAATTAAACTTCCATATGACATGAACTACGTGATTAATTTATACTAAATTTATAATTATCCTCACATATATACTAACATTACAAATATACTGTTTGTATGAAAATAATTCAATAATTAATAAACAAATACAAGAATAAACAGTTTTGCATAATCACAACTGTAAGTCTACTTTTGCACCAACCTGTATACACAGTGAATATATTGGGGTTTAGAACTAGTCACTCCAAGTTGTGCCTCTGTGGTTTGTGGATTACTAGGTGTAGTGGTTAATAATGTGGATTTTTTTCAATAGATGGAGTTACACATATGTTGATATATATGTGATTTTATATGCATGTTATTTTCTTGTATTGAAAGCAAGCTTCAAAACTTCATATGTCAAATTTTTTGAAGGTGTTAACATAATAGATATTTTTATGCATAAAAATGTCAAATTTCGTGCCAAAAAAAGAACATTTGCGGGAAGTTATAATTCATTATTTTCTTTTGAAGAAAAAAGTCATCATATACTTTGGGAAACTTATGGTGAACATACTCCATCTCAAGATACTTCTGAACACTGGTTAAAATGCTTTAAAAGTGATGATTTCGATATGAAAGACAAAGAACGTCCAGGTCAACCGAAAAAATTTGAAGACGAACAATTACAAGCATTATTGGATGAAGATGCATGTCAAACTCAAAAACAACTTGCAGACAATTTCCGATTGTTTACAAGCAATGAGAGAGATTATAAAGGAAGGAGAATGGGTGCCACATCAACTGAATGAAAGACAAACGGAAAACTGAAAAGTCATCAGGAAAATGTTGCTTCAATGGCACGAAAGTCTTTTTTTGCATCGAATTGTGACTGGCGATGAAAAGTGGATTTATTTTGAGAATTCCAAATGCACAAAATCATGGGTTGATCCAGGTCAATGATCAACATGGACTGCAAGGCCAAATTGGAAAGAAGACAATGCTCTGTGTTTGGTGGGATCAGGAAGGTGAGGTGTATTATGAACTTCTAAAACCAGGTTAAACCATTAATACTGATCACTACCGACAACAAGGAACAATTTGAACCATGCTTTGATTGCGAAACAACCAGAATGTTCCAGAAGACACAGCAAAGTAATTTTGCTTCATGATAATGCACCATCACACACTTCAAAATCAGTTAAAGACACGTTAAAAGATCTTGCCTGGGAAGTATTAACCCACCTGCTGTATTCACCAGACCTTGCTCCTTCAGAGTACCACTTGTTCTGATCGATGGCACATGCACTTTCTGAGCAGCACTTCAAAATGTACAAAGAAAAAAAAAATGTACGAAGAAGTGGAAAATTGGGTCTCTGAATGGTTAGCCTCAAAACAAGAAAAGTTCTATTGGGACGGTATTCACAAATTACCTGAAAGATGGGGCAAACGTGTAGCTAGTGATGGACATTACTTTGAATAAAGCACTTTTGATGTTTCTCTTGAAATTATCGTCTTTTCTTTGATTACAAAATCCGCATTATTAACCGGCACACCTACTCTTTTGAGGTAAAGGTAACCAAGACCCGGTGGGCTCAACTTTAACACCCAACCTCCCCTCTTAAATACCTGGAAGAATTCGAATTAAGAGCCTTTTCCATCATAAGAAATTATCAGAGGTGACCTGTTTTGACCCATCGATATGGCTGAGCAAACTACTAACAACTGAACATCTGTTCTTCTTATCACACTGCAGTGACCCCCGGAAGCCCCAAGGTGCTTTACCTCACCCTTAGCGCAGAATGTCATATATACCTCATTTTCCCTTTCTGGCCCTGAACTCTATTGCATGTGGGTCACTGACCTTCTCATGTGTGTGGGGTTCCTGTGTGCATAACATTAAGTTTGATTTTTCTCCTGCCAGCTGCCTCATCCTGTCGCATGGCAATTTGATTATGCAACCAGCCCAAGGAACAAGAGGAGGGAAGGGAGGAAGTTTTCCTTTTCCCCCCAGTTTTGGTGCTGTGAGCAGGATATTGATAAAATTCTCCACTGGCTAGCTGACAGCTGGCCGGGAGAGCTGTGTCCTCCCAAGGACTGCTGCAGAGGAAGGGGTCCTGGGTGTCTGGCTCCAGCTGGCAGAGGTAAGAGCGCTTACCATGTCAGCACAGCCCCGGAGTGCTATGGGACCTGGTGGGAGAGAGAGTGCAGAGAATCTTTTTCTCTCTTTCTAAATTTATTGGCAGGAGGAAATATTTGTGGAAGTTGTTCCTTGGACTTAGCACCTTTTGTGAATTTAGTACTCTTGGTTTTATCGGTCCACTCCCTCCTAGGGATAGTCTCTCTTCTGTGTTCCTCTGCCATGTCATGTGTTATAAAAAGGAAATTCCACAGGGAAGGCCAAGCCCAACCCAAGGGATGAGGCTTTTCCTTTTGTTCTGTTCTATACCCCGAGAGCTTGACCTTTTGAGCAGTGAGAGTATTTTCTCCCTGGCCTCACCATCCAGCGAGCACATTTACTGGGGTGTATCTTGGTGGCCAGTAGAGTGGATACCTTCTTCCTCCTCTTACAGTCCCATTTATCCTCGACCTCCTATCCCGGAGCCTCTAGAGATCTTTGGGATCTCTGAGCGGCTGGTTTAGCCCCCACTTCTCGAGACCCAGCTCTATCCGCTCAGCTAATCCCCTTAGAACCTAAGACTCCAATTTCTCCAGACAACCAGATGCCTATTTTAATTTCCCTTTCTTCGGAAGACCCCCAGAGGGCTCTGAGACCTGACTTACAAGCTAAGGGCATTACAGTTCACTCCTGTAAATGAGAAAACTCAGGAAGTAAATTTTGTAAGAGCCACCAGGAAGGCTTGCTTTGCTGTCCCTTAGGATTCTTCCTGCTTCAGGGACTTTTCAAACAGTCCCTGTCAGCTTCAGACATTCATATGCAAGGTCCCTAGTGGATATACCCTGGACCTTTCATGCAAAGGATTCATATCCCCTGGACATTGGCTGACCTTTTAAATTATAAAACCCTCTTAATGCTGCTCTCAGAAGATCCAACACAATTTATAGGAAGATTGGTGGCAGTTCATAATCCCACTCACAGAGACCCTGAGTGGCTACTAAAGGGCATTCTTCCAGCTCATGATTATGCTGTAGTTATCAAACAGGCCAGGAGGTGCCCTGGAGAGAACCCTCCTCACAGGAGAAATGGATGGCCGGACCCTCTGTCAGGACCCCTGCAAGTGACCAGGAAATGGCTCTGCTGGAGGCTGATAGTCAAGGTTTAATACAAGGGATTCTAGAAAGTTTTCCTCCTAAAGTTAATTGGTCAAAGATTGAATTATGTACTCAGAAAGAGGGAGAACTTCCAAAGGCGTTCATTGAATGTTTTATACCAACTTTTCAAAAGACACACAGCATTAAATTAGGAAGCCACAGAGCGCTGGGACTTCTTAGTGTCTGCTATGGTAGGAAATCTTCTCCCTGATATTAAAAACAAAACAAAAAAAAAACAACACACCCACAATTGAAAATAGTGTGGTTGGTTGAAGCAACTGCTAACTGATAATAGAGGCTGCCACACAATTCTTTGAGAATCATTTACAGGAAAGCAGAAGGAAAAAAAGAATTAAAGGCAGCAATTTTGGCTCTGCAACTTGAACCTTTAGAGAAGCAAAACTATGACTCTGAGAATCAATCAAAGCCCACTCAGAGCACTTCCTATTTGTCTCCAGACAATTGCAGGAATTGCAGGAAACCAGAGCAGTGGAAGACAAACTGCCCTGCACTGAGGAGGAAGGAAAGTTTGAGAAGCAACTGCCCTAGATCCAGAATGCTCACAAGGTTCATTTTTCTCCCCTGTATCCATGTAGAAACTCTTATTTTTAAAATATGGCCTTTTCTCCTCTCCTTTTGATTCAAACTGGTCTTATCCAGCACCCTGTCTCTCCTGCCTTCTCCCTTGCATGTCCACTCCCTTAATCATTAAGCCCTCAGGACAATGAAGTTCTGACCCACATCAAATAATCTTAGGAACAAAGCCTCTGGTCTATTGATCCCAGAAACAGAGTTTTTGGTCCAACTAGAGATAACCTCTAGGCCTCAGTTGTGTTTCAGCTCCAGGCCCAGAAAATCAGGGAAAGCAGAGGAAGCGACACCAAGGCTGACATCAGGACCAGATGCCATGACCAGTGACTCCCTACGCTAGCACCGACCAATCGGCAGAGATCAGGACCCTGACCACAACCCTAACTCCCTCAGTCACCATGATTAGTGATTTTTTCCACTCTCTAGCCCATCCCCTGGAAGCCATCCTGGAGCCAGGTCTTTGAGCATTAACTCCCCTATCTCCCAGAGTGGGCCACTTCTTAAAAATAAACCCTTATGATACGTCAGTCAGAGAAAGAGAAGTGTCACGTGATCTCACTCATATATGGAATCTAATAAACAAACTAAACTAATGAACAAAACAAATCAAGAGACACAGAACCATGAACAGACTGATGAATTTCAGAGGTAGGGTGGGGGTAGGGGTGTGGGGAGGGCAGAGATTAACTGGGGAATTTATATGTATATATGCATAGCCCATGGACATAGACAATAGTGTGGCGAAGGCTTGGGGGGAAAAAAAAAGCGGACATCTATAATATTTTCAACAATAAAGATACATTTTAAAACAATAAATAAACCATCACTTTCTTTGCTGCAAACTCCTGTTGGTGTCTTACTGGGCTCCAGGCCCCTTTAGTCTGGTAACCCCCCTGACTGGCAATTCCTCCTTAAATGATGGGGTTGGCCAATCCAGTTACACCCCAGAGCCCACCGTTAAACTTAAAGCAGAGGAGCAGAACTGGATTTCTTAATTGACACTGTTGTGCCTTTCTCTATTATCCATTCAGGGGATCTGTCATTACGTGTTACCTCTCATTCTATTCAATTGGAATTTCTGGGATATGAGCAACTTATTTCATTGCTCATATCTCAGTCCACCCCGATACCCTTCGGTCCTTTTAACACACCATCATGCCTTTCAAATTGCTCACCAGCAAATTTCCATGGCAGAGACTTGCAATGCAACATTTCATGTTGCTATACAATGTTAACAAAAAGGAGTTTTTATTTCCCTGCCCTCAGACCAAGCCCCAAATCTCTTACTTTCTTTACCAGAAACTCATCTTGATTTAAATTCCTCTGAAGAGGATGCGTTTTTGAAACATGCCCCTATGAGCTTCTGGGACACATGCACAAATGAAGTCAGATTGCTAGGGAGGGCCGAGCCTGTGCACATTATTTGAAAAAACAATAAACCGGTTCCATCAGTAGCCCAATACCCTCTCCCAGAGACTCAGAGAGAGGAAATGAATCTATAATTGACTCCCTTTGCAGTAGAGTGTACTATCATTTTATTTCCTTACCTGGTAATACTCTAGTCTTGCCAGTAAAGAAAGAAGGCAACTTTGACTCACATGGGAATAAAATTTATGCATTTATATAGGACCAAAAAACCATAATTTCTTTTGTATTCCTTGCTAACCAGTGGTCCCTCATCTAGCTCCTATGCTTACCTCAATTCCACCTGGATTACAATAGTTGATATCTGCTCAGCTTACTTTTCCATGTCTTTGCATCAACTCTTTTAGCGTTTACATGTAAAGCCAGCCAATTAACATGAACTCACATTGCTCAGGCATATTGTGAGTCCCCCTCAATATTTCCCCAAATACTTAAAGCAGACTTAGACTCAGTAGTCAAGTTTCCACGCTTTTTCAGTATGTAGTTGACCTTTTACTATGTAATTAAACTAGGCAGGGAGCTCTTATAGACTCCCTCTTTCTCCAAAGAGCAATAGCTGAGTGAGGCCATAAAGCCTCCAGACCTAAACTCCAGTGGGTAAAAAGGACTGTTCCCTACTCAGGACATGAGCTATATCAGGGCATTCAAAAGCTAACCACAACACGCATCGAGTCCATTTTATCGATCCCTTTCCCGCAAACGAAAACACAGTTAAGTCCATTTCCAGAGGCAGCTGGCTACTGCCACCAAAGGATTCCTAGGTTTGCAGCCCTTGCTAAACTCCTGCATGCTCTTCTTCCAGATAACATCCCAGAGCCTATTTCTGGTCTTCGAAGGCACTAACCTCCCTTGAAGTCTTAAAATTAGCTTTGTCCACACCACTGGCTCTTGGCTCACCTAATTTTGACAAACTTTTTCATCTCTAGGAGCATAAAATTGAGGCTGCGGCAGGACAGTCCTTTCTGCCTCTCAATTATGTGCTATAGATTATTTCTCATGCCAGTTAGACTCTGTGGCATCCCACAAGCCCCCATGCCTGTGTGGGGTGGCCTCAGCTGCGACCTTGATCCACATTAGCCTCCCCCATTCTTCTCTAAACCCCCAGGCTGTGCCTGCCTGTTTACAAGTTCATAGTATGCAGCACCTCTCCACAAGGCCATAAACCACCTATCAACAGACTCCTCTGACTAACTAAACCTTCTGTCATCTGACGTCATTGTAACACGTTGAGGCCAGACCCTTGACTATCCTCCCCAATGACAGAGCCCCTTCTATCCCCCAGGATTGCCTGACAACTATAGAGATGGTCTCAAAG